>NC_092000.1:33481176-34183676 GCF_044704955.1 Pristiophorus japonicus | reverse complement strand
CCGCCCGCTCTGGGACATTGGGAAACTCGCCCACACTGGTACCCAGGGAAATCTCCCACTGCTCTGGGAAACTGGGAAACCCGCCCGGCTGGTACGCAGGGAAATCTCCCACTGCTCTGAGACACTGGGAAGCGCGCCCGCTCTGGGACACTTGAAAACACGCCCGCTCTGGAACACTGGGGAACCCGTCCACTCTGGGAACCCCATCCGCTCTGGGACACTGGGAAACCCTGCCCGCTCTGTGAAACTGGGAAACACACCCGTTCTGGGACACTGGGAAAGCTACCCCTGCTCTGAGACACAGGAAAACCCCAGCCGGGCAGAGACTCTGGGAAACTCACTCCCTCTGGGATACTGGGAAACAGCCCGCTGTGGGAAACGGGGAAACCCGCTGGCTCTGTGAAACACACCCGATCTGGGACACTGCGAAACCCGCCAGGTTGGGAACACTGGGAAACCCGCCCGCTCTGGGAAACCCACCTGCTCTGGGACACTGGGAAATCTGCCTGCTCTGAGACAGTGGGAAACCCACCCATTCTTGGGCACTGGGAAACCCGCCGCTGTGGGACACTGGGAAAACCTGTCCGCTCTGGGACACTGGAAAGCCGCTCTGGGACACTGGGACACCTGTCTGATCTTGGTGACTGGGATACCCTGACCATTCTGGCACACTGGGAAACCTGCCTGCTCTGGGACAAAACATCCCACTCTGGGACACTGGGAAACCCACCCGTTCTGGGACACTGGGAAACCCGCCCCACCACTCTGTGACACTGGGAAAACCCGCCCGTTCTGGGACACTGGGAAATTCCTGTGCTCTGGGGCACTGGGAAACACGTCTGCTGTGGGACACTGGGAAACACGCCCGCTCTGGAACAGTGGGAAACCCACCCGTTCTGGGACACTGGGAAACACGCCCGCTCTGGGACACTGGGAAACCTGCCCGCTCTGGGACACCAGGAAACCTGCCCGCTCTGGTACACTGGGAAACATGCCTGCTCTGGTACATTGCGATAACCCTCCCTCGCTCTGGGACACAGGGCGACCCCGTCCGCTGAGAGACACTGGGAAACCCACGTGCTCTTGGACACTGGGTAAGCCACCCGCTCTGGGAAACTTGCCCACTTTGGGACACGAGGAAACCTGCTCTCTCTGGAGCACTGGGAAACAGCCCGCTGTGGGAAACGGGGAAACCCACCAGGTCGGGAACACTGGTTAACACGCCTGCTCTGGGACACTAAGAAACCCCCCCCACTCTGTGACACTGGGTAATCGCCCTGGGACATTGGGAAACTCACCCACTCTGGTACGCAGGGAAACCGCCATTGCTCTGGGACACTGGGAAACCCGTCTGCTCTGGGTGACTGGGATACCATGCTCAGTCTCGGACACTGGGAAACCCCGACCGCTCTGGGAAACTCGCCCGATCTGGGACACTAGTAAACCCACTCCCCCTGGGACACTGGGAAATAGCCCGCTGTGGGAAACGGTGAAACCAGCTGGCTCTGGGAAACACGTCCGCTCTGGGATATTGGGAAACCCGCCCACTCTGGCACACTGGGAAACTCCGCCTGCTCTGGGAAACTCGCCCGCTCTGGGACACTAGGAAAACCATTCCCATTGGTACACTGGGTAACACGCCCGCTCTCGGACATTGGGAAACACGCCTGCTCTGGGACACTGGGAAACCCACCCACTCAGGGGCACTGGAAATCCCACCCGCTCTGGTACACTGAGATAACCAGCCCCTGCTCTGGGTCACAGGGAAACCCCGTCCGCTCAGAGACACTGGGAAAACCACCTGCTCTGGGGCACTGGGAAACATGCCCGCTCTGGGATACTGGAATACCCGCCCACTCGGGGACACTGGGAAACTCGCCTGCTCTGGGACTCTGGGACACTGGGAAACACGCCCGCTCTTGAAAACTGGGAAACCCGTCCGCTCTGGGAAACCCGCCCGCTCTGTGGCACTGGTAAACCCACCCACTCTGGGATACTGGGATAACCCGCCCCCGCTCTAAGACACTGGGAAACCCTGCCCGCTCTGTGAAACTGGGAAACACACCCGTTCTGGGACACTGGGAAACCCACCCCTGCTCTGGGACACAGGGAAACCCCAGCCGGGCAGAGACTCACTCCCTCTGGGATACTGGGAAACAGCCCGCTGTGGGAAACGAGGAAACCCGCTGGCTCTGGGAAACACACCCGCTCTGGGACACTGCGAAACCCGCCGGGTCTGGAACACTGGGAAACCCGCCCGCTCTGGGAAACCCACCTGCTCTGGGACACTGGGAAATCTGCCTGCTCTGGGACAGTGGGAAACCCACCCATTCTTGGGCACTGGGAAACCCGCTGCTGTAGGAAACTGGAAAGGCGCTCTGGGACACTGGGACATCTGTCCGATCTGGGTGACTGGGATACCCTGTCCATTCTGGCACACTGGGAAACCTGCCTGCTCTGGGACAAAACAGCCCACTCTGAGACACTGGGAAACCCACCCGTTCTGGGACACTGGGAAACCCACCCGTTCTGGGACACTGGGAAATCCACCCGTTCTGGGACACTGGGAAATTCATGTGCTCTGGGGCACTGGGAAACACGTCTGCTGTGGGACACTGGGAAACACGCCCGGTCTGGAACAGTGGGAAACCCACCAGTTCTGGGACACTGGGAAACCCGCCCGCTCTGTGAAACATGCCCGCACGGGGCCACTGGTAAACCCGCCCACTCTGGGATACTGGGAAACCCACCCACTCTGGGATACTGGGATAATGTGCCCCTGCTCTGGGGCACTGGGAGATCTGCCCGCTGTGGGACACTGGGAAACACGCCCGCTCTGGGACAGTGGGATACCTGCCCGCTCTGGGAAACCCGCCCACTCTGGGACACTGGTAAACCCACCCGCTCTGGAACACTGGGAACCTCATCCGCTCTGGGACACTAGGAAAACTGCCAGATCTAGGACACTGGGAATCCCGCCCACTCTGGGACAGAAGGAAACCCGCCCGCTCTGGGCCATTGGGAAACTCGCCCACTCTGGTACCCAGGGAAATCTCCCACTGCTCTGGGACACTGGGAAACCCGCCCGGCTGGTACGCAGGGAAATCCCCCACTGCTCTGGGACACTGGTAAACCCACCCGCTCTGGAACACTGGGAACCCCATCCGCTCTGGGACACTGGGAAAACTGCCAGATCTAGGACACTGGGAATCCCGCCCACTCTGGGACAGAAGGAAACCCGCCCGCTCTGGGACATTGGGAAACTCGCCCACTCTGGTACCCAGGGAAATCTCCCACTGCTCTGGGACACTGGGAAACCCGCCCGGCTGGTACGCAGGGAAATCTCCCACTGCTCTGGGACACTGGGAAGCCCGCCCGCTCTGGAACAGTGGGAAACACACCCGCTCTGGAACACTGGGAAACCCGTCCGCTCTGGGAAACCCGCCCGCTCTGTGACACTGGTAAACCCACCCGCTCTGGGACACTGGGAAACCCACCCACTCTGGGATACTGGGATAACCTGCCCCCGCTCTAAGACACTGGGAAACCCTGCCCGCTCTGTGAAACTGGGAAACACACCCGTTCTGGGACACTGGGAAACCTACCCCTGCTCTGGGACACAGGGAAACCCCAGCCGGGCAGAGACTCTGGGAAACTCACTCCCTCTGGGATACTGGGAAACAGCCCGCTGTGGGAAACGGGGAAACCCGCTGGCTCTGGGAAACCCACCCGCTCTGGGACACTGCGAAACCCGCCAGGTCGGGAACACTGGGAAACCCGTCCGCTCTGGGAAACCCACCTGCTCTGGGACACTGGGAAATCTGCCTGCTCTGAGACAGTGGGAAACCCACCCATTCTTGGGCACTGGGAAAGCCGCCGACTGGGACACTGAAAAGCCGCTCTGGGACACTGGGACACCTGTCCGATCTGGGTGACTGGGATACCCTGACCATTCTGGCACACTGGGAAACCTGCCTGCTCTGGGACAAACATCCCACTCTGAGTCACTGGGAAACCCACCCGTTCTGGGACACTGGGAAAGCCGCCCCCCCACTCTGGGACACTGGGAAACCCCCCCGTTCTGGGACACTGGGAAATTCATGTGCTCTGGGGCACTGGGAAACACGTCTGCTGTGGGACACTGGGAAACACGCCCGATCTGGAACAGTGGGAAACCCACCCGTTCTGGGACATTGGGAAACCTGCCCGCTCTGGGAAACCTGCCCGCTCGGGGACACTGGTAAACCCACCCACTCTGGGATACTGGGAAACCCACCTACTCTGGAATACTGGGATAATGTGCCCCCGCTCTGGGACACTGGGAAAACCCGCCCACTCTGGAACACTGGGAAACCCGCCCACTCTGGGATACTGGGATAACCTGCACCCGCTCTAAGACACTGGGAAACCCTGCCCGCTCTGTGAAACTGGGAAACACACCCGTTCTGGGACAGGGGGAAACCCACTCCTGCTCTGGGACACAGGGAAACACCAGCCGGACAGAGACTCTGGGAAACTCACTCCCTCTGGGATACTGGGAAACAGCCCGCTGTGGGAAATGGGGAAACCCGCTGGCTCTGGGAAACACACCCGCTCTGGGACACTGCGAAATCCGCCAGGTCGGGAACACTGGGGAACCCGCCCGCTCTGGGAAACCCACCTGCTCTGGGACACTGGGAAATCTGCCTGCTCTGGGACAGTGGGAAACCCACCCATTCTTGGGCACTGGGAAACCCGCCGCTGTGGGACACTGGGAAAACCTGTCCGCTCTGGGACACTGGAAAGCCGCTCTGGGACACTGGGACACCTGTCCGATCTGGGTGACTGGGATACCCTGCCCATTCTGGCACACTGGGAAACCTGCCAGCTCTGGGGCAAAACATCCACTCTGAGACACTGGGAAATCCACCCGTTCTGGGACACTGGGAACCCACCCCCCCCCCCTACTCTGGGACACTGGGAAACCCGCCCGCTCTGTGAAACCTGCCCACTCGGGGACACTGGTAAACCCACCCACTCTGGGATACTGGGAAACCCACCCACTCTGGGATACTGGGATAATGTGTACCCGCTCTGGGACACTGGGAAAACCCGCCCACTCTTGGACACTGGGAAACCCGCCCACTCTGGGACAGTGGGAAACCCGCCCGCACTGTACACTGGGAAAACTGCCCACTCTGGGACACTGGGAAACCCACCCACTCTGGGACACTGGTATCAGGCCCTGCTCTGGGACACTGGAAAACTCGCCCGCTCTGGGACACTGGGAAACTTGCCAGCTCTGGGAAACTCGCTCGCTTTGGGACACGAGGAAAGCTACTCCCCCAGGGACACTGGGAAACAGCCTGCTGTGGGAAACGGGGAAACCTGCTGGCTCTGGGAAACACGCCATTTCTGGGACACTGGGAAACCCCACCCGCTCTGGGAAGCTCGCCTGCTCTTGGACACGAGTAAATTCACTCCCTCTGGGACACTGGCAAACCCACCCGCTCTGGGACACTGGGAAACCTGCCCGCTCTGGGACACCGGGTAACCTGCTCGCTCTGGTACACTGGGAAACACGCCTGCTCTGGTACATTGCGATAACCGCCCCCGCTCTGGGACAAAGGGCGACCCCGTCCGCTGAGAAACACTGGGAAACCCACGTGCTCTGGGACACTGGGAAAGCCACCCGCTCTGGGAAACTTGCCCACTTTGGGACACGAGGAAACCTGCTCTCTCTGGGGCACTGGGAAACAGCCCGCTGTGGGAAACGGGGAAACCCACCAGGTTGGGAACACTGGTTAACACGCCTGCTCCGGGACACTGGGTAACACGCCTGCTCTGGGACACTGGGAAATCGCCCTGGGACACTGGGAAATCACCCTGGGAGACTGGGAAACCCGGCTGCTCTGGGACACTGGAAAACCCGCCCACTCTGTGACACTGGAAAATCGCCCTTGGACACTGGGAAACCCGGCAGCTCTGGGACACTGGGATACAATGCTCAGTCTCGGATACTGGGAAACCCCGACCGCTCTGGGAAACTCGCCTGATCTGGGACACTAGTAAACCCACTCCCGCTGGGACACTGGGAACTAGCCCGCTGTGGGAAACGGTGAAACCAGCTGGCTCTGGGAAACACGTCTGCCTGAGACATTGGGAAACCCGCCCACTCTGGCACACTGGGAAACTCCGCCTGCTCTGGGAAACTCGCCCGCTCTGGGACACTAGGAAACCCATTCCCATTGGTACACTGGGTAACACGCCCGCTCTGGGACATTGGGAAACACGCCTGCTCTGGGACACTGGGAAACCCACCCGCTCAGGGCTACTGGAAATCCCACCCGCTGTGTTACACTGAGATAACCCTCCCCTGCTCTGGGTCACAGGGAAACCCCGTCCAGTCAGAGACAATGGGAAACCCACCTGCTCTGGGGCACTGGGAAACATGCCCGCTCTGGGACACTGGAATACCAGCCCACTCGGGGACACTGGGAAACTCGCCTGTTCTGGGACTCTGGGACACTGGGAAACACGCCCGCTCTGGAACACTGGGAAACACGCCCGCTATGGGAAACCCGCCCACTCTGTGGCACTGGTAAACCCACCCCTGCTCTGGGACACAGGGAAACCCCAGCCAGGCAGAGACTCTTGAAAACGCACTCCCTCTGGGATACTGGGAAACAGCCCGCTGTGGGAAACGGGGAAAACCGCTGGCTCTGGGAAACACACCCGCTCTGGGACTCTGCGAAACCCACCAGGTCTGGGACACTGGGAAACCCGACCACTCTGGGAAACCTGCCCGCTCGGGGACACTGGTAAACCCACCCACTCTGGGATACTGGGAAACCCACCCTCTCTGGGATACTGGGATAATGTGCCTCCGCTCTGGGGCACTGGGAAAACTGCCCGCTGTGGGACACTGGGAAACACACCCGCTCTGGGACAGTGGGATACCTGCCCGCTCTAGGAAACCCACCCATTCTGGGACACTGGTAAACCCACCCGCTCTGGAACACTGGGAACCCCATCCGCTCTGGGACACTGGGATAAGCCGCCCCCGCTCTGGGACACTGGGAAACCTGCCCGATCTGCGACACTGGGAATCCAGCCCACTGTGGGACACAGGGAAACCTGCCCGCTCTGGAACATTGGGAAATTCGCCCACTCTGGTACCCAGGGAAATTTCCCACTGCTCTGGGACACTGGGAAGCCCGCCTGCTCTGGAACACATGGGAAACACACCCGCTCTGGAACACTGGGAAACCCGTCCGCTCTGGGAAACCCACCCGCTCTATGACACTGGTAAACACACCCGCTCTGGGACACTGGGAAACCCACCCACTCTGGGATACTGGGATAACCCACCCCCGCTCTAAGACACTGGGAAACCCTGCCCGCTCTGTGAACCTGGGAAACCCACCCGCTCTATGTGACTGGTAAACCCACCCGCTCTTAGACTCTGGGAAACTCACTCCCTCTGGGATACTGGGAAACAGCCCGCTGTGGGAAACGGGGAAACCCGCTGGCTCTGGGAAACACACCCGCTCTGGGACACTGCGAAACCCGCCAGGTCTGGAACACTGGGAAACCCGCCCGCTCTGGGAAACCCACCTGCTCTGGGACACTGGGAAATCTGCCTGCTCTGGGACAGTGGGAAACCCACCCATTCTTGGGCACTGGGAAACCCGCCGCTGTAGGACACTGGGAAAACATGTCCGCACTGGGACACTGGAAAGCCGCTCTGGGACACTGGGACACCTGTCCGATCTGGGTGACTGGGATACCCTGCCCATTCTGGCACACTGGGAAACCTGCCTGCTCTGGGACAAAACAGCCCGCTCTGAGACACTGGGAAACCCACCCGTTCTGGGACACTGGGAAACCCACCCATTCGGGGACACTGGGAAACCCACCCGTTCTGGGACACTGGGAAATTCATGTGCTCTGGGGCACTGGGAAACACGTCTGCTGTGGGACACTGGGAAACACGCCCGAACTGGAACAGTGGGAAACCCACCCGTTCTAAGACACTGGGAAACCCGCCCGCTCTGGGAAACCTGCCCGCTCGGGGACACTGGTAAACCCACTCACTCTGGGTTACTGGGAAACCCACCCACTCTGGGATACTGGGATAATGTGCCCCCGCTCTGGGACACTGGGAAAACCCGCCCACTCTGGGAGAGTGGGAAACCCGCTCACACTGGACACTGGGAAAACTGCCCACTCTGGGACACTGGGAAACCCACCCACTCTGGGACACTGGTATCAGGCCCTGCTCTGGGACACTGGGAAACCCACCCACTCTGGGATACTGGGAAACCTGCCCACTCTGGGACACTGGGAAACCTGCCCGCTCTGGGGCACTGGGAAATCTACCCGCTGTGGGACACTGGGAAACACGCCCGCTCTGGGACAGTGGCAAACCTGCCCGCTATGGGAAACCCACCCACTCTGGGACACTGGTAAACCCACCCGCTCTGGGACACTGGGAACCCCATCCGCTCTGGGACACTGGGATAAGCCGCCCCCGCTCTGGGACACTGGGAAACCTGACCGATCTAGGACACTGGTAATTACGCCCAATCTGGGACACAGGGAAACCCGCCCGCTCTGGGACATTGGGAAACTCGCCCACTCTGGTACCCAGGGAAATCTCCCACTGCTCTGGGAAACTGGGAAACCCGCCCGGCTGGTACGCAGGGAAATCTCCCACTGCTCTGAGACACTGGGAAGCCCGCCCGCTCTGGGACACTGGAAAACACGCCCGCTCTGGAACACTGGGGAACCCGTCCGCTCTGGGAACACCATCCGGTCTGGGACACTGGAATAAGCCGGCCCCCCTCTGGGACAATGGGAAACCTGCCCAATCTAGGACACTGGGAATCCCGCCCACTCTGGGACACAGGGAAACCCGCCCGCTCTGGGACATTGGGAAACTCGCCCACTCTGGTACCCAAGGAAATCTCCCACTGCTCTGGGAAACTGGGAAACCCACCCGGCTGGTAAGCAGGGAAATCTCCCACTGCTCTGAGACACTGGGAATCCCGCCCGCTCTGGAACACTGGGGAACCCGTCCGCTCTGGGAACCCCACCCGCTCTGTGAAACTGGGAAACACACCCGTTCTGGGACACTGGGAAACCTAAACTGCTCTGGGACACAGGGAAAACCCAGCCGGGCAGAGACTCTGGGAAACTCACTTCCTCTGGGATACTGGGAAACAGCCCGTTGTGGGAAACGGGGAAACCCGCCCGCTCTGGGAAACACACCCGCTCTGGGACACTGCGAAACCCACCAGGTCTGGGACACTGGGAAACCCGCCCACTCTGGGAAACCTGCCCGCTCGGGGACACTGGTAAACCCACCCACTCTGGGATACTGGGAAACCCACCCTCTCTGGGATACTGGGATAATGTGAACCCGCTCTGGGGCACTGGGAAACCTGCCCGATCTGCGACACTGGGAATCCCGCCCACTCTGGGACACAGGGAAACCCGCCCGCTCTGGGACATTGGGAAACTCGCCCACTCTGGTACCCAGGGAAATTTACCACTGCTCTGGGACACTGGGAAATCCGCCAGGCTGGTACGCAGGGAAATCTCCCACTGCTCTGGGACACTGGGAAGCCCGCCTGCTCTGGAACACTGGGAAACACACCCGCTCTGGAACACTGGGAAACCCGTCCGCTCTGGGAAACCCGCCCGCTCTATGACACTGGTAAACCCACCCGCTCTGGGACACTGGGAAACCCACCCACTCTGGGATACTGGGATAACGCGCCCCCGCTCTAAGACACTGTGAAACCCTTCCCGCTCTGTGAACCTGGGAAACACACCCGTTCTGGGACACTGGGAAACCCACCCCTGCTCTGGGACACAGGGAAACCCGCCAGGTCTAGAACACTGGGAAACCCGCCCGCTCTGGGAAACGCACCTGCTCTGGGACACTGGGAAATCTGCCTGCTCTGGGACAGTGGGAAACCCACCCATTCTTGGGCACTGGGAAACCCGCCGCTGTAGGACACTGGGAAAACCTGTCCGCTCTGGGACACTGGAAAGCCGCTCTGGGACACTGGGACACCTGTCCGATTTGGGTGACTGGGATACCCTGCCCATTCTGGCACACTGGGAAACCTGCCTGCTCTGGGACAAAACAGCCCGCTCTGAGACACTGGGAAACCCACCCGTTCTGGGACACTGGGAAACCCACTCATTCGGGGACACTGGGAAACCCACCCGTTCTGGGACACTGGGAAATTCATGTGCTCTGGGGCACTGGGAAACACGTCTGCTGTGGGACACTGGGAAACACGCCCGATCTGGAACAGTGGGAAACCCACCCGTTCTGGGACACTGGGAAACCCGCCCGCTCTGGGAAACCTGCCCGCTCGGGGACACTGGTAAACCCACTCACTCTGGGTTACTGGGAAACCCACCCACTCTGGGATACTGGGATAATGTGCCCCCGCTCTGGGACACTGGGAAAACCCGCCCACTCTGGGACACTGGGAAACCCGCCCACTCTGGGAGAGTGGGAAACCCGTTCACACTGGACACTGGGAAAACTGCCCACTCTGGGACACTGGGAAACCCACCCGTTCTGGGACACTGGGAAATTCATGTGCTCTGGGGCACTGGGAAACACGTCTGCTGTGGGACACTGGGAAACACGCCCGATCTGGAACAGTGGGAAACCCACCCGTTCTGGGACACTGGGAAACCCGCCCGCTCTGGGAAACCTGCCCGCTCTGGGACACTGGTAAACCCACTCACTCTGGGATACTGGGAAACCCACCCACTCTGGGATACTGGGATAATGTGCCCCCGCTCTGGGACACTGGGAAAACCCGCCCACTCTGGGACACTGGGAAAGCCGCCCATTCTGGGAGAGTGGGAAACCCGCTCACACTGGACACTGGGAAAACTGCCCACTCTGGGACACTGGGAAACCCACCCACTCTGGGACACTGGTATCAGGCCCTGCTCTGGGACACTGGGAAACCCACCCACTCTGGGATACTGGGAAACCTGCCCACTCTGGGACACTGGGAAACCTGCCCGCTCTGGGGCACTGGGAAATCTACCCGCTGTCGGACAATGGCAAACACGCCCGCTCTGGGACAGTGGGAAACCTGCCCGCTATGGGAAACCCGCCCACTCTGGGACACTGGTAAACCCACCCGCTCTGGGACACTGGGAACCCCATCCGCTCTGGGACACTGGGATAAGCCGCCCCCGCTCTGGGACACTGGGAAACCTGACCGATCTAGGACACTGGGAATTCCGCCCACTCTGGGACACAGGGAAACCCGCCCGCTCTGGGACACTGGAAAACACGCCCGCTCTGGAACACTGGGGAACCCGTCCGCTCTGGGAACCCCATCCGCTCTGGGACACTGGAATAAGCCGGCCCCGCTCTGGGACACTGGGAAACCTGCCCGATCTAGGACACTGGGAATCCCGCCCACTCTGGGGCACAGGGAATTCCGCCCACTCTGGGACACTGGGAAACCCGCCCGGCTGGTACGCAGGGAAATCTCCCACTGCTCTGAGACACTGGGAAGCCCGCCCGCTCTGGGACACTGGAAAACACGCCCGCTCTGGAACACTGGTGAACCCGTCCGCTCTGGGAAACCCACCCGCTGTGTGACACTGGTAAACCCATCCGCTCTGGGACACTGGGAAACCCACCCACTCTGGGATACTGGGATAACCCGCCCCCGCTCTAAGACACTGGGAAACCCTGCCCGCTCTGTGAAACTGGGAAACACACCCGTTCTGGGACACTGGGAAACCTACCCCTGCTCTGGGACACAGGGAAACCCCAGCCGGGCAGAGACTCTGGGAAACTCACTCCCTCTGGGATACTGGGAAACAGCCCGTTGTGGGAAACGGGGAAACCCGCTGGCTCTGGGAAACACACCCGCTCTGGGACACTGCGAAACCCGCCAGGTCTGGAACACTGGGAAACCAGCCCGCTCTGGGAAACCCACCTGCTCTGGGACACTGGGAAATCTGCGTGCCCTGGGACAGTGGGAAACCCACCCATTCTTGGGCACTGGGAAACCTGCCGCTGTAGGACACTGGGAAAACCTGTCCGCTCTGGGACACTGAAAAGCCGCTCTGGGACACTGGGACACCTGTCCGATCTGGGTGACTGGGATACCCTGCCCATTCTGGCACACTGGGAAACCTGCCTGCTCTGGGACAAAACAGCCCGCTCTGAGACACGGGGAAACCCACCCGTTCTGGGACACTGGGAAACCCACCCATTCTGGGACACTGGGAAACCCACCCGTTCTGGGACACTGGGAAATTCATGTGCTCTGGGGCACTGGGAAACACGTCTGCTGTGGGACACTGGGAAACACGCCCGATCTGGAACAGTGGGAAACCCACCCGTTCTGGGACACTGGGAAACCCGCCCGCTCTGGGAAACCTGCCCGCTCGGGGACACTGGTAAACCCTCTCACTCTGGGATACTGGGAAACCCACCCACTCTGGGATACTGGGATAATGTGCCCCCGCTCTGGGACACTGGGAAAACCCGCCCACTCTGGGACACTGGGAAACCCGCCCACTCTGGGAGAGTGGGAAACACGCTCACACTGGACACTGGGAAAACTGCCCACTCTGGGACACTGGGAAACCCACCCACTCTGGGACACTGGTATCAGGCCCTGCTCTGGGACACTGGGAAACCCACCCACTCTGGGATACTTGGAAACCTGCCCGCTCTGGGGCACTGGGAAATCTACCCGCTGTGGGACACTGGGAAACACGCCCGCTCTGGGACAGTGGGAAACCTGCCCGCTATGGGAAACCCGCCCACTCTGGACACTGGTAAACCCACCCGCTCTGGGACACTGGGAACCCCATCCACTCTGGGACACTGGGATAAGCCGCCCCCGCTCTGGGACACTGGGAAACCTGCCCGATCTAGGACACTGGGAATTCCGCCCACTCTGGGACACAGGGAAACCCGCCCGCTCTGGGACATTGGGAAACTCGCCCACTCTGGTACCCAGGGAAATCTCCCACTGCTCTGGGAAACTGGGAAACCCGCCCGGCTGGTACGCAGGGAAATCTCCCACTGCTCTGAGACACTGGGAAGCCCGCCCGCTCTGGGACACTGGAAAACACGCCCGCTCTGGAACACTGGGGAACCCTTCCGCTCTGGGAACCCCATCCGCTCTGGGACACTGGGAAACCCTGCCCGCTCTGTGAAACTGGGAAACACACCCGTTCTGGGACACTGGGAAACCTACGCCTGCTCTGGGACACAGGAAAACCCCAGCCGGGCAGAGACTCTGGGAAACTCACTCCCTCTGGGATACTGGGAAACAGCCCGCTGTGGGAAACGGGGAAACCCGCTGGCTCTGTGAAACACACCCGATCTGGAACACTGCGAAACCCGCCAGGTTGGGAACACTGGGAAACCCGCCCGCTCTGGGAAACCCACCTGTTCTGGGACACTGGGAAATCTGCCTGCTCTGAGACAGTGGGAAACCCACCCATTCTTGGGCACTGGGAAACCCGCCGCTGTGGGACACTGGGAAAACCTGTCCGCTCTGGGACACTGGAAAGCCGCTCTGGGACACTGGGACACCTGTCCGATCTTGGTGACTGGGATACCCTGACCATTCTGGCACACTGGGAAACCTGCCTGCTCTGGGACAAAACATCCCACTCTGGGGCACTGGGAAACCCACCCGTTCTGGGACACTGGGAAACCCGCCCCCCCACTTTGGGACACTGGGAAACCCCGCCCGTTCTGGGACACTGGGAAATTCCTGTGCTCTGGGGCACTGGGAAACACGTCTGATGTGGGACACTGGGAAACACGCCCGCTCTGGAACAGTGGGAAACCCACCCGTTCTGGGACACTGGGAAACCCGCCCGCTCTGGGAAACCTGCCAGCTCGGGGACACTGGTAAATCCACCCACTCTGGGATACTGGAAACCCACCCACTCAGGGATACTGGGATAATGTGCCCCCGCTCTGGGACACTGGGAAACCCGCTGGCTCTGGGAAACACGCCCGCTCTGGGACACTGGGAAACCTGCGCGCTCTGGGACACCGGGAAACCTGCCCGCTCTGGTACACTGGGAAACACGCCTGCTCTGGTACATTGCGATAACCCGCCCCCGCTCTGGGACACAGGGCGACCCCGTCCTCTGAGAGACACTGGGAAACCCACGTGCTCTTGGATACTGGGAAAGCCACCCGCTCTGGGAAACTTGCCCACTTTGGGACACGAGGAAACCTGCTCTCTCTGGGGCACTGGGAAACAGCCCGCTGTGGGAAACGGGGAAACCCACCAGGTCGGGAACACTGGTTAACACGCCTGCTCTGGGACACTAGGAAACCCCCCCACTCTGTGACACTGGGTAATCGCCCTGGGACATTGGGAAACTCACCCACTCTGGTACGCAGGGAAACCGCCATTGCTCTGGGACACTGAGAAACCAGTCTGCTCTGGGTGACTGGGATACCATGCTCAGTCTCGGACACTGGGAAACCCCGACCGCTCTGGGAAACTCGCCCGATCTGGGACACTAGTAAACCCACTCCCCCTGGGACACTGGGAAATAGCCCGCTGTGGGAAACGGTGAAACCAGCTGGCTCTGGGAAACACGTCCGCTCTGGGACATTGGGAAACCCGCCCACTCTGGCACACTGGGAAACTCCGCCTGCTCTGGGAAACTCGCCCGCTCTGGGACACTAGGAAAACCATTCCCATTGGTACACTGGGTAACACGCCCGCTCTCGGACATTGGGAAACACGCCTGCTCTGGGACACTGGGAAACCCACCCACTCAGGGGCACTGGAAATCCCACCCGCTCTGGTACACTGAGATAACCAGCCCCTGCTCTGGGTCACAGGGAAACCCCGTCCGCTCAGAGACACTGGGAAACCACCTGCTCTAGGGCACTGGGAAACATGCCCGCTCTGGGATACTGGAATACCCGCCCACTCGGGGACACTGGGAAACTCGCCTGCTCTGGGACTCTGGGACACTGGGAAACACGCCCGCTCTGGAACACTGGGGAACCCGTCCGCTCTGGGAAACCCGCCCGCTCTGTGGCACTGGTAAACCCACCCGCTCTGGGACACTGGGAAACCCACCCACTCTGGGATACTGGGATAACCCGCCCCCGCTCTAAGACACTGGGAAACCCTGCCCGCTCTGTGAAACTGGGAAACACACCCGTTCTGGGACACTGGGAAACCCACCCCTGCTCTGGGACACAGGGAAACCCCAGCCGGGCAGGGACTCTGGAAAACTCACTCCCTCTGGGATACTGGGAGACAGCCCGCTGTGGGAAACGAGGAAACCCGCTGGCTCTGGGAAACACACCCGCTCTGGGACACTGCGAAACCCGCCGGGTCTGGAACACTGGGAAACCCGCCCGCTCTGGGAAACCCACCTGCTCTGGGACACTGGGAAATCTGCCTGCTCTGGGACAGTGGGAAACCCACCAATTCTTGGGCACTGGGAAACCCGCCGCTGTAGGAAACTGGAAAGGCGCTCTGGGACACTGGGTACACCTGTCCGATCTGGGTGACTGGGATACCCTGCCCATTCTGGCACACTGGGAAACCTGCCTGCTCTGGGACAAAACAGCCCACTCTGAGACACTGGGAAACCCACCCGTTCTGGGACACTGGGAAACCCACCCGTTCTGGGACACTGGGAAATCCACCCGTTCTGGGACACTGGGAAATTCATGTGCTCTGGGGCACTGGGAAACACGTCTGCTGTGGGACACTGGGAAACATGCCCGGTGTGGAACAGTGGGAAAACCACCAGTTCTGGGACACTGGGAAACCCGCCCGATCTGTGAAACATGCCCGCACGGGGCCACTGGTAAACCCACCCACTCTGGGATACTGAGAAACCCACCCACTCTGGGATACTGAGATAATGTGCCCCTGCTCTGGGGCACTGGGAAATCTGCCCGCTGTGGGACACTGGGAAACACGCCCGCTCTGGGACTGTGGGATACCTGCCCGCTCTGGGAAACCCGCCCACTCTGGGACACTGGTAAACCCACCCGATCTGGGACACTGGGAACCCCATCCGCTCTGGGACACTGGGAAACCTGCCAGATCTAGGACACTGGGAATCCCGCCCACTCTGGGACAGAAGGAAACCCGCCCGCTCTGGGCCATTGGGAAACTCGCCCACTCTGGTACCCAGGGAAATCTCCCACTGCTCTGGGACACTGGGAAACCCGCCCGGCTGGTACGCAGGGAAATCTCCCACTGCTCTGGGACACTGGGAAGCCCGCCCGCTCTGGAACACTGGGAAACACACCCGCTCTGGAACACTGGGATAAGCCGCCCCCGCTCTGGGACACTGGGAAACCTGCCCGATCTAGGACACTGGGAATCCCGCCCACTCTGGGACATAGGGAAACCCGCCCGCTCTGGGACATTGGAAATCTCGCCCACTCTGGTACCCAGGGAAATCTCCCACTGCTCTGGGAAACTGGGAAGCCCATCCGCTCTGGGACACTGGGAAACCCACCCACTCTGGGATACTGGGTTAACCCGCCCCCGCTCTAAGACACTGGGAAACCCTGCCCGCTCTGTGAAACTGGGAAACACACCCGTTCTGGGACACTAGGAAACCTACCCCTGCTCTGGGACACAGGGAAACCCCAGCCGGGCAGAGACTCTGAGAAACTCACTCCCTCTGGGATACTGGGAAACAACCCGTTGTGGGAAACGGGGAAACCCGCTTTCTCTGGGAAACACACCCGCTCTGGGACACTGCAAAACCCGCCAGGTAGGGAACACTGGGAAACCCGCCCGCTCTGGGAAACCCAACTGCTCTGGGACACTGGGAAATCTGCCTGCTCTGAGACAGTGGGAAACCCACCGAATCTTGGGTACTGGGAAAGCCGCCGCTGTGGGACACTGGGAAAACCTGTCCGCTCTGGGACACTTGAAAGCCGCTCTGCGACACCTGGACACCTCTCCGATCTGGGTGACTGGGATACCCTGCCCATTCTGGCACACTGGGAAACCCGCCCACTCTGGGACACTGGAAAACCCGCCCGCACTGGACACTGGGAAAACTGCCCACTCTGGGACACTGGGAAACCCACCCACTCTGGGACACTGGTATCAGGCCCTGCTCTGGGACACTTGGAAACTCGCCCGCACTGGAACACTTGAAAGCTGCCCGCTCTGGGACACTGGGAAACCTGCCCACTCTGGGAAACTCGCCCGCTTTGGGACACGAGGAAAGCTACTCCCCCAGGGACACTGGGAAACAGCCTGCTGTGGGAAACGGGGAAACCTGCTGGCTCTGGGAAACACGCCCTCTCTGGGACATTGGGAAACCCCACCCGCTATGGGAAACTCGCCCGCTCGGCGACACTGGTAAACCCACCCACTCTGGGATACTGGCAAACCCACCCACTCTGGGATACTGGGATAACGTGCCCCCGCTCTGGGGCACTGGGAAATCTGCCCGCTGTGCGACACTGGGAAACACACCCGCTCTGGGACAGTGGGATACCTGCCCGCTCTAGGAAACCCACCCACTCTGGGACACTGGTAAACCCACCCGCTCTCGGACACTGGGAACCCCATCCGCTCTGGGACACTGGGATATGCCGCCCCCGCTCTGGGACACTGGGAAACCTGCCCGATCTGCGACACTGGGAATCCCGCCCACTCTGGGACACAGGGAAACCCGCCCGCTCTGGGACATTGGGAAACTCGCCCACTCTGGTACCCAGGGAAATATCCCACTGCTCTGGGACACTGGGAAACCCGCCAGGCTGGTATGCAGAGAAATCTCCCACTGCTCCGAGACACTGGGAAGCCCGCCTGCTCCGGAACACTGGGAAACACGCCCGCTCTGGAACACTGGGAAACCAGTCCGCTCTGGGAAACCCGCCCGCTCTGTGACACTGGTAAACTCACCCGCTCTGGGACACTGGGAAACCCACCCACTCTGGGATACTGGGATAACCCACCCCCGCTCTAAGACACTGGGAAACCCTGCCCGCTCTGTGAAACTGGGAAACACACCCGTTCTGGGACAGTGGGAAACCCACTCCTGCTCTGGGACACAGGGAAACACCAGCCGGGCAGAGACTCTGGGAAACTCACTCCCTCTGGGATACTGGGAAACAGCCCGCTGTGGGAAATGGGGAAACCCGCTGGCTCTGGGAAACACACCCGCTCTGGGACACTGCGAAACCCGCCAGGTCGGGAACACTGGGGAACCCGCCCGCTCTGGGAAACCCACCTGCTCTGGGGCACTGGGAAATCTGCCTGCTCTGGGACAGTGGGAAACCCACCCATTCTTGGGCACTGGGAAACCCGCCGCTGTGGGACACTGGGAAAACATGTCCGCTCTGGGACACTGGAAAGCCGCTCTGGGACACTGGGACACCTCTCCGATCTGGGTGACTGGGATACCCTGCCCATTCTGGCACACTGGGAAACCTGCCTGCTCTGGGGCAAAACATCCACTCTGAGACACTGGGAAATCCACCCGTTCTGGGACACTGGGAACCCACCCCCCCCACTCTGGGACACTGGGAAACCCGCCCGCTCTGTGAAACCTGCCCACTCGGGGACACTGGTAAACCCACCCACTCTGGGATACTGGGAAACCCACCCACTCTGGGATACTGGGATAATGTGTACCCGCTCTGGGACACTGGGAAAACCCGCCCACTCTGGGACACTGGGAAACCCGCCCACTCTGGGACAGTGGGAAACCCACCAACTCTGGGATACTGGGAAACCCACCCACTCTGGGATACTGGGATAATGTGTACCCGCTCTGGGACACTGGGAAAACCCGCCCACTCTGGGACACTGGGAAACCCGCCCACTCTGGGACAGTGGGAAACCCACCCGCTCTGGGACACAGGGAAACCCCAGCCGGGCAGAGACTCTGGGAAACTCACTCCCTCTGGGATACTGGGAAACAGCCCGTTGTGGGAAACGGGGAAACCCGCTGGCTCTGGGAAACACACCCGCTCTGGGACACTGCGAAACCCGCCAGGTCGGGAACACTGGGAAACCCGCCCGCTCTGGGAAACACACCCGCTCTGGGACACTGCGAAATCCACCAGTTCTGGCACACTGGGAAACCCGCTCACTCTGGGAAACCTGCCCGCTCGGGGTCACTGGTAAACCCACCCACTATGGGATACTGGGAAACCCACCCTCTCTGGGATACTGGGATAATGTACCCCCGCTCTGGGGCACTGGGAAATCTGCCCGCTGTGGGACACTGGGAAACACACCCGCTCTGGGGCAGTGGGATACCTGCCCGCTCTAGGAAACCCACCCACTCTGGGACACTGGTAAACCCACCCGCTCTGGGACACTGGGAACCCTATCCGCTCTGGGACACTGGGATAAGCCGCCCCCGCTCTGGGACACTGGGAAACCTGCCCGATCTGCGACACTGGGAATCCCGCCCACTCTGGGACACAGGGAAACCCGCCCGCTCTGGCACATTGGGAAACTCGACCACTATGGTACCCAGGGAAATTTCCCACTGCTCTGGGACACTGGGAAATCCGCCAGGCTGGTACGCAGGGAAATATCCCACTGCTCTGGGACACTGGGAAGCCCGTCTGCTCTGGAACACTGGGAAACACACCCGCTCTGGAACACTGGGAAACCCGTCCGCTCTGGGAAACCCGCCCGCTCTATGACACTGGTAAACCCACCCGCTCTGGGACACTGGGAAACCCACCCACTCTGGGATACTGGGATAACCCGCCCCCGCTCTAAGACACTGGGAAACCCTGCCCGCTCTGTGAACCTGGGAAACACACCCGTTCTGGGACACTGGGAAACCCATCCCTGCTCTGGGACACAGGGAAACCCGCCAGGTCTGGAAAACTGGGAAACCCGCCCGCTCTGGGAAACCCACCTGCTCTGGGACACTGGGAAATCTGCCTGCTCTGGGACAGTGCGAAACCCACCCATTCTTGGGCACTGGGAAACCCGCCGCTGTAGGACACTGGGAAAAACTGTCCGCCCTGGGACACTGGAAAGCCGCTCTGGGACACTGGGACACCTGTCCGATCTGGGTGACTGGGATACCCTGCCCATTCTGGCACACTGGGAAACCTGCCTGCTCTGGGACAAAACAGCCCGCTCTGCGACACGGGGAAACCCACCCGTTCTGGGACACTGGGAAACCCACCCATTCGGGGACACTGGGAAACCCACCCGTTCTGGGACACTGGGAAATTCATGTGCTCTGGGGCACTGGGAAACACGTCTGCTGTGGGACACTGGGAAACACGCCCGATCTGGAACAGTGGGAAACCCACCCGTTCTGGGACACTGGGAAACCCGCCCGCTCTGGGAAACCTGCCCGCTCGGGGACACTGAAAACCCACTCACTCTGGGATACTGGGAAACCCACCCACTCTGGGATACTGGGATAATGTGCCCCCGCTCTGGGACACTGGGAAAACCCGCCCACTCTGGGACACTGGGGAACCCGCCCACTCTGGGAGAGAGGGAAACCCGCTCACACTGGACACTGGGAAAACTGCCCACTCTGGAACACTGGGAAACCCACCCAATCTGGGACACTGGTATCAGGCCCTGCTCTGGGACACTGGGAAACCCACCCACTCTGGGATACTGGGAAACCTGCCCACGCTGGGACACTGGGAAACCTGCCCGCTCTGGGGCACTGGGAAATCTACCCGCTGTGGGACACTGGGAAACACGTCCGCTCTGGGACAGTGGAAAACCTGCCCGCTATTGGAAACCCGCCCACTCTGGGACACTGGTAAACCCACCCGCTCTGGGACACTGGGAACCCCATCTGCTCTGGGACACTGGGATAAGCCGCCCCCGCTCTGGGACACTGGGAAACCTGACCGATCTAGGACACTGGGAATTCCGCCCACTCTGGGACACAGGGAAACCCGCCCGCTCTGGGACATTGGGAAACTCGCCCACTCTGGTACCCAGGGAAATCTCCCACTGCTCTGGGAAACTGGGAAACCTGCGTGGCTGGTACGCAGGGAAATCTCCCACTGCTCTGAGACACTGGGAAGCCCGCCCGCTCTGGGACACTGGAACACACGCCCGCTCTGGAACACTGGGGAACCCGTCCGCTCTGGGAACCCCATCCGCTCTGGGACACTGGGATAAGCCGGCCCCGCTCTGGGACACTGGGAAACCTGCCCGATCTAGGACACTGGGAATCCCGCCCACTCTGTGACACAGGGAATTCCGCCCATTCTGGGACACAGGGAAACCCGCCCGGCTGGTACGCAGGGAAATCTCCCACTGCTCTGAGATACTGGGAAGCCCGCCCGCTCTGGGACACTGGAAAACACGCCCGCCCTGGGACACTGGGAAACCCACCCACTCTGGGATACTGGGATAACCCGCCCCCGCTCTAAGACACTGGGAAACCCTGCCCGCTCTGTGAAACTGGGAAACACACCCGTTCTGGGACACTGGGAAACCTACCCCTGCTCTGGGACACTGGGAAACCCCAGCCGGGCAGAGACTCTGGGAAACTCACTCCCTCTGGGATACTGGGAAACAGCCCGTTGTGGGAAACGGGGAAACCCGCTGGCTCTGGGAAACACACCCGCTCTGGGACACTGCGAAACCCTTCAGGTCGGGAACACTGGGAAACCCGCCCGCTCTGGGAAACACACCCGCTCTGGGACACTGCGAAACCCACCAGGTCTGGGACACTGGGAAACCCGCCCACTCTGGGAAACCTGCCCGCTCGGGGACACTGGTAAACCCACCCACTCTTGGATACTGGGAAACCCACCCTCTCTGGGATACTGGGATAATGTGCCCCCGCTCTGGGGCACTGGGAAATCTGCCCGCTGTGGGACACTGGATAACACACCCGCTCTGGGACAGTGGGATACCTGCCCGCTCTAGGAAACCCACCCACTCTGGGACACTGGTAAACCCACCCGCTCTGGGACACTGCGATAAGCTGCCCCCGCTCTGGGACACTGGGAAACCTGCCCGATCTGCGACACTGGGACTCCCGCCCACTCTGGGACACAGGGAAACCCGCCTGCTCTGGGACATTGGGAAACTCGCCCACTCTGGTACCCATGGAAATTTCCCACTGCTCTGGGAACTGGGAAATTCGCCAGGCTGGTACGCAGGGAAATCTCCCACTGCTCTGGGACACTGGGAAGCCCGCCTGCTCTGGAACACTGTGAAACACACCCGCTCTGGAACACTGGGAAACCCGTCCGCTCTGGGAAACCCGCCCGCTCTATGACACTGGTAAACCCACCCGCTCTGGGACACTGGGAAACCCACCCACTCTGGGATACTGGGATAACCCGCCCCCGCTCTAAGACACTGGGAAACCCTGCCCGCTCTGTGAACCTGGGAAACACACCCGTTCTGGGACACTGGGAAACCCACACCTGCTCTGGGACACAGGGAAACCCGAGCCGGGCAGAGACTCTGGGAAACTCACCCCCTCTGGGATACTGGGAAACAGCCCGCTGTGGGAAACGGGGAAATCCGCTGGCTCTGGGAAAAACACCCGTTCTGGGACACTGCGAAACCTGCCAGGTCTGGAACACTGGGAAACCCGCCCGCTCTGGGAAACCCACCTGCTCTGGGACACTGGGAAATTTGCCTGCCCTGGGACAGTGGGAAACCCACCCATTCTTGGGCACTGGGAAACCTGCCGCTGTAGGACACTGGGAAAACCTGTCCGCTCTGGGACACTGAAAAGCCGCTCTGGGACACTGGGACACCTGTCCGATCTGGGTGACTGGGATACCCTGCCCATTCTGGCACACTGGGAAACCTGCCTGCTCTGGAACAAAACAGCCCGCTCTGAGACACTGGGAAACCCACCCGTTCTGGGACACTGGGAAACCCACCCATTCTGGGACACTGGGAAACCCACCCGTTCTGGGACACTGGGAAATTCATGTGCTCTGGGGCACTGGGAAACACGTCTGCTGTGGGACACTGGGAAACACGCCCGATCTGGAACAGTGGGAAACCGACCCGTTCTGGGACACTGGGAAACCCGCCCGCTCTGGGAAACCTGCCCGCTCGGGGACACTGGTAAACCCACTCACTCTTGGATACTGGGAAACCCACCCACTCTGGGATACTGGGATAATGTGCCCCCGCTCTGGGACACTGGGAAAACCCACCCACTCTGGGACACTGGGAAACCGGCCCACTCTGGGAGAGTGGGAAACACGCTCACACTGGACACTGGGAAACCCACCCACTCTGGGACACTGGTATCAGGCCCTGCTCTGGGACACTGGGAAACCCACCCACTCTGGGATACTTGGAAACCTGCCCACTCTGGGACACTGGGAAACCTGCCCGCTCTGGGGCACTGGGAAATCTACCCGCTGTGGGACACTGGGAAACACGCCCGCTCTGGGACAGTGGGAAACCTGCCCGCTATGGAAAACCCGCCCACTCTGGGACACTGGTAAACCCACCCGCTCTGGGACACTGGGAACCCCATCCACTCTGGGACACTGGGATAAGCCGCCCCTGCTCTGGGACACTGGGAAACCTGCCCGATCTAGGACACTGGGAATTCCGCCCACTCTGGGGCACAGGGAAACCCGCCCGCTCTGGGACATTGGGAAACTCGCCCACTCTGGTACCCAGGGAAATCTCCCACTGCTCTGGGAAACTGGGAAACCCGCCCGGCTGGTACGCAGGCAAATCTCCCACTGCTCTGAGACACTGGGAAGCCCGCCCACTCTGGGACACTGGAAAACACGCCCGCTCAGGAACACTGGGGAATCCGTCCGCTCTGGGAACCCCATCCGCTCTGGGACACTGGGAAACCCTGCCCGCTCTGTGAAACTGGGAAACACACCCGTTCTGGGACACTGGGAAAAGCTACTCCTGCTCTGGGACACAGGAAAACCCCAGCCGGGCAGAGACTCTGGGAAACTCACTCCCTCTGGGATACTGGGAAACAGCCCGCTGTGGGAAACGGGGAAACCCGCTGGCTCTGTGAAACACACCCGATCTGGGACACTGCGAAACCCGCCAGGTTGGGAACACTGGGAAACCCGCCCGCTCTGGGAAACCCACCTGCTCTGGGACACTGGGAAATCTGCCTGCTCTGAGACAGTGGGAAACCCACCCATTCTTGGGCACTGGGAAACCCGCCGCTGTGGGACACTGGGAAAACCTGTCCGCTCTGGGACACTGGAAAGCCGCTCTGGGACACTGGGACACCTGTCCGATCTGGGTGACTGGGATACCCTGACCATTCTGGCACACTGGGAAACCTGCCTGCTCTGGGACAAAACATCCCACTCTGGGACACTGGGAAACCCACCCGTTCTGGGACACTGGGAAACCCTCCCCCCCCACTCTGGGACACTGGGAAACCCCGCCCGTTCTGGGACACTGGGAAATTCATGTGCTCTGGGGCACTGGGAAACACGTCTGCTGTGGGACACTGGGAAACACACCCGCTCTGGAACAGCGGGAAACCCACCCGTTCTGGGACACTGGGAAACCCGCCCGCTCTGGGAAACCTGCCAGCTCGGGGACACTGGTAAATCCACCCACTCTGGGATACTGGAAACCCACCCACTCTGGGATACTGGGATAATGTGCCCCCGCTCTGGGACACTGGGAAACCCGCTGCCTCTGGGAAACACGCCCGCTCTGGGACACTGGGAAACCTGCCCGCTCTGGGACACCGGGTAACCTGCCCGCTCTGGTACACTGGGAAACACGCCTGCTCTGGTACATTGCGATAACCCGCCCCCGCTCTGGGACACAGGGCGACCCCGTCCGCTGAGAGACACTGGGAAACCCACGTGCTCTTGGACACTGGGAAAGCCACCCGCTCTGGGAAACTTGCCCACTTTGGGACACGAGGAAACCTGCTCTCTCTGGGGCACTGGGAAACAGCCCGCTGTGGGAAACGGGGAAACCCACCAGGTCGGGAACACTGGTTAACACGCCTGCTCTGGGACACTAGGAAACCCACCCACTCTGTGACACTGGGTAATCGCCCTGGGACATTGGGAAACTCACCCACTCTGGTACGCAGGGAAACCGCCATTGCTCTGGGACACTGGGAAACCCGTCTGCTCTGGGTGACTGGGATACCATGCTCAGTCTCGGACACTGGGAAACCCCGTCCGCTCTGGGAAACTCGCCCGATCTGGGACACTAGTAAACCCACTCCCTCTGGGACACTGGGAAATAGCCCGCTGTGGGAAACGGTGAAACCAGCTGGCTCTGGGAAACACGCCCGCTCTGGGACATTGGGAAACCCGCCCACTCTGGCACACTGGGAAACTCCGCCTGCTCTGGGAAACTCGCCCGCTCTGGGACACTAGGAAAACCATTCCCATTAGGACACTGGGTAACACGCCCGCTCTCGGACATTGGGAAACACGCCTGCTCTGGGACACTGGGAAACCCACCCATTCAGGGGCACTGGAAATCCCACTCGCTCTGGTACACTGAGATAACCAGCCCCTGCTCTGGGTCACAGGGAAACACCGTCCGCTCAGAGACACTGGGAAAACCACCTGCTCTGGGGCACTGGGAAACATGCCCGCTCTGGGATACTGGAATACCCGCCCACTCGGGGACACTGGGAAACTCGCCTGCTCTGGAAAACTGGGAAACCCGTCCGCTCTGGGAAACCCGCCCGCTCTGTGGCACTGGTAAACCCACCCGCTCTGGGACACAGGGAAACCCACCCACTCTGGGATACTGGGATAACCCGCCCCCGCTCTAAGACACTGGGAAACCCTGCCCGCTCTGTGAAACTGGGAAACACACCCGTTCTGGGACACTGGGAAACCCACCCCTGCTCTGGGACACAGGGAAACCCCAGCCGGGCAGAGACTCTGGGAAACTCACTCCCTCTGGGATACTGGGAAACAGCCCGCTGTGGGAAACGAGGAAACCCGCTGGCTCTGGGAAACACACCCGCTCTGGGACACTGCGAAACCCGCCGGGTCTGGAACACTGGGAAACCCGCCCGTTCTGGAAAACCCACCTGCTCTGGGACACTGGGAAATCTTCCTGCTCTGGGACAGTGGGAAACCCACCCATTCTTGGGCACTGGGAAAGCCGCCGCTGTAGGTAACTGGAAAGCCGCTCTGGGACACTGGGACACCTGTCCGATCTGGGTGACTGGGATACCCTGCCCATTCTGGCACACTGGGAAACCTGCCTGCTCTGGGACAAAACAGCCCACTCTGAGACACTGGGAAACCCACCCATTCTGGGACACTGGGAAACCCACCCGTTCTGGGACACTGGGAAACCCACCCGTTCTGGGACACTGGGAAATGCATGTGCTCTGGGGCACTGGGAAACACGTCTGCTGTGGGACACTGGGAAACACGCCCGGTCTGGAACAGTGGGAAACCCACCAGTTCTGGTACACTGGGAAACCCGCCCGCTCTGTGAAACATGCCCGCACGGGGCCACTGGTAAACCCACCCACTCTGGGATACTGGGAAACCCACCCACTCTGGGATACTGGGATAATGTGCCCCTGATCTGGGGCACTGGGAAACCTGCCAGATCTAGGACACTGGGAAACCCGTCCACTCTGGGACAGAAGGAAACCCGCCCGCTCTGGGCCATTGGGAAACTCGCCCACTCTGGTACCCAGGGAAATCTCCCACTGCTCTGGGACACTGGGAAACCCGCCCGGCTGGTACGCAGGGAAATCTCCCACTGCTCTGGGACACTGGGAAGCCCGCCCGCTCTGGAACGCTGGGAAAAACACCCGCTCTGGAACACTGGGAAACCCGTCCGCTCTGGGAAACCCGCCCGCTCTGTGACACTGGTAAACCCACCCGCTCTGGGACTCTGGGAAACCCACCCACTCTGGGATACTGGGATAACCCGCCCCCGCTCTAAGACACTGGGAAACCCTGCCCGCTCTGTGAAACTGGGAAACACACCCGTTCTGGGACACTGGGAAACCCACCCCTGCTCTGGGACACAGGGAAACCCCAGCCGGGCAGAGACTCTGGGAAACTCACTCCCTCTGTGATACTGGGAAACAGCCTGCTGTGGGAAACGGGGAAACCCGCAGGCTCTGGGAAACCCACCCGCTCTGGGACACTGCGAAACCCGCCATGTCGGGAACACTGGGAAACCCGCCCGCTCTGGGAAACCCACCTGCTCTGGGACACTGGGAAATCTGCCTGCTCTGAGACAGTGGGAAACCCACCCATTCTTGGGCACTGGGAAAGCCGCCGCTCTGGGACACTGAAAAGCCGCTCTGGGACACTGGGACACCTGTCCGATCTGGGTGACTGGGATACCCTGACCATTCTGGCACACTGGGAAACCTGCCTGCTCTGGGACAAACATCCCACTCTGAGACACTGGGAAACCCACCCGTTCTGGGACACTGGGAAAGCCGCCCCCCCACTCTGGGACACTGGGAAACCCCGCCCGTTCTGGGACACTGGGAAATTCATGTGCTCTGGGGCACTGGGAAACACGTCTGCTGTGGGACACTGGGAAACACGCCCGTTCTGGAACAGTGGGAAACCCACCCGTTCTGGGACATTGGGAAACCCGCCCGCTCTGGGAAACCTGCCCGCTCGGGGACACTGGTAAACCCACCCACTCTGGGATACTGGGAAACCCACCTACTCTGGAATACTAGGATAATGTGCCCCCGCTCTGTGACACTGGTAAACTTACCCGCTCTGGGACACTGGGAAACCCACCCACTCTGGGATACAGGGATAACCCGCCCCCGCTCTAAGACACTGGGAAAATCTGTCCGCTCTGGGACACTGGAAAGCCTCTCTGGGACACTGGGACACCTGTCCGATCTGAGTGAATGGGATACCCTGACCATTCTGACACACTGGGAAACCTGCCTGCTCTGGGACAAAACATCCCACTCTGAGACACTGGGAAACCCACCCGTTCTGGGACACTGGGAAACCCGCCCCCCCCACTCTGGGACACTGGGAAACCCCGCCCGTTCTGGGACACTGGGAAAGTCATGTGCTCTGTTGCACTGGGAAACACGTCTGCTGTGGGACACTGGGAAACATGCCCGCTCTGGAACAGTGGGAAACCCACCCATTCTGGGACACTGGGAAACCCGCCCGCTCTGGGAAACCTGCCCGCTCGGGGACACTGGTAAATCCACCCACTCTGGGATACTGGGAAACCCACCCACTCTGGGATACTGGGATAATGTGCCCACCGCTCTGGGACACTGGGAAAACCCGCCCACTCTGGGACACTGGGAAACCCGCTTACTCTGGGAGAGTGGGAAACCCGCTCACACTGGACACTGGGAAAACTGCCCATTCTGGGACACTGGGAAACCCACCCACTCTGGGACACTGGTATCAGGCCCTGCTCTGGGACACTGGGAAACCCACCAAATCTGGGATACTGGGAAACCTGCCCGCTCTGGGGCACTGGGAAATCTGCCCGCTGTGGGACACTGGGAAACACGCCCGCTCTGGGACAGTGGGAAACCTGCCCGCTCTGGGAAACCCGCCCATTCTGGGACACTGGTAAACCCACCCGCTCTGGAACACTGGGAACCCCATCCGCTCTGGGACACTGGGATAAGCCGGCCCCGCTCTGGGACACTGGGAAACCTGCCCGATCTAGGACACTGGGAATCCCGCCCACTCTGGGACATAGGGAAACCCGCCCGCTCTGGGACATTGGGAAACTCGCCCACTCTGGTACCCAGGGAAATATCCCACTGCTCTGGGAAACTGGGAAACCCGCCCGGCTGGTACGCAGGGAAATCTCCCACTGCTCTGAGACACTTGAAAGCCCATCCGCTCTGGGACACTGGAAAACACGCCCGCTCTGGAACACTGGGGAACCCGTCCGCTCTGGGAAACCCACCCGCTCTGTGACATTGGTAAACCCACCAGCTCTGGGACACTGGGAAACCCACCCACTCTGGGATACTGGGATAACCCGCCCCCGCTCTAAGACACTGGGAAACCCTGCCCGCTCTGTGAAACTGGGAAACACACCCGTTCTGGGACACTGGGAAACCTACCCCTGCTCTGGGACACAGGGAAACCCCAGGCATGCAGAGACTCTGAGAAACTCACTCCCTCTGGGATACTGGGAAACAGCCCGTTGTGGGAAACGGGGAAACCCGCTTTCTCTGGGAAACACAACCGCTCTGGGACACTGCGAAACCCGCCAGGTCGGGAACACTGGGAAACCCGCCCGCTCTGGGAAACCCAACTGCTCTGGGACACTGGGAAATCTGCCTGCTCTGGGACACTGGGAACCCCATCCGCTCTGGGACACTGGGATAAGCCGCCCCCGCTCTGGGACACTGGGGAACCTGCCCGATCTGCGACACTGGAAATCCAGCCCACTCTGGGACACAGGGAAACCCGCCCGCTCTGGGACATTGGGAAACTCGCCCACTCTGGTACCCAGGGAAATATCCCACTGCTCTGGGACACTGGGAAACCCGCCAGGCTGGTATGCAGGGAAATCTCCCACTGCTCTGGGACACTGGGAAGCCCGCCTGCTCCGGAACACTGGGAAACACGCCCACTCTGGAACACTGGGAAACCCGTCCGCTCTGGGAAACCCGCCCGCTCTGTGACACTGATAAACTCACCCGCTCTGGGACACTTGGAAATCCACCCACTCTGGGATACAGGGATAACCCGCCCCCGCTCTAAGACACCGGGAAAACGTGCCCGCTCTGTGAAACTGGGAAACACACCCGTTCTGGGACAGTGGGAAACCCACTGCTGCTCTGGGACACAGGGAAACACCAGCCGGGCAGAGACTCTGGGAAACTCACTCCCTCTGGGATACTGGGAAACAGCCCGCTGTGGGAAATGGGGAAACCCGCTGGCTCTGGGAAACACACCCGCTCTGGGACACTGCGAAACCCGCCAGGTCGGGAACACTGGGGAACCCGCCCGCTCTGGGAAACCCGCCTGCTCTGGGGCACTGGGAAATCTGCCTGCTCTGGGACAGTGGGAAACCCACCCATTCTTGGGCACTGGGAAACCCGCCGCTGTGGGACACTGGGAAAACCTGTCCGCTCTGGGACACTGGAAAGCCGCTCTGGGACACTGGGACACCTGTCCGATCTGGGTGACTGGGATACCCTGCCCATTGTGGCACACTGGGAAACCTGCCTGCTCTGGGGCAAAACATCCACTCTGAGACACTGGGAAATCCACCCGTTCTGGGACACTGGGAACCCACCCCCCCCACTCTGGGACACTGGGAAACCCGCCCGCTCTGGGAAACCTGCCCACTCGGGGACACTGGTAAACCCACCCACTCTGGGATACTGGGAAACCCACCCACTCTTGGATACTGGGTTAATGTGTACCCGCTCTGGGACACTGGGAAAACCCGCCCACTCTGGGACACTGGGAAACCCGCCCACTCTGGGACAGTGGGAAACCCGCCCGCACTGTACACTGGGAAAACTGTCCTCTCTGGGACACTGGGAAACCCACCCACTCTGGGACACTGGTATCAGGCCCTGCTCTGGGACACTGGGAAACTCGCCCGCTCTGGGACACTGGGAAACTTGCCAGCTCTGGGAAACTGGGAATCCTGTCCGCTCTGGGACACTGGGAAAACCCGCCCGCTCTGGGACACTGGGAAAACCGCCCGCTCTGGGAAACTCGCTCGCTTTGGGACACGAGGAAAGCTACTCCCCCAGGGACACTGGGAAACAGCCTGCTGTGGGAAACGGGGAAACCTGCTGGCTCTGGGAAACACGCCATCTCTGGGACACTGGGAAACCCCACCCGCTCTGGGAAACTCGCCCGCTCTTGGACACGAGTAAATTCACTCCCTCTGGGACACTGGCAAACCCACCCGCTCTGGGACACTGGGAAACCTGCCCGCTCTGGGACACCGGGTAACCTGCTCGCTCTGGTACACTGGGAAACACGCCTGCTCTGGTACATTGCGATCACCGCCCCCGCTCTGGGACAAAGGGCGACCCCGTCCGCTGAGAAACACTGGGAAACCCACGTGCTCTGGGACACTGGGAAAGCCACCCGCTCTGGGAAACTTGCCCACTTTGGGACACGAGGAAACCTGCTCTCTCTGGGGCACTGGGAAACAGCCCGCTGTGGGAAACGGGGAAACCCACCAGGTTGGGAACACTGGTTAACACGCCTGCTCCGGGACACTGGGTAACACGCCTGCTCTGGGACACTGGGAAATCGCCCTGGGACACTGGGAAATCACGCTGGGAGACTGGGAAACCCGGCTGCTCTGGGACACTGGAAAACCCGCCCACTCTGTGACACTGGGAAATCGCCCTTGGACACTGGGAAACCCGGCAGCTCTGGGACACTGGGAAACCCACCCACTCTGTGACACTGGGTAATCGCCCTGGGACATTGGGAAACTCACCCACTCTGGTATGCAGGGAAACCGCCATTGCTCTAGGACACTGGGAAACCCGTCTGCTCTGGGTGACTGGGTACCATGCTCAGTCTCGGACACTGGGAAACCCCGACCGCTCTGGGAAACTCGCCTGATCTGGGACACTAGTAAACCCACTCCCGCTGGGACACTGGGAACTAGCCCGCTGTGGGAAACGGTGAAACCAGCTGGCTCTGGGAAACACGTCTGCTCTGGGACATTGGGAAACCCGCCCACTCTGGCACACTGGGAAACTCCGCCTGCTCTGGGAAACTCGCCCGCTCTGGGACACTAGGAAACCCATTCCCATTGGTGCACTGGGTAACACGCCCGCTCTGGGACATTGGGAAACACGCCTGCTCTGGGACACTGGGAAACCCACCCGCTCAGGGGTACTGGAAATCCCACCCGCTGTGTTACACTGAGATAACCCTCCCCTGCTCTGGGTCACAGGGAACCCCGTCCAGTCAGAGACACTGGGAAACCCACCTGCTCTGGGGCACTGGGAAACATGCCCGCTCTGGGATACTGGAATACCAGCCCACTCGGGGACACTGGGAAACTCGCCTGCTCTGGGACTCTGGGACACTGGGAAACACGCCCGCTCTGGAAAACTGGGAAACCCGTGCGCTATGGGAAACCCGCCCACTCTGTGGCACTGGTAAACCCACCCGCTCTGGGACACTGGGAAACCCACACACTCTGGGATACTGGGATAAACCGCCTCCGCTCTAAGACACTGGGAAACCCTGCCCGGTCTGTGACACTGGGAACCCACCCCTACTCTGGGACACAGGGAAACCCCAGCCAGGCAGAGACTCTGGGAAACTCACTCCCTCTGGGATACTGGGAAACAGCCCGCTGTGGGAAACGGGGAAACCCGCTGGCTCTGGGAAACACACCCGCTCTGGGACACTGCGAAACCCACCAGGTCTGGGACACTGGGAAACCCGCCCACTCTGGGAAACCTGCCCGCTCGGGGACACTGGTAAACCCACCCACTCTGGGATACTGGGAAACCCACCCTCTCTGGGATACTGGGATAATGTGCCTCCGCTCTGGGGCACTGGGAAATCTGCCCGCTGTGGGACACTGGGAAACACACCCGCTCTGGGACAGTGGGATACCTGCCCGCTCTAGGAAATCCACCCACTCTGGGACACTGGTAAACCCACCCGCTCTGGGACACTGGGAACCCCATCCGCTCTGGGACACTGGTATAAGCCGCCCCCGCTCTGGGACACTGGGAAACCTGCCCGATCTGCGACACTGGGAAATTCGCCCACTCTGGTACCCAGGGAAATTTCCCACTGCTCTGGGACACTGGGAAGCCCGCCTGCTCTGGAACACTGGGAAACACACCCGCTCTGGAACACTGGAAACCCGTCCGCTCTGGGAAACCCACCCGCTCTATGACACTGGTAAACCCACCCGCTCTGGGACACTGGGAAACCCACCCACTCTGGGATACTGGGATAACCCACCCCCGCTCTAAGACACTGGGAAACCCTGCCCGCTCTGTGAACCTGGGAAACCCACCCGCTCTATGTGACTGGTAAACCCACCCGCTCTGAGACTCTGGGAAACTCACTCCCTCTGGGATACTGGGAAACAGCCCGCTGTGGGAAACGGGGAAACCCGCTGGCTCTGGGAAACACCCCCGCTCTGGGACACTGCGAAACCCGCCAGGTCTGGAACACTGGGAAACCCGCCCGCTCTGGGAAACCCACCTGCTCTGGGACACTGGGAAATCTGCCTGCTCTGGGACACTGGGAAACCCACCCATTCTTGGGCACTGGGAAACCCGCCGCTGTAGGACACTGGGAAAACCTGTCCGCTCTGGGACACTGGAAAGCCGCTCTGGGACACTGGGACACCTGTCCGATCTGGGTGACTGGGATACCCTGCCCATTCTGGCACACTGGGAAACCTGCCTGCTCTGGGACAAAACAGCCCGCTCTGAGACACTGGGAAACCCACCCGTTCTGGGACACTGGGAAACCCACCCATTCGGGGACACTGGGAAACCCACCCGTTCTGGGACACTGGGAAATTCATGTGCTCTGGGGCACTGGGAAACACGTCTGCTGTGGGACACTGGGAAACACGCCCGATCTGGAACAGTGAGAAACCCACCCGTTCTGGGACATTGGGAAACCCGCCCGCTCTGGGAAACCTGCCCGCTCGGGGACACTGGTAAACCCACTCACTCTGGGTTACTGGGAAACCCACCCACTCTGGGATACTGGGATAATGTGCCCCCGCTCTGGGACACTGGGAAACCCTGCCCGTTCTGTGAAACTGGGAAACACACCCGTTCTGGGACACTGGGAAACCTACCCCTGCTCTGGGACACAGGGAAACCCCAGGCGGGCAGAGACTCTGAGAAACTCACTCCCTCTGGGATACTGGGAAACAGCCCGTTGTGGGAAACGGGGAAACCCGCTTTCTCTGGGAAACACACCCGCTCTGGGACACTGCGAAACCCGCCAGGTCGGGAACACTGGGAAACCCGCCCGCTCTGGGAAACCCAACTGCTCTGGGACACTGGGAAATCTGCCTGCTCTGAGACAGTGGGAAACCCACCGATTCTTGGGCACTGGGAAAGCCGCCGCTGTGGAACACTGGGAAAACCTGTCCGCTCTGGGACACTGGAAAGCCGCTCTGCGACACCTGGACACCTGTCCGATCTGGGTGACTGGGATACCCTGCCCATTCTGGTACACTGGGAAACCCGCCCACTCTGGGACACTGGGAAACCCACCCACTCTGGGACACTGGTATCAGGCCCTGCTCTGGGACACTTGGAAACTCGCCCGCACTGGAACACTTGGAAAGCTGCCCGCTCTGGGACACTGGGAAACCTGCCTACTCTGGGAAACTCGCCCGCTTTGGGACACGAGGAAAGCTACTCCCCCAGGGACACTGGGAAACAGCCTGCTGTGGGAAACGGGGAAACCTGCTGGCTCTGGGAAACACGCCCTCTCTGGGACACTGGGAAACCCCACCCGCTCTGGGAAACTCGCCCGCTCGGGGACACTGGTAAACCCACCCACTCTGGGATACTGGGAAACCCACCCACTCTGGGATACTGGGATAATGTGCCCCTGCTCTGGGGTACTGGGAAATCTGCCCGCTGTGGGACACTGGGAAACACACCCGCTCTGGGACAGTGGGATACCTGCCCGCTCTAGGAAACCCACCCACTCTGGGACACTGGTAAACACACACGCTCTGGGACACTGGGAACCCCATCCGCTCTGGGACACTGGGATAAGCCTCCCCCGCTCTGGGACACTGGGAAACCTGCCCGATCTGCGACACTGGAAATCCCGCCCACTCTGGGACACAGGGAAACCCGCCCGCTCTGGGACATTGGGAAACTCGCCCACTCTGGTACCCAGGGAAATATCCCACTGCTCTGGGACACTGGGAAACCCGCCAGGCTGGTATGCAGGGAAATCTCCCACTGCTCTGGGACACTGGGAAGCCCGCCTGCTCCGGAACACTGGGAAACACGCCCGCTCTGGAACACTGGGAAACCCGTCCGCTCTGGGAAACCCGCCCGCTCTGTGACACTGGTAAACTCACCCGCTCTGGGACACTGGGAAATCCACCCACTCTGGGATACAGGGATAACCCGCCCCCGCTCTAAGACACTGGGAAAACCTTCCCGCTCTGTGAAACTGGGAAACACACCCGTTCTGGGACAGTGGGAAACCCACTCCTGCTCTGGGACACAGGGAAACACCAGCCGGGCAGAGACTCTGGGAAACTCACTCCCTCTGGGATACTGGGAAACAGCCCGCTGTGGGAAATGGGGAAACCCGCTGGCTCTGGGAAACACACCCGCTCTGGGACACTGCGAAACCCGCCAGGTCGGGAACACTGGGGAACCCGCCCGCTCTGGGAAACCCACCTGCTCTGGGACACTGGGAAATCTGACTGCTCTGGGACAGTGGGAAACCCACCCATTCTTGGGCACTGGGAAACCCGCCGCTGTGGGACACTGGGAAAACCTGTCCGCTCTGGGACACTGGAAAGCCGCTCTGGGACACTGGGACACCTGTCCGATCTGGGTGACTGGGATACCCTGCCCATTCTGGCACACTGAGAAACCTGCCTGCTCTGGGGCAAAACATCCACTCTGAGACACTGGGAAATCCACCCGTTCTGGGACACTGGGAACCCACCCCCCCCCCCCCCCCACTCTGGGACACTGGGAAACCCGCCCGCTCTGGGAAACCTGCCCACTCGGGGACACTGGTAAACCCACCCACTCTGGGATACTGGGAAACCCACCCACTTTGGGATACTGGGTTAATGTGTACCGCTCTGGGACACTGGGAAAACCCGCCCACTCTGGGACACTGGGAAACCCGCCCACTCTGGGACAGTGGGAAACCCGCCCGCACTGTACACTGGGAAAACTGTCCTCTCTGGGACACTGGGAACCCCACCCACTCTGGGACACTGGTATCAGGGCCTGCTCTGGGACACTGGGAAACTCGCCCGCTCTGGGACACTGGGAAACTTGCCAGCTCTGGGAAACTGGGAATCCTGTCCGCTCTGGGACACTGGGAAAACCCGCCCGCACTGGAACACTGGGAAAACCGCCCGCTCTGTGAAACTCGCTCGCTTTGGGACACGAGGAAAGCTACTCCCCCAGGGACACTGGGAAACAGCCTGCTATGGGAAACGGGGAAACCTGCTGGCTCTGGGAAACACGCCATCTCTGGGACAGTGGGAAACCCCACCCGCTCTGGGAAACTCGCCCGCTCTTGGACACGAGTAAATTTACTCCCTCTGGGATACTGGCAAACCCACCCGCTCTGGGACACTGGGAAACCTGCCCGCTCTGGGACACCGGGTAACCTGCTCGCTCTGGTACACTGGGAAACACGCCTGCTCTGGTACATTGCGATAACCGCCCCCGCTCTGGGACAAAGGGCGACCCCGTCCGCTGAGAACCACTGGGAAACCCACGTGCTCTGGGACACTGGGAAAGCCACCCGCTCTGGGAAACTTGCCCACTTTGGGACACGAGGAAACCTGCTCTCTCTGGGGCACTGGGAAACAGCCCGCTGTGGGAAACGGGGAAACCCACCAGGTTGGGAACACTGGTTAACACGCCTGCTCTGGGACACTGGGTAACACGCCTGCTCTGGGACACTGGGAAATCGCCCTGGGACACTGGGAAATCACCCTGGGAGACTGGGAAACCCGGCTGCTCTGGGACACTGGAAAACCCGCCCACTCTGTGACACTGGGAAATCGCCCTTGGACACTGGGAAACCCGGCAGCTCTGGGACACTGGGAAACCCACCCACTCTGTGACACTGGGTAATCGCCCTGGGACATTGGGAAACTCACCCACTCTGGTATGCAGGGAAACCGCCATTGCTCTAGGACACTGGGAAACCCGTCTGCTCTGGGTGACTGGGATACCATGCTCAGTCTCGGACACTGGGAAACCCCGACCGCTCTGGGAAACTCGCCTGATCTGGGACACTAGTAAACCCACTCCGGCTGGGACACTGGGAACTAGCCCGCTGTGGGAAACGGTAAAACCAGCTGGCTCTGGGAAACACGTCTGCTCTGGGACATTGGGAAACCCGCCCACTCTGGCACACTGGGAAACTCCGCCTGCTCTGGGAAACTTGCCCGCTCTGGGACACTAGGAAACCCATTCCCATTGGTACACTGGGTAACACGCCCGCTCTGGGACATTGGGAAACACGCCTGCTCTGGGACACTGGGAAACCCACCCGCTCAGGGGTACTGGAAATCCCACCCGCTGTGTTACACTGAGATAACCCTCCCCTGCTCTGGGTCACAGTGAAACCCCGTCCAGTCAGAGACACTGGGAAACCCACCTGCTCTGGGGCACTGGGAAACATGCCCGCTCTGGGATACTGGAATACCAGCCCACTCGGGGACACTGGGAAACTCGCCTGCTCTGGGACTCTGGGACACTGGGAAACACGCCCGCTCTGGAAAACTGGGAAACCCGTCCGCTATGGGAAACCCGCCCACTCTGTGGCACTGGTAAACCCACCCGCTCTGGGACACTGGGAAACCCACACACTCTGGGATACTGGGATAAACAGCCCCCGCTCTAAGACACTGGGAAACCCTGCCCGATCTGGGACACTGGGAAACCCACCCCTACTCTGGGACACAGGGAAACCCCAGCCAGGTAGAGACTCTGGGAAACTCACTCCCTCTGGGATACTGGGAAACAGCCCGCTGTGGGAAACGGGGAAACCCGCTGGCTCTGGGAAACACACCCGCTCTGGGACACTGCGAAACCCGCCAGGTCTGGAACACTGGGAAACCCGCCCGCTCTGGGAAACGCACCTGCTCTGGGACACTGGGAAATCTGCCTGCTCTGGGACAGTGGGAAACCCACCCATTCTTGGGCACTGGGAAACCCGCCGCTGTAGGACATTGGGAAAACCTGTCCGCTCTGGGACACTGGAAAGCCGCTCTGGGACACTGGGACACCTGTCCGATCTGGGTGACTGGGATACCCTGCCCATTCTGGCACACTGGTAAACCTGCCTGCTCTGGGACAAAACAGCCTGCTCTGAGACACTGGGAAATCCACCCGTTCTGGGACACTGGGAAACCCACCCATTCGGGGACACTGGGAAACCCACCCGTTCTGGGACACTGGGAAATTCATGTGCTCTGGGGCACTGGGAAACACGTCTGCTGTGGGACATGGGAAACACGCCCGATCTGGAACAGTGGGAAACCCACCCTTTCTGGATAATTGGGAAACACGCCCGCTCTGGGAAACCTGCCCGCTCGGGGACACTGGTAAACCCACACACTCTGGGATAATGGGAAACCCACCCACTCTGGGATACTGGGATAATGTGCCCCCGCTCTGGGACACTGGGAAAACCCGCCCACTCTGGGACACTGGGAAACCCGCCCACTCTGGGAGAGTGGGAAACCCGCCCACATTGGACACTGGGAAAACTGCCCACTCTGGGACACTGGGAAACCCACCCGTTCTGGGACACTGGGAAATTCATGTGCTCTGGGGCACTGGGAAACACGTCTGCTGTGGGACACTGGGAAACACGCCCGATCTGGAACAGTGGGAAACCCACCCGTTCTGGGACACTGGGAAACCCGCCCGCTCTGGGAAACCTGGCCGCTCGGGGACACTGGTAAACCCACTCACTCTGGGATACTAGGAAACCCACCCACTCTGGGATACTGGGATAATGTGCCCCCGCTCTGGGACACTGGGAAAACCCGCCCACTCTGGGAGAGTGGGATACCCGCTCACACTGGACACTGGGAAAACTGCCCACTCTGGGACACTGGGAAACCCACCCACTCTGGGACACTGGTATCAGGCCCTGCTCTGGGACACTGGGAAACCCACCCACTCTGGGATACTGGGAAACCTGCCCACTCTGGGACACTGGGAAACCTGCCCACTCTGGGGCACTGGGAAATCTACCCGCTGTGGGACACTGGGAAACACGCCCGCTCTGGGACAGTGGGAAACCTGCCCGCTATGGGAAACCCGCCCACTCTGGGACACTGGTAAACCCACCCGCTCTGGGACACTGGGAACCCCATCCGCTCTGGGACACTGGGATAAGCCGCCCCCGCTCTGGGACACTGGGAAACCTGACCGATCTAGGACACTGGGAATTCCGCCCACTCTGGGACACAGGGAAACCCGCCCGCTCTGGGACATTGGGAAACTCGCCCACTCTGGTACCCAGGGAAATCTCCCACTGCTCTGGGAAACTGGGAAACCTGCCTGGATGATATGCAGGGAAATCTCCCACTGCTCTGAGACACTGGGAAGCCCGCCCGCTCTGGGACACTGGAAAACACGCCCGCTCTGGAACACTGGGGAACCCGTCCGCTCTGGGAACCCCATCCGCTCTGGGACACTGGGATAAGCCGGCCCCGCTCTGGGGCACTGGGAAACCTGCCCGATCTAGGGCACTGGGAATCCCGCCCACTCTGGGACACAGGGAATTCCGCCCACTCTAGGACACAGGGAAACCTGCCCGGCTGGTACGCAGGGAAATCTCCCACTGCTCTGAGACACTGGGAAGCCCGCCCGCTCTGGGACACTGGAAAACACGCCCGCTCTGGAACACTGGTGAACCCGTCCGCTCTGGGAAACCCACCCGCTCTGTGACACTGGTAAACCCACCCGCTCTGGGACACTGGGATAACCCGCCCCCGCTCTAAGACACTGGGAAACCCTGCCCGCTCTGTGAAACTGGGAAACACACCCGTTCTGGGACACTAGGAAACCTACCCCTGCTCTGGGACACTGGGAAACCCCAGCCGGGCAGAGACTCTGGGAAACTCACTCCCTCTGGGATACTGGGAAACAGCCCGTTGTGGGAAACGGGGAAACCCGCTGGCTCTGGGAAACACATCCGCTCTGGGACACTGCGAAACCCGCCAGGTCGGGAACACTGGGAAACCCGCCCGCTCTGGGAAACACACCCGCTCTGGGACACTGCGAAACCCACCAGGTCTGGGACACTGGGAAACCCGCCCACTCTGGGAAACCTGCCCGCTCGGGGACACTGGTAAACCCACCCACTCTGGGATACTGGGAAACCCACCCTCTCTGGGATACTGGGATAATGTGCCCCCGCTCTGGGGCACTGGGAAATCTGCCCGCTGTGGGACACTGGGAAACACACCCGCTCTGGGACAGTGGGATACCTGCCCGCTCTAGGAAACCCACCCACTCTGGGACACTGGTAAACCCACCCGCTCTGGGACACTGGGAACTCCGTCCGCTCTGGGACACTGGGATAAGCCGCCCCCGCTCTGGGACACTGGGAAACCTGCCCGATCTGCGACACTGGGACTCCCGCCCACTCTGGGACACTGGGAATAACGCCCGCTCTGGGACATTGGGAAACTCGCCCACTCTGGTACCCAGGGAAATTTCCCACTGCTCTGGGACACAGGGAAATCCGCCAGGCTGGTACGCAGGGAAATCTCCCACTGCTCGGGGACACTGGGAAGCCCGCCTGCTCTGGAACACTGGGAAACACACCCGCTCTGGAACACTGGGAAACCCGTCCGCTCTGGGAAACCCGACCGCTCTATGACACTGGTAAACCCACCCACTCTGGGACACTGGGAAACCCACCCACTCTGTGATACTGGGATAACGCGCCCCCGCTCTAAGACACTGGGAAACCCTGCCCGCTCTGTGAACCTGGGAAACACACCCGTTCTGGGACACTGGGAAACCCACCCCTGCTCTGGGACACAGGGAAACTCGCCAGGTCTGGAACACTGGGAAACCCGCCCGCTCTGGGAAACGCACCTGCTCTGGGACACTGGGAAATCTGCCTGCCCTGGGACAGTGGGAAACCCACCCATTCTTGGGCACTGGAAAACTGCCGCTGTAGGACACTGGGAAAACCTGTCCGCTCTGGGACACTGAAAAGCCGCTCTGGGACACTGGGACACCTGTCCGATCTGGGTGACTGGGATACCCTGCCCATTCTGGCACACTGGGAAACCTGCCTGCTCTGGGACAAAACAGCCCGCTCTGAGACACTGGGAAACCCACCCGTTCTGGGACACTGGGAAACCCGCCCGCTCTGGGAAACCTGCCCGCTCGGGGACACTGGTAAACCCTCTCACTCTGGGATACTGGGAATCCCACCCACTCTGGGATACTGGGATAATGTGCCCCCGCTCTGGGACACTGGGAAAACCCGCCCACTCTGGGACACTGGGAAACCCGCCCACTCTGGGACAGTGGGAAACACGCTCACACTGGACACTGGGAAAACTGCCCACTCTGGGACACTGGGAAACCCACCCGTTCTGGGACACTGGGAAATCCATGTGCTCTGGGGCACTGGGAAACACGTCTGCTATGGGACACTGGGCAACACGCCCGATCTGGAACAGTGGGAAACCCACCCGTTCTGGGACACTGGGAAACCCGCCCGCTCTGGGAAACCTGCCCGCTCGGGGACACTGGTAAACCCACTCACTCTGGGATACGGGGAAACCCACCCACTCTGGGATACTGGGATAATGTGCCCCCGCTCTGGGACACTGGGAAAACCCGCCCACTCTGGGACACTGGGAAACCCGCCCACTCTGGGAGAGTGGGAAACCCGCTCACACTGGACACTGGGAAAACTGCCCACTCTGGGACACTGGGAAACCCACCCACTCTGGGACACTGGTATCAGGCCCTGCTCTGGGACACTGGGAAACCCACCCACTCTAGGATACTGGGAAACCTGCCCACTCTGGGACACTGGGAAACCTGCCCGCTCTGGGGCACTGGGAAATCTACCCGCTGTGGGACACTGGGAACCATGCCCGCTCTGGGACAGTGGGAAACCTGCCCGCTATGGGAAACCCGCCCACTCTGGGACACTGGTAAACCCACCCGCTCTGGGATACTGGGAACCCCATCCGCTCTGGGACACTGGGATAAGCCGCCCCCGCTCTGGGACACTGGGAAACCTGACCGATCTAGGACACTGGGAATTCTGCCCACTCTGGGACACAGGGAAACCCGCCCGCTCTGGGACATTGGGAAACTCGCCCACTCTGGTACACAGGGAAATCTCCCACTGCTCTGGGAAACTGGGAAACCTGCCTGGATGGTACGCAGTGAAATCTCCCACTGCTCTGAGACACTGGGAAGCCCGCCCGCTCTGGGACACTGGAAAACACGCCCGCTCTGGAACACTGGGGAACCCGTCCGCTCTGGGAACCCCATCCGCTCTGGGACACTGGGATAAGCCGGCCCCGCTCTGGGACACTGGGAAACCTGCCCGATCTAGGACACTGGGAATCCCGCCCAGTCTGGGTCACAGGGAATTCCGCCCACTCTGGGACACAGGGAATCCCGCCCGGCTGGTACGCAGGGAAATCGCCCACTGCTCTGAGACACTGGGAAGCCCGCCCGCTCTGGGACACTGGAAAACACGCCCGCTCTGGAACACTGGTGAACCCGTCCGCTCTGGGAAACCCACCCGCTCTGTGACACTGGTAAACCCACCCGCTCTGGGACACTGGGAAACCCACCCACTCTGGGATACTGGGATAACCCGCCCCCGCTCTAAGACACTGGGAAACCCTGCCCGCTCTGTGAAACTGGGAAACAGACCCATTCTGGGACACTGGGAAACCTACCCCTGCTCTGGGACAAAGGGAAACCCCAGCCGGGCAGAGACTCTGGGAAACTCACTCCCTCTGGGATACTGGGAAACAGCCCGTTGTGGGAAACGGGGAAACCCGCTGGCTCTGGGAAACACACCCGCTCTGGGACACTGCGAAACCCGCCAGGTCGGGAACACTGGGAAACCCGCCCGCTCTGGGAAACACACCCGCTCTGGGACACTGGTATCAGGCCCTGCTCTGGGACACTGGGAAACCCACCCACTCTGGGATACTTGGAAACCTGCCCGCTCTGGGGCACTGGGAAATCTACCCGCTGTGGGACACTGGGAAACACGCCCGCTCTGGGACAGTGGGAAAGCTGCCCGCAATGGGAAACCCGCCCACTCTGGGACACTGGTAAACCCACCCGCTCTGGGACACTGGGAACCCCATCCACTCTGGGACACTGGGATAAGCCGCCCCCGCTCTGGGACACTGGGAAACCTGCCCGATCTAGGACACTGGGAATTCCGCTCACTCTGGGACACAGGGAAACCCGCCCGCTCTGGGACATTGGGAAACTCGCCCACTCTGGTACCCAGGGAAATCTCCCACTGCTCTGGGAAACTGGGAAACCCGCCCGACTGGTACGCAGGGAAATCTCCCACTGCTCTGAGACACTGGGAAGCCCGCCCGCTCTGGGACACTGGAAAACACGCCCGCTCTGGAACACTGGGGAACCCGTCCGCTCTGGGAACCCCATTCGCTCTGGGACACTGGGACACCTGTCCGATCTGGGTGACTGGGATACCCTGCCCATTCAGGCACACTGGGAAACCTGCCTGCTCTGGGACAAAACAGCCCGCTCTGAGACACTGGGAAACCCACCCGTTCTGGGACACTGGGAAAACCCGCCCACTCTGGGACACTGGGAAACCCGCCCACTCTGGGAGAGTGGGAAACACGCTCACACTGGACACTGGGAAAACTGCCCACTCTGGGACACTGGGAAACCCACCCACTCTGGGACACTGGTATCAGGCCCTGCTCTGGGACACTGGGAAACCCACCCACTCTGGGATACTTGGAAACCTGCCCGCTCTGGGGCACTGGGAAATCTACCCGCTGTGGGACACTGGGAAACACGCCCGCTCTGGGACAGTGGGAAACCTGCCCGCTATGGGAAACCCGCCCACTCTGGGACACTGGTAAACCCACCCGCTCTGGGACACTGGGAACCCCATCCACTCTGGGACACTGGGATAAGCCGCCCCCGCTCTGGGACACTGGGAAACCTGCCCGATCTGCGACACTGGAAATCCCGCCCACTCTGGGACACAGGGAAACCCGCCCGCTCTGGGACATTGGGAAACTCGCCCACTCTGGTACCCAGGGAAATCTCCCACTGCTCTGGGAAACTAGGAAACCCGCCCGGCTGGTACGCAGGGAAATCTCCCACTGCTCTGAGACACTGGGAAGCGCGCCCGCTCTGGGACACTTGAAAACACGCCCGCTCTGGAATACTGGGGAACCCGTCCGCTCTGGGAACCCCATCCGCTCTGGGACACTGGGAAACCCTGCCCGCTCTGTGAAACTGGGAAACACACCCGTTCTGGGACACTGGGAAAGCAACCCCTGCTCTGAGACACAGGAAAACCCCAGCCGGGCAGAGACTCTGGGAAACTCACTCCCTCTGGGATACTGGGAAACAGCCCGCTGTGGGAAACGGGGAAACCCGCTGGCTCTGTGAAACACACCCGATCTGGGACACTGCGAAACCCGCCAGGTTGGGAACACTGGGAAACCCGCCCGCTCTGGGAAACCCACCTGCTCTGGGACACTGGAAAATCTGCCTGCTCTGAGACAGTGGGAAACCCACCCATTCTTGGGCACTGGGAAACCCGCCGCTGTGGGACACTGGGAAAACCTGTCCGCTCTGGGACACTGGAAAGCCGCTCTGGGACACTGGGACACCTGTCCGATCTTGGTGACTGGGATACCCTGACCATCCTGGCACACTGGGAAACCTGCCTGCTCTGGGACAAAACATCCCACTCTGGGACACTGGGAAACCCACCCGTTCTGGGACACTGGGAAACCCGCCCCCCACTCTGGGACACTGGGAAACCCCGCCCGTTCTGGGACACTGGGAAATTCCTGTGCTCTGGGGCACTGGGAAACACGTCTGCTGTGGGACACTGGGAAACACGCCCGCTCTGGAACAGTGGGAAACCCACCCGTTCTGGGACACTGGGAAACCCGCCCGCTCTGCGAAACCTGCCAGCTCGGGGACACTGGTAAATCCACCCACTCTGGGATACTGGAAACCCACCCACTCAGGGATACTGGGATAATGTGCCCCGGCTCTGGGACACTGGGAAACCCGCTGGCTCTGGGAAACACGCCCGCTCTGGGACACTGGGAAACCTGCCCGCTCTGGGACACCGGGAAACCTGCCCGCTCTGGTACACTGGGAAACATGCCTGCTCTGGTACATTGCGATAACCCTCCCTCGCTCTGGGACACAGGGCGACCCCGTCCGCTGAGAGACACTGGGAAACCCACGTGCTCTTGGACACTGGGAAAGCCACCCGCTCTGGGAAACTTGCCCACTTTGGGACACGAGGAAACCTGCTCTCTCTGGGGCACTGGGAAACAGCCCGCTGTGGGAAACGGGGAAACCCACCAGGTCGGGAACACTGGTTAACACGCCTGCTCTGGGACACTAAGAAACCCCCCCACTCTGTGACACTGGGTAATCGCCCTGGGACATTGGGAAACTCACCCACTCTGGTACGCAGGGAAACCGCCATTGCTCTGGGACACTGGGAAACCCGTCTGCTCTGGGTGACTGGGATACCATGCTCAGTCTCGGACACTGGGAAACCCCGACCGCTCTGGGAAACTCGCCCGATCTGGGACACTAGTAAACCCACTCCCCCTGGGACACTGGGAAATAGCCCGCTGTGAGAAACGGTGAAACCAGCTGGCTCTGGGAAACACGTCCGCTCTGGGACATTGGGAAACCCGCCCACTCTGGCACACTGGGAAACTCCGCCTGCTCTGGGAAACTCGCCCGCTCTGGGACACTAGGAAAACCATTCCCATTGGTACACTGGGTAACACGCCCGCTCTCGGACATTGGGAAACACGCCTGCTCTGGGACACTGGGAAACCCACCCACTCAGGGGAACTGGAAATCCCACCCGCTCTGGTACACTGAGATAACCAGCCCCTGCTCTGGGTCACAGGGAAACCCCGTCCGCTCAGAGACACTGGGAAAACCACCTGCTCTGGGGCACTGGGAAACATGCTCGCTCTGGGATACTGGAATACCCGCCCACTCGGGGACACTGGGAAACTCGCCTGCTCTGGGAAACCTGCCCACTCGGGGACACTGGTAAACCCACCCACTCTGGGATACTGGGAAACCCACCCACTTTGGGATACTGGGTTAATGTGTACCGCTCTGGGACACTGGGAAAACCCGCCCACTCTGGGACACTGGGAAACCCGCCCACTCTGGGACAGTGGGAAACCCGCCCGCACTGTACACTGGGAAAACTGTCCTCTCTGGGACACTGGGAACCCCACCCACTCTGGGACACTGGTATCAGGGCCTGCTCTGGGACACTGGGAAACTCGCCCGCTCTGGGACACTGGGAAACTTGCCAGCTCTGGGAAACTGGGAATCCTGTCCGCTCTGGGACACTGGGAAAACCCGCCCGCTCTGGAACACTGGGAAAACCGCCCGCTCTGTGAAACTCGCTCGCTTTGGGACACGAGGAAAGCTACTCCCCCAGGGACACTGGGAAACAGCCTGCTGTGGGAAACGGGGAAACCTGCTGGCTCTGGGAAACACGCCATCTCTGGGACACTGGGAAACCCCACCCGCTCTGGGAAACTCGCCCGCTCTTGGACACGAGTAAATTTACTCCCTCTGGGATACTGGCAAACCCACCCGCTCTGGGACACTGGGAAACCTGCCCGCTCTGGGACACCGGGTAACCTGCTCGCTCTGGTACACTGGGAAACACGCCTGCTCTGGTACATTGCGATAACCGCCCCCGCTCTGGGACAAAGGGCGACCCCGTCCGCTGAGAACCACTGGGAAACCCACGTGCTCTGGGACACTGGGAAAGCCACCCGCTCTGGGAAACTTGCCCACTTTGGGACACGAGGAAACCTGCTCTCTCTGGGGCACTGGGAAACAGCCCGCTGTGGGAAACGGGGAAACCCACCAGGTTGGGAACACTGGTTAACACGCCTGCTCTGGGACACTGGGTAACACGCCTGCTCTGGGACACTGGGAAATCGCCCTGGGACACTGGGAAATCACCCTGGGAGACTGGGAAACCCGGCTGCTCTGGGACACTGGAAAACCCGCCCACTCTGTGACACTGGGAAATCGCCCTTGGACACTGGGAAACCCGGCAGCTCTGGGACACTGGGAAACCCACCCACTCTGTGACACTGGGTAATCGCCCTGGGACATTGGGAAACTCACCCACTCTGGTATGCAGGGAAACCGCCATTGCTCTGGGACACTGGGAAACCCGTCTGCTCTGGGTGACTGGGATACCATGCTCAGTCTCGGACACTGGGAAACCCCGACCGCTCTGGGAAACTCGCCTGATCTGGGACACTAGTAAACCCACTCCCGCTGGGACACTGGGAACTAGCCCGCTGTGGGAAACGGTAAAACCAGCTGGCTCTGGGAAACACGTCTGCTCTGGGACATTGGGAAACCCGCCCACTCTGGCACACTGGGAAACTCCGCCTGCTCTGGGAAACGTGCCCGCTCTGGGACACTAGGAAACCCATTCCCATTGGTACACTGGGTAACACGCCCGCTCTGGGACATTGGGAAACACGCCTGCTCTGGGACACTGGGAAACCCACCCGCTCAGGGGTACTGGAAATCCCACCCGCTGTGTTACACTGAGATAACGCTCCCCTGCTCTGGGTCACAGTGAAACCCCGTCCAGTCAGAGACACTGGGAAACCCACCTGCTCTGGGGCACTGGGAAACATGCCCGCTCTGGGATACTGGAATACCAGCCCACTCGGGGACACTGGGAAACTCGCCTGCTCTGGGACTCTGGGACACTGGGAAACACGTCCGCTATGGGAAACCCGCCCACTCTGTGGCACTGGTAAACCCACCCGCTCTGGGACACTGGGAAACCCACACACTCTGGGATACTGGGATAAACAGCCCCCGCTCTAAGACACTGGGAAACCCTGCCCGATCTGGGACACTGGGAAACCCACCCCTACTCTGGGACACAGGGAAACCCCAGCCAGGTAGAGACTCTGGGAAACTCACTCCCTCTGGGATACTGGGAAACAGCCCGCTGTGGGAAACGGGGAAACCCGCTGGCTCTGGGAAACACACCCGCTCTGGGACACTGCGAAACCCGCCAGGTCTGGAACACTGGGAAACCCGCCCGCTCTGGGAAACGCACCTGCTCTGGGACACTGGGAAATCTGCCTGCTCTGGGACAGTGGGAAACCCACCCATTCTTGGGCACTGGGAAACCCGCCGCTGTAGGACATTGGGAAAACCTGTCCGCTCTGGGACACTGGAAAGCCGCTCTGGGACACTGGGACACCTGTCCGATCTGGGTGACTGGGATACCCTGCCCATTCTGGCACACTGGGAAACCTGCCTGCTCTGGGACAAAACAGCCTGCTCTGAGACACTGGGAAATCCACCCGTTCTGGGACACTGGGAAACCCACCCATTCGGGGACACTGGGAAACCCACCCGTTCTGGGACACTGGGAAATTCATGTGCTCTGGGGCACTGGGAAACACGTCTGCTGTGGGACATGGGAAACACGCCCGATCTGGAACAGTGGGAAACCCACCCTTTCTGGATAATTGGGAAACCCGCCCGCTCTGGGAAACCTGCCCGCTCGGGGACACTGGTAAACCCACACACTCTGGGATAATGGGAAACCCACCCACTCTGGGATACTGGGATAATGTGCCCCCGCTCTGGGACGCTGGGAAAACCCGCCCACTCTGGGACACTGGGAAACCCGCCCACTCTGGGAGAGTGGGAAACCCGCCCACATTGGACACTGGGAAAACTGCCCACTCTGGGACACTGGGAAACCCACCCGTTCTGGGACACTGGGAAATTCATGTGCTCTGGGGCACTGGGAAACACGTCTGCTGTGGGACACTGGGAAACACGCCCGATCTGGAACAGTGGGAAACCCACCCGTTCTGGGACACTGGGAAACCCGCCCGCTCTGGGAAACCTGGCCGCTCGGGGACACTGGTAAACCCACTCACTCTGGGATACTAGGAAACCCACCCAGTCTGGGATACTGGGATAATGTGCCCCCGCTCTGGGACACTGGGAAAACCCGCCCACTCTGGGAGAGTGGGATACCCGCTCACACTGGACACTGGGAAAACTGCCCACTCTGGGACACTGGGAAACCCACCCACTCTGGGACACTGGTATCAGGCCCTGCTCTGGGACACTGGGAAACCCACCCACTCTGGGATACTGGGAAACCTGCCCACTCTGGGACACTGGGAAACCTGCCCACTCTGGGGCACTGGGAAATCTACCCGCTGTGGGACACTGGGAAACACGCCCGCTCTGGGACAGTGGGAAACCTGCCCGCTATGGGAAACCCGCCCACTCTGGGACACTGGTAAACCCACCCGCTCTGGGACACTGGGAACCCCATCCGCTCTGGGACACTGGGATAAGCCGCCCCCGCTCTGGGACACTGGGAAACCTGACCGATCTAGGACACTGGGAATTCCGCCCACTCTGGGACACAGGGAAACCCGCCCGCTCTGGGACATTGGGAAACTCGCCCACTCTGGTACCCAGGGAAATCTCCCACTGCTCTGGGAAACTGGGAAACCTGCCTGGATGGTACGCAGGGAAATCTCCCACTGCTCTGAGACACTGGGAAGCCCGCCCGCTCTGGGACACTGGAAAACACGCCCGCTCTGGAACACTGGGGAACCCGTCCGCTCTGGGAACCCCATCCGCTCTGGGACACTGGGATAAGCCGGCCCCGCATTGGGACACTGGGAAACCTGCCCGATCTAGGGCACTGGGAATCCCGCCCACTCTGGGACACAGGGAATTCCGCCCACTCTAGGACACAGGGAAACCTGCCCGGCTGGTACGCAGGGAAATCTCCCACTGCTCTGAGACACTGGGAAGCCCGCCCGCTCTGGGACACTGGAAAACACGCCCGCTCTGGAACACTGGTGAACCCGTCCGCTCTGGGAAACCCACCCGCTCTGTGACACTGGTAAACCCACCCGCTCTGGGACACTGGGATAACCCGCCCCCGCTCTAAGACACTGGGAAACCCTGCCCGCTCTGTGAAACTGGGAAACACACCCGTTCTGGGACACTAGGAAACCTACCCCTGCTCTGGGACACTGGGAAACCCCAGCCGGGCAGAGACTCTGGGAAACTCACTCCCTCTGGGATACTGGGAAACAGCCCGTTGTGGGAAACGGGGAAACCCGCTGGCTCTGGGAAACACATCCGCTCTGGGAAACTGCGAAACCCGCCAGGTCGGGAACACTGGGAAACCCGCCCGCTCTGGGAAACACACCCGCTCTGGGACACTGCGAAACCCACCAGGTCTGGGACACTGGGAAACCCGCCCACTCTGGGAAACCTGCCCGCTCGGGGACACTGGTAAACCCACCCACTCTGGGATACTGGGAAACCCACCCTCTCTGGGATACTGGGATAATGTGCCCCCGCTCTGGGGCACTGGGAAATCTGCCCGCTGTGGGACACTGGGAAACACACCCGCTCTGGGACAGTGGGATACCTGCCCGCTCTAGGAAACCCACCCACTCTGGGACACTGGTAAACCCACCCGCTCTGGGACACTGGGAACTCCGTCCGCTCTGGGACACTGGGATAAGCCGCCCCCGCTCTGGGACACTGGGAAACCTGCCCGATCTGCGACACTGGGACTCCCGCCCACTCTGGGACACTGGGAATAACGCCCGCTCTGGGACATTGGGAAACTCGCCCACTCTGGTACCCAGGGAAATTTCCCACTGCTCTGGGACACAGGGAAATCCGCCAGGCTGGTACGCAGGGAAATCTCCCACTGCTCGGGGACACTGGGAAGCCCGCCTGCTCTGGAACACTGGGAAACACACCCGCTCTGGAACACTGGGAAACCCGTCCGCTCTGGGAAACCCGACCGCTCTATGACACTGGTAAACCCACCCACTCTGGGACACTGGGAAACCCACCCACTCTGTGATACTGGGATAACGCGCCCCCGCTCTAAGACACTGGGAAACCCTGCCCGCTCTGTGAACCTGGGAAACACACCCGTTCTGGGACACTGGGAAACCCACCCCTGCTCTGGGACACAGGGAAACTCGCCAGGTCTGGAACACTGGGAAACCCGCCCGCTCTGGGAAACGCACCTGCTCTGGGACACTGGGAAATCTGCCTGCCCTGGGACAGTGGGAAACCCACCCATTCTTGGGCACTGGAAAACTGCCGCTGTAGGACACTGGGAAAACCTGTCCGCTCTGGGACACTGAAAAGCCGCTCTGGGACACTGGGACACCTGTCCGATCTGGGTGACTGGGATACCCTGCCCATTCTGGCACACTGGGAAACCTGCCTGCTCTGGGACAAAACAGCCCGCTCTGAGACACTGGGAAACCCACCCGTTCTGGGACACTGGGAAACCCGCCCGCTCTGGGAAACCTGCCCGCTCGGGGACACTGGTAAACCCTCTCACTCTGGGATACTGGGAATCCCACCCACTCTGGGATACTGGGATAATGTGCCCCCGCTCTGGGACACTGGGAAAACCCGCCCACTCTGGGACACTGGGAAACCCGCCCACTCTGGGACAGTGGGAAACACGCTCACACTGGACACTGGGAAAACTGCCCACTCTGGGACACTGGGAAACCCACCCGCTCTGGGACACTGGGAAATCCATGTGCTCTGGGGCACTGGGAAACACGTCTGCTATGGGACACTGGGCAACACGCCCGATCTGGAACAGTGGGAAACCCACCCGTTCTGGGACACTGGGAAACCCGCCCGCTCTGGGAAACCTGCCCGCTCGGGGACACTGGTAAACCCACTCACTCTGGGATACGGGGAAACCCACCCACTCTGGGATACTGGGATAATGTACCCCCGCTCTGGGACACTGGGAAAACCCGCCCACTCTGGGACACTGGGAAACCCGCCCACTCTGGGAGAGTGGGAAACCCGCTCACACTGGACACTGGGAAAACTGCCCACTCTGGGACACTGGGAAACCCACCCACTCTGGGACACTGGTATCAGGCCCTGCTCTGGGACACTGGGAAACCCACCCACTCTGGGATACTGGGAAACCTGCCCACTCTGGGACACTGGGAAACCTGCCCGCTCTGGGGCACTGGGAAATCTACCCGCTGTGGGACACTGGGAACCATGCCCGCTCTGGGACAGTGGGAAACCTGCCCGCTATGGGAAACCCGCCCACTCTGGGACACTGGTAAACCCACCCGCTCTGGGATACTGGGAACCCCATCCGCTCTGGGACACTGGGATAAGCCGCCCCCGCTCTGGGACACTGGGAAACCTGACCGATCTAGGACACTGGGAATTCTGCCCACTCTGGGACACAGGGAAACCCGCCCGCTCTGGGACATTGGGAAACTCGCCCACTCTGGTACCCAGGGAAATCTCCCACTGCTCTGGGAAACTGGGAAACCTGCCTGGATGGTACGCAGTGAAATCTCCCACTGCTCTGAGACACTGGGAAGCCCGCCCGCTCTGGGACACTGGAAAACACGCCCGCTCTGGAACACTGGGGAACCCGTCCGCTCTGGGAACCCCATCCGCTCTGGGACACTGGGATAAGCCGGCCCCGCTCTGAGACACTGGGAAACCTGCCCGATCTAGGACACTGGGAATCCCGCCCAGTCTGGGTCACAGGGAATTCCGCCCACTCTGGGACACAGGGAATCCCGCCCGGCTGGTACGCAGGGAAATCGCCCACTGCTCTGAGACACTGGGAAGCCCGCCCGCTCTGGGACACTGGAAAACACGCCCGCTCTGGAACACTGGTGAACCCGTCCGCTCTGGGAAACCCACCCGCTCTGTGACACTGGTAAACCCACCCGCTCTGGGACACTGGGAAACCCACCCACTCTGGGATACTGGGATAACCCGCCCCCGCTCTAAGACACTGGGAAACCCTGCCCGCTCTGTGAAACTGGGAAACAGACCCATTCTGGGACACTGGGAAACCTACCCCTGCTCTGGGACAAAGGGAAACCCCAGCCGGGCAGAGACTCTGGGAAACTCACTCCCTCTGGGATACTGGGAAACAGCCCGTTGTGAGAAACGGGGAAACCCGCTGGCTCTGGGAAACACACCCGCTCTGGGACACTGCGAAACCCGCCAGGTCGGGAACACTGGGAAACCCGCCCGCTCTGGGAAACACACCCGCTCTGGGACACTGGTATCAGGCCCTGCTCTGGGACACTGGGAAACCCACCCACTCTGGGATACTTGGAAACCTGCCCGCTCTGGGGCACTGGGAAATCTACCCGCTGTGGGACACTGGGAAACACGCCCGCTCTGGGACAGTGGGAAAGCTGCCCGCAATGGGAAACCCGCCCACTCTGGGACACTGGTAAACCCACCCGCTCTGGGACACTGGGAACCCCATCCACTCTGGGACACTGGGATAAGCCGCCCCCGCTCTGGGACACTGGGAAACCTGCCCGATCTAGGACACTGGGAATTCCGCTCACTCTGGGACACAGGGAAACCCGCCCGCTCTGGGACATTGGGAAACTCGCCCACTCTGGTACCCAGGGAAATCTCCCACTGCTCTGGGAAACTGGGAAACCCGCCCGACTGGTACGCAGGGAAATCTCCCACTGCTCTGAGACACTGGGAAGCCCGCCCGCTCTGGGACACTGGAAAACACGCCCGCTCTGGAACACTGGGGAACCCGTCCGCTCTGGGAACCCCATCCGCTCTGGGACACTGGGACACCTGTCCGATCTGGGTGACTGGGATACCCTGCCCATTCAGGCACACTGGGAAACCTGCCTGCTCTGGGACAAAACAGCCCGCTCTGAGACACTGGGAAACCCACCCGTTCTGGGACACTGGGAAAACCCGCCCACTCTGGGACACTGGGAAACCCGCCCACTCTGGGAGAGTGGGAAACACGCTCACACTGGACACTGGGAAAACTGCCCACTCTGGGACACTGGGAAACCCACCCACTCTGGGACACTGGTATCAGGCCCTGCTCTGGGACACTGGGAAACCCACCCACTCTGGGATACTTGGAAACCTGCCCGCTCTGGGGCACTGGGAAATCTACCCGCTGTGGGACACTGGGAAACACGCCCGCTCTGGGACAGTGGGAAACCTGCCCGCTATGGGAAACCCGCCCACTCTGGGACACTGGTAAACCCACCCGCTCTGGGACACTGGGAACCCCATCCACTCTGGGACACTGGGATAAGCCGCCCCCGCTCTGGGACACTGGGAAACCTGCCCGATCTGCGACACTGGAAATCCCGCCCACTCTGGGACACAGGGAAACCCGCCCGCTCTGGGACATTGGGAAACCCGCCCGGCTGGTACGCAGGGAAATCTCCCACTGCTCTGAGACACTGGGAAGCGCGCCCGCTCTGGGACACTTGAAAACACGCCCGCTCTGGAACACTGGGGAACCCGTCCGCTCTGGGAACCCCATCCGCTCTGGGACACTGGGAAACCCTGCCCGCTCTGTGAAACTGGGAAACACACCCGTTCTGGGACACTGGGAAAGCAACCCCTGCTCTGAGACACAGGAAAACCCCAGCCGGGCAGAGACTCTGGGAAACTCACTCCCTCTGGGATACTGGGAAACAGCCCGCTGTGGGAAACGGGGAAACCCGCTGGCTCTGTGAAACACACCCGATCTGGGACACTGCGAAACCCGCCAGGTTGGGAACACTGGGAAACCCGCCCGCTCTGGGAAACCCACCTGCTCTGGGACACTGGAAAATCTGCCTGCTCTGAGACAGTGGGAAACCCACCCATTCTTGGGCACTGGGAAACCCGCCGCTGTGGGACACTGGGAAAACCTGTCCGCTCTGGGACACTGGAAAGCCGCTCTGGGACACTGGGACACCTGTCCGATCTTGGTGACTGGGATACCCTGACCATCCTGGCACACTGGGAAACCTGCCTGCTCTGGGACAAAACATCCCACTCTGGGACACTGGGAAACCCACCCGTTCTGGGACACTGGGAAACCCGCCCCCCACTCTGGGACACTGGGAAACCCCGCCCGTTCTGGGACACTGGGAAATTCCTGTGCTCTGGGGCACTGGGAAACACGTCTGCTGTGGGACACTGGGAAACACGCCCGCTCTGGAACAGTGGGAAACCCACCCGTTCTGGGACACTGGGAAACCCGCCCGCTCTGCGAAACCTGCCAGCTCGGGGACACTGGTAAATCCACCCACTCTGGGATACTGGAAACCCACCCACTCAGGGATACTGGGATAATGTGCCCCGGCTCTGGGACACTGGGAAACCCGCTGGCTCTGGGAAACACGCCCGCTCTGGGACACTGGGAAACCTGCCCGCTCTGGGACACCGGGAAACCTGCCCGCTCTGGTACACTGGGAAACATGCCTGCTCTGGTACATTGCGATAACCCTCCCTCGCTCTGGGACACAGGGCGACCCCGTCCGCTGAGAGACACTGGGAAACCCACGTGCTCTTGGACACTGGGAAAGCCACCCGCTCTGGGAAACTTGCCCACTTTGGGACACGAGGAAACCTGCTCTCTCTGGGGCACTGGGAAACAGCCCGCTGTGGGAAACGGGGAAACCCACCAGGTCGGGAACACTGGTTAACACGCCTGCTCTGGGACACTAAGAAACCCCCCCACTCTGTGACACTGGGTAATCGCCCTGGGACATTGGGAAACTCACCCACTCTGGTACGCAGGGAAACCGCCATTGCTCTGGGACACTGGGAAACCCGTCTGCTCTGGGTGACTGGGATACCATGCTCAGTCTCGGACACTGGGAAACCCCGACCGCTCTGGGAAACTCGCCCGATCTGGGACACTAGTAAACCCACTCCCCCTGGGACACTGGGAAATAGCCCGCTGTGAGAAACGGTGAAACCAGCTGGCTCTGGGAAACACGTCCGCTCTGGGACATTGGGAAACCCGCCCACTCTGGCACACTGGGAAACTCCGCCTGCTCTGGGAAACTCGCCCGCTCTGGGACACTAGGAAAACCATTCCCATTGGTACACTGGGTAACACGCCCGCTCTCGGACATTGGGAAACACGCCTGCTCTGGGACACTGGGAAACCCACCCACTCAGGGGAACTGGAAATCCCACCCGCTCTGGTACACTGAGATAACCAGCCCCTGCTCTGGGTCACAGGGAAACCCCGTCCGCTCAGAGTCACTGGGAAAACCACCTGCTCTGGGGCACTGGGAAACATGCTCGCTCTGGGATACTGGAATACCCGCCCACTCGGGGACACTGGGAAACTCGCCTGCTCTGGGACTCTGGGACACTGGGAAACACGCCCGCTCTTGAAAACTGGGAAACCCGTCCGCTCTGGGAAACCCGCCCGCTCTGTGGCACTGGTAAACCCACCCACTCTGGGATACTGGGATAACCCGCCCCCGCTCTAAGACACTGGGAAACCCTGCCCGCTCTGTGAAACTGGGAAACACACCCGTTCTGGGACACTGGGAAACCCACCCCTGCTCTGGGACACAGGGAAACCCCAGCCGGGCAGAGACTCTGGGAAACTCACTCCCTCTGGGATACTGGGAAACAGCCCGCTGTGGGAAACGAGGAAACCCGCTGGCTCTGGGAAACACACCCGCTCTGGGACACTGCGAAACCCGCCGGGTCTGGAACACTGGGAAACCCGCCCGCTCTGGGAAACCCACCTGCTCTGGGACACTGGGAAATCTGCCTGCTCTGGGACAGTGGGAAACCCACCCATTCTTGGGCACTGGGAAACCCGCTGCTGTAGGAAACTGGAAAGGCGCTCTGGGACACTGGGACATCTGTCCGATCTGGGTGACTGGGATACCCTGTCCATTCTGGCACACTGGGAAACCTGCCTGCTCTGGGACAAAACAGCCCACTCTGAGACACTGGGAAACCCACCCGTTCTGGGACACTGGGAAACCCACACGTTCTGGGACACTGGGAAATCCACCCGTTCTGGGACACTGGGAAATTTATGTGCTCTGGGGCACTGGGAAACACGTCTGTTGTGGGACACTGGGAAACACGCCCGGTCTGGAACAGTGGGAAACCCACCCGTTCTGGGACACTGGGAAACCCGCCCGCTCTGTGAAACATGCCCGCACGGGGCCACTGGTAAACCCACCCACTCTGGGATACTGGGAAACCCACCCACTCTGGGATACTGGGATAATGTGCCCCTGCTCTGGGGCACTGGGAAATCTGCCCGCTGTGGGACACTGGGAAACACGCCCGCTCTGGGACAGTGGGATACCTGCCCGCTCTGGGAAACCCGCCCACTCTGGGACACTGGTAAACCCACCCGCTCTGGAACACTGGGAACCCCATCCGCTCTGGGACACTGGGAAAACTGCCAGATCTAGGACACTGGGAATCCCGCCCACTCTGGGACAGAAGGAAACCCGCCCGCTCTGGGCCATTGGGAAACTCGCCCACTCTGGTACCCAGGGAAATCTCCCACTGCTCTGGGACACTGGGAAACCCGCCCGGCTGGTACGCAGGGAAATCCCCCACTGCTCTGGGACACTGGTAAACCCACCCGCTCTGGAACACTGGGAACGCCATCCGCTCTGGGACACTGGGAAAACTGCCAGATCTAGGACACTGGGAATCCCGCCCACTCTGGGACAGAAGGAAACCCGCCCGCTCTGGGCCATTGGGAAACTCGCCCACTCTGGTACCCAGGGAAATCTCCCACTGCTCTGGGACACTGGGAAACCCGCCCGGCTGGTACGCAGGGAAATCCCCCACTGCTCTGGGACACTGGGAAGCCCGCCCGCTCTGGAACACTGGGAAACACACCCGCTCTGGAACACTGGGAAACCCGTCCGCTCTGGGAAACCCGCCCGCTCTGTGACACTGGTAAACCCACCCGCACTGGGACACTGGGAAACCCACCCACTCTGGGATACTGGGATAACCCGCCCCCGCTCTAAGACACTGGGAAACCTGCCCGCTCTGTGAAACTGGGAAACACACCCGTTCTGGGACACTGGGAAACCCACCCCTGCTCTGGGACACAGGGAAACCCCAGCCGGGCAGAGATTCTGCGAAACTCACTCCCTCTGGGATACTGGGAAACAGCTCGCTGTGGGAAACGGGGAAACCCGCTGGCTCTGGGAAACCCACCCGCTCTGGGACACTGCGAAACCCGCCAGGTCGGGAACACTGGGAAACCCGTCCGCTCTGGGAAACCCACCTGCTCTGGGACACTGGGAAATCTGCCTGCTCTGAGACAGTGGGAAACCCACCCATTCTTGGGCACTGGGAAAGCCGCCGACTGGGACACTGAAAAGCCGCTCTGGGACACTGGGACACCTGTCCGATCTGGGTGACTGGGATACCCTGACCATTCTGGCACACTGGGAAACCTGCCTGCTCTGGGACAAACATCCCACTCTGAGTCACTGGGAAACCCACCCGTTCTGGGACACTGAGAAAGCCGCCCCCCCACTCTGGGACACTGGGAAACCCCCCCGTTCTGGGACACTGGGAAATTCATGTGCTCTGGGGCACTGGGAAACACGTCTGCTGTGGGACACTGGGAAACACGCCCGATCTGGAACAGTGGGAAACCCACCCGTTCTGGGACACTGGGAAACCCGCCCGCTCTGGGAAACCTGCCCGCTCGGGGACACTGGTAAACCCACTCACTCTGGGATACTGGGAAACCCACCCACTCTGGGATACTGGGATAATGTGCCCCCGCTCTCGGACACTGGGAAAAACCGCCCACTCTGGGACACTATGGAAACACACCCGTTCTGGGACACTGGGAAACCTACCCCTGCTCTGGGACACAGGGAAACCCCAGGCGGGCAGAGACTCTGAGAAACTCACTCCCTCTGGGATACTGGGAAACAGCCCGTTGTGGGAAACGGGGAAACCCGCTTTCTCTGGGAAACACAACCGCTCTGGGACACTGCGAAACCCGCCAGGTCGGGAACACTGGGAAACCCGCCCGCTCTGGGAAACCCAACTGCTCTGGGACACTGGGAAATCTGCCTGCTCTGGGACACTGGGAACCCCATCCGCTCTGGGACACTGGGATAAGCCGCCCCCGCTCTGGGACACTGGGGTACCTGCCCGATCTGCGACACTGGAAATCCAGCCCACTCTGGGACACAGGGAAACCCGCCCGCTCTGGGACATTGGGAAACTCGCCCACTCTGGTACCCAGGGAAATATCCCACTGCTCTGGGACACTGGGAAACCCGCCAGGCTGGTATGCAGGGAAATCTCCCACTGCTTTGGGACACTGGGAAGCCCGCCTGCTCCGGAACACTGGGAAACACGCCCACTCTGGAACACTGGGAAACCCGTCCGCTCTGGTATGCAGGGAAACCGCCATTGCTCTGGGACACTGGGAAACCCGTCTGCTCTGGGTGACTGGGATACCATGCTCAGTCTCGGACACTGGGAAACCCCGACCGCTCTGGGAAACTCGCCTGATCTGGGACACTAGTAAACCCACTCCCGCTGGGACACTGGTAACTAGCCCGCTGTGGGAAACGGTGAAACCAGCTGGCTCTGGGAAACACGTCTGCTCTGGGACATTGGGAAACCCGCCCACTCTGGCACACTGGGAAACTCCGCCTGCTCTGGGAAACTCGCCCGCTCTGGGACACTAGGAAACCCATTCCCATTGGTACACTGGGTAACACGCCCGCTCTGGGACATTGGGAAACACGCCTGCTCTGGGACACTGGGAAACCCACCCGCTCAGGGGTACTGGAAATCCCACCCGCTGTGTTACACTGAGATAACCCATCCCTGCTCTGGGTCACAGGGAAACCCCGTCCAGTCAGAGACAATGGGAAACCCACCTGCTCTGGGGCACTGGGAAACATGCCCGCTCTGGGATACTGGAATACCAGCCCACTCGGGGTCACTGGGAAACTCGCCTGCTCTGGGACTCTGGGACACTGGGAAACACGCCCGCTCTGGAACACTGGGAAACACGCCCGCTATGGGAAACCCGCCCACTCTGTGGCACTGGTAAACCCACCCCTGCTCTGGGACACAGGGATACCCCAGCCAGGCAGAGACTCTTGGAAACTCACTCCCTCTGGGATACTGGGAAACAGCCCGCTGTGGGAAACGGGGAAACCCGCTGGCTCTGGGAAACACACCCGCTCTGGGACACTGCGAAACCCACCAGTTCTGGGACACTGGGAAACCCGCCCACTCTGGGAAACCTGCCCGCTCGGGGAAACTGGTAAACCCACCCACTCTGGGATACTGGGAAACCCACACTCTCTGGGATACTGGGATAATGTGCCTCCGCTCTGGGGCACTGGGAAATCTGCCCGCTGTGGGACACTGGGAAACACACCCGCTCTGGGACAGTGGGATACCTGCCCGCTCTAGGAAACCGACCCATTCTGGGACACTGGTAAACCCACCCGCTCTGGAACACTGGGAACCTCATCCGCTCTGGGACACTGGGATAAGCCGCCCCCGCTCTGGGACACTGGGAAACCTGCCCGATCTGCGACACTGGGAATCCCGCCCACTGTGGGACACAGGGAAACCTGCCCGCTCTGGGACATTGGGAAATTCGCCCACTCTGGTACCCAGGGAAATTTCCCACTGCTCTGGGACACTGGGAAACCCGCCTGCTCTGGAACACATGGGAAACACACCCGCTCTGGAACACTGGGAAACCCGTCCGCTCTGGGAAACCCACCCGCTCTATGACACTGGTAAACACACCCGCTCTGGGACACTGGGAAACCCACCCACTCTGGGATACTGGGATAACCCACCACCGCTCTAAGACACTGGGAAACCCTGCCCGCTCTGTGAACCTGGGAAACCCACCCGCTCTATGTGACTGGTAAACCCACCCGCTCTTAGACTCTGGGAAACTCACTCCCTCTGGGATACTGGGAAACAGCCCGCTGTGGGAAACGGGGAAACCCGCTGGCTCTGGGAAACACACCCGCTCTGGGACACTGCGAAACCCGCCAGGTCTGGAACACTGGGAAACCCGCCCGCTCTGGGAAACCCACCTGCTCTGGGACACTGGGAAATCTGCCTGCTCTGGGTCAGTGGGAAACCCACCCATTCTTGGGCACTGGGAAACCCGCCGCTGTAGGACACTGGGAAAACCTGTCCGCACTGGGACACTGGAAAGCCGCTCTGGGACACTGGGACACCTGTCCGATCTGGGTGACTGGGATACCCTGCCCATTCTGGCACACTGGGAAACCTGCCTGCTCTGGGACAAAACAGCCCGCTCTGAGACACTGGGAAACCCACCCGTTCTGGGACACTGGGAAACCCACCCATTCGGGGACACTGGGAAACCCACCCGTTCTGGGACACTGGGAAATTCATGTGCTCTGGGGCACTGGGAAACACGTCTGCTGTGGGACACTGGGAAACACGCCCGATCTGGAACAGTGGGAAACCCACCCGTTCTGGGACACTGGAAAACCCGCCCGCTCTGGGAAACCTGCCCGCTCGGGGACACTGGTAAACCCACTCACTCTGGGTTACTGGGAAACCCACCCACTCTGGGATACTGGGATAATGTGCCCCCGCTCTGGGACACTGTGAAAACCCGCCCACTCTGGGAGAGTGGGAAACCCGCTCACACTGGACACTGGGAAAACTGCCCACTCTGGGACACTGGGAAACCCACCCACTCTGGGACACTGGTATCAGGCCCTGTTCTGGGACACTGGGAAACCCACCCACTCTGGGATACTGGGAAACCTGCCCACTCTGGGACACTGGGAAACCTGCCCGCTCTGGGGCACTGGGAAATCTACCCGCTATGGGACACTGGGAAACACGCCCGCTCTGGAACAGTGGGAAACCTGCCCGCTATGGGAAACCCACCCACTCTGGGACACTGGTAAACCCACCCGCTCTGGGACACTGGGAACCCCATCCACTCTGGGACACTGGGATAAGCCGCCCCCGCTCTGGGACACTGGGAAACCTGACCGATCTAGGACACTGGTAATTACGCCCAATCTGGGACACAGGGAAACCCGCCCGCTCTGGGACATTGGGAAACTCGCCCACTCTGGTACCCAGGGAAATCTCCCACTGCTCTGGGAAACTGGGAAACCCGCCCGGCTGGTACGCAGGGAAATCTCCCACTGCTCTGAGACACTGGGAAGCCCGCCCGTTCTGGGACACTGGAAAACACGCCCGCTCTGCAACACTGGGGAACCCGTCCGCTCTGGGAACACCATCCGCTCTGGGACACTGGGATAAGCCGGCCCCGCTCTGGGACAATGGGAAACCTGCCCGATCTAGGACACTGGGAATCCCGCCCACTCTGGGACACAGGGAAACCCGCCCGCTCTGAGACATTGGGAAACTCGCCCACTCTGGTACCCAAGGAAATCTCCCACTGCTCTGGGAAACTGGGAAACCCACCCGGCTGGTAAGCAGGGAAATCTCCCACTGCTCTGAGACACTGGGAATCCCGCCCGCTCTGGGACACTGGAAAACACGCCCGCTCTGGAACACTGGGGAACCCGTCCGCTCTGGGAAACCCACCCGCTCTGTGAAACTGGGAAACACACCCGTTCTGGGACACTGGGAAACCTAAACTGCTCTGGGACACAGGGAAAACCCAGCCGGGCAGAGACTCCGGGAAACTCACTCCCTCTGGGATACTGGGAAACAGCCCGTTGTGGGAAACGGGGAAACCCGCTGGCTCTGGGAAACACACCCGCTCTGGGACACTGCGAAACCCGCCAGGTCGGGAACACTGGGAAACCCGCCCACTCTGGGAAACACACCCGCTCTGGGACACTGCGAAACCCACCAGGTCTGGGACACTGGGAAACCCGCCCACTCTGGGAAACCTGCCCGCTCGGGGACACTGGTAAACCCACCCACTCTGGGATACTGGGAAACCCACCCTCTCTGGGATACTGGGATAATGTGTCCCCGCTCTGGGGCACTGGGAAATCTGCCCGCTGTGGGACACTGGGAAACACACCCGCTCTGGGACAGTGGGATACCTGCCCGCTCTAGGAAACCCACCCACTCTGGGACACTGGTAAACCTACCCGCTCTGGGACACTGGGAACCCCATCCGCTCTGGGACACTGGGATATGCCGCCCCCGCTCTGGGACACTGGGAAACCTGCCCGATCTGCGACACTGGGAATCCCGCCCACTCTGGGACACAGGGAAACCCGCCCGCTCTGGGACATTGGGAAACTCGCCCACTCTGGTACCCAGGGAAATTTCCCACTGCTCTGGGACACTGGGAAATCCGAAAGGCTGGTACGCAGGGAAATCTTTTACTGCTCTGGGACACTGGGAAGCCCGCCTGCTCTGGAACACTGGGAAACACACCCGCTCTGGAACACTGGGAAACCCGTCCGCTCTGGGAAACCCGCCCGCTCTATGACACTGGTAAACCCACCCGCTCTGGGACACTGGGAAACCCACCCACTCTGGGATACTGGGATAACGCGCCCCCGCTCTAAGACACTGTGAAACCCTTCCCGCTCTGTGAACCTGGGAAACACACCCGTTCTGGGACACTGGGAAACCCACCCCTGCTCTGGGACACAGGGAAACCCGCCAGGTCTGGAACACTGGGAAACCCGCCCGCTCTGGGAAACGCACCTGCTCTGGGACACTGGAAAATCTGCCTGCTCTGGGACAGTGGGAAACCCACCCATTCTTGGGCACTGGGAAACCCGCCGCTGTAGGACACTGGGAAAACCTGTCCGCTCTGGGACACTGGAAAGCCGCTCTGGGACACTGGGGCACCTGTCCGATTTGGGTGACTGGGATACCCTGCCCATTCTGGCACACTGGGAAACCTGCCTGCTCTGGGACAAAACAGCCCGCTCTGAGACACTGGGAAACCCACCCGTTCTGGGACACTGGGAAACCCACCCATTCGGGGACACTGGGAAACCCACCCGTTCTGGGACACTGGGAAATTCATGTGCTCTGGGGCACTGGGAAACACGTCTGCTGTGGGACATTGGGAAACACGCCCGATCTGGAACAGTGGGAAACCCACCCGTTCTGGGACACTGGGAAACCCGCCCGCTCTGGGAAACCTGCCCGCTCGGGGACACTGGTAAACCCACTCACTCTGGGTTACTGGGAAACCCACCCACTCTGGGATATTGGGATAATGTGCCCCCGCTCTGGGACACTGGGAAAACCCGCCCACTCTGGGACACTGGGAAACCCGCCCACTCTGGGAGAGTGGGAAACCCGTTCACACTGGACACTGGGAAAACTGCCCACTCTGGGACACTGGGAAACCCACCCGTTCTGGGACACTGGGAAATTCATGTGCTCTGGGGCACTGGGAAACACGTCTGCTGTGGGACACTGGGAAACACGCCCGATCTGGAACAGTGGGAAACCCACCCGTTCTGGGACACTGGGAAACCCGCCCGCTCTGGGAAACCTGCCCGCTCTGGGACACTGGTAAACCCACTCACTCTGGGATACTGGGAAACCCACCCACTCTGGGATACTGGGATAATGTGCCCCCGCTCTGGGACACTGGGAAAACCCGCCCACTCTGGGACACTGGGAAACCCGCCCACTCTGGGAGAGTGGGAAACCCGCTCACACTGGACACTGGGAAAACTGCCCACTCTGGGACACTGGGAAACCCACCCACTCTGGGACACTGGTATCAGGCCCTGCTCTGGGACACTGGGAAACCCACCCACTCTGGGATACTGGGAAACCTGCCCACTCTGGGACACTGGGAAACCTGCCCGCTCTGGGGTACTGGGAAATCTACCCGCTGTGGGACAATGGCAAACACGCCCGCTCTGGGACAGTGGGAAACCTGCCCGCTATGGGAAACCCGCCCACTCTGGGACACTGGTAAACCCACCCGCTCTGGGACACTGGGAACCCCATCCGCTCTGGGACACTGGGATAAGCCGCCCCCGCTCTGGGACACTGGGAAACCTGACCGATCTAGGACACTGGGAATTCCGCCCACTCTGGGACACAGGGAAACCCGCCCGCTCTGGGACATTGGGAAACTCGCCCACTCTGGTACCCAGGGAAATCTCCCACTGCTCTGGGAAACTGGGAAACCTGCCTGGCTGGTACGCAGGGAAATCTCCCACTGCTCTGAGACACTGGGAAGCCCGCCCGCTCTGGGACACTGGAAAACACGCCCGCTCTGGAACACTGGGGAACCCGTCCGCTCTGGGAACCCCATCCGCTCTGGGACACTGGGATAAGCCGGCCCCGCTCTGGGACACTGGGAAACCTGCCCGATCTAGGACACTGGGAATCCCGCCCACTCTGGGGCACAGGGAATTCCGCCCACTCTGGGACACAGGGAAACCCGCCCGGCTGGTACGCAGGGAAATCTCCCACTGCTCTGAGACACTGGGAAGCCCGCCCGCTCTGGGACACTGGAAAACACGCCCGCTCTGGAACACTGGTGAACCCGTCCGCTCTGGGAAACCCACCCGCTGTGTGACACTGGTAAACCCACCCGCTCTGGGACACTGGGAAACCCACCCACTCTGGGATACTGGGATAACCCGCCCCCGCTCTAAGACACTGGGAAACCCTGCCCGCTCTGTGAAACTGGGAAACACACCCGTTCTGGGACACTGGGAAACCTACCCCTGCTCTGGGACACAGGGAAACCTCAGCCGGGCAGAGACTCTGGGAAACTCACTCCCTCTGGGATACTGGGAAACAGCCCGTTGTGGGAAACGGGGAAACCCGCTGGCTCTGGGAAACACACCCGCTCTGGGACACTGCGAAACCCGCCAGGTCGGGAACACTGGGAAACCCGCCCGCTCTGGGAAACACACCCGCTCTGGGACACTGCGAAACCCACCAGGTCTGGGATACTGGGATACCCGCCCACTCTGGGAAACCTGCCCGCTCGGGGACACTGGTAAACCCACCCACTCTGGGATACTGGGAAACCCACCCTCTCTGGGATACTGGGATAATGTGTCCCCGCTCTGGGGCACTGGGAAATCTGCCCGCTGTGGGACACTGGGAAACACACCGGCTCTGGGACAGTGGGATACCTGCCCGCTCTAGGAAACCCACCCACTCTGGGACACTGGTAAACCCACCCGCTCTGGGACACTGGGAACTCCATCCGCTCTGGGACACTGGGATAAGCCGCCCCTGCTCTGGGACACTGGGAAACCTGCCCGATCTGCGACACTGGGACTCCCGCCCACTCTGGGACACAGGGAAACCCGCCCGCTCTGGGACATTGGGAAACTCGCCCACTCTGCTACCAGGGAAATTTCCCACTGCTCTGGGACACTGGGAAATCCGCCAGGCTGGTACGCAGGGAAATCTCCCACTGCTCGGGGACACTGGGAAGCCCGCCTGCTCTGGAACACTGGGAAACTCACCCGCTCTGGAACACTGGGAAACCCGTCCGCTCGGAGAAACCCGACCGCTCTATGACACTGGTAAACCCACCCGCTCTGGGTCACTGGGAAACCCACCCACTCTGGGATACTGGGATAACGCGCCCCCGCTCTAAGACACTGGGAAACCCTGCCCGCTCTGTGAACCTGGGAAACACACCCGTTCTGGGACACTGGGAAACCCACCCCTGCTCTGGGACACAGGGAAACCCCAGCCGGGCAGAGACTCTGGGAAACTCACTCCCTCTGGGATACTGGGAAACAGCCCGCTGTGGGAAACGGGGAAATCCGCTGGCTCTGGGAAACACACCCGCTCTGGGACACTGCGAAACCCGCCAGGTCTGGAACACTGGGAAACCCGCCTGCTCTGGGAAACCCACCTGCTCTGGGACACTGGGAAATCTGCCTGCCCTGGGACAGTGGGAAACCCACCCATTCTTGGGCACTGGGAAACCTGCCGCTGTAGGACACTGGGAAAACCTGTCCGCTCTGGGACACTGAAAAGCCGCTCTGGGACACAGGGACACCTGTCCGATCTGGGTGACTGGGATACCCTGCCCATTCTGGCACACTGGGAAACCTGCCTGCTCTGGGACAAAACAGCCCGCTCTGAGACACTGGGAAACCCACCCGTTCTGGGACACTGGGAAACCCACCCATTCTGGGGCACTGGGAAACCCACCCGTTCTGGGACACTGGGAAATTCATGTGCTCTGGGGCACTGGGAAACACGTCTGCTGTGGGACACTGGGAAACACGCCCGATCTGGAACAGTGGGAAACCCACCCGTTCTGGGACACTGGGAAACCCGCCCGCTCTGGGAAACCTGCCCGCTCGGGGACACTGGTAAACCCTCTCACTCTGGGATACTGGGAAACCCACCCACTCTGGGATACTGGGATAATGTGCCCCCGCTCTGGGACACTGGGAAAACCCGCCCACTCTGGGACACTGGGAAACCCGCCCACTCTGGGAGAGTGGGAAACACGCTCACACTGGACACTGGGAAAACTGCCCACTCTGGGACACTGGGAAACCCACCCACTCTGGGACACTGGTATCAGGCCCTGCTCTGGGACACTGGGAAACCCACCCACTCTGGGATACTTGGAAACCTGCCCGCTCTGGGGCACTGGGAAATCTACCCGCTGTGGGACACTGGGAAACACGCCCGCTCTGGGACAGTGGGAAACCTGCCCGCTATGGGAAACCCGCCCACTCTGGGACACTGGTAAACCCACCCGCTCTGGGACACTGGGAACCCCATCCACTCTGGGACACTGGGATAAGCCGCCCCCGCTCTGGGACACTGGGAAACCTGCCCGATCTAGGACACTGGGAATTCCACCCACTCTGGGACACAGGGAAACCCGCCCGCTCTGGGACATTGGGAAACTCGCCCACTCTGGTACCCAGCGAATTCTCCCACTGCTCTGGGAAACTGGGAAACCCGCCTGGCTGGTACGCAGGGAAATCTCCCACTGCTCTGAGACACTGGGAAGCCCGCCCGCTCTGGGACACTGGAAAACACGCCCGCTCTGGAACACTGGGGAACCCTACCGCTCTGGGAACCCCATCCGCTCTGGGACACTGGGAAACCCTGCCCGCTCTGTGAAACTGGGAAACACACCCGTTCTGGGACACTGGGAATCCTACGCCTGCTCTGGGACACAGGAAAACCCCAGCCGGGCAGAGACTCTGGGAAACTCACTCCCTCTGGGATACTGGGAAACAGCCCGCTGTGCGAAACGGGGAAACCCGCTGGCTCTGGGAAACACACCCGATCTGGAACACTGCGAAACCCGCCAGGTTGGGAACACTGGGAAACCCGCCCGCTCTGGGAAACCCACCTGTTCTGGGACACTGGGAAATCTGCCTGCTCTGAGACAGTGGGAAACCCACCCATTCTTGGGCACTGGGAAACCCGCCGCTGTGGGACACTGGGAAAACCTGTCCGCTCTGGGACACTGGAAAGCCGCTCTGGGACACTGGGACACCTGTCCGATCTTGGTGACTGGGATACCCTGACCATTCTGGCACACTGGGAAACCTGCCTGCTCTGGGACAAAACATCCCACTCCGGGACACTGGGAAACCCACCCGTTCTGGGACACTGGGAAACCCGCCCCCCCACTCTGGGACACTGGGAAACCCCGCCCGTTCTGGGACACTGGGAAATTCCTGTGCTCTGGGGCACTGGGAAACACGTCTGCTGTGGGACACTGGGAAACACGCCCGCTCTGGAACAGTGGGAAACCCACCCGTTCTGGGACACTGGGAAACCCGCCCGCTCTGGGAAACCTGCCAGCTCGGGGACACTGGTAAATCCACCCACTCTGGGATACTGGAAACCCACCCACTCAGGGATACTGGGATAATGTGCCCCCGCTCTGGGACACTGGGAAACCCGCTGGCTCTGGGAAACACGCCCGCTCTGGGACACTGGGAAACCTGCGCGCTCTGGGACACCGGGAAACCTGCCCGCTCTGGGACACAGGGCGACCCCGTCCGCTGAGAGACACTGGGAAACCCACGTGCTCTTGGACACTGGGAAAGCCACCCGCTCTGGGAAACTTGCCCACTTTGGGACACGAGGAAACCTGCTCTCTCTGGGGCACTGGGAAACAGCCCGCTGTGGGAAACGGGGAAACCCACCAGGTCGGGAACACTGGTTAACACGCCTGCACTGGGACACTAGGAAACCCCCCCACTCTGTGACACTGGGTAATCGCCCTGGGACATTGGGAAACTCACCCACTCTGGTACGCAGGGAAACCGCCATTGCTGTGGGACACTGGGAAACCAGTCTGCTCTGGGTGACTGGGATACCATGCTCAGTCTCGGACACTGGGAAACCCCGACCGCTCTGGGAAACTCGCTCGATCTGGGACACTAGTAAACCCACTCCCCCTGGGACACTGGGAAATAGCCCGCTGTGGGAAACGGTGAAACCAGCTGGCTCTGGGAAACACGTCCGCTCTGGGACATTGGGAAACCCGCCCACTCTGGCACACTGGGAAACTCCGCCTGCTCTGGGAAACTCGCCCGCTCTGGGACACTAGGAAAACCATTCCCATTGGTACACTGGGTAACACGCCCGCTCTCGGACATTGGGAAACACGCCTGCTCTGGGACACTGGGAAACCCACCCACTCAGGGGCACTGGAAATCCCACCCGCTCTGGTACACTGAAATAACCAGCCCCTGCTCTGGGTCACAGGGAAACCCCGTCCGCTCAGAGACACTGGGAAACCACCTGCTCTGGGGCACTGGGAAACATGCCCGCTCTGGGATACTGGAATACCCGCCCACTCGGGGACACTGGAAAACTCGGCTGCTCTGGGACTCTGGGACACTGGGAAACACGCCCGCTCTGGAACACTGGGGAACCCGTCCGCTCTGGGAAACCCGCCCGCTCTGTGGCACTGGTAAACCCACCCGCTCTGGGACACTGGGAAACCCACCCACTCTGGGATACTGGGATAACCCCCCCCCGCTCTAAGACACTGGGAAACCCTGCCCGCTCTGTGAAACTGGGAAACACACCCGTTCTGGGACACTGGGAAACCCACCCCTGCTCTGGGACACAGGGAAACCCCAGCCGGGCAGAGTCTCTGGGAAACTCACTCCCTCTGGGATACTGGGAGACAGCCCGCTGTGGGAAACGAGGAAACCCGCTGGCTCTGGGAAACACACCCGCTCTGGGACACTGCGAAACCCGCCGGGTCTGGAACACTGGGAAACCCGCCCGCTCTGGGAAACCCACCTGCTCTTGGACACTGGGAAATCTGCCTGCTCTGGGACAGTGGGAAACCCACCCATTCTTGGGCACTGGGAAACCCGCCGCTGTAGGAAACTGGAAAGGCGCTCTGGGACACTGGGACACCTGTCCGATCTGGGTGACTGGGATACCCTGCCCATTCTGGCACACTGGGAAACCTGCCTGCTCTGGGACAAAACAGCCCACTGTGAGACACTGGGAAACCCACCCGTTCTGGGACACTGGGAAACCCACCCGTTCTGGGACACTGGGAAATCCACCCGTTCTGGGACACTGGGAAATTCATGTGCTCTGGGGCACTGGGAAACACGTCTGCTGTGGGACACTGGGAAACATGCCCGGTCTGGAACAGTGGGAAAACCACCAGTTCTGGGACACTGGGAAACCCGCCCGATCTGTGAAACATGCCCGCATGGGGCCACTGGTAAACCCACCCACTCTGGGATACTGAGAAACCCACCCACTCTGGGATACTGAGATAATGTGCCCCTGCTCTGTGGCACTGGGAAATCTGCCCGCTGTGGGACACTGGGAAACACGCCCGCTCTGGGACAGTGGGATACCTGCCCGCTCTGGGAAACCCGCCCACTCTGGGACACTGGTAAACCCACCCGCTCTGGGACACTGGGAACCCCATCCGCTCTGGGACACTGGGAAACCTGCCAGATCTAGGACACTGGGAATCCCGCCCACTCTGGGACAGAAGGAAACCCACCCGCTCTGGGCCATTGGGAAACTCGCCCACTCTGGTACCCAGGGAAATCTCCCACTGCTGTGGGACACTGGGAAACCCGCCCGGCTGGTACGCAGGGAAATCTCCCACTGCTCTGGGACACTGGGAAACCCGTCCGCTCTGGGAAACCCGCCCGCTCTGTGACACTGGTAAACCCACCCGCTCTGGGACACTGGGAAACCCACCCACTCTGGGATACTGGGATAACCCGCCCCCGCTCTAAGACACTGGGAAACCCTGCCCGCTCTGTGAAACTGGGAAACACACCCGTTCTGGGACACTGGGAAACTCACCCCTGCTCTGGGACACAGGGAAACCCCAGCCGGGCAGAGACTCTGGGAAACTCACTCCCTCTGGGATACTGGGGAACAGCCCGCTGTAGGAAACGGGGAAACCCGCTGGCTCTGGGAAACCCACCCGCTCTGGGACACTGCAAAACCCGCCAGGTCGGGAACACTGGGAAACCCGTCCGCTCTGGGAAACCCACCTGCTCTGGGACACTGGGAAATCTGCCTGCTCTGAGACAGTGGGAAACCCACCCATTCTTGGGCACTGGGAAAGCCGCCGACTGGGACACTGAAAAGCCGCTCTGGGACACTGGGACACCTGTCCGATCTGGGTGACTGGGATACCCTGACCATTCTGGCACACTGGGAAACCTGCCTGCTCTGGGACAAACATCCCACTCTGAGACACTGGGAAACCCACCCGTTCTGGGACACTGGGAAAGCCGCCCCCCACTCTGGGACACTGGGAAACCCCGCCCGTTCTGGGACACTGGGAAATTCATGTGCTCTGGGGCACTGGGAAACACGTCTGCTGTGGGACACTGGGAAACACGCCCGATCTGGAACAGTGGGAAACCCACCCGTTCTGGGACATTGGGAAACCCGCCCGCTCTGGGAAACCTGCCCGCTCGGGGACACTGGTAAACCCACCCACTCTGGGATACTGAGAAAACCCACCTACTCTGGAATACTGGGATAATGTGCCCCCGCTCTGCGACACTGGAAAAACCCGCCCACTCTGGAACACTGGGAAACCCGCCCACTCTGGGATACTGGGATAACCCACACCCGCTCTAAGACAATGGGAAACCCTGCCCGCTCTATGAAACTGGGAAACACACCCGTTCTGGGAAACTGGGAAATCTACCCCTGCTGTGGGACACAGGAAAACCCCAGCCGGGCAGAGACTCTGGGAAACTCACTCCCTCTGGGATACTGGGAAACAGCCCGCTGTGGGAAACAGGGAAACCCGCTGGCTCTGTGAAACACACCCGCTCTGGGACACTGTGAAACCCGCCAGGTTGGGAACACTGGGAAACCCGCCCGCTCTGGGAAACCCAGCTGCTCTGGGTCACTGGGAAATCTGCCAGCTCTGAGACAGTGGGAAATCCACCGATTCTTGGGCACTGGGAAACCCGCCGCTGTGGGATACTGGAAAGCCGCTCTGGGACACTGGGACACCTGTCCGATCTGGGTGACTGGGATACCCTGACCATTCTGGCACACTGGGAAACCTGCCTGCTCTGGGACAAAACATCCCACTCTGAGACACTGGGAAACCCACCCGTTCTGGGACACTGGGAAACCCGCCCCCCCACTCTGGGACACTGGGAAACCCCGCCCGTTCTGGGAAACCTGCCCACTCGGGGACACTGGTAAACCCACCCACTCTGGGATACTGGGAAACACACCCACTCTGGGATACTGGGATAATGTGCCCACCGCTCTGGGACACTGGGAAAACCCGCCCACTCTGGGACACTGGGAAACCCGCTTACTCTGGGAGAGTGGGAAACCCGCTCACACTGGACACTGGCAAAACTGCCCGTTCTGGGACACTGGGAAACCCACCCACTCTGGGACACTGGTATCAGGCCCTGCTCTGGGACACTGGGAAACCCACCAACTCTGGGATACTGGGAAACCTGCCCGCTCTGGGGCACTGGGAAAGCTGCCCGCTGTGGGACACTGGGAAACACGCCCGCTCTGGGACAGTGGGAAACCTGCCCGCTCTGGGAAACCCCCCCATTCTGGGACACTGGTAAACCCACCCGCTCTGGGACACTGGGAACCCCATCCGCTCTGGGACACTGGTAAAAGCCGGCCCCGCTCTGGGACACTGGGAAACCTGCCCGATCTAGGACACGGGGAATCCCGCCCACTCTGGGACATAGGGAAACCCGCCCGCTCTGGGACATTGGGAATCTCGCCCACTCTGGTACCCAGGGAAATCTCCCACTGCTCTGGGAAACTGGGAAGCCCATCCGCTCTGGGACACTGGAAAACACGCCCGCTCTGGAACATGGGGAACCCGTCCGCTCTGGGAAACCCACCCGCTCTGTGACATTGGTAAACCCACCAGCTCTGGGACACTGGTAAACCCACCCGCTCTGGGACACTGGGAACCCCATCCGCTCTGGGACACTGGTAAAAGCCGGCCCCGCTCTGGGACACTGGGAAACCTGCCCGATCTAGGACACTGGGAATCCCGCCCACTCTGGGACATAGGGAAACCCGCCCGCTCTGGGACATTGGGAATCTCGCCCACTCTGGTACCCAGGGAAATCTCCCACTGCTCTGGGAAACTGGGAAGCCCATCCGCTCTGGGACACTGGAAAACACGCCCGCTCTGGAACACTGGGGAACCCGTCCGCTCTGGGAAACCCACCCGCTCTGTGACATTGGTAAACCCACCAGCTCTGGGACACTGGGAAACCCACCCACTCTGGGATACTGGGATAACCCGCCCCCGCTCTAAGACACTGGGAAACCCTGCCCGCTCTGTGAAACTGGGAAACACACCCGTTCTGGGACACTAGGAAACCTACCCCTGCTCTGGGACACAGGGAAACCCCAGCCGGGCAGAGACTCTGAGAAACTCACTCCCTCTGGGATACTGGGAAACAGCCCGTTGTGGGAAACGGGGAAATCCGCTTTCTCTGGGAAACACACCCGCTCTGGGACACTGCAAAACCCGCCAGGTAGGGAACACTGGGAAACCCGCCCGCTCTGGGAAACCCAACTGCTCTGGGACCCTGGGAAATCTGCCTGCTCTGAGACAGTGGGAAACCCACCGATTCTTGGGCACTGGGAAAGCCGCCGCTGTGGGACACTGGGAAAACCTGTCCGCTCTGGGACACTGGAAAGCCGCTCTGCGACACCTGGACACCTGTCCGATCTGGGTGACTGGGATACCCTGCCCATTCTGGCACACTGGGAAACCCGTCCACTCTGGGACACTGGAAAACCCGCCCGCACTGGACACTGGGAAAACTGCCCACTCTGGGACACTGGGAAACCCACCCACTCTGGGACACTGGTATCAGGCCCTGCTCTGGGACACTTGGAAACTCGCCCGCACTGGAACACTTGGAAAGCTGCCCGCTCTGGGACACTGGGAAACCTGCCCACTCTGGGAAACTCGCCCGCTTTGGGACACGAGGAAAGCTACTCCCCCAGGGACACTGGGAAACAGCCTGCTGTGGGAAACGGGGAAACCTGCTGGCTCTGGGAAACACGCCCTCTCTGGGATATTGGGAAACCCCACCCGCTATGGGAAACTCGCCCGCTCGGGGACACTGGTAAACCCACCCACTCTGGGATACTGGGAAACCCACCCACTCTGGGATACTGGGATAACGTGCCCCCGCTCTGGGGCACTGGGAAATCTGCCCACTCTGGGACACAGGGAAACCCGCCCGCTCTGGGACATTGGGAAACTCGCCCACTCTGGTACCCAGGGAAATATCCCACTGCTCTGGGACACTGGGAAACCCGCCAGGCTGGTATGCAGAGAAATCTCCCACTGCTCCGAGACACTGGGAAGCCCGCCTGCTCCGGAACACTGGGAAACACGCCCGCTCTGGAACACTGGGAAACCCGTCCGCTCTGGGAAACCCGCCCGCTCTGTGACACTGGTAAACTCACCCGCTCTGGGACACTGGGAAACCCACCCACTCTGGGATACTGGGATAACCCGCCCCCGCTCTAAGACACTGGGAAACCCTGCCCGCTCTGTGAAACTGGGAAACACACCCGTTCTGGGACAGTGGGAAAAGCACTCCTGCTCTGGGACACAGGGAAACACCAGCCGGGCAGAGACTCTGGGAAACTCACTCCCTCTGGGATACTGGGAAACAGCCCGCTGTGGGAAATGGGGAAACCCGCTGGCTCTGGGAAACACACCCGCTCTGGGACACTGCGAAACCCGCCAGGTCGGGAACACTGGGGAACCCGCCCGCTCTGGGAAACCCACCTGCTCTGGGGCACTGGGAAATCTGCCTGCTCTGGGACAGTGGGAAACCCACCCATTCTTGGGCACTGGGAAACCCGCCGCTGTGGGACACTGGGAAAACCTGTCCGCTCTGGGACACTGGAACGCCGCTCTGGGACACTGGGACACCTGTCCGATCTGGGTGACTGGGATACCCTGCCCATTCTGGCACACTGGGAAACCTGCCTGCTCTGGGGCAAAACATCCACTCTGAGACACTGGGAAATCCACCCGTTCTGGGACACTGGGAACCCACCCCCCCCACTCTGGGACACTGGGAAACCCGCCCGCTCTGTGAAACCTGCCCACTCGGGGACACTGGTAAACCCACCCACTCTGGGACACTGGGAAACCCACCCACTCTGGGATACTGGGATAATGTGTACCCGCTCTGGGACACTGGGAAAACCCGCCCACTCTGGGACACTGGGAAACCCGCCCACTCTGGGAAAGTGGGAAACCCGCCCGCACTGTACACTGGGAATACTGCCCACTCTGGGACACTGGGAAACTCACCCACTCTGGGACACTGGTATCAGGCCCTGCTCTGGGACACTGGGAATCTCGCCCGCTCTGGGACACTGGGAAACTTGCCAGCTCTGGGAAACTGGGGATCCTGTCCGCTCTGGGACACTGGGAAAACACGCCCGCTCTGGGACACTGGGAAAACCGCCCGCTCTGGGAAACTCGCTCGCTTTGGGACACGAGGAAAGCTACTCCCCCAGGGACACTGGCAAACAGCCTGCTGTGGGAAACGGGGAAACCTGCTGGCTCTGGGAAACACGCCATCTTTGGGACACTGGGAAACCCCACCCGCTCTGGGAAACTCGCCCGCTCTTGGACACGAGTAAATTCACTCCCTCTGGGACACTGGCAAACCCACCCGCTCTGGGACACTGGGAAACCTGCCCGCTCTGGGACACCGGGTAACCTGCTCGCTCTGGTACACTGGGAAACACGCCTGCTCTGTTACATTGCGATAACCGCCCCCGCTCTGGGACAAAGGGCGACCCCGTCCGCTGAGAAACACTGGGAACCTCACGTGCTCTGGGACACTGGGAAAGCCACCCGCTCTGGAAAACTTGCCCACTTTGGGACACGAGGAAACCTGCTCTCTCTGGGGCACTGGGAAACAGCCCGCTGTGGGAAACGGGGAAACCCACCAGGTTGGGAACACTGGTTAACACGCCTGCTCCGGGACACTGGCTAACACGCCTGCTCTGGGACACTGGGAAATCGCCCTGGGACACTGGGAAATCACCCTGGGAGACTGGGAAACCCGGCTGCTCTGGGACACTGGAAAACCCGCCCACTCTGTGACACTGGGAAATCGCCCTTGGACACTGGGAAACCCGGCAGCTCTGGGACACTGGGAAACCCACCCACTCTGTGACACTGGGTAATCGCCCTGGGACATTGGGAAACTCACCCACTCTGGTATGCAGGGAAACCGCCATTGCTCTAGGACACTGGGAAACCCGTCTGCTCTGGGTGACTGGGATACAATGCTCAGTCTCGGACACTGGGAAACCCCGACCGCTCTGGGAAACTCGCCTGATCTGGGACACTAGTAAACCCACTCCCTCTGGGACACTGGGAACTAGCCCGCTGTGGGAAACGGTGAAACCAGCTGGCTCTGGGAAACACGTCTGCTCTGGGACATTGGGAAAGCCGCCCACTCTGGCACACTGGGAAACTCCGCCTGCTCTGGGAAACTCGCCCGCTCTGGGACACTAGGAAACACATTCCCATTGGTACACTGGGTAACACGCCCGCTCTGGGACATTGGGAAACACGCCTGCTCTGGGACACTGGGAAACCCACCCGCTCAGGGGTACTGGAAATCCCACCCGCTGTGTTACACTGAGATAACCCTCCCCTGCTCTGGGTCACAGGGAAACACCGTCCAGTCAGAGACACTGGGAAACCCACCTGCTCTGGGGCACTGGGAAACATGCCCGCTCTGGGATACTGGAATACCAGCCCACTCGGGGACACTGGGAAACTCGCCTGCTCTGGGACTCTGGGACACTGCGAAACACGCCCGCTCTGGAACACTGGGAAACCCGTCCGCTATGGGAAACCCGCCCACTCTGTGGCACTGGTAAACCCACCCGCTCTGGGACACTGGGAAACCCACACACTCTGGGATACTGGGATAAACCGCCCCCGCTCTAAGACACTGGGAAACCCTGCCCGTTCTGGAACACTGGGAAACCCACCCCTGCTCTGGGACACAGGGAAACCACAGCCAGGCAGAGACTCTGGGAAATTCACTCCCTCTGGGATACTGGGAAACAGCCCGCTGTGGGAAACGGGGAAACCCGCTGGCTCTGGGATTAACACCCGCTCTGGGACACTGCGAAACCCACCAGGTCTGGGACACTCTGGCAAACCTGCCCGCTCGGGGACACTGGTAAACCCACCCACTCTGGGATACTGGGAAACCCACCCTCTCTGGGATACTGGGATAATGTGCCTCCGCTCTGGGGCACTGGGAAATCTGCCCGCTGTGGGACACTGGGAAACACACCCGCTCTGGGACAGTGGGATACCTGCCCGCTCTAGGAAACCCACCCACTCTGGGACACTGGTAAACCCACCCGCTCTGGGACACTGGGAACCCCATCCGCTCTGGGACACTGGGATAAGCCGCCCCCGCTCTGGGACACTGGGAAACCTGCCCGATCTGCGACACTGGGAATCCCGCCCACTGTGGGACACAGGGAAACCTGCCCGCTCTGGGACATTGGGAAACTCGCCCACTCTGGTACCCAGGGAAATTTGCCACTGCTCTGGGACACTGGGAAGCCCGCCTGCTCTGGAACACAGGGAAACACACCCGCTCTGGAACACTGGGAAACCCGTCCGCTCTGGGAAACCCACCCGCTCTATTACACTGGTAAACCCACCCACTCTGGGACACTGGGAAACACACCCACTCTGGGATACTGGGATAACCCACCCCCGCTCTAAAACACTGGGAAACCCTGCCCGCTCTGTGAACCTGGGAAACCCACCCGCTCTATGTGACTGGTAAACCCACCCGCTCTGAGACTCTGGGAAACTCACTCCCTCTGGGATACAGGGAAACAGCCCGCTGTGGGAAACGGGGAAACCCGCTGGCTCTGGGAAACACACCCGCTCTGGGACACTGCGAAACCCGCCAGGTCTGGAACACTGGGAAACCCGCCCGCTCTGGGAAACCCACCTGCTCTGGGACACTGGGAAATCTGCCTGCTCTGGGACAGTGGAAAACCCACCCTTTCTTGGGCACTGGGAAACCCGCCGCTGTAGGACACTGGGAAAACCTGTCCGCTCTGGGACACTGGAAAGCCGCTCTGGGACACTGGGACACCTGTCCGATCTGGGTGACTGGGATACCCTGCCCATTCTGGCACACTGGGAAACCTGCCTGCTCTGGGACAAAACAGCCCGCTCTGAGACACTGGGAAACCCACCCGTTCTGGGACACTGGGAAACCCACCCATTCGGGGACACTGGGAAACCCACCCGTTCTGGGACACTGGGAAATTCATGTGCTCTGGGGCACTGGGAAACACGTCTGCTGTGGGACACTGGGAAACACGCTCGATCTGGAACAGTGGGAAACCCACCCGTTCTGGGACACTGGGAAACCCGCCCGCTCTGGGAAACCTGCCCGCTCGGGGACACTGGTAAACCCACTCACTCTGGGTTACTGGGAAACCCACCCACTCTGGGATACTGGGATAATGTGCCCCCGCTCTGGGACACTAGGAAAACCCGCCCACTCTGGGAGAGTGGGAAACCCGCTCACACTGGACACTGGGAAAACTGTCCACTCTGGGACACTGGGAAACCCGCACGCTCTGGGAAACCCACCTGCTCTGGGACACTGGGAAATCTGCCTGCTCTGGGACAGTGGAAAACCCACCCATTCTTGGGCACTGGGAAACCCGCCGCTGTAGGACACTGGGAAAACCTGTCCGCTCTGGGACACTGGAAAGCCGCTCTGGGACACTGGGACACCTGTCCGATCTGGGTGACTGGGATACCCTGCCCATTCTGGCACACTGGGAAACCTGCCTGCTCTGGGACAAAACAGCCCGCTCTGAGACACTGGGAAACCCACCCGTTCTGGGACACTGGGAAACCCACCCATTCGGGGACACTGGGAAACCCACCCGTTCTGGGACACTGGGAAATTCATGTGCTCTGGGGCACTGGGAAACACGTCTGCTGTGGGACACTGGGAAACACGCCCGATCTGGAACAGTGGGAAACCCACCCGTTCTGGGACACTGGGAAACCCGCCCGCTCTGGGAAACCTGCTCGCTCGGGGACACTGGTAAACCCACTCACTGTGGGTTACTGGGAAACCCACCCACTCTGGGATACTGGGATAATGTGCCCCCGCTCTGGGACACTAGGAAAACCCGCCCACTCTGGGAGAGTGGGAAACCCGCTCACACTGGACACTGGGAAAACTGTCCACTCTGGGACACTGGGAAACCCACCCACTCTGGGACACTGGTATCAGGCCCTGCTCTGGGACACTGGGAAACCCACCCATTCTGGGATACTGGGAAACCTGCCCACTCTGGGACACTGGGAAACCTGCCCGCTCTGGGGCACTGGGAAATCTACCCGCTGTGGGACACTGGGAAACACGCCCGCTCTGGGACAGTGGGAAACCTGCCCGCTATGGGAAACCCGCCCACTCTGGGACACTGGTAAACCCACCCGCTCTGGGACACTGGGAACCCCATCCGCTCTGGGACACTGGGATAAGCCGCCCCCGCTATGGGACACTGGGAAACCTGACCGATCTAGGTCACTGGTAATTCCGCCCACTCTGGAACACAGGGAAACCCGCCCGCTCTGGGACATTGGGAAACTCGCCCACTCTGGTACCCAGGCAAATCTCCCACTGCTCTGGGAAACTGGGAAACCCGCCCGGCTGGCACGCAGGGAAATCTCCCACTGCTCTGAGACAATGGGAAGCCCGCCCGCTCTGGAACACTGGAAAACACGCCCGCTCTGCAACACTGGGGTACCCGTCCGCTCTGGGAACCCCATTCGCTCTGGGACACTGGGATAAGCCCTCCCCGCTCTGGGACAATGGGAAACCTGCCCGATCTAGGACACTGGGAATCCCGCCCACTCTGGGACACAGGGAAACCCGCCCGCTCTGGGACATTGGGAAACTCGCCCACTCTGGTACCCAAGGAAATCTCCCACTGCTCTGGGAAACTGGGAAACCCACCCGGCTGGTACGCAGGGAAATCTCCCACTGCTCTGAGACACCGGGAAGCCCGCCCGCTCTGGGACACTGGAAAACACGCCCGCTCTGGAACACTGGGAATCCCGCCCACTCTGGGACACAGGGAAACCCGCCCGCTCTGGGACATTGGGAAACTCGCCCACTCTGGTACCCAAGGAAATCTCCCACTGCTGTGGGAAACTGGGAAACCCACCCGGCTGGTACGCAGGGAAATCTCCCACTGCTCTGAGACACTGGGAAGCCCGCCCGCTCTGGGACACTGGAAAACACGCCCGCTCTGGAACACTGGGGAACCCGTCCGCTCTGGGAAACCCACCCGCTCTGTGACACTGGTAAACCCACCCACTCTGGGACACTGGGAAACCCACCCACTCTGGGATACTGGGATAACCCGCCCCCGCTCTAAGACACTGGGAAACCCTGCCCGCTCTGTGAAAATGGGAAACACACCCGTTCTGGGACACTGGGAAACCTACCCCTGCTCTGGGACACAGGGAAACCCCAGCCGGGCAGAGACTCTGGGAAACTCACTCCCTCTGGGATACTGGGAAACAGCCCGTTGTGGGAAACGGGGAAACCCGCTGGCTCTGGGAAACACACCCGCTCTGGGACACTGCGAAACCCGCCAGGTCGGGAACACTTGGAAACCCGCCCGCTCTGGGAAACACACCCGCTCTGGGACACTGCGAAACCCACCAGGTCTGGGACACTGGGAAACCCGCCCACTCTGGGAAACCTGCCCGCTCGGGGACACTGGTAAACCCACCCACACTGGGACACCTGTCCGATCTGGGTGACTGGGATTCCTTGCCCATTCTGGCACACTGGGAAACCTGCCTGCTCTGGGTCAAAACAGCCCGGTCTGAGACACTGGGAAACCCACTCGTTCTGGGACACTGGGAAACCCACCCATTCTGGGACACTGGGAAACCCACCCGTTCTGGGACACTGGGAAATTCATGTGCTCTGGGGCACTGGGAAACACGTCTGCTGTGGGACACTGGGAAACACGCCCGATCTGGAACAGTGGGAAACCCACCCGTTCTGGGACACTGGGAAACCCGCCCGCTCTGGGAAACCTGCCCGCTCGGGGACACTGGTAAACCCACTCACTCTGGGATACTGGGAAACCCACCCACTCTGGGATACTGGGATAATGTGCTCCCGCTCTGGGACACTGGGAAAACCCGCCCACTCTGGGACACTGAGAAACCCGCCCACTCTGGGAGAGTGGGAAACACGCTCACACTGGACACTGGGAAAACTGCCCACTCTGGGACACTGGGAAACCCACCCACTCTGGGACACTGGTATCAGGCCCTGCTCTGGGACACTGGGAAACCCACCCACTCTGGGATACTTGGAAACCTGCCCGCTCTGGGGCACTGGGAAATCTACCCGCTGTGGGACACTGGGAAACACGCCCGCTCTGGGACAGTGGGAAACCTGCCCGCTATGGGAAACCCGCCCACTCTGGGACACTGGTAAACCCATCCGCTCTGGGACACTGGGAACCCCATCCGCTCTGGGACACTGGGATAAGCCGGCCCCGCTCTGGGACACTGGAAAACCTCCCTGCTCTGGGACAAAACATCCCACTCTGAGACACTGGGAAACCCACCCGTTCTGGGACACTGGGAAACCCGCCCCCCCACTCTGGGACACTGGGAAACCCAGCCCGTTCTGGGACACTGGGAAATTCATGTGCTCTGGGGCACTGGGAAACACGTCTGCTGTGGGACACTGGGAAACACGCCCGCTCTGGAACAGTGGGAAACCCACCCGTTCTGGGACACTGGGAAACCCGCCCGCTCTGGGAAACCTGCCCACTCGGGGACACTGGTAAACCCACCCACTCTGGGATACTGGGAAACCCACCCACTCTGGGATACTGGGATAATGTGCCCCCGCTCTGGGACACTGGGAAAACCCGCCCACTCTGGGACACTGGGAAACCCGCCCACTCTGGGACACTGGGAAACCCGCCCGCACTGGGCACTGGGAAAACTGCCCACTCTGGGACACTGGGAAACCCACCCACTCTGGGACACTGGTATCAGGCCCTGCTCTGGAACACTGGGAAACTCGCCCGCACTGGAACACTTGGAAAGGTGCCCGCTCTGGGACACTGGGAAACCTGCCCACTCTGGGAAACTCGCCCGCTTTGGGACACGAGGAAAGCTACTCCCCCAGGGACACTGGGAAACAGCCTGCTGTGGGAAACGGGGAAACCTGCTGGCTCTGGGAAACACGCCCTCTCTTGGATACTGGGAAACCCCACCCGCTCTGGGAAACTCACCCGCTCTTGGACACGAGTAAATTCCCTCCCTCTGGGACACTGGGAAACAGCCCGCTGTGCGAAATGGAGACACCCGCTGGCTCTGGGAAACATGCCCGCTCGGGGACACTGGTAAACCCACCCACTCTGGGATACTGGGAAACCCACCCACTCTGGGATACTGGGATAATGTGCCCCCGCTCTGGGGCACTGGGAAATCTGCCGCTGTGGGACACTGGGAAACGCACCCGCTCTGGGACAGAGGGATATCTGCCCGCTCTAGGAAACCCACACACTCTGGGACACTGGTAAACCCACCCGCTCTGGGACACTGGGAACCCCATCCGCTCTGGGACACTGGGATAAGCCGCCCCCGCTCTGGGACACTGGGAAACCTGCCCGATCTGCGACACTGGAAATCCCGCCCACTCTGGGACACAGGGAAACCCGCCCGCTCTGGGACATTGGGAAACTCGCCCACTCTGGTACCCAGGGAAATCTCCCACTGCTCTGGGACACTGGGAAGCCCGCCTGCTCCGGAACACTGGGAAATACGCCCGCTCTGGAACACTGGGAAAGCCGTCCGCTCTGGGAAACCCGCCCGCTCTGGGACACTGGTAAACTCACCCAATCTGGGACACAGGGAAACGCCAGCCGGGCAGCGACTCTGGGAAACTCACTCCTCTGGGATTCTGGGAAACAGCCCGCTGTGGGAAATGGGGAAACCCGCTGACTCTGGGAAACACACCCGCTCTGGTACACTGCGAAACCCGCCAGGTCGGGAACACTGGGGAACCCGCCCGCTCTGGGAAACCCACCTGCTCTGGGACACTGGGAAATCTGCCTGCTCTGGGACAGTGGGAAACCCACCCATTCTTGGGCACTGGGAAATCCGCCGCTGTGGGACACTGGGAAAACCTGTCCGCTCTGGGACACTGGAAAGTCGCTCTGGGACACTGGGACACCTGTCCGATCTGGGTGACTGGGATACCCTGCCCATTCTGGCACACTGGGAAACCTGCCTGCTCTGGGACAAAACATCCACTCTGAGACACTGGGAAATCTACCCGTTCTGGGACACTGGGAACCCCCCCCACTCTGGGATACTGGGAAAACCGCCCGCTCTGGGAAACCTGCCCGCTCGGGGACACTGGTAAACCCACCCACTCTGGGATACTGGGAAATCCACCCACTCTGGGATACTGGGAAAATGTGCCCCCGCTCTGGGACACTGGGAAAACCCGCCCACTCTGGGACACGGGGAAACCCGCCCACTCTGGGACAGTGGGAAACCCGCCCGCACTGGACACTGGGAAAACTGCCCACTCTGGGACACTGGGAAACCCACCCACTCTGGGACATTGGTATCAGGCCCTGCTCTGGGACACTGGGAAACTCGCCAGCTCTGGGACACTGGGAAACTTGCCAGTTCTGGGAAACTTGGAATCCTGTCCGCTCTGGGACGCTGGGAAAACCCGCCCGCTCTGGGACACTGGGAAACCCGCCCGCACTGGAACACTTGGAAAGCTGCCCGCTCTGGGACACTGGGAAACCTGCCCGCTCTGGGAAACTCGCCCGCTTTGGGACACGAGGAAAGCTACTCCCTCAGGGACACTGGGAAACAGCCTGCTGTGGGAAACGGGGAAACCTTCTGGCTCTGGGAAACACGCCATCTCTGGGACACTGGGAAACCCCACCCGCTCTGGGAAACTCGCCCGCTCTTGGACACGAGTAAATTCACTCCCTCTGGCACACTGGGAAACCCACCCGCTCTGGAACACTGGGAAACCTGCCCGCTCTGGGACACCGGGTAACCTGCTCGCTCTGGTACACTGGGAAACACGCCTGCTCTGGTACATTGCGATAACCGCCCCCGCTCTTGGACACAGGGCGACCCCGTCCGCTGAGAAACACTGGGAAACCCACGTGCTCTGGGACACTGGGAAAGCCACCCGCTCTGGGAAACTTGCCCACATTGGGACACGAGGAAACCTGCTCTCTCTGGGGCACTGGGAAACAGCCCGCTGTGGGAAACGGGGAAACCCACCAGGTTGGGAACACTGGTTAACACGCCTGCTCTGGGACACTGGGTAACACACCTGCTCTGGGACACTGGGCAATCGCCCTGGGACACTGGGAAATCACCCTGGGAGACTGGGAAACCCGGCTGCTCTGGGACACTGGAAAACCCGCCCACTCTGTGACACTGGGAAATCGCCCTTGGACACTGGGAAACCCGGCAGCTCTGGAACACTGGAAAACCCACCCACTCTGTGACACTGGGTAATCGCCCTGGGACATTGGGAAACTCACCCACTCTGGTATGCAGGGAAACCGCCATTGCTCTGGGACACTGGGAAACCCGTCTGCTCTGGGTGACTGGGATACCATGCTCAGTCTCGGACACTGGGAAACCCCGACCGCTCTGGGAAACTCACCTGATCTGGGACACTGGTAAACCCACTCCCTCTGGGACACTGCGAACTAGCCCGCTGTGGGAAACGGTGAAACCAGCTGGCTCTGGGAAACACGTCCGCTCTGGGACATTGGGAAACCCGCCCACTCTGGCACACTGGGAAACTCCGCCTGCTCTGGGAAACTCGCCCGCTCTGGGACACTAGGAAACCCATTCCCATTGGTACACTGGGTAACACGCCCGCTCTGGGACATTGGGAAAGACGCCTGCTCGGGGACACTGGGAAACCCACCCGCTCAGGGGCACTGGAAATCCCACCCGCTGTGTTACACTGAGATAACCCGCCCCTGCTCTGGGTCACAGGGAAACCCCGTCCACTCAGAGACACTGGGAAACCCACCTGCTCTGGGGCACTGGGAAACATGCCCGCTCTGGGATACTGGAATACCCGCCCACTCGAGGACACTGGGAAACTCGCCTGCTCTGGAACACTGGGAAACCCGTCCGCTATGGGAAACCCGCCCACTCTGTGGCACTGGTAAACCCACCCGCTCTGGGACACTGGGAAACCCACCCACTCTGGGATACTGGGATAACCCGCCCCCGCTCTAAGACACTGGGAAACCCTGCCCGCGCTGTGAAACTGGGAAACACACCCGTTCTGGGTCACAGGGAAACCCCGTCCACTCAGAGACACTGGGAAACCCACCTGCTCTGGGGCACTGGGAAAACCGCCCGCTCTGGGACAGTGGGAAACCCGCCCGCACTGGAACACTTGGAAAGCTGCCCGCTCTGGGACACTGGGAAACCTGCCCGCTCTGGGAAACTCGCCCACTTTGGAACACGAGGAAAGCTACTCCCCCAGGGACACTGGGAAACAGCCTGCTGTGGGAAACGGGGAAACCTGCTGGCTCTGGGAAACACGCCATTTCTGGGACACTGGGAAACCCCACCCGCTCTGGGAAACTCGCCCGCTCTTGGACACGAGTAAATTCACTCCCTCTGGGACACTGGGAAACCCACCCGCTCTGGAACACTGGGAAACCTGCCCGCTCTGGGACACCGGGTAACCTGCTCACTCTGGTACACTGGGAAACACGCCTGCTCTGGTACATTGCGATAACCGCCCCCGCTCTTGAACACAGGGCGACCCCGGCCGCTGAGAAACACTGGGAAACCCACGTGCTCTGGGACACTGGGAAAGCCACCCGCTCTGGGAAACTCACCTGATCTGGGACACTAGTAAAACCACTCCCTCTGGGACACTGCGAACTAGCCCGCTGTGGGAAACGGTGAAACCAGCTGGCTCTGGGAAACACGTCCGCTCTGGGACATTGGGAAACCCGCCCACTCTGGCACACTGGGAAACTCCGCCTGCTCTGGGAACTCGCCCGCTCTGGGACACTAGGAAACCCATTCCCATTGGTACACTGGGTAACACGCCCGCTCTGGGACATTGGGAAACACGCCTGCTCGGGGACACTGGGAAACCCACCCGCTCAGGGGCACTGGAAATCCAACCCGCTGTGTTACACTGAGATAACCCGCTCCTGCTCTGGGTCACATGGAAACCCCGTCCACTCAGAGACACTGGGAAACCCACCTGCTCTGGGGCACTGGGAAACATGCCCGCTCTGGGATACTGGAATACCCGCCCACTCGAGGACACTGGGAAACTCGCCTGCTTTGGGACTCTGGGACACTGGGAAACACGCCCGCTCTGGAACACTGGGAAAACCGTCCGCTATGGGAAACCCGCCCACTCTGTGGCACTGGTAAACCCACCCGCTCTGGGACACTGGGAAACCCACCCACTCTGGAATACTGGGATAACCCGCCCCCGCTCCAAGAAACTGGGAAACCCTGCCCGCGCTGTGAAACTGGGAAACACACCCGTTCTGGGTCACAGGGAAACCCCGTCCACTCAGAGACACTGGGAAACCCACCTGCTCTGGGGCACTGGGAAACATGCCCGCTCTGGGATACTGGAATACCCGCCCACTCGGGGACACTGGGAAACTCGCCTGCTCTGGGACTCTGGGACACTGGGGAACACGCCCGCTCTGGAACACTGGGAAACCCGTCTGCTATGGGAACCCCACCTGCTCTGGGACACTGGGAAACCTACCCCTGCTCTGGGACACAGAGAAACCCCAGCCGGGCAGAGACTCTGGGAAACTCACTCCCTCTGGGATACTGGGAAACAGCCCGCTGTGGGAAACGGGGAAACCCGCTGGCTCTGGGAAACACACCCGCTCTGGGACACTGCGAAACCCGCCAGGTCGGGAACACTGGGAAACCCGCCCGCTCTGGGAAACCCACCTGCTCTGGGACACTGGGAAATCTGCCTGCTCTGAGACAGTGGGAAACCCACCGATTATTGGGCACTGGGAAACCCGCCGCTGTGGGACACTGGGAATACCTGTCCGCTCTGGGACACTGGAAAGACGCTCTGCGACACTGGGACACCTGTCCGATCTGGGTGACTGGGATACCCTGCCCATTCTGGCACACTGGAAAACCTCCCTGCTCTGGGACAAAACATCCCACTCTGAGACACTGGGAAACCCACCCGTTCTGGGACACTGGGAAACCCGCCCCCCCACTCTGGGACACTGGGAAACCTCGCCCGTTCTGGGACGCTGGGAAATTCATGTGCTCTGGGGCACTGGGAAACACGTCTGCTGTGGGACACTGGGAAACACGCCCGCTCTGGAACAGTGGGAAACCCACCCGTTCTGGGACACTGGGAAACCCGCCCGCTCTGGAACACTGGGAAACACACCCGCTCTGGAACACTGGGAAACCCGTCCGCTCTGGGAAACCCGCCCGCTCTGTGACACTGGTAAACCCACCCGCACTGGGACACTGGGAAACCCACCCACTCTGGGATACTGGGATAACCCGCCCCCGCTCTAAGACACTGGGAAACCTGCCCGCTCTGTGAAACTGGGAAACACACCCGTTCTGGGACACTGGGAAACCCACCCCTGCTCTGGGACACAGGGAAACCCCAGCCGGGCAGAGATTCTGCGAAACTCACTCCCTCTGGGATACTGGGAAACAGCTCGCTGTGGGAAACGGGGAAACCCGCTGGCTCTGGGAAACCCACCCGCTCTGGGACACTGCGAAACCCGCCAGGTCGGGAACACTGGGAAACCCGTCCGCTCTGGGAAACCCACCTGCTCTGGGACACTGGGAAATCTGCCTGCTCTGAGACAGTGGGAAACCCACCCATTCTTGGGCACTGGGAAAGCCGCCGACTGGGACACTGAAAAGCCGCTCTGGGACACTGGGACACCTGTCCGATCTGGGTGACTGGGATACCCTGACCATTCTGGCACACTGGGAAACCTGCCTGCTCTGGGACAAACATCCCACTCTGAGTCACTGGGAAACCCACCCGTTCTGGGACACTGAGAAAGCCGCCCCCCCACTCTGGGACACTGGGAAACCCCCCCGTTCTGGGACACTGGGAAATTCATGTGCTCTGGGGCACTGGGAAACACGTCTGCTGTGGGACACTGGGAAACACGCCCGATCTGGAACAGTGGGAAACCCACCCGTTCTGGGACACTGGGAAACCCGCCCGCTCTGGGAAACCTGCCCGCTCGGGGACACTGGTAAACCCACTCACTCTGGGATACTGGGAAACCCACCCACTCTGGGATACTGGGATAATGTGCCCCCGCTCTCGGACACTGGGAAAAACCGCCCACTCTGGGACACTATGGAAACACACCCGTTCTGGGACACTGGGAAACCTACCCCTGCTCTGGGACACAGGGAAACCCCAGGCGGGCAGAGACTCTGAGAAACTCACTCCCTCTGGGATACTGGGAAACAGCCCGTTGTGGGAAACGGGGAAACCCGCTTTCTCTGGGAAACACAACCGCTCTGGGACACTGCGAAACCCGCCAGGTTGGGAACACTGGGAAACCCGCCCGCTCTGGGAAACCCAACTGCTCTGGGACACTGGGAAATCTGCCTGCTCTGGGACACTGGGAACCCCATCCGCTCTGGGACACTGGGATAAGCCGCCCCCGCTCTGGGACACTGGGGTACCTGCCCGATCTGCGACACTGGAAATCCAGCCCACTCTGGGACACAGGGAAACCCGCCCGCTCTGGGACATTGGGAAACTCGCCCACTCTGGTACCCAGGGAAATATCCCACTGCTCTGGGACACTGGGAAACCCGCCAGGCTGGTATGCAGGGAAATCTCCCACTGCTTTGGGACACTGGGAAGCCCGCCTGCTCCGGAACACTGGGAAACACGCCCACTCTGGAACACTGGGAAACCCGTCCGCTCTGGTATGCAGGGAAACCGCCATTGCTCTGGGACACTGGGAAACCCGTCTGCTCTGGGTGACTGGGATACCATGCTCAGTCTCGGACACTGGGAAACCCCGACCGCTCTGGGAAACTCGCCTGATCTGGGACACTAGTAAACCCACTCCCGCTGGGACACTGGTAACTAGCCCGCTGTGGGAAACGGTGAAACCAGCTGGCTCTGGGAAACACGTCTGCTCTGGGACATTGGGAAACCCGCCCACTCTGGCACACTGGGAAACTCCGCCTGCTATGGGAAACTCGCCCGCTCTGGGACACTAGGAAACCCATTCCCATTGGTACACTGGGTAACACGCCCGCTCTGGGACATTGGGAAACACGCCTGCTCTGGGACACTGGGAAACCCACCCGCTCAGGGGTACTGGAAATCCCACCCGCTGTGTTACACTGAGATAACCCATCCCTGCTCTGGGTCACAGGGAAACCCCGTCCAGTCAGAGACAATGGGAAACCCACCTGCTCTGGGGCACTGGGAAACATGCCCGCTCTGGGATACTGGAATACCAGCCCACTCGGGGTCACTGGGAAACTCGCCTGCTCTGGGACTCTGGGACACTGGGAAACACGCCCGCTCTGGAACACTGGGAAACACGCCCGCTATGGGAAACCCGCCCACTCTGTGGCACTGGTAAACCCACCCCTGCTCTGGGACACAGGGATACCCCAGCCAGGCAGAGACTCTTGGAAACTCACTCCCTCTGGGATACTGGGAAACAGCCCGCTGTGGGAAACGGGGAAACCCGCTGGCTCTGGGAAACACACCCGCTCTGGGACACTGCGAAACCCACCAGTTCTGGGACACTGGGAAACCCGCCCACTCTGGGAAACCTGCCCGCTCGGGGAAACTGGTAAACCCACCCACTCTGGGATACTGGGAAACCCACACTCTCTGGGATACTGGGATAATGTGCCTCCGCTCTGGGGCACTGGGAAATCTGCCCGCTGTGGGACACTGGGAAACACACCCGCTCTGGGACAGTGGGATACCTGCCCGCTCTAGGAAACCGACCCATTCTGGGACACTGGTAAACCCACCCGCTCTGGAACACTGGGAACCTCATCCGCTCTGGGACACTGGGATAAGCCGCCCCCGCTCTGGGACACTGGGAAACCTGCCCGATCTGCGACACTGGGAATCCCGCCCACTGTGGGACACAGGGAAACCTGCCCGCTCTGGGACATTGGGAAATTCGCCCACTCTGGTACCCAGGGAAATTTCCCACTGCTCTGGGACACTGGGAAACCCGCCTGCTCTGGAACACATGGGAAACACACCCGCTCTGGAACACTGGGAAACCCGTCCGCTCTGGGAAACCCACCCGCTCTATGACACTGGTAAACACACCCGCTCTGGGACACTGGGAAACCCACCCACTCTGGGATACTGGGATAACCCACCACCGCTCTAAGACACTGGGAAACCCTGCCCGCTCTGTGAACCTGGGAAACCCACCCGCTCTATGTGACTGGTAAACCCACCCGCTCTTAGACTCTGGGAAACTCACTCCTTCTGGGATACTGGGAAACAGCCCGCTGTGGGAAACGGGGAAACCCGCTGGCTCTGGGAAACACACCCGCTCTGGGACACTGCGAAACCCGCCAGGTCTGGAACACTGGGAAACCCGCCCGCTCTGGGAAACCCACCTGCTCTGGGACACTGGGAAATCTGCCTGCTCTGGGTCAGTGGGAAACCCACCCATTCTTGGGCACTGGGAAACCCGCCGCTGTAGGACACTGGGAAAACATGTCCGCACTGGGACACTGGAAAGCCGCTCTGGGACACTGGGACACCTGTCCGATCTGGGTGACTGGGATACCCTGCCCATTCTGGCACACTGGGAAACCTGCCTGCTCTGGGACAAAACAGCCCGCTCTGAGACACTGGGAAACCCACCCGTTCTGGGACACTGGGAAACCCACCCATTCGGGGACACTGGGAAACCCACCCGTTCTGGGACACTGGGAAATTCATGTGCTCTGGGGCACTGGGAAACACGTCTGCTGTGGGACACTGGGAAACACGCCCGATCTGGAACAGTGGGAAACCCACCCGTTCTGGGACACTGGAAAACCCGCCCGCTCTGGGAAACCTGCCCGCTCGGGGACACTGGTAAACCCACTCACTCTGGGTTACTGGGAAACCCACCCACTCTGGGATACTGGGATAATGTGCCCCCGCTCTGGGACACTGGGAAAACCCGCCCACTCTGGGAGAGTGGGAAACCCGCTCACACTGGATACTGGGAAAACTGCCCACTCTGGGACACTGGGAAACCCACCCACTCTGGGACACTGGTATCAGGCCCTGTTCTGGGACACTGGGAAACCCACCCACTCTGGGATACTGGGAAACCTGCCCACTCTGGGACACTGGGAAACCTGCCCGCTCTGGGGCACTGGGAAATCTACCCGCTATGGGACACTGGGAAACACGCCCGCTCTGGAACAGTGGGAAACCTGCCCGCTATGGGAAACCCACCCGCTCTGGGACACTGGGAACCCCATCCACTCTGGGACACTGGGATAAGCCGCCCCCGCTCTGGGACACTGGGAAACCTGACCGATCTAGGACACTGGTAATTACGCCCAATCTGGGACACAGGGAAACCCGCCCGCTCTGGGACATTGGGAAACTCGCCCACTCTGGTACCCAGGGAAATCTCCCACTGCTCTGGGAAACTGGGAAACCCGCCCGGCTGGTACGCAGGGAAATCTCCCACTGCTCTGAGACACTGGGAAGCCCGCCCGTTCTGGGACACTGGAAAACACGCCCGCTCTGCAACACTGGGGAACCCGTCCGCTCTGGGAACACCATCCGCTCTGGGACACTGGGATAAGCCGGCCCCGCTCTGGGACAATGGGAAACCTGCCCGATCTAGGACACTGGGAATCCCGCCCACTCTGGGACACAGGGAAACCCGCCCGCTCTGAGACATTGGGAAACTCGCCCACTCTGGTACCCAAGGAAATCTCCCACTGCTCTGGGAAACTGGGAAACCCACCCGGCTGGTAAGCAGGGAAATCTCCCACTGCTCTGAGACACTGGGAATCCCGCCCGCTCTGGGACACTGGAAAACACGCCCGCTCTGGAACACTGGGGAACCCGTCCGCTCTGGGAAACCCACCCGCTCTGTGAAACTGGGAAACACACCCGTTCTGGGACACTGGGAAACCTAAACTGCTCTGGGACACAGGGAAAACCCAGCCGGGCAGAGACTCCGGGAAACTCACTCCCTCTGGGATACTGGGAAACAGCCCGTTGTGGGAAACGGGGAAACCCGCTGGCTCTGGGAAACACACCCGCTCTGGGACACTGCGAAACCCGCCAGGTCGGGAACACTGGGAAACCCGCCCACTCTGGGAAACACACCCGCTCTGGGACACTGCGAAACCCACCAGGTCTGGGACACTGGGAAACCCGCCCACTCTGGGAAACCTGCCCGCTCGGGGACACTGGTAAACCCACCCACTCTGGGATACTGGGAAAACCACCCTCTCTGGGATACTGGGATAATGTGTCCCCGCTCTGGGGCACTGGGAAATCTGCCCGCTGTGGGACACTGGGAAACACACCCGCTCTGGGACAGTGGGATACCTGCCCGCTCTAGGAAACCCACCCACTCTGGGACACTGGTAAACCCACCCGCTCTGGGACACTGGGAACCCCATCCGCTCTGGGACACTGGGATATGCCGCCCCCGCTCTGGGACACTGGGAAACCTGCCCGATCTGCGACACTGGGAATCCCGCCCACTCTGGGACACAGGGAAACCCGCCCGCTCTGGGACATTGGGAAACTCGCCCACTCTGGTACCCAGGGAAATTTCCCACTGCTCTGGGACACTGGGAAATCCGCCAGGCTGGTACGCAGGGAAATCTTTTACTGCTCTGGGACACTGGGAAGCCCGCCTGCTCTGGAACACTGGGAAACACACCCGCTCTGGAACACTGGGAAACCCGTCCGCTCTGGGAAACCCGCCCGCTCTATGACACTGGTAAACCCACCCGCTCTGGGACACTGGGAAACCCACCCACTCTGGGATACTGGGATAACGCGCCCCCGCTCTAAGACACTGTGAAACCCTTCCCGCTCTGTGAACCTGGGAAACACACCCGTTCTGGGACACTGGGAAACCCACCCCTGCTCTGGGACACAGGGAAACCCGCCAGGTCTGGAACACTGGGAAACCCGCCCGCTCTGGGAAACGCACCTGCTCTGGGACACTGGAAAATCTGCCTGCTCTGGGACAGTGGGAAACCCACCCATTCTTGGGCACTGGGAAACCCGCCGCTGTAGGACACTGGGAAAACCTGTCCGCTCTGGGACACTGGAAAGCCGCTCTGGGACACTGGGGCACCTGTCCGATTTGGGTGACTGGGATACCCTGCCCATTCTGGCACACTGGGAAACCTGCCTGCTCTGGGACAAAACAGCCCGCTCTGAGACACTGGGAAACCCACCCGTTCTGGGACACTGGGAAACCCACCCATTCGGGGACACTGGGAAACCCACCCGTTCTGGGACACTGGGAAATTCATGTGCTCTGGGGCACTGGGAAACACGTCTGCTGTGGGACACTGGGAAACACGCCCGATCTGGAACAGTGGGAAACCCACCCGTTCTGGGACACTGGGAAACCCGCCCGCTCTGGGAAACCTGCCCGCTCGGGGACACTGGTAAACCCACTCACTCTGGGTTACTGGGAAACCCACCCACTCTGGGATATTGGGATAATGTGCCCCCGCTCTGGGACACTGGGAAAACCCGCCCACTCTGGGACACTGGGAAACCCGCCCACTCTGGGAGAGTGGGAAACCCGTTCACACTGGACACTGGGAAAACTGCCCACTCTGGGACACTGGGAAACCCACCCGTTCTGGGACACTGGGAAATTCATGTGCTCTGGGGCACTGGGAAACACGTCTGCTGTGGGACACTGGGAAACACGCCCGATCTGGAACAGTGGGAAACCCACCCGTTCTGGGACACTGGGAAACCCGCCCGCTCTGGGAAACCTGCCCGCTCTGGGACACTGGTAAACCCACTCACTCTGGGATACTGGGAAACCCACCCACTCTGGGATACTGGGATAATGTGCCCCCGCTCTGGGACACTGGGAAAACCCGCCCACTCTGGGACACTGGGAAACCCGCCCACTCTGGGAGAGTGGGAAACCCGCTCACACTGGACACTGGGAAAACTGCCCACTCTGGGACACTGGGAAACCCACCCACTCTGGGACACTGGTATCAGGCCCTGCTCTGGGACACTGGGAAACCCACCCACTCTGGGATACTGGGAAACCTGCCCACTCTGGGACACTGGGAAACCTGCCCGCTCTGGGGTACTGGGAAATCTACCCGCTGTGGGACAATGGCAAACACGCCCGCTCTGGGACAGTGGGAAACCTGCCCGCTATGGGAAACCCGCCCACTCTGGGACACTGGTAAACCCACCCGCTCTGGGACACTGGGAACCCCATCCGCTCTGGGACACTGGGATAAGCCGCCCCCGCTCTGGGACACTGGGAAACCTGACCGATCTAGGACACTGGGAATTCCGCCCACTCTGGGACACAGGGAAACCCGCCCGCTCTGGGACATTGGGAAACTCGCCCACTCTGGTACCCAGGGAAATCTCCCACTGCTCTGGGAAACTGGGAAACCTGCCTGGCTGGTACGCAGGGAAATCTCCCACTGCTCTGAGACACTGGGAAGCCCGCCCGCTCTGGGACACTGGAAAACACGCCCGCTCTGGAACACTGGGGAACCCGTCCGCTCTGGGAACCCCATCCGCTCTGGGACACTGGGATAAGCCGGCCCCGCTCTGGGACACTGGGAAACCTGCCCGATCTAGGACACTGGGAATCCCGCCCACTCTGGGGCACAGGGAATTCCGCCCACTCTGGGACACAGGGAAACCCGCCCGGCTGGTACGCAGGGAAATCTCCCACTGCTCTGAGACACTGGGAAGCCCGCCCGCTCTGGGACACTGGAAAACACGCCCGCTCTGGAACACTGGTGAACCCGTCCGCTCTGGGAAACCCACCCGCTGTGTGACACTGGTAAACCCACCCGCTCTGGGACACTGGGAAACCCACCCACTCTGGGATACTGGGATAACCCGCCCCCGCTCTAAGACACTGGGAAACCCTGCCCGCTCTGTGAAACTGGGAAACACACCCGTTCTGGGACACTGGGAAACCTACCCCTGCTCTGGGACACAGGGAAACCCCAGCCGGGCAGAGACTCTGGGAAACTCACTCCCTCTGGGATACTGGGAAACAGCCCGTTGTGGGAAACGGGGAAACCCGCTGGCTCTGGGAAACACACCCGCTCTGGGACACTGCGAAACCCGCCAGGTCGGGAACACTGGGAAACCCGCCCGCTCTGGGAAACACACCCGCTCTGGGACACTGCGAAACCCACCAGGTCTGGGATACTGGGAAACACGCCTGCTCTGGGACACTGGGTAACACACCTGCTCTGGGACACTGGGCAATCGCCCTGGGACACTGGGAAATCACCCTGGGAGACTGGGAAACCCGGCTGCTCTGGGACACTGGAAAACCCGCCCACTCTGTGACACTGGGAAATCGCCCTTGGACACTGGGAAACCCGGCAGCTCTGGAACACTGGAAAACCCACCCACTCTGTGACACTGGGTAATCGCCCTGGGACATTGGGAAACTCACCCACTCTGGTATGCAGGGAAACCGCCATTGCTCTGGGACACTGGGAAACCCGTCTGCTCTGGGTGACTGGGATACCATGCTCAGTCTCGGACACTGGGAAACCCCGACCGCTCTGGGAAACTCACCTGATCTGGGACACTGGTAAACCCACTCCCTCTGGGACACTGCGAACTAGCCCGCTGTGGGAAACGGTGAAACCAGCTGGCTCTGGGAAACACGTCCGCTCTGGGACATTGGGAAACCCGCCCACTCTGGCACACTGGGAAACTCCGCCTGCTCTGGGAAACTCGCCCGCTCTGGGACACTAGGAAACCCATTCCCATTGGTACACTGGGTAACACGCCCGCTCTGGGACATTGGGAAAGACGCCTGCTCGGGGACACTGGGAAACCCACCCGCTCAGGGGCACTGGAAATCCCACCCGCTGTGTTACACTGAGATAACCCGCCCCTGCTCTGGGTCACAGGGAAACCCCGTCCACTCAGAGACACTGGGAAACCCACCTGCTCTGGGGCACTGGGAAACATGCCCGCTCTGGGATACTGGAATACCCGCCCACTCGAGGACACTGGGAAACTCGCCTGCTCTGGAACACTGGGAAACCCGTCCGCTATGGGAAACCCGCCCACTCTGTGGCACTGGTAAACCCACCCGCTCTGGGACACTGGGAAACCCACCCACTCTGGGATACTGGGATAACCCGCCCCCGCTCTAAGACACTGGGAAACCCTGCCCGCGCTGTGAAACTGGGAAACACACCCGTTCTGGGTCACAGGGAAACCCCGTCCACTCAGAGACACTGGGAAACCCACCTGCTCTGGGGCACTGGGAAAACCGCCCGCTCTGGGACAGTGGGAAACCCGCCCGCACTGGAACACTTGGAAAGCTGCCCGCTCTGGGACACTGGGAAACCTGCCCGCTCTGGGAAACTCGCCCACTTTGGAACACGAGGAAAGCTACTCCCCCAGGGACACTGGGAAACAGCCTGCTGTGGGAAACGGGGAAACCTGCTGGCTCTGGGAAACACGCCATTTCTGGGACACTGGGAAACCCCACCCGCTCTGGGAAACTCGCCCGCTCTTGGACACGAGTAAATTCACTCCCTCTGGGACACTGGGAAACCCACCCGCTCTGGAACACTGGGAAACCTGCCCGCTCTGGGACACCGGGTAACCTGCTCACTCTGGTACACTGGGAAACACGCCTGCTCTGGTACATTGCGATAACCGCCCCCGCTCTTGAACACAGGGCGACCCCGGCCGCTGAGAAACACTGGGAAACCCACGTGCTCTGGGACACTGGGAAAGCCACCCGCTCTGGGAAACTCACCTGATCTGGGACACTAGTAAAACCACTCCCTCTGGGACACTGCGAACTAGCCCGCTGTGGGAAACGGTGAAACCAGCTGGCTCTGGGAAACACGTCCGCTCTGGGACATTGGGAAACCCGCCCACTCTGGCACACTGGGAAACTCCGCCTGCTCTGGGAACTCGCCCGCTCTGGGACACTAGGAAACCCATTCCCATTGGTACACTGGGTAACACGCCCGCTCTGGGACATTGGGAAACACGCCTGCTCGGGGACACTGGGAAACCCACCCGCTCAGGGGCACTGGAAATCCAACCCGCTGTGTTACACTGAGATAACCCGCTCCTGCTCTGGGTCACATGGAAACCCCGTCCACTCAGAGACACTGGGAAACCCACCTGCTCTGGGGCACTGGGAAACATGCCCGCTCTGGGATACTGGAATACCCGCCCACTCGAGGACACTGGGAAACTCGCCTGCTTTGGGACTCTGGGACACTGGGAAACACGCCCGCTCTGGAACACTGGGAAAACCGTCCGCTATGGGAAACCCGCCCACTCTGTGGCACTGGTAAACCCACCCGCTCTGGGACACTGGGAAACCCACCCACTCTGGAATACTGGGATAACCCGCCCCCGCTCCAAGAAACTGGGAAACCCTGCCCGCGCTGTGAAACTGGGAAACACACCCGTTCTGGGTCACAGGGAAACCCCGTCCACTCAGAGACACTGGGAAACCCACCTGCTCTGGGGCACTGGGAAACATGCCCGCTCTGGGATACTGGAATACCCGCCCACTCGGGGACACTGGGAAACTCGCCTGCTCTGGGACTCTGGGACACTGGGGAACACGCCCGCTCTGGAACACTGGGAAACCCGTCTGCTATGGGAACCCCACCTGCTCTGGGACACTGGGAAACCTACCCCTGCTCTGGGACACAGAGAAACCCCAGCCGGGCAGAGACTCTGGGAAACTCACTCCCTCTGGGATACTGGGAAACAGCCCGCTGTGGGAAACGGGGAAACCCGCTGGCTCTGGGAAACACACCCGCTCTGGGACACTGCGAAACCCGCCAGGTCGGGAACACTGGGAAACCCGCCCGCTCTGGGAAACCCACCTGCTCTGGGACACTGGGAAATCTGCCTGCTCTGAGACAGTGGGAAACCCACCGATTATTGGGCACTGGGAAACCCGCCGCTGTGGGACACTGGGAATACCTGTCCGCTCTGGGACACTGGAAAGACGCTCTGCGACACTGGGACACCTGTCCGATCTGGGTGACTGGGATACCCTGCCCATTCTGGCACACTGGAAAACCTCCCTGCTCTGGGACAAAACATCCCACTCTGAGACACTGGGAAACCCACCCGTTCTGGGACACTGGGAAACCCGCCCCCCCACTCTGGGACACTGGGAAACCTCGCCCGTTCTGGGACGCTGGGAAATTCATGTGCTCTGGGGCACTGGGAAACACGTCTGCTGTGGGACACTGGGAAACACGCCCGCTCTGGAACAGTGGGAAACCCACCCGTTCTGGGACACTGGGAAACCCGCCCGCTCTGGAACACTGGGAAACACACCCGCTCTGGAACACTGGGAAACCCGTCCGCTCTGGGAAACCCGCCCGCTCTGTGACACTGGTAAACCCACCCGCACTGGGACACTGGGAAACCCACCCACTCTGGGATACTGGGATAACCCGCCCCCGCTCTAAGACACTGGGAAACCTGCCCGCTCTGTGAAACTGGGAAACACACCCGTTCTGGGACACTGGGAAACCCACCCCTGCTCTGGGACACAGGGAAACCCCAGCCGGGCAGAGATTCTGCGAAACTCACTCCCTCTGGGATACTGGGAAACAGCTCGCTGTGGGAAACGGGGAAACCCGCTGGCTCTGGGAAACCCACCCGCTCTGGGACACTGCGAAACCCGCCAGGTCGGGAACACTGGGAAACCCGTCCGCTCTGGGAAACCCACCTGCTCTGGGACACTGGGAAATCTGCCTGCTCTGAGACAGTGGGAAACCCACCCATTCTTGGGCACTGGGAAAGCCGCCGACTGGGACACTGAAAAGCCGCTCTGGGACACTGGGACACCTGTCCGATCTGGGTGACTGGGATACCCTGACCATTCTGGCACACTGGGAAACCTGCCTGCTCTGGGACAAACATCCCACTCTGAGTCACTGGGAAACCCACCCGTTCTGGGACACTGAGAAAGCCGCCCCCCCACTCTGGGACACTGGGAAACCCCCCCGTTCTGGGACACTGGGAAATTCATGTGCTCTGGGGCACTGGGAAACACGTCTGCTGTGGGACACTGGGAAACACGCCCGATCTGGAACAGTGGGAAACCCACCCGTTCTGGGACACTGGGAAACCCGCCCGCTCTGGGAAACCTGCCCGCTCGGGGACACTGGTAAACCCACTCACTCTGGGATACTGGGAAACCCACCCACTCTGGGATACTGGGATAATGTGCCCCCGCTCTCGGACACTGGGAAAAACCGCCCACTCTGGGACACTATGGAAACACACCCGTTCTGGGACACTGGGAAACCTACCCCTGCTCTGGGACACAGGGAAACCCCAGGCGGGCAGAGACTCTGAGAAACTCACTCCCTCTGGGATACTGGGAAACAGCCCGTTGTGGGAAACGGGGAAACCCGCTTTCTCTGGGAAACACAACCGCTCTGGGACACTGCGAAACCCGCCAGGTTGGGAACACTGGGAAACCCGCCCGCTCTGGGAAACCCAACTGCTCTGGGACACTGGGAAATCTGCCTGCTCTGGGACACTGGGAACCCCATCCGCTCTGGGACACTGGGATAAGCCGCCCCCGCTCTGGGACACTGGGGTACCTGCCCGATCTGCGACACTGGAAATCCAGCCCACTCTGGGACACAGGGAAACCCGCCCGCTCTGGGACATTGGGAAACTCGCCCACTCTGGTACCCAGGGAAATATCCCACTGCTCTGGGACACTGGGAAACCCGCCAGGCTGGTATGCAGGGAAATCTCCCACTGCTTTGGGACACTGGGAAGCCCGCCTGCTCCGGAACACTGGGAAACACGCCCACTCTGGAACACTGGGAAACCCGTCCGCTCTGGTATGCAGGGAAACCGCCATTGCTCTGGGACACTGGGAAACCCGTCTGCTCTGGGTGACTGGGATACCATGCTCAGTCTCGGACACTGGGAAACCCCGACCGCTCTGGGAAACTCGCCTGATCTGGGACACTAGTAAACCCACTCCCGCTGGGACACTGGTAACTAGCCCGCTGTGGGAAACGGTGAAACCAGCTGGCTCTGGGAAACACGTCTGCTCTGGGACATTGGGAAACCCGCCCACTCTGGCACACTGGGAAACTCCGCCTGCTATGGGAAACTCGCCCGCTCTGGGACACTAGGAAACCCATTCCCATTGGTACACTGGGTAACACGCCCGCTCTGGGACATTGGGAAACACGCCTGCTCTGGGACACTGGGAAACCCACCCGCTCAGGGGTACTGGAAATCCCACCCGCTGTGTTACACTGAGATAACCCATCCCTGCTCTGGGTCACAGGGAAACCCCGTCCAGTCAGAGACAATGGGAAACCCACCTGCTCTGGGGCACTGGGAAACATGCCCGCTCTGGGATACTGGAATACCAGCCCACTCGGGGTCACTGGGAAACTCGCCTGCTCTGGGACTCTGGGACACTGGGAAACACGCCCGCTCTGGAACACTGGGAAACACGCCCGCTATGGGAAACCCGCCCACTCTGTGGCACTGGTAAACCCACCCCTGCTCTGGGACACAGGGATACCCCAGCCAGGCAGAGACTCTTGGAAACTCACTCCCTCTGGGATACTGGGAAACAGCCCGCTGTGGGAAACGGGGAAACCCGCTGGCTCTGGGAAACACACCCGCTCTGGGACACTGCGAAACCCACCAGTTCTGGGACACTGGGAAACCCGCCCACTCTGGGAAACCTGCCCGCTCGGGGAAACTGGTAAACCCACCCACTCTGGGATACTGGGAAACCCACACTCTCTGGGATACTGGGATAATGTGCCTCCGCTCTGGGGCACTGGGAAATCTGCCCGCTGTGGGACACTGGGAAACACACCCGCTCTGGGACAGTGGGATACCTGCCCGCTCTAGGAAACCGACCCATTCTGGGACACTGGTAAACCCACCCGCTCTGGAACACTGGGAACCTCATCCGCTCTGGGACACTGGGATAAGCCGCCCCCGCTCTGGGACACTGGGAAACCTGCCCGATCTGCGACACTGGGAATCCCGCCCACTGTGGGACACAGGGAAACCTGCCCGCTCTGGGACATTGGGAAATTCGCCCACTCTGGTACCCAGGGAAATTTCCCACTGCTCTGGGACACTGGGAAACCCGCCTGCTCTGGAACACATGGGAAACACACCCGCTCTGGAACACTGGGAAACCCGTCCGCTCTGGGAAACCCACCCGCTCTATGACACTGGTAAACACACCCGCTCTGGGACACTGGGAAACCCACCCACTCTGGGATACTGGGATAACCCACCACCGCTCTAAGACACTGGGAAACCCTGCCCGCTCTGTGAACCTGGGAAACCCACCCGCTCTATGTGACTGGTAAACCCACCCGCTCTTAGACTCTGGGAAACTCACTCCCTCTGGGATACTGGGAAACAGCCCGCTGTGGGAAACGGGGAAACCCGCTGGCTCTGGGAAACACACCCGCTCTGGGACACTGCGAAACCCGCCAGGTCTGGAACACTGGGAAACCCGCCCGCTCTGGGAAACCCACCTGCTCTGGGACACTGGGAAATCTGCCTGCTCTGGGTCAGTGGGAAACCCACCCATTCTTGGGCACTGGGAAACCCGCCGCTGTAGGACACTGGGAAAACATGTCCGCACTGGGACACTGGAAAGCCGCTCTGGGACACTGGGACACCTGTCCGATCTGGGTGACTGGGATACCCTGCCCATTCTGGCACACTGGGAAACCTGCCTGCTCTGGGACAAAACAGCCCGCTCTGAGACACTGGGAAACCCACCCGTTCTGGGACACTGGGAAACCCACCCATTCGGGGACACTGGGAAACCCACCCGTTCTGGGACACTGGGAAATTCATGTGCTCTGGGGCACTGGGAAACACGTCTGCTGTGGGACACTGGGAAACACGCCCGATCTGGAACAGTGGGAAACCCACCCGTTCTGGGACACTGGAAAACCCGCCCGCTCTGGGAAACCTGCCCGCTCGGGGACACTGGTAAACCCACTCACTCTGGGTTACTGGGAAACCCACCCACTCTGGGATACTGGGATAATGTGCCCCCGCTCTGGGACACTGGGAAAACCCGCCCACTCTGGGAGAGTGGGAAACCCGCTCACACTGGATACTGGGAAAACTGCCCACTCTGGGACACTGGGAAACCCACCCACTCTGGGACACTGGTATCAGGCCCTGTTCTGGGACACTGGGAAACCCACCCACTCTGGGATACTGGGAAACCTGCCCACTCTGGGACACTGGGAAACCTGCCCGCTCTGGGGCACTGGGAAATCTACCCGCTATGGGACACTGGGAAACACGCCCGCTCTGGAACAGTGGGAAACCTGCCCGCTATGGGAAACCCACCCGCTCTGGGACACTGGGAACCCCATCCACTCTGGGACACTGGGATAAGCCGCCCCCGCTCTGGGACACTGGGAAACCTGACCGATCTAGGACACTGGTAATTACGCCCAATCTGGGACACAGGGAAACCCGCCCGCTCTGGGACATTGGGAAACTCGCCCACTCTGGTACCCAGGGAAATCTCCCACTGCTCTGGGAAACTGGGAAACCCGCCCGGCTGGTACGCAGGGAAATCTCCCACTGCTCTGAGACACTGGGAAGCCCGCCCGTTCTGGGACACTGGAAAACACGCCCGCTCTGCAACACTGGGGAACCCGTCCGCTCTGGGAACACCATCCGCTCTGGGACACTGGGATAAGCCGGCCCCGCTCTGGGACAATGGGAAACCTGCCCGATCTAGGACACTGGGAATCCCGCCCACTCTGGGACACAGGGAAACCCGCCCGCTCTGAGACATTGGGAAACTCGCCCACTCTGGTACCCAAGGAAATCTCCCACTGCTCTGGGAAACTGGGAAACCCACCCGGCTGGTAAGCAGGGAAATCTCCCACTGCTCTGAGACACTGGGAATCCCGCCCGCTCTGGGACACTGGAAAACACGCCCGCTCTGGAACACTGGGGAACCCGTCCGCTCTGGGAAACCCACCCGCTCTGTGAAACTGGGAAACACACCCGTTCTGGGACACTGGGAAACCTAAACTGCTCTGGGACACAGGGAAAACCCAGCCGGGCAGAGACTCCGGGAAACTCACTCCCTCTGGGATACTGGGAAACAGCCCGTTGTGGGAAACGGGGAAACCCGCTGGCTCTGGGAAACACACCCGCTCTGGGACACTGCGAAACCCGCCAGGTCGGGAACACTGGGAAACCCGCCCACTCTGGGAAACACACCCGCTCTGGGACACTGCGAAACCCACCAGGTCTGGGACACTGGGAAACCCGCCCACTCTGGGAAACCTGCCCGCTCGGGGACACTGGTAAACCCACCCACTCTGGGATACTGGGAAAACCACCCTCTCTGGGATACTGGGATAATGTGTCCCCGCTCTGGGGCACTGGGAAATCTGCCCGCTGTGGGACACTGGGAAACACACCCGCTCTGGGACAGTGGGATACCTGCCCGCTCTAGGAAACCCACCCACTCTGGGACACTGGTAAACCCACCCGCTCTGGGACACTGGGAACCCCATCCGCTCTGGGACACTGGGATATGCCGCCCCCGCTCTGGGACACTGGGAAACCTGCCCGATCTGCGACACTGGGAATCCCGCCCACTCTGGGACACAGGGAAACCCGCCCGCTCTGGGACATTGGGAAACTCGCCCACTCTGGTACCCAGGGAAATTTCCCACTGCTCTGGGACACTGGGAAATCCGCCAGGCTGGTACGCAGGGAAATCTTTTACTGCTCTGGGACACTGGGAAGCCCGCCTGCTCTGGAACACTGGGAAACACACCCGCTCTGGAACACTGGGAAACCCGTCCGCTCTGGGAAACCCGCCCGCTCTATGACACTGGTAAACCCACCCGCTCTGGGACACTGGGAAACCCACCCACTCTGGGATACTGGGATAACGCGCCCCCGCTCTAAGACACTGTGAAACCCTTCCCGCTCTGTGAACCTGGGAAACACACCCGTTCTGGGACACTGGGAAACCCACCCCTGCTCTGGGACACAGGGAAACCCGCCAGGTCTGGAACACTGGGAAACCCGCCCGCTCTGGGAAACGCACCTGCTCTGGGACACTGGAAAATCTGCCTGCTCTGGGACAGTGGGAAACCCACCCATTCTTGGGCACTGGGAAACCCGCCGCTGTAGGACACTGGGAAAACCTGTCCGCTCTGGGACACTGGAAAGCCGCTCTGGGACACTGGGGCACCTGTCCGATTTGGGTGACTGGGATACCCTGCCCATTCTGGCACACTGGGAAACCTGCCTGCTCTGGGACAAAACAGCCCGCTCTGAGACACTGGGAAACCCACCCGTTCTGGGACACTGGGAAACCCACCCATTCGGGGACACTGGGAAACCCACCCGTTCTGGGACACTGGGAAATTCATGTGCTCTGGGGCACTGGGAAACACGTCTGCTGTGGGACACTGGGAAACACGCCCGATCTGGAACAGTGGGAAACCCACCCGTTCTGGGACACTGGGAAACCCGCCCGCTCTGGGAAACCTGCCCGCTCGGGGACACTGGTAAACCCACTCACTCTGGGTTACTGGGAAACCCACCCACTCTGGGATATTGGGATAATGTGCCCCCGCTCTGGGACACTGGGAAAACCCGCCCACTCTGGGACACTGGGAAACCCGCCCACTCTGGGAGAGTGGGAAACCCGTTCACACTGGACACTGGGAAAACTGCCCACTCTGGGACACTGGGAAACCCACCCGTTCTGGGACACTGGGAAATTCATGTGCTCTGGGGCACTGGGAAACACGTCTGCTGTGGGACACTGGGAAACACGCCCGATCTGGAACAGTGGGAAACCCACCCGTTCTGGGACACTGGGAAACCCGCCCGCTCTGGGAAACCTGCCCGCTCTGGGACACTGGTAAACCCACTCACTCTGGGATACTGGGAAACCCACCCACTCTGGGATACTGGGATAATGTGCCCCCGCTCTGGGACACTGGGAAAACCCGCCCACTCTGGGACACTGGGAAACCCGCCCACTCTGGGAGAGTGGGAAACCCGCTCACACTGGACACTGGGAAAACTGCCCACTCTGGGACACTGGGAAACCCACCCACTCTGGGACACTGGTATCAGGCCCTGCTCTGGGACACTGGGAAACCCACCCACTCTGGGATACTGGGAAACCTGCCCACTCTGGGACACTGGGAAACCTGCCCGCTCTGGGGTACTGGGAAATCTACCCGCTGTGGGACAATGGCAAACACGCCCGCTCTGGGACAGTGGGAAACCTGCCCGCTATGGGAAACCCGCCCACTCTGGGACACTGGTAAACCCACCCGCTCTGGGACACTGGGAACCCCATCCGCTCTGGGACACTGGGATAAGCCGCCCCCGCTCTGGGACACTGGGAAACCTGACCGATCTAGGACACTGGGAATTCCGCCCACTCTGGGACACAGGGAAACCCGCCCGCTCTGGGACATTGGGAAACTCGCCCACTCTGGTACCCAGGGAAATCTCCCACTGCTCTGGGAAACTGGGAAACCTGCCTGGCTGGTACGCAGGGAAATCTCCCACTGCTCTGAGACACTGGGAAGCCCGCCCGCTCTGGGACACTGGAAAACACGCCCGCTCTGGAACACTGGGGAACCCGTCCGCTCTGGGAACCCCATCCGCTCTGGGACACTGGGATAAGCCGGCCCCGCTCTGGGACACTGGGAAACCTGCCCGATCTAGGACACTGGGAATCCCGCCCACTCTGGGGCACAGGGAATTCCGCCCACTCTGGGACACAGGGAAACCCGCCCGGCTGGTACGCAGGGAAATCTCCCACTGCTCTGAGACACTGGGAAGCCCGCCCGCTCTGGGACACTGGAAAACACGCCCGCTCTGGAACACTGGTGAACCCGTCCGCTCTGGGAAACCCACCCGCTGTGTGACACTGGTAAACCCACCCGCTCTGGGACACTGGGAAACCCACCCACTCTGGGATACTGGGATAACCCGCCCCCGCTCTAAGACACTGGGAAACCCTGCCCGCTCTGTGAAACTGGGAAACACACCCGTTCTGGGACACTGGGAAACCTACCCCTGCTCTGGGACACAGGGAAACCCCAGCCGGGCAGAGACTCTGGGAAACTCACTCCCTCTGGGATACTGGGAAACAGCCCGTTGTGGGAAACGGGGAAACCCGCTGGCTCTGGGAAACACACCCGCTCTGGGACACTGCGAAACCCGCCAGGTCGGGAACACTGGGAAACCCGCCCGCTCTGGGAAACACACCCGCTCTGGGACACTGCGAAACCCACCAGGTCTGGGATACTGGGATACCCGCCCACTCTGGGAAACCTGCCCGCTCGGGGACACTGGTAAACCCACCCACTCTGGGATACTGGGAAACCCACCCTCTCTGGGATACTGGGATAATGTGTCCCCGCTCTGGGGCACTGGGAAATCTGCCCGCTGTGGGACACTGGGAAACACACCCGCTCTGGGACAGTGGGATACCTGCCCGCTCTAGGAAACCCACCCACTCTGGGACACTGGTAAACCCACCCGCTCTGGGACACTGGGAACTCCATCCGCTCTGGGACACTGGGATAAGCCGCCCCTGCTCTGGGACACTGGGAAACCTGCCCGATCTGCGACACTGGGACTCCCGCCCACTCTGGGACACAGGGAAACCCGCCCGCTCTGGGACATTGGGAAACTCGCCCACTCTGCTACCAGGGAAATTTCCCACTGCTCTGGGACACTGGGAAATCCGCCAGGCTGGTACGCAGGGAAATCTCCCACTGCTCGGGGACACTGGGAAGCCCGCCTGCTCTGGAACACTGGGAAACTCACCCGCTCTGGAACACTGGGAAACCCGTCCGCTCGGGGAAACCCGACCGCTCTATGACACTGGTAAACCCACCCGCTCTGGGTCACTGGGAAACCCACCCACTCTGGGATACTGGGATAACGCGCCCCCGCTCTAAGACACTGGGAAACCCTGCCCGCTCTGTGAACCTGGGAAACACACCCGTTCTGGGACACTGGGAAACCCACCCCTGCTCTGGGACACAGGGAAACCCCAGCCGGGCAGAGACTCTGGGAAACTCACTCCCTCTGGGATACTGGGAAACAGCCCGCTGTGGGAAACGGGGAAATCCGCTGGCTCTGGGAAACACACCCGCTCTGGGACACTGCGAAACCCGCCAGGTCTGGAACACTGGGAAACCCGCCTGCTCTGGGAAACCCACCTGCTCTGGGACACTGGGAAATCTGCCTGCCCTGGGACAGTGGGAAACCCACCCATTCTTGGGCACTGGGAAACCTGCCGCTGTAGGACACTGGGAAAACCTGTCCGCTCTGGGACACTGAAAAGCCGCTCTGGGACACAGGGACACCTGTCCGATCTGGGTGACTGGGATACCCTGCCCATTCTGGCACACTGGGAAACCTGCCTGCTCTGGGACAAAACAGCCCGCTCTGAGACACTGGGAAACCCACCCGTTCTGGGACACTGGGAAACCCACCCATTCTGGGGCACTGGGAAACCCACCCGTTCTGGGACACTGGGAAATTCATGTGCTCTGGGGCACTGGGAAACACGTCTGCTGTGGGACACTGGGAAACACGCCCGATCTGGAACAGTGGGAAACCCACCCGTTCTGGGACACTGGGAAACCCGCCCGCTCTGGGAAACCTGCCCGCTCGGGGACACTGGTAAACCCTCTCACTCTGGGATACTGGGAAACCCACCCACTCTGGGATACTGGGATAATGTGCCCCCGCTCTGGGACACTGGGAAAACCCGCCCACTCTGGGACACTGGGAAACCCGCCCACTCTGGGAGAGTGGGAAACACGCTCACACTGGACACTGGGAAAACTGCCCACTCTGGGACACTGGGAAACCCACCCACTCTGGGACACTGGTATCAGGCCCTGCTCTGGGACACTGGGAAACCCACCCACTCTGGGATACTTGGAAACCTGCCCGCTCTGGGGCACTGGGAAATCTACCCGCTGTGGGACACTGGGAAACACGCCCGCTCTGGGACAGTGGGAAACCTGCCCGCTATGGGAAACCCGCCCACTCTGGGACACTGGTAAACCCACCCGCTCTGGGACACTGGGAACCCCATCCACTCTGGGACACTGGGATAAGCCGCCCCCGCTCTGGGACACTGGGAAACCTGCCCGATCTAGGACACTGGGAATTCCACCCACTCTGGGACACAGGGAAACCCGCCCGCTCTGGGACATTGGGAAACTCGCCCACTCTGGTACCCAGCGAATTCTCCCACTGCTCTGGGAAACTGGGAAACCCGCCTGGCTGGTACGCAGGGAAATCTCCCACTGCTCTGAGACACTGGGAAGCCCGCCCGCTCTGGGACACTGGAAAACACGCCCGCTCTGGAACACTGGGGAACCCTACCGCTCTGGGAACCCCATCCGCTCTGGGACACTGGGAAACCCTGCCCGCTCTGTGAAACTGGGAAACACACCCGTTCTGGGACACTGGGAATCCTACGCCTGCTCTGGGACACAGGAAAACCCCAGCCGGGCAGAGACTCTGGGAAACTCACTCCCTCTGGGATACTGGGAAACAGCCCGCTGTGCGAAACGGGGAAACCCGCTGGCTCTGGGAAACACACCCGATCTGGAACACTGCGAAACCCGCCAGGTTGGGAACACTGGGAAACCCGCCCGCTCTGGGAAACCCACCTGTTCTGGGACACTGGGAAATCTGCCTGCTCTGAGACAGTGGAAAACCCACCCATTCTTGGGCACTGGGAAACCCGCCGCTGTGGGACACTGGGAAAACCTGTCCGCTCTGGGACACTGGAAAGCCGCTCTGGGACACTGGGACACCTGTCCGATCTTGGTGACTGGGATACCCTGACCATTCTGGCACACTGGGAAACCTGCCTGCTCTGGGACAAAACATCCCACTCCGGGACACTGGGAAACCCACCCGTTCTGGGACACTGGGAAACCCGCCCCCCCACTCTGGGACACTGGGAAACCCCGCCCGTTCTGGGACACTGGGAAATTCCTGTGCTCTGGGGCACTGGGAAACACGTCTGCTGTGGGACACTGGGAAACACGCCCGCTCTGGAACAGTGGGAAACCCACCCGTTCTGGGACACTGGGAAACCCGCCCGCTCTGGGAAACCTGCCAGCTCGGGGACACTGGTAAATCCACCCACTCTGGGATACTGGAAACCCACCCACTCAGGGATACTGGGATAATGTGCCCCCGCTCTGGGACACTGGGAAACCCGCTGGCTCTGGGAAACACGCCCGCTCTGGGACACTGGGAAACCTGCGCGCTCTGGGACACCGGGAAACCTGCCCGCTCTGGGACACAGGGCGACCCCGTCCGCTGAGAGACACTGGGAAACCCACGTGCTCTTGGACACTGGGAAAGCCACCCGCTCTGGGAAACTTGCCCACTTTGGGACACGAGGAAACCTGCTCTCTCTGGGGCACTGGCAAACAGCCCGCTGTGGGAAACGGGGAAACCCACCAGGTCGGGAACACTGGTTAACACGCCTGCTCTGGGACACTAGGAAACCCCCCCACTCTGTGACACTGGGTAATCGCCCTGGGACATTGGGAAACTCACCCACTCTGGTACGCAGGGAAACCGCCATTGCTGTGGGACACTGGGAAACCAGTCTGCTCTGGGTGACTGGGATACCATGCTCAGTCTCGGACACTGGGAAACCCCGACCGCTCTGGGAAACTCGCTCGATCTGGGACACTAGTAAACCCACTCCCCCTGGGACACTGGGAAATAGCCCGCTGTGGGAAACGGTGAAACCAGCTGGCTCTGGGAAACACGTCCGCTCTGGGACATTGGGAAACCCGCCCACTCTGGCACACTGGGAAACTCCGCCTGCTCTGGGAAACTCGCCCGCTCTGGGACACTAGGAAAACCATTCCCATTGGTACACTGGGTAACACGCCCGCTCTCGGACATTGGGAAACACGCCTGCTCTGGGACACTGGGAAACCCACCCACTCAGGGGCACTGGAAATCCCACCCGCTCTGGTACACTGAAATAACCAGCCCCTGCTCTGGGTCACAGGGAAACCCCGTCCGCTCAGAGACACTGGGAAACCACCTGCTCTGGGGCACTGGGAAACATGCCCGCTCTGGGATACTGGAATACCCGCCCACTCGGGGACACTGGAAAACTCGGCTGCTCTGGGACTCTGGGACACTGGGAAACACGCCCGCTCTGGAACACTGGGGAACCCGTCCGCTCTGGGAAACCCGCCCGCTCTGTGGCACTGGTAAACCCACCCGCTCTGGGACACTGGGAAACCCACCCACTCTGGGATACTGGGATAACCCCCCCCCGCTCTAAGACACTGGGAAACCCTGCCCGCTCTGTGAAACTGGGAAACACACCCGTTCTGGGACACTGGGAAACCCACCCCTGCTCTGGGACACAGGGAAACCCCAGCCGGGCAGAGTCTCTGGGAAACTCACTCCCTCTGGGATACTGGGAGACAGCCCGCTGTGGGAAACGAGGAAACCCGCTGGCTCTGGGAAACACACCCGCTCTGGGACACTGCGAAACCCGCCGGGTCTGGAACACTGGGAAACCCGCCCGCTCTGGGAAACCCACCTGCTCTTGGACACTGGGAAATCTGCCTGCTCTGGGACAGTGGGAAACCCACCCATTCTTGGGCACTGGGAAACCCGCCGCTGTAGGAAACTGGAAAGGCGCTCTGGGACACTGGGACACCTGTCCGATCTGGGTGACTGGGATACCCTGCCCATTCTGGCACACTGGGAAACCTGCCTGCTCTGGGACAAAACAGCCCACTGTGAGACACTGGGAAACCCACCCGTTCTGGGACACTGGGAAACCCACCCGTTCTGGGACACTGGGAAATCCACCCGTTCTGGGACACTGGGAAATTCATGTGCTCTGGGGCACTGGGAAACACGTCTGCTGTGGGACACTGGGAAACATGCCCGGTCTGGAACAGTGGGAAAACCACCAGTTCTGGGACACTGGGAAACCCGCCCGATCTGTGAAACATGCCCGCATGGGGCCACTGGTAAACCCACCCACTCTGGGATACTGAGAAACCCACCCACTCTGGGATACTGAGATAATGTGCCCCTGCTCTGTGGCACTGGGAAATCTGCCCGCTGTGGGACACTGGGAAACACGCCCGCTCTGGGACAGTGGGATACCTGCCCGCTCTGGGAAACCCGCCCACTCTGGGACACTGGTAAACCCACCCGCTCTGGGACACTGGGAACCCCATCCGCTCTGGGACACTGGGAAACCTGCCAGATCTAGGACACTGGGAATCCCGCCCACTCTGGGACAGAAGGAAACCCGCCCGCTCTGGGCCATTGGGAAACTCGCCCACTCTGGTACCCAGGGAAATCTCCCACTGCTGTGGGACACTGGGAAACCCGCCCGGCTGGTACGCAGGGAAATCTCCCACTGCTCTGGGACACTGGGAAACCCGTCCGCTCTGGGAAACCCGCCCGCTCTGTGACACTGGTAAACCCACCCGCTCTGGGACACTGGGAAACCCACCCACTCTGGGATACTGGGATAACCCGCCCCCGCTCTAAGACACTGGGAAACCCTGCCCGCTCTGTGAAACTGGGAAACACACCCGTTCTGGGACACTGGGAAACTCACCCCTGCTCTGGGACACAGGGAAACCCCAGCCGGGCAGAGACTCTGGGAAACTCACTCCCTCTGGGATACTGGGGAACAGCCCGCTGTAGGAAACGGGGAAACCCGCTGGCTCTGGGAAACCCACCCGCTCTGGGACACTGCAAAACCCGCCAGGTCGGGAACACTGGGAAACCCGTCCGCTCTGGGAAACCCACCTGCTCTGGGACACTGGGAAATCTGCCTGCTCTGAGACAGTGGGAAACCCACCCATTCTTGGGCACTGGGAAAGCCGCCGACTGGGACACTGAAAAGCCGCTCTGGGACACTGGGACACCTGTCCGATCTGGGTGACTGGGATACCCTGACCATTCTGGCACACTGGGAAACCTGCCTGCTCTGGGACAAACATCCCACTCTGAGACACTGGGAAACCCACCCGTTCTGGGACACTGGGAAAGCCGCCCCCCACTCTGGGACACTGGGAAACCCCGCCCGTTCTGGGACACTGGGAAATTCATGTGCTCTGGGGCACTGGGAAACACGTCTGCTGTGGGACACTGGGAAACACGCCCGATCTGGAACAGTGGGAAACCCACCCGTTCTGGGACATTGGGAAACCCGCCCGCTCTGGGAAACCTGCCCGCTCGGGGACACTGGTAAACCCACCCACTCTGGGATACTGAGAAAACCCACCTACTCTGGAATACTGGGATAATGTGCCCCCGCTCTGCGACACTGGAAAAACCCGCCCACTCTGGAACACTGGGAAACCCGCCCACTCTGGGATACTGGGATAACCCACACCCGCTCTAAGACAATGGGAAACCCTGCCCGCTCTATGAAACTGGGAAACACACCCGTTCTGGGAAACTGGGAAATCTACCCCTGCTGTGGGACACAGGAAAACCCCAGCCGGGCAGAGACTCTGGGAAACTCACTCCCTCTGGGATACTGGGAAACAGCCCGCTGTGGGAAACAGGGAAACCCGCTGGCTCTGTGAAACACACCCGCTCTGGGACACTGTGAAACCCGCCAGGTTGGGAACACTGGGAAACCCGCCCGCTCTGGGAAACCCAGCTGCTCTGGGTCACTGGGAAATCTGCCAGCTCTGAGACAGTGGGAAATCCACCGATTCTTGGGCACTGGGAAACCCGCCGCTGTGGGACACTGGAAAGCCGCTCTGGGACACTGGGACACCTGTCCGATCTGGGTGACTGGGATACCCTGACCATTCTGGCACACTGGGAAACCTGCCTGCTCTGGGACAAAACATCCCACTCTGAGACACTGGGAAACCCACCCGTTCTGGGACACTGGGAAACCCGCCCCCCCACTCTGGGACACTGGGAAACCCCGCCCGTTCTGGGAAACCTGCCCACTCGGGGACACTGGTAAACCCACCCACTCTGGGATACTGGGAAACACACCCACTCTGGGATACTGGGATAATGTGCCCACCGCTCTGGGACACTGGGAAAACCCGCCCACTCTGGGACACTGGGAAACCCGCTTACTCTGGGAGAGTGGGAAACCCGCTCACACTGGACACTGGCAAAACTGCCCGTTCTGGGACACTGGGAAACCCACCCACTCTGGGACACTGGTATCAGGCCCTGCTCTGGGACACTGGGAAACCCACCAACTCTGGGATACTGGGAAACCTGCCCGCTCTGGGGCACTGGGAAAGCTGCCCGCTGTGGGACACTGGGAAACACGCCCGCTCTGGGACAGTGGGAAACCTGCCCGCTCTGGGAAACCCCCCCATTCTGGGACACTGGTAAACCCACCCGCTCTGGGACACTGGGAACCCCATCCGCTCTGGGACACTGGTAAAAGCCGGCCCCGCTCTGGGACACTGGGAAACCTGCCCGATCTAGGACACGGGGAATCCCGCCCACTCTGGGACATAGGGAAACCCGCCCGCTCTGGGACATTGGGAATCTCGCCCACTCTGGTACCCAGGGAAATCTCCCACTGCTCTGGGAAACTGGGAAGCCCATCCGCTCTGGGACACTGGAAAACACGCCCGCTCTGGAACATGGGGAACCCGTCCGCTCTGGGAAACCCACCCGCTCTGTGACATTGGTAAACCCACCAGCTCTGGGACACTGGTAAACCCACCCGCTCTGGGACACTGGGAACCCCATCCGCTCTGGGACACTGGTAAAAGCCGGCCCCGCTCTGGGACACTGGGAAACCTGCCCGATCTAGGACACTGGGAATCCCGCCCACTCTGGGACATAGGGAAACCCGCCCGCTCTGGGACATTGGGAATCTCGCCCACTCTGGTACCCAGGGAAATCTCCCACTGCTCTGGGAAACTGGGAAGCCCATCCGCTCTGGGACACTGGAAAACACGCCCGCTCTGGAACACTGGGGAACCCGTCCGCTCTGGGAAACCCACCCGCTCTGTGACATTGGTAAACCCACCAGCTCTGGGACACTGGGAAACCCACCCACTCTGGGATACTGGGATAACCCGCCCCCGCTCTAAGACACTGGGAAACCCTGCCCGCTCTGTGAAACTGGGAAACACACCCGTTCTGGGACACTAGGAAACCTACCCCTGCTCTGGGACACAGGGAAACCCCAGCCGGGCAGAGACTCTGAGAAACTCACTCCCTCTGGGATACTGGGAAACAGCCCGTTGTGGGAAACGGGGAAATCCGCTTTCTCTGGGAAACACACCCGCTCTGGGACACTGCAAAACCCGCCAGGTAGGGAACACTGGGAAACCCGCCCGCTCTGGGAAACCCAACTGCTCTGGGACACTGGGAAATCTGCCTGCTCTGAGACAGTGGGAAACCCACCGATTCTTGGGCACTGGGAAAGCCGCCGCTGTGGGACACTGGGAAAACCTGTCCGCTCTGGGACACTGGAAAGCCGCTCTGCGACACCTGGACACCTGTCCGATCTGGGTGACTGGGATACCCTGCCCATTCTGGCACACTGGGAAACCCGTCCACTCTGGGACACTGGAAAACCCGCCCGCACTGGACACTGGGAAAACTGCCCACTCTGGGACACTGGGAAACCCACCCACTCTGGGACACTGGTATCAGGCCCTGCTCTGGGACACTTGGAAACTCGCCCGCACTGGAACACTTGGAAAGCTGCCCGCTCTGGGACACTGGGAAACCTGCCCACTCTGGGAAACTCGCCCGCTTTGGGACACGAGGAAAGCTACTCCCCCAGGGACACTGGGAAACAGCCTGCTGTGGGAAACGGGGAAACCTGCTGGCTCTGGGAAACACGCCCTCTCTGGGATATTGGGAAACCCCACCCGCTATGGGAAACTCGCCCGCTCGGGGACACTGGTAAACCCACCCACTCTGGGATACTGGGAAACCCACCCACTCTGGGATACTGGGATAACGTGCCCCCGCTCTGGGGCACTGGGAAATCTGCCCACTCTGGGACACAGGGAAACCCGCCCGCTCTGGGACATTGGGAAACTCGCCCACTCTGGTACCCAGGGAAATATCCCACTGCTCTGGGACACTGGGAAACCCGCCAGGCTGGTATGCAGAGAAATCTCCCACTGCTCCGAGACACTGGGAAGCCCGCCTGCTCCGGAACACTGGGAAACACGCCCGCTCTGGAACACTGGGAAACCCGTCCGCTCTGGGAAACCCGCCCGCTCTGTGACACTGGTAAACTCACCCGCTCTGGGACACTGGGAAACCCACCCACTCTGGGATACTGGGATAACCCGCCCCCGCTCTAAGACACTGGGAAACCCTGCCCGCTCTGTGAAACTGGGAAACACACCCGTTCTGGGACAGTGGGAAAAGCACTCCTGCTCTGGGACACAGGGAAACACCAGCCGGGCAGAGACTCTGGGAAACTCACTCCCTCTGGGATACTGGGAAACAGCCCGCTGTGGGAAATGGGGAAACCCGCTGGCTCTGGGAAACACACCCGCTCTGGGACACTGCGAAACCCGCCAGGTCGGGAACACTGGGGAACCCGCCCGCTCTGGGAAACCCACCTGCTCTGGGGCACTGGGAAATCTGCCTGCTCTGGGACAGTGGGAAACACACCCATTCTTGGGCACTGGGAAACCCGCCGCTGTGGGACACTGGGAAAACCTGTCCGCTCTGGGACACTGGAACGCCGCTCTGGGACACTGGGACACCTGTCCGATCTGGGTGACTGGGATACCCTGCCCATTCTGGCACACTGGGAAACCTGCCTGCTCTGGGGCAAAACATCCACTCTGAGACACTGGGAAATCCACCCGTTCTGGGACACTGGGAACCCACCCCCCCCACTCTGGGACACTGGGAAACCCGCCCGCTCTGTGAAACCTGCCCACTCGGGGACACTGGTAAACCCACCCACTCTGGGACACTGGGAAACCCACCCACTCTGGGATACTGGGATAATGTGTACCCGCTCTGGGACACTGGGAAAACCCGCCCACTCTGGGACACTGGGAAACCCGCCCACTCTGGGAAAGTGGGAAACCCGCCCGCACTGTACACTGGGAATACTGCCCACTCTGGGACACTGGGAAACTCACCCACTCTGGGACACTGGTATCAGGCCCTGCTCTGGGACACTGGGAATCTCGCCCGCTCTGGGACACTGGGAAACTTGCCAGCTCTGGGAAACTGGGGATCCTGTCCGCTCTGGGACACTGGGAAAACACGCCCGCTCTGGGACACTGGGAAAACCGCCCGCTCTGGGAAACTCGCTCGCTTTGGGACACGAGGAAAGCTACTCCCCCAGGGACACTGGGAAACAGCCTGCTGTGGGAAACGGGGAAACCTGCTGGCTCTGGGAAACACGCCATCTTTGGGACACTGGGAAACCCCACCCGCTCTGGGAAACTCGCCCGCTCTTGGACACGAGTAAATTCACTCCCTCTGGGACACTGGCAAACCCACCCGCTCTGGGACACTGGGAAACCTGCCCGCTCTGGGACACCGGGTAACCTGCTCGCTCTGGTACACTGGGAAACACGCCTGCTCTGTTACATTGCGATAACCGCCCCCGCTCTGGGACAAAGGGCGACCCCGTCCGCTGAGAAACACTGGGAACCTCACGTGCTCTGGGACACTGGGAAAGCCACCCGCTCTGGAAAACTTGCCCACTTTGGGACACGAGGAAACCTGCTCTCTCTGGGGCACTGGGAAACAGCCCGCTGTGGGAAACGGGGAAACCCACCAGGTTGGGAACACTGGTTAACACGCCTGCTCCGGGACACTGGCTAACACGCCTGCTCTGGGACACTGGGAAATCGCCCTGGGACACTGGGAAATCACCCTGGGAGACTGGGAAACCCGGCTGCTCTGGGACACTGGAAAACCCGCCCACTCTGTGACACTGGGAAATCGCCCTTGGACACTGGGAAACCCGGCAGCTCTGGGACACTGGGAAACCCACCCACTCTGTGACACTGGGTAATCGCCCTGGGACATTGGGAAACTCACCCACTCTGGTATGCAGGGAAACCGCCATTGCTCTAGGACACTGGGAAACCCGTCTGCTCTGGGTGACTGGGATACAATGCTCAGTCTCGGACACTGGGAAACCCCGACCGCTCTGGGAAACTCGCCTGATCTGGGACACTAGTAAACCCACTCCCTCTGGGACACTGGGAACTAGCCCGCTGTGGGAAACGGTGAAACCAGCTGGCTCTGGGAAACACGTCTGCTCTGGGACATTGGGAAAGCCGCCCACTCTGGCACACTGGGAAACTCCGCCTGCTCTGGGAAACTCGCCCGCTCTGGGACACTAGGAAACACATTCCCATTGGTACACTGGGTAACACGCCCGCTCTGGGACATTGGGAAACACGCCTGCTCTGGGACACTGGGAAACCCACCCGCTCAGGGGTACTGGAAATCCCACCCGCTGTGTTACACTGAGATAACCCTCCCCTGCTCTGGGTCACAGGGAAACACCGTCCAGTCAGAGACACTGGGAAACCCACCTGCTCTGGGGCACTGGGAAACATGCCCGCTCTGGGATACTGGAATACCAGCCCACTCGGGGACATGGGGAAACTCGCCTGCTCTGGGACTCTGGGACACTGCGAAACACGCCCGCTCTGGAACACTGGGAAACCCGTCCGCTATGGGAAACCCGCCCACTCTGTGGCACTGGTAAACCCACCCGCTCTGGGACACTGGGAAACCCACACACTCTGGGATACTGGGATAAACCGCCCCCGCTCTAAGACACTGGGAAACCCTGCCCGTTCTGGAACACTGGGAAACCCACCCCTGCTCTGGGACACAGGGAAACCACAGCCAGGCAGAGACTCTGGGAAATTCACTCCCTCTGGGATACTGGGAAACAGCCCGCTGTGGGAAACGGGGAAACCCGCTGGCTCTGGGATTAACACCCGCTCTGGGACACTGCGAAACCCACCAGGTCTGGGACACTCTGGCAAACCTGCCCGCTCGGGGACACTGGTAAACCCACCCACTCTGGGATACTGGGAAACCCACCCTCTCTGGGATACTGGGATAATGTGCCTCCGCTCTGGGGCACTGGGAAATCTGCCCGCTGTGGGACACTGGGAAACACACCCGCTCTGGGACAGTGGGATACCTGCCCGCTCTAGGAAACCCACCCACTCTGGGACACTGGTAAACCCACCCGCTCTGGGACACTGGGAACCCCATCCGCTCTGGGACACTGGGATAAGCCGCCCCCGCTCTGGGACACTGGGAAACCTGCCCGATCTGCGACACTGGGAATCCCGCCCACTGTGGGACACAGGGAAACCTGCCCGCTCTGGGACATTGGGAAACTCGCCCACTCTGGTACCCAGGGAAATTTGCCACTGCTCTGGGACACTGGGAAGCCCGCCTGCTCTGGAACACAGGGAAACACACCCGCTCTGGAACACTGGGAAAACCGTCCGCTCTGGGAAACCCACCCGCTCTATTACACTGGTAAACCCACCCACTCTGGGACACTGGGAAACACACCCACTCTGGGATACTGGGATAACCCACCCCCGCTCTAAAACACTGGGAAACCCTGCCCACTCTGTGAACCTGGGAAACCCACCCGCTCTATGTGACTGGTAAACCCACCCGCTCTGAGACTCTGGGAAACTCACTCCCTCTGGGATACAGGGAAACAGCCCGCTGTGGGAAACGGGGAAACCCGCTGGCTCTGGGAAACACACCCGCTCTGGGACACTGCGAAACCCGCCAGGTCTGGAACACTGGGAAACCCGCCCGCTCTGGGAAACCCACCTGCTCTGGGACACTGGGAAATCTGCCTGCTCTGGGACAGTGGAAAACCCACCCTTTCTTGGGCACTGGGAAACCCGCCGCTGTAGGACACTGGGAAAACCTGTCCGCTCTGGGACACTGGAAAGCCGCTCTGGGACACTGGGACACCTGTCCGATCTGGGTGACTGGGATACCCTGCCCATTCTGGCACGTTGGGAAACCTGCCTGCTCTGGGACAAAACAGCCCGCTCTGAGACACTGGGAAACCCACCCGTTCTGGGACACTGGGAAACCCACCCATTCGGGGACACTGGGAAACCCACCCGTTCTGGGACACTGGGAAATTCATGTGCTCTGGGGCACTGGGAAACACGTCTGCTGTGGGACACTGGGAAACACGCTCGATCTGGAACAGTGGGAAACCCACCCGTTCTGGGACACTGGGAAACCCGCCCGCTCTGGGAAACCTGCCCGCTCGGGGACACTGGTAAACCCACTCACTCTGGGTTACTGGGAAACCCACCCACTCTGGGATACTGGGATAATGTGCCCCCGCTCTGGGACACTAGGAAAACCCGCCCACTCTGGGAGAGTGGGAAACCCGCTCACACTGGACACTGGGAAAACTGTCCACTCTGGGACACTGGGAAACCCGCACGCTCTGGGAAACCCACCTGCTCTGGGACACTGGGAAATCTGCCTGCTCTGGGACAGTGGAAAACCCACCCATTCTTGGGCACTGGGAAACCCGCCGCTGTAGGACACTGGGAAAACCTGTCCGCTCTGGGACACTGGAAAGCCGCTCTGGGACACTGGGACACCTGTCCGATCTGGGTGACTGGGATACCCTGCCCATTCTGGCACACTGGGAAACCTGCCTGCTCTGGGACAAAACAGCCCGCTCTGAGACACTGGGAAACCCACCCGTTCTGGGACACTGGGAAACCCACCCATTCGGGGACACTGGGAAACCCACCCGTTCTGGGACACTGGGAAATTCATGTGCTCTGGGGCACTGGGAAACACGTCTGCTGTGGGACACTGGGAAACACGCCCGATCTGGAACAGTGGGAAACCCACGCGTTCTGGGACACTGGGAAACCCGCCCGCTCTGGGAAACCTGCTCGCTCGGGGACACTGGTAAACCCACTCACTGTGGGTTACTGGGAAACCCACCCACTCTGGGATACTGGGATAATGTGCCCCCGCTCTGGGACACTAGGAAAACCCGCCCACTCTGGGAGAGTGGGAAACCCGCTCACACTGGACACTGGGAAAACTGTCCACTCTGGGACACTGGGAAACCCACCCACTCTGGGACACTGGTATCAGGCCCTGCTCTGGGACACTGGGAAACCCACCCATTCTGGGATACTGGGAAACCTGCCCACTCTGGGACACTGGGAAACCTGCCCGCTCTGGGGCACTGGGAAATCTACCCGCTGTGGGACACTGGGAAACACGCCCGCTCTGGGACAGTGGGAAACCTGCCCGCTATGGGAAACCCGCCCACTCTGGGACACTGGTAAACCCACCCGCTCTGGGACACTGGGAACCCCATCCGCTCTGGGACACTGGGATAAGCCGCCCCCGCTATGGGACACTGGGAAACCTGACCGATCTAGGTCACTGGTAATTCCGCCCACTCTGGAACACAGGGAAACCCGCCCGCTCTGGGACATTGGGAAACTCGCCCACTCTGGTACCCAGGCAAATCTCCCACTGCTCTGGGAAACTGGGAAACCCGCCCGGCTGGCACGCAGGGAAATCTCCCACTGCTCTGAGACAATGGGAAGCCCGCCCGCTCTGGAACACTGGAAAACACGCCCGCTCTGCAACACTGGGGTACCCGTCCGCTCTGGGAACCCCATTCGCTCTGGGACACTGGGATAAGCCCTCCCCGCTCTGGGACAATGGGAAACCTGCCCGATCTAGGACACTGGGAATCCCGCCCACTCTGGGACACAGGGAAACCCGCCCGCTCTGGGACATTGGGAAACTCGCCCACTCTGGTACCCAAGGAAATCTCCCACTGCTCTGGGAAACTGGGAAACCCACCCGGCTGGTACGCAGGGAAATCTCCCACTGCTCTGAGACACCGGGAAGCCCGCCCGCTCTGGGACACTGGAAAACACGCCCGTTCTGGAACACTGGGAATCCCGCCCACTCTGGGACACAGGGAAACCCGCCCGCTCTGGGACATTGGGAAACTCGCCCACTCTGGTACCCAAGGAAATCTCCCACTGCTGTGGGAAACTGGGAAACCCACCCGGCTGGTACGCAGGGAAATCTCCCACTGCTCTGAGACACTGGGAAGCCCGCCCGCTCTGGGACACTGGAAAACACGCCCGCTCTGGAACACTGGGGAACCCGTCCGCTCTGGGAAACCCACCCGCTCTGTGACACTGGTAAACCCACCCACTCTGGGACACTGGGAAACCCACCCACTCTGGGATACTGGGATAACCCGCCCCCGCTCTAAGACACTGGGAAACCCTGCCCGCTCTGTGAAAATGGGAAACACACCCGTTCTGGGACACTGGGAAACCTACCCCTGCTCTGGGACACAGGGAAACCCCAGCCGGGTAGAGACTCTGGGAAACTCACTCCCTCTGGGATACTGGGAAACAGCCCGTTGTGGGAAACGGGGAAACCCGCTGGCTCTGGGAAACACACCCGCTCTGGGACACTGCGAAACCCGCCAGGTCGGGAACACTTGGAAACCCGCCCGCTCTGGGAAACACACCCGCTCTGGGACACTGCGAAACCCACCAGGTCTGGGACACTGGGAAACCCGCCCACTCTGGGAAACCTGCCCGCTCGGGGACACTGGTAAACCCACCCACACTGGGACACCTGTCCGATCTGGGTGACTGGGATTCCTTGCCCATTCTGGCACACTGGGAAACCTGCCTGCTCTGGGTCAAAACAGCCCGGTCTGAGACACTGGGAAACCCACTCGTTCTGGGACACTGGGAAACCCACCCATTCTGGGACACTGGGAAACCCACCCGTTCTGGGACACTGGGAAATTCATGTGCTCTGGGGCACTGGGAAACACGTCTGCTGTGGGACACTGGGAAACACGCCCGATCTGGAACAGTGGGAAACCCACCCGTTCTGGGACACTGGGAAACCCGCCCGCTCTGGGAAACCTGCCCGCTCGGGGACACTGGTAAACCCACTCACTCTGGGATACTGGGAAACCCACCCACTCTGGGATACTGGGATAATGTGCTCCCGCTCTGGGACACTGGGAAAACCCGCCCACTCTGGGACACTGAGAAACCCGCCCACTCTGGGAGAGTGGGAAACACGCTCACACTGGACACTGGGAAAACTGCCCACTCTGGGACACTGGGAAACCCACCCACTCTGGGACACTGGTATCAGGCCCTGCTCTGGGACACTGGGAAACCCACCCACTCTGGGATACTTGGAAACCTGCCCGCTCTGGGGCACTGGGAAATCTACCCGCTGTGGGACACTGGGAAACACGCCCGCTCTGGGACAGTGGGAAACCTGCCCGCTATGGGAAACCCGCCCACTCTGGGACACTGGTAAACCCATCCGCTCTGGGACACTGGGAACCCCATCCGCTCTGGGACACTGGGATAAGCCGGCCCCGCTCTGGGACACTGGGAAACTTGCCTGTTCTGGGACAAAACATCCCAGTCTGAGACACTGGGAAACCCACCAGTTCTGGGACACTGGGAAACCCGCCCCCCCACTCTGGGACACTGGGAAACCCAGCCCGTTCTGGGACACTGGGAAATTCATGTGCTCTGGGGCACTGGGAAACACGTCTGCTGTGGGACACTGGGAAACACGCCCGCTCTGGAACAGTGGGAAACCCACCCGTTCTGGGACACTGGGAAACCCGCCCGCTCTGGGAAACCTGCCCACTCGGGGACACTGGTAAACCCACCCACTCTGGGATACTGGGAAACCCACCCACTCTGGGATACTGGGATAATGTGCCCCCGCTCTGGGACACTGGGAAAACCCGCCCACTCTGGGACACTGGGAAACCCGCCCACTCTGGGACACTGGGAAACCCGCCCGCACTGGGCACTGGGAAAACTGCCCACTCTGGGACACTGGGAAACCCACCCACTCTGGGACACTGGTATCAGGCCCTGCTCTGGAACACTGGGAAACTCGCCCGCACTGGAACACTTGGAAAGGTGCCCGCTCTGGGACACTGGGAAACCTGCCCACTCTGGGAAACTCGCCCGCTTTGGGACACGAGGAAAGCTACTCCCCCAGGGACACTGGGAAACAGCCTGCTGTGGGAAACGGGGAAACCTGCTGGCTCTGGGAAACACGCCCTCTCTTGGATACTGGGAAACCCCACCCGCTCTGGGAAACTCACCCGCTCTTGGACACGAGTAAATTCCCTCCCTCTGGGACACTGGGAAACAGCCCGCTGTGCGAAATGGAGACACCCGCTGGCTCTGGGAAACATGCCCGCTCGGGGACACTGGTAAACCCACCCACTCTGGGATACTGGGAAACCCACCCACTCTGGGATACTGGGATAATGTGCCCCCGCTCTGGGGCACTGGGAAATCTGCCGCTGTGGGACACTGGGAAACGCACCCGCTCTGGGACAGAGGGATATCTGCCCGCTCTAGGAAACCCACACACTCTGGGACACTGGTAAACCCACCCGCTCTGGGACACTGGGAACCCCATCCGCTCTGGGACACTGGGATAAGCCGCCCCCGCTCTGGGACACTGGGAAACCTGCCCGATCTGCGACACTGGAAATCCCGCCCACTCTGGGACACAGGGAAACCCGCCCGCTCTGGGACATTGGGAAACTCGCCCACTCTGGTACCCAGGGAAATCTCCCACTGCTCTGGGACACTGGGAAGCCCGCCTGCTCCGGAACACTGGGAAATACGCCCGCTCTGGAACACTGGGAAAGCCGTCCGCTCTGGGAAACCCGCCCGCTCTGGGACACTGGTAAACTCACCCAATCTGGGACACAGGGAAACGCCAGCCGGGCAGCGACTCTGGGAAGCTCACTCCTCTGGGATTCTGGGAAACAGCCCGCTGTGGGAAATGGGGAAACCCGCTGACTCTGGGAAACACACCCGCTCTGGTACACTGCGAAACCCGCCAGGTCGGGAACACTGGGGAACCCGCCCGCTCTGGGAAACCCACCTGCTCTGGGACACTGGGAAATCTGCCTGCTCTGGGACAGTGGGAAACCCACCCATTCTTGGGCACTGGGAAATCCGCCGCTGTGGGACACTGGGAAAACCTGTCCGCTCTGGGACACTGGAAAGTCGCTCTGGGACACTGGGACACCTGTCCGATCTGGGTGACTGGGATACCCTGCCCATTCTGGCACACTGGGAAACCTGCCTGCTCTGGGACAAAACATCCACTCTGAGACACTGGGAAATCTACCCGTTCTGGGACACTGGGAACCCCCCCCACTCTGGGATACTGGGAAAACCGCCCGCTCTGGGAAACCTGCCCGCTCGGGGACACTGGTAAACCCACCCACTCTGGGATACTGGGAAATCCACCCACTCTGGGATACTGGGAAAATGTGCCCCCGCTCTGGGACACTGGGAAAACCCGCCCACTCTGGGACACGGGGAAACCCGCCCACTCTGGGACAGTGGGAAACCCGCCCGCACTGGACACTGGGAAAACTGCCCACTCTGGGACACTGGGAAACCCACCCACTCTGGGACATTGGTATCAGGCCCTGCTCTGGGACACTGGGAAACTCGCCAGCTCTGGGACACTGGGAAACTTGCCAGCTCTGGGAAACTTGGAATCCTGTCCGCTCTGGGACGCTGGGAAAACCCGCCCGCTCTGGGACACTGGGAAACCCGCCCGCACTGGAACACTTGGAAAGCTGCCCGCTCTGGGACACTGGGAAACCTGCCCGCTCTGGGAAACTCGCCCGCTTTGGGACACGAGGAAAGCTACTCCCTCAGGGACACTGGGAAACAGCCTGCTGTGGGAAACGGGGAAACCTTCTGGCTCTGGGAAACACGCCATCTCTGGGACACTGGGAAACCCCACCCGCTCTGGGAAACTCGCCCGCTCTTGGACACGAGTAAATTCACTCCCTCTGGCACACTGGGAAACCCACCCGCTCTGGAACACTGGGAAACCTGCCCGCTCTGGGACACCGGGTAACCTGCTCGCTCTGGTACACTGGGAAACACGCCTGCTCTGGTACATTGCGATAACCGCCCCCGCTCTTGGACACAGGGCGACCCCGTCCGCTGAGAAACACTGGGAAACCCACGTGCTCTGGGACACTGGGAAAGCCACCCGCTCTGGGAAACTTGCCCACATTGGGACACGAGGAAACCTGCTCTCTCTGGGGCACTGGGAAACAGCCCGCTGTGGGAAACGGGGAAACCCACCAGGTTGGGAACACTGGTTAACACGCCTGCTCTGGGACACTGGGTAACACACCTGCTCTGGGACACTGGGCAATCGCCCTGGGACACTGGGAAATCACCCTGGGAGACTGGGAAACCCGGCTGCTCTGGGACACTGGAAAACCCGCCCACTCTGTGACACTGGGAAATCGCCCTTGGACACTGGGAAACCCGGCAGCTCTGGAACACTGGAAAACCCACCCACTCTGTGACACTGGGTAATCGCCCTGGGACATTGGGAAACTCACCCACTCTGGTATGCAGGGAAACCGCCATTGCTCTGGGACACTGGGAAACCCGTCTGCTCTGGGTGACTGGGATACCATGCTCAGTCTCGGACACTGGGAAACCCCGACCGCTCTGGGAAACTCACCTGATCTGGGACACTGGTAAACCCACTCCCTCTGGGACACTGCGAACTAGCCCGCTGTGGGAAACGGTGAAACCAGCTGGCTCTGGGAAACACGTCCGCTCTGGGACATTGGGAAACCCGCCCACTCTGGCACACTGGGAAACTCCGCCTGCTCTGGGAAACTCGCCCGCTCTGGGACACTAGGAAACCCATTCCCATTGGTACACTGGGTAACACGCCCGCTCTGGGACATTGGGAAAGACGCCTGCTCGGGGACACTGGGAAACCCACCCGCTCAGGGGCACTGGAAATCCCACCCGCTGTGTTACACTGAGATAACCCGCCCCTGCTCTGGGTCACAGGGAAACCCCGTCCACTCAGAGACACTGGGAAACCCACCTGCTCTGGGGCACTGGGAAACATGCCCGCTCTGGGATACTGGAATACCCGCCCACTCGAGGACACTGGGAAACTCGCCTGCTCTGGAACACTGGGAAACCCGTCCGCTATGGGAAACCCGCCCACTCTGTGGCACTGGTAAACCCACCCGCTCTGGGACACTGGGAAACCCACCCACTCTGGGATACTGGGATAACCCGCCCCCGCTCTAAGACACTGGGAAACCCTGCCCGCGCTGTGAAACTGGGAAACACACCCGTTCTGGGTCACAGGGAAACCCCGTCCACTCAGAGACACTGGGAAACCCACCTGCTCTGGGGCACTGGGAAAACCGCCCGCTCTGGGACAGTGGGAAACCCGCCCGCACTGGAACACTTGGAAAGCTGCCCGCTCTGGGACACTGGGAAACCTGCCCGCTCTGGGAAACTCGCCCACTTTGGAACACGAGGAAAGCTACTCCCCCAGGGACACTGGGAAACAGCCTGCTGTGGGAAACGGGGAAACCTGCTGGCTCTGGGAAACACGCCATCTCTGGGACACTGGGAAACCCCACCCGCTCTGGGAAACTCGCCCGCTCTTGGACACGAGTAAATTCACTCCCTCTGGGACACTGGGAAACCCACCCGCTCTGGAACACTGGGAAACCTGCCCGCTCTGGGACACCGGGTAACCTGCTCACTCTGGTACACTGGGAAACACGCCTGCTCTGGTACATTGCGATAACCGCCCCCGCTCTTGAACACAGGGCGACCCCGGCCGCTGAGAAACACTGGGAAACCCACGTGCTCTGGGACACTGGGAAAGCCACCCGCTCTGGGAAACTCACCTGATCTGGGACACTAGTAAAACCACTCCCTCTGGGACACTGCGAACTAGCCCGCTGTGGGAAACGGTGAAACCAGCTGGCTCTGGGAAACACGTCCGCTCTGGGACATTGGGAAACCCGCCCACTCTGGCACACTGGGAAACTCCGCCTGCTCTGGGAACTCGCCCGCTCTGGGACACTAGGAAACCCATTCCCATTGGTACACTGGGTAACACGCCCGCTCTGGGACATTGGGAAACACGCCTGCTCGGGGACACTGGGAAACCCACCCGCTCAGGGGCACTGGAAATCCAACCCGCTGTGTTACACTGAGATAACCCGCTCCTGCTCTGGGTCACATGGAAACCCCGTCCACTCAGAGACACTGGGAAACCCACCTGCTCTGGGGCACTGGGAAACATGCCCGCTCTGGGATACTGGAATACCCGCCCACTCGAGGACACTGGGAAACTCGCCTGCTTTGGGACTCTGGGACACTGGGAAACACGCCCGCTCTGGAACACTGGGAAAACCGTCCGCTATGGGAAACCCGCCCACTCTGTGGCACTGGTAAACCCACCCGCTCTGGGACACTGGGAAACCCACCCACTCTGGAATACTGGGATAACCCGCCCCTGCTCCAAGAAACTGGGAAACCCTGCCCGCGCTGTGAAACTGGGAAACACACCCGTTCTGGGTCACAGGGAAACCCCGTCCACTCAGAGACACTGGGAAACCCACCTGCTCTGGGGCACTGGGAAACATGCCCGCTCTGGGATACTGGAATACCCGCCCACTCGGGGACACTGGGAAACTCGCCTGCTCTGGGACTCTGGGACACTGGGGAACACGCCCGCTCTGGAACACTGGGAAACCCGTCTGCTATGGGAACCCCACCTGCTCTGGGACACTGGGAAACCTACCCCTGCTCTGGGACACAGAGAAACCCCAGCCGGGCAGAGACTCTGGGAAACTCACTCCCTCTGGGATACTGGGAAACAGCCCGCTGTGGGAAACGGGGAAACCCGCTGGCTCTGGGAAACACACCCGCTCTGGGACACTGCGAAACCCGCCAGGTCGGGAACACTGGGAAACCCGCCCGCTCTGGGAAACCCACCTGCTCTGGGACACTGGGAAATCTGCCTGCTCTGAGACAGTGGGAAACCCACCGATTATTGGGCACTGGGAAACCCGCCGCTGTGGGACACTGGGAATACCTGTCCGCTCTGGGACACTGGAAAGACGCTCTGCGACACTGGGACACCTGTCCGATCTGGGTGACTGGGATACCCTGCCCATTCTGGCACACTGGAAAACCTCCCTGCTCTGGGACAAAACATCCCACTCTGAGACACTGGGAAACCCACCCGTTCTGGGACACTGGGAAACCCGCCCCCCCACTCTGGGACACTGGGAAACCTCGCCCGTTCTGGGACGCTGGGAAATTCATGTGCTCTGGGGCACTGGGAAACACGTCTGCTGTGGGACACTGGGAAACACGCCCGCTCTGGAACAGTGGGAAACCCACCCGTTCTGGGACACTGGGAAACCCGCCCGCTCTGGGAAACCTGCCCACTCGGGGACACTGGTAAACCCACCCACTCTGGGAAACTGGGAAACCCACCCACTGTGGGATACTGGGATAATGTGCCCCCGCTCTGGGACACTGGGAAAACCCGCCCACTCTGGGACACTGGGAAACCCGCCCACTCTGGGACACTTGGAAACCCGCCCGCACTGGACACTGGGAAAACTGCCCACTCTGGGAAACTGGGAAACCCACCCACTCTCGGACACTGGTATCAGGCCCTGCTCTGGGACACTGGGAAACCTGCCCACTCTGGGAAACTCGCCCGCTTTGGGACACGAGGAAAGCTACTCCCCCAGGGACACTGGGAAACAGCCTGCTGTGGGAAACGGGGAAACCTGCTGGCTCTGGGAAACACGTCCTCTCTGGGACACTGGGAAACCCCACCCGCTCTGGGAAACTCGCCCGCTCTTGGACACGAGTAAATTCCCTCCCTCTCGGACACTGGGAAACAGCCCGCTGTGCGAAACGGAGAAATCCGCTGGCTCTGGGAAACACGCCAGCTCTGGAACAGTGGGAAACCCACCCGTTCTGGGACAATGGGAAACCCGCCCACTCTGGGAAACCTGCCCGCTCGGGGACACTGGTAAACGCACCCACTCTGGGATACTGGGAAACCCACCCACTCTGGGATACTGGGATAATGTGCCCCCGCTCTGGGGCACTGGGAAATCTGCCCGCTGTGGGACACTGGGAAACACACAATCTCTGGGACAGTGGGATCCCTGCTCGCTCTAGGAAACCCACCCACTCTGGGACACTGGTAAACCCACCGGCTCTGGGACACTGGGAACCCCATCCGATCTGGGACACTGGGATAAGCCGCCCCCGCTCTGGGACACTGGGAAACCTGCCCGATCTGCGACACTGGAAATCCCGCCCACTCTGGGACACAGGGAAATCCGCCCGCTCTGGGACATTGGGAAACTCGCCCACTCTGGTACCCAGGGAAATCTACCACTGATCTGGGACACTGGGAAACCCGCCAGGCTAGTATGCAGGGAAATCTACCACTGCTCTGGGACACTGGGAAGCCCACCTGTTCCGGAACACTGGGAAACACGCCCGCTCTGGAACACTGGGAAACCCGTCCGCTCTGGGAAACCCGCCCGCTCTGTGACACTGGTAAACTCACCCGCTCTGGGACACTGGGAAACCCACCCACTCTGGGATACAGGGATAACCCGCCCCCGCTCTAAGACACTGGGAAACCCTGCCCGCTCTGTGAAACTGGGAAACACACCCGTTCTGGGACAGTGGGAAACCCACTCCTGCTCTGGGACACAGGGAAATCCCAGCCGGGCAGAGACTCTGGGAAACTCACTCCCTCTGGCACACTGGGAAACCTGCCTGCTCTGGGACAAAATATCCACTCTGAGACACCGGGAAATCCACCCGTTCTGGGACACTGGGAACCCCCCCCCCCCACTCTGGGACACTGGGAAACCCTCCCTCTCTGGGAAACCTGCCCACTCGTTGACACTGGCAAACCCACCCACTCTGGGATACTGGGAAACCCACCCACTCTGGGATATTGGGATAATGTGCCCCCGCTCTGGGACACTGGGAAAACCCGCCCACTCTGGGACACTGGGAAACCCGCCCACACTGGGACAGTGGGAAACCCGCCCGCACTGGACACTGGGAAAACTGCCCACTTTGGGACACTGGGAAACCCACCCACTCTGGGACACTGGTATCAGGCCCTGCTCTGGGAAACTGGGAATCCTGTCCGCTCTGGGACACTGGGAAAACCCGTCCGCTCTGGGACACTGGGAAAACCGCCCGCACTGGGACACTGGAAAACACGCCCGCTCTGGAACACTGGGGAACCCGTCCGCTCTGGGAAACCCACCCGCTCTGTGACACTGGTAAACCCACCCGCTCTGGGACACTGGGAAACCCACCCACTCTGGTATACTGGGATAACCCGCCCCCGCTCTAAGACACTGGGAAACCCTGCCCGCTCTGTGAAACTGGGAAACAGACCCGTTCTGGGACACTGGGAAACCTACCCCTGCTCTGTGACACAGGGAAACCCCAGCCGGGCAGAGACTCTGGGAAACTCACTCCCTCTGGGATACTGGGAAACAGCCCGTTGTGGGAAACGGGGAAACCCGCTGGCTCTGGGAAACACACCCGCTCAAGGACACTGCGAAACCCGCCAGGTCGGGAACACTGGGAAACCCGCCCGCTCCGGGAAACCCACCTGCTCTGAGAAACTGGGAAATCTGCCTGCTCTGAGACAGTGGGAAACCCACCGATTATTGGGCACTGGGAAACCCGCCGCTGTGGGACACTGGGAAAAACTGTTCGCTCTGGGACACTGGAAAGCCGCTTTGCGACACTGGGACACCTGTCCGTCTGGGTGACTGGGATACCCTGCCCATTCTGGCACACTGGAAAACCTGCCTGATCTGGGACAATACATCCCACTCTGAGACACTGGGAAACCGACCCGTTCTGGGACACTGGGAAATTCATGTGCTCTGGGGCACTGGGAAATATGTCTGCTGTGGGACACTGGGAAACACGCCCGCTCTGGAACAGTGGGAAACCCACCCGTTCTGGGACACTGGGAAACCCGCCCGCTCTGGGAAACCTGCCCACTCGGGGACACTGGTAAACCCACCCACTCTGGGATACTGGGAAACCCACCCACTCTGGGATACTGGGATAATGTGCCCCCGCTCTGGGACACTGGGAAAACCCGCCCACTCTGGGACACTGGTAAACCCGCCCACTCTGGGACACTGGGAAACCCGCCCGCACTGGACACTGGGAAAACTGCCCACTCTGGGACACTGGGAAACCCACCCACTCTGGGACACTTGTATCAGGCCCTGCTCTGGGACACTGGGAAACTCGCCCGCACTGGAACACTTGGAAAGCTGCCCGCTCTGGGTCTCTGGGAAACCTGCCCACTCTGGGAAACTCGCCCGCTTTGGGACACGAGGAAAGCTACTCCCCCAGGGATACTGGGAAACAGCCCGCTGTGGGACACTGGGAAACACACACGCTCTGGGACAGTGGGATACCTGCCCGCTCTAGGAAACCCACCCACTCTGGGACACTGGTAAACCCACCCGCTCTGGGACACTGGGAACCCCATCCGCTCTGGGACACTGGGATAAGCCGCCCCCGCTCTGGGACACTGGGAAACCTGCCCGCTCTGCGAAACTGGAAGTCCCGCCCACTCTGGGACACAGGGAAACCCGCCCGCTCTGGGACATTGGGAAACTCGCCCACTCTGGTACCCAGGGAAATCTCCCACTGCTCTGGGACACTGGGAAACCCGCCAGGCTGGTATGCAGGGAAATCTCCCACTGCTCTGGGACACTGGGAAGCCCGCCTGCTCTGGAACACTGGGAAACACGCCCGCTCTGGAACACTGGGAAACCCGTCCGCTCTGGGAAACCCGCCCGCTCTGTGACACTGGTAAACTCACCCGCTCTGGGACACTGGGAAACCCACCCACTCTGGGATACAGGGATAACCCGCCCCCGCTCTAAGACACTGGGAAACCCTGCCCGCTCTGTGAAACTGGGAAACACACCCGTTCTGGGACAGTGGGAAACCCACTCCTGCTCTGGGACACAGGGAAACCCCAGCCGGGCAGAGACTCTGGGAAACCCACTCCCTCTCGGATACTGGGAAACAGCCCGCTGTGGGAAATGGGGAAACCCGCTGGCTCTGGGAAACACACCCGCTCTGGGACACTGCGAAACCCGCCAGGTCGGGAACACTGGGGAACCCGCCCGCTCTGGGAAACCCACCTGCTCTGGGACACTGGGAAATCTGCCTGCTCTGGGTCAGTGAGAAACCCACCCATTCTTGGGCACTGGGAAACCCGCCGCTGTGGGACACTGGGAAAACCTGTCCGCTCTGGGACACTGGAAAGCCGCTCTGGGACACTGGGACACCTGTCCGATCTGGGTGACTGGGATACCCGGCCCATTCTTATACACTGGGAAACCTGCCTGCTCTGGGACAAAACATCCACTCTGAGACACTGGGAAATCCACCCGTTCTGGGACACTGGGAACCCCACCCCCACTCTGGGACACTGGGAAACCCACCCGCTCTGGGAAACCTGCCCACTCGGGGACACTGGTAAACCCACCCACTCTGGGATACTGGGAAACCCACCCACTCTGGGATACTGGGATAATGTGCCCCCGCTCTGGGACACTGGGAAAACCCGCCCACTCTGGGACACTGGGAAACCCGCCCACTCTGGGACAGTGGGAAACCCGCCCACTCTGGGACACTGGTATCAGGCCCTGCTCTGGGAAACTGGGAATCCTGTCCGCTCTGGGACACTGGGAAAACCCGCCCGCTCTGGGACACTGGGAAAACCGCCCGCTCTGGGACAGTGGGAAACCCGCCCGCACTGGAACACTTGGAAAGCTGCCCGCTCTGGGACACTGGGAAACCTGCCCGCTCTGGGAAACTCGCCCGTTTTGGGACACGAGGAAAGCTACTCCCCCAGGGACACTGGGAAACAGCCTGCTGTGGGAAACGGGGAAACCTGCTGGCTCTGGGTAACACGCCATCTCTGGGACACTGGGAAACCCCACCCGCTCTGGGAAACTCGCCCGCTCTGGGACACTGGGAAACCTGCCCGCTATGGGACACCGGATAACCTGCTCGCTCTGGTACACTGGGAAACACGCCTGCTCTGGTACATTGCGCTAACCGCCCCAGCTCTGGGACACAGGGCGACCCCGTCCGCTGAGAAACACTGGGAAACCCACGTGCTCTGGGACACTGGGAAAGCCACCCGCTCTGGGAAACTTGCCCACTTTGGGACACGAGGAAACCTGCTCTCTCTGGGGCACTGGGAAACAGCCCGCTGTGGGAAACGGGAAACCCACCAGGTTGGGAACACTGGTTAACACGCCTGCTCTGGGACACTGGGTAACACGCCTGCTCTGGGACACTGGGAAATCGCACTGGGACACTGGGAAATCACCCTGGGAGACTGGGAAACCCGGCTGCTCTGGGACACTGGAAAACCCGCCCACTCTGTGACACTGGGAAATCGCCCTTGGACACTGGGAAACCCGGCAGCTCTGGGACACTGGGAAACCCACCCACTCTGTGACACTGGGTAATCGCCCTGGGACATTGGGAAACTCACCCACTCTGGTATGCAGGGAAACCGCCATTGCTCTGGGACACTGGGAAACCCGTCTGCTCTGGGTGACTGGGATACCATGCTCAGTCTCGGACACTGGGAAACCCCGACCGCTCTGGGAAACTCGCCTGATCTGGGACACTGGTAAACCCACTCCCTCTGGGACACTGGGAACTAGCCCGCTGTGGGAAATGGTGAAACCAGCTGGCTCTGGGAAACACGTCCGCTCCGGGACATTGGGAAACCCGCCCACTCTGGCACACTGGGAAACTCCGCCTGCTCTGGGAAACTCGCCCGCTCTGGGACACTAGGAAACCCATTCCCATTGGTACACTGGGTAACACGCCCGCTCTGGGACATTGGGAAACACGCCTGCTCTGGGACACTGGGAAACCCACCCGCTCAGGGGCACTGGAAATCCCACCCGCTGTGTTACACTGAGATAACCCGCCCCTGCTCTGGGTCACAGGGAAACCCCGTCCACTCAGAGACACTGGGAAACCCACCTGCTCTGGGGCACTGGGAAACATGCCCGCTCTGGGATACTGGAATACCCGCCCACTCGGGGACACTGGGAAACTCCCCTGCTCTGGGACTCTGGGACACTGGGAAACACGGTCGCTCTGGAACACTGGGAAACCCGTCCGCTATGGGAAACCTACCCACTCTGTGGCACTGGTAAACCCACCCGCTCTGGGACACTGGGAAACCCACCCACTCTGGGATACTGGGATAACCCGCCCCCGCTCTAAGACACTGGGAAACCCTGCCCGCTCTGTGAAACTGGGAAACACACCCGTTCTGGGACACTGGGAAACCCACCCCTGCTCTGGGACACAGGGAAACCCCAGCCGGGCAGAGACTCTGGGAAACTCACTCCCTCTGGGATACTGGGAAACAGCCAGCTGTGGGAAACGGGGAAACCCGCTGGCTCTGGGAAACACACCCGCTCTGGGACACTGCGAAACCCACCAGGTCTGGGACACTGGGAAACCCGCCCACTCTGGGAAACCTGCCCGCTCGGGGACACTGGTAAACCCACCCACTCTGGGATACTGGGAAACCCACCCTCTATGGGATACTGGGATAATGTGCCCCCGCTCTGGGGCACTGGGAAATCTGCCCGCTGTGGGACACTGGGAAACACACCCGCTCTGGGACAGTGGGTTACCTGCCCGCTCTAGGAAACCCACTCACTCTGGAACACTGGTAAACCCACCCACTCTGGGACATTGGGAACCCCATCCGCTCTGGGACACTGGGAGAAGCCGCCCCCGTTCTGGGACACTGGGAAACCTGCCCGATCGGCGACACTGGGAATCCCGCCCACTCTGGGACACAGGGAAACCCGCCCGCTCTGGGACATTGGGAAACTCGCCCACTCTGCTACCCAGGGAAATTTCCCACTACTCTGGGACACTGGGAAGCCCGCCTGCTCTGGAACACTGGCAAACACACCCGCTCTGGAACACTGGGAAACCCGTCCGCTCTGGGAAACCCGCACACTCTGTGACACTGGTAAACCCACCCACTCTGGGATACTGGGAAACCCACCCACTCTGGGATACTGGGATAATGTGCCCCCGCTCTGGGACACTGGGAAACCCGCCCACTCTGGGACACTGGTAAACCCGCCCACTCTGGGACACTGGGAAACCCGCCCGCACTGGACACTGGGAAAACTGCCCACTCTGGGACACTGGGAAACCCACCCACTCTGGGACACTTGTATCAGGCCCTGCTCTGGGACACTGGGAAACTCGCCCGCACTGGAACACTTGGAAAGCTGCCCGCTCTGGGTCACTGGGAAACCTGCCCACTCTGGGAAACTCGCCCGCTTTGGGACACGAGGAAAGCTACTCCCCCAGGGATACTGGGAAACAGCCTGCTGTGGGAAACGGGGAAAACTGCTGGCTCTGGGAAACACGCCCTCTCTGGGACACTGGGAAACCCCACCCGCTCTGGGAAACTCGCCCGCTCTTGGACACGAGTAAATTCCCTCCCTCTGGGACACTGGGAAACAGCCCGCTGTGCGAAACGGAGAAACCCGCTGGCTCTGGGAAACACGCCCGCTCTGGAACAGTGGGAAACCCACCCGTTCTGGGACACTGGGGAACCCGCCCACTCTGGGAAACCTGCCCGCTCGGGGACACTGGTAAACCCACCCACTCTGGGATACTGGGAAACCCACTCACTCTGGGATACTGGGATAATGTGCCCCCGCTCTGGGGCACTGGGAAATCTGCCCGCTGTGGGACACTGGGAAACACACACGCTCTGGGACAGTGGGATACCTGCCCGCTCTAGGAAACCCACCCACTCTGGGACACTGGTAAACCCACCCGCTCTGGGACACTGGGAACCCCATCCGCTCTGTGACACTGGGATAAGCCGCCCCCGCTCTGGGACACTGGGAAACCTGCCCGGTCTGCGACACTGGAAGTCCCGCCCACTCTGGGACACAGGGAAACCCGCCCGCTCTGGGACATTGGGAAACTCGCCCACTCTGGTACCCAGGGAAATCTCCCACTGCTCTGGGACACTGGGAAACCCGCCAGGCTGGTATGCAGGGAAATCTCCCACTGCTCTGGGACACTGGGAAGCCCGCCTGCTCTGGAACACTGGGAAACACGCCCGCTCTGGAACACTGGGAAACCCGTCCGCTCTGGGAAACCCGCCCGCTCTGTGACACTGGTAAACTCACCCGCTCTGGGACACTGGGAAACCCACCCACTCTGGGATACAGGGATAACCCGCCCACTCTGTGACACTGGGTAATCGCCCTGGGACATTGGGAAACTCACCCACTCTGGTATGCAGGGAAACCGCCATTGGTCTGGGACACTGGGAAACCCGTCTGCTCTGGGTGACTGGGATACCATGCTCAGTCTCGGTCACTGGGAAACCCCGACCGCTCTGGGAAACTCGCCTGATCTGGGACACTGGTAAACCCACTCCCTCTGGGACACTGGGAACTAGCCCGCTGTGGGAAATGGTGAAACCAGCTGGCTCTGGGAAACACGTCCGCTCCGGGACATTGGGAAACCCGCCCACTCTGGCACACTGGGAAACTCCACCTGCTCTGGGAAACTCGCCCGCTCTTGGACACTAGGAAACCCATTCCCATTGGTACACTGGGTAACACGCCCGCTCTGGGACATTGGGAAACACGCCTGCTCTGGGACACTGGGAAACCCACCCGCTCAGGGGCACTGGAAATCCCACACGCTGTGTTACACTGAGATAACCCGCCCCTGCTCTGGGTCACAGGGAAACCCCGTCCACTCAGAGACACTGGGAAACCCACCTGCTCTGGGGCACTGGGAAACATGCCCGCTCTGGGATACTGGAATACCCGCCCACTCGGGGACACTGGGAAACTCGCCTGCTCTGGGACTCTGGGACACTGGGAAACACGGTCGTTCTGGAACACTGGGAAACCCGTCCGCTATGGGAAACCCACCCACTCTGGGACACTGGGAAACCCACCCACTCTGGGATACTGGGATAACCCGCCCCCGCTCTAAGACACTGGGAAACCCTGCCCACTCTGTGAAACTGGGAAACACACCCGTTCTGGGACACTGGGAAACCCACCCCTGCTCTGGGACACAGGGAAACCCCAGCCGGGCAGAGACTCTGGAAAACTCACTCCCTCTGGGATACTGGGAAACAGCCCGCTGTGGGAAACGGGGAACCCGCTGGCTCTGGGAAACACACCCGCTCTGGGACACTGCGAAACCCACCAGGTCTGGGACACTGGGAAACCCGCCCACTCTGGGAAACCTGCCCGCTCGGGGACACTGGTAAACCCACCCACTCTGGGATACTGGGAAACCCACCCTCTATGGGATACTGGGATAATGTGCCCCCGCTCTGGGGCACTGGGAAATCTGCCCGCTGTGTGACACTGGGAAACACACCCGCTCTGGGACAGTGGGTTACCTGCCCGCTCTAGGAAACCCACTGACTCTGGAACACTGGTAAACTCACCCGCTCTGGGACATTGGGAACCCCATCCGCTCTGGGACACTGGGAGAAGCCGCCCCCGCTCTGGGACACTGGGAAACCTGCCCGATCGGCGACACTGGGAATCCCGCCCACTCTGGGACACAGGGAAACCCGCCCGCTCTGGGACATTGGGAAACTCGCCCACTCTGCTACCCAGGGAAATTTCCCACTACTCTGGGACACTGGGAAATGCGCCAGGCTGGTACGCAGGGAAATCTCCCACTGCTCTGGGACACTGGGAAGCCCGCCTGCTCTGGAACACTGGCAAACACACCCGCTCTGGAACACTGGGAAACCCGTCCGCTCTGGGAAACCCGCACACTCTGTGACACTGGTAAACCCACCCACTCTGGGATACTGGGAAACCCACCCACTCTGGGATACTGGGATAATGTGCCTCCGCTCTGGGACACTGGGAAACCCGCCCACTCTGGGACACTGGTAAACCCGCCCACTCTGGGACACTGGGAAACCCGCCCGCACTGGACACTGGGAAAACTGCCCACTCTGGGACACTGGGAAACCCACCCACTCTGGGACACTTGTATCAGGCCCTGCTCTGGGACACTGGGAAACTCGCCCGCACTGGAACACTTGGAAAGCTGCCCGCTCTGGGTCACTGGGAAACCTGCCCACTCTGGGAAACTCGCCCGCTTTGGGACACGAGGAAAGCTACTCCCCCAGGGATACTGGGAAACAGCCTGCTGTGGGAAACGGGGTAAACTGCTGGCTCTGGGAAACACGCCCTCTCTGGGACACTGGGAAACCCCACCCGCTCTGGGAAACTCGCCCGCTCTTGGACACGAGTAAATTCCCTCCCTCTGGGACACTGGGAAACAGCCCGCTGTGCGAAACGGAGAAACCCGCTGGCTCTGGGAAACACGCCCGCTCTGGAACAGTGGGAAACCCACCCGTTCTGGGACACTGGGGAACCCGCCCACTCTGGGAAACCTGCCCGCTCGGGGACACTGGTAAACCCACCCACTCTGGGATACTGGGAAACCCACTCACTCTGGGACACTGGGAAACCCACCCGCTCAGGGGCACTGGAAATCCCACCCGCTGTGTTACACTGAGATAACCCGCCCCTGCTCTGGGTCACAGGGAAACCCCGTCCACTCAGAGACACTGGGAAACCCACCTGCTCTGGGGCACTGGGAAACATGCCCGCTCTGGGATACTGGAATACCCGCCCACTCGGGGACACTGGGAAACTCCCCTGCTCTGGGACTCTGGGACACTGGGAAACACGGTCGCTCTGGAACACTGGGAAACCCGTCCGCTATGGGAAACCTACCCACTCTGTGGCACTGGTAAACCCACCCGCTCTGGGACACTGGGAAACCCACCCACTCTGGGATACTGGGATAACCCGCCCCCGCTCTAAGACACTGGGAAACCCTGCCCGCTCTGTGAAACTGGGAAACACACCCGTTCTGGGACACTGGGAAACCCACCCCTGCTCTGGGACACAGGGAAACCCCAGCCGGGCAGAGACTCTGGGAAACTCACTCCCTCTGGGATACTGGGAAACAGCCAGCTGTGGGAAACGGGGAAACCCGCTGGCTCTGGGAAACACACCCGCTCTGGGACACTGCGAAACCCACCAGGTCTGGGACACTGGGAAACCCGCCCACTCTGGGAAACCTGCCCGCTCGGGGACACTGGTAAACCCACCCACTCTGGGATACTGGGAAACCCACCCTCTATGGGATACTGGGATAATGTGCCCCCGCTCTGGGGCACTGGGAAATCTGCCCGCTGTGGGACACTGGGAAACACACCCGCTCTGGGACAGTGGGTTACCTGCCCGCTCTAGGAAACCCACTCACTCTGGAACACTGGTAAACCCACCCACTCTGGGACATTGGGAACCCCATCCGCTCTGGGACACTGGGAGAAGCCGCCCCCGTTCTGGGACACTGGGAAACCTGCCCGATCGGCGACACTGGGAATCCCGCCCACTCTGGGACACAGGGAAACCCGCCCGCTCTGGGACATTGGGAAACTCGCCCACTCTGCTACCCAGGGAAATTTCCCACTACTCTGGGACACTGGGAAGCCCGCCTGCTCTGGAACACTGGCAAACACACCCGCTCTGGAACACTGGGAAACCCGTCCGCTCTGGGAAACCCGCACACTCTGTGACACTGGTAAACCCACCCACTCTGGGATACTGGGAAACCCACCCACTCTGGGATACTGGGATAATGTGCCCCCGCTCTGGGACACTGGGAAACCCGCCCACTCTGGGACACTGGTAAACCCGCCCACTCTGGGACACTGGGAAACCCGCCCGCACTGGACACTGGGAAAACTGCCCACTCTGGGACACTGGGAAACCCACCCACTCTGGGACACTTGTATCAGGCCCTGCTCTGGGACACTGGGAAACTCGCCCGCACTGGAACACTTGGAAAGCTGCCCGCTCTGGGTCACTGGGAAACCTGCCCACTCTGGGAAACTCGCCCGCTTTGGGACACGAGGAAAGCTACTCCCCCAGGGATACTGGGAAACAGCCTGCTGTGGGAAACGGGGAAAACTGCTGGCTCTGGGAAACACGCCCTCTCTGGGACACTGGGAAACCCCACCCGCTCTGGGAAACTCGCCCGCTCTTGGACACGAGTAAATTCCCTCCCTCTGGGACACTGGGAAACAGCCCGCTGTGCGAAACGGAGAAACCCGCTGGCTCTGGGAAACACGCCCGCTCTGGAACAGTGGGAAACCCACCCGTTCTGGGACACTGGGGAACCCGCCCACTCTGGGAAACCTGCCCGCTCGGGGACACTGGTAAACCCACCCACTCTGGGATACTGGGAAACCCACTCACTCTGGGATACTGGGATAATGTGCCCCCGCTCTGGGGCACTGGGAAATCTGCCCGCTGTGGGACACTGGGAAACACACACGCTCTGGGACAGTGGGATACCTGCCCGCTCTAGGAAACCCACCCACTCTGGGACACTGGTAAACCCACCCGCTCTGGGACACTGGGAACCCCATCCGCTCTGTGACACTGGGATAAGCCGCCCCCGCTCTGGGACACTGGGAAACCTGCCCGGTCTGCGACACTGGAAGTCCCGCCCACTCTGGGACACAGGGAAACCCGCCCGCTCTGGGACATTGGGAAACTCGCCCACTCTGGTACCCAGGGAAATCTCCCACTGCTCTGGGACACTGGGAAACCCGCCAGGCTGGTATGCAGGGAAATCTCCCACTGCTCTGGGACACTGGGAAGCCCGCCTGCTCTGGAACACTGGGAAACACGCCCGCTCTGGAACACTGGGAAACCCGTCCGCTCTGGGAAACCCGCCCGCTCTGTGACACTGGTAAACTCACCCGCTCTGGGACACTGGGAAACCCACCCACTCTGGGATACAGGGATAACCCGCCCACTCTGTGACACTGGGTAATCGCCCTGGGACATTGGGAAACTCACCCACTCTGGTATGCAGGGAAACCGCCATTGGTCTGGGACACTGGGAAACCCGTCTGCTCTGGGTGACTGGGATACCATGCTCAGTCTCGGTCACTGGGAAACCCCGACCGCTCTGGGAAACTCGCCTGATCTGGGACACTGGTAAACCCACTCCCTCTGGGACACTGGGAACTAGCCCGCTGTGGGAAATGGTGAAACCAGCTGGCTCTGGGAAACACGTCCGCTCCGGGACATTGGGAAACCCGCCCACTCTGGCACACTGGGAAACTCCACCTGCTCTGGGAAACTCGCCCGCTCTTGGACACTAGGAAACCCATTCCCATTGGTACACTGGGTAACACGCCCGCTCTGGGACATTGGGAAACACGCCTGCTCTGGGACACTGGGAAACCCACCCGCTCAGGGGCACTGGAAATCCCACACGCTGTGTTACACTGAGATAACCCGCCCCTGCTCTGGGTCACAGGGAAACCCCGTCCACTCAGAGACACTGGGAAACCCACCTGCTCTGGGGCACTGGGAAACATGCCCGCTCTGGGATACTGGAATACCCGCCCACTCGGGGACACTGGGAAACTCGCCTGCTCTGGGACTCTGGGACACTGGGAAACACGGTCGTTCTGGAACACTGGGAAACCCGTCCGCTATGGGAAACCCACCCACTCTGGGACACTGGGAAACCCACCCACTCTGGGATACTGGGATAACCCGCCCCCGCTCTAAGACACTGGGAAACCCTGCCCACTCTGTGAAACTGGGAAACACACCCGTTCTGGGACACTGGGAAACCCACCCCTGCTCTGGGACACAGGGAAACCCCAGCCGGGCAGAGACTCTGGAAAACTCACTCCCTCTGGGATACTGGGAAACAGCCCGCTGTGGGAAACGGGGAACCCGCTGGCTCTGGGAAACACACCCGCTCTGGGACACTGCGAAACCCACCAGGTCTGGGACACTGGGAAACCCGCCCACTCTGGGAAACCTGCCCGCTCGGGGACACTGGTAAACCCACCCACTCTGGGATACTGGGAAACCCACCCTCTATGGGATACTGGGATAATGTGCCCCCGCTCTGGGGCACTGGGAAATCTGCCCGCTGTGTGACACTGGGAAACACACCCGCTCTGGGACAGTGGGTTACCTGCCCGCTCTAGGAAACCCACTGACTCTGGAACACTGGTAAACTCACCCGCTCTGGGACATTGGGAACCCCATCCGCTCTGGGACACTGGGAGAAGCCGCCCCCGCTCTGGGACACTGGGAAACCTGCCCGATCGGCGACACTGGGAATCCCGCCCACTCTGGGACACAGGGAAACCCGCCCGCTCTGGGACATTGGGAAACTCGCCCACTCTGCTACCCAGGGAAATTTCCCACTACTCTGGGACACTGGGAAATGCGCCAGGCTGGTACGCAGGGAAATCTCCCACTGCTCTGGGACACTGGGAAGCCCGCCTGCTCTGGAACACTGGCAAACACACCCGCTCTGGAACACTGGGAAACCCGTCCGCTCTGGGAAACCCGCACACTCTGTGACACTGGTAAACCCACCCACTCTGGGATACTGGGAAACCCACCCACTCTGGGATACTGGGATAATGTGCCTCCGCTCTGGGACACTGGGAAACCCGCCCACTCTGGGACACTGGTAAACCCGCCCACTCTGGGACACTGGGAAACCCGCCCGCACTGGACACTGGGAAAACTGCCCACTCTGGGACACTGGGAAACCCACCCACTCTGGGACACTTGTATCAGGCCCTGCTCTGGGACACTGGGAAACTCGCCCGCACTGGAACACTTGGAAAGCTGCCCGCTCTGGGTCACTGGGAAACCTGCCCACTCTGGGAAACTCGCCCGCTTTGGGACACGAGGAAAGCTACTCCCCCAGGGATACTGGGAAACAGCCTGCTGTGGGAAACGGGGTAAACTGCTGGCTCTGGGAAACACGCCCTCTCTGGGACACTGGGAAACCCCACCCGCTCTGGGAAACTCGCCCGCTCTTGGACACGAGTAAATTCCCTCCCTCTGGGACACTGGGAAACAGCCCGCTGTGCGAAACGGAGAAACCCGCTGGCTCTGGGAAACACGCCCGCTCTGGAACAGTGGGAAACCCACCCGTTCTGGGACACTGGGGAACCCGCCCACTCTGGGAAACCTGCCCGCTCGGGGACACTGGTAAACCCACCCACTCTGGGATACTGGGAAACCCACTCACTCTGGGACACTGGGAAACCCACCCGCTCAGGGGCACTGGAAATCCCACCCGCTGTGTTACACTGAGATAACCCGCCCCTGCTCTGGGTCACAGGGAAACCCCGTCCACTCAGAGACACTGGGAAACCCACCTGCTCTGGGGCACTGGGAAACATGCCCGCTCTGGGATACTGGAATACCCGCCCACTCGGGGACACTGGGAAACTCCCCTGCTCTGGGACTCTGGGACACTGGGAAACACGGTCGCTCTGGAACACTGGGAAACCCGTCCGCTATGGGAAACCTACCCACTCTGTGGCACTGGTAAACCCACCCGCTCTGGGACACTGGGAAACCCACCCACTCTGGGATACTGGGATAACCCGCCCCCGCTCTAAGACACTGGGAAACCCTGCCCGCTCTGTGAAACTGGGAAACACACCCGTTCTGGGACACTGGGAAACCCACCCCTGCTCTGGGACACAGGGAAACCCCAGCCGGGCAGAGACTCTGGGAAACTCACTCCCTCTGGGATACTGGGAAACAGCCAGCTGTGGGAAACGGGGAAACCCGCTGGCTCTGGGAAACACACCCGCTCTGGGACACTGCGAAACCCACCAGGTCTGGGACACTGGGAAACCCGCCCACTCTGGGAAACCTGCCCGCTCGGGGACACTGGTAAACCCACCCACTCTGGGATACTGGGAAACCCACCCTCTATGGGATACTGGGATAATGTGCCCCCGCTCTGGGGCACTGGGAAATCTGCCCGCTGTGGGACACTGGGAAACACACCCGCTCTGGGACAGTGGGTTACCTGCCCGCTCTAGGAAACCCACTCACTCTGGAACACTGGTAAACCCACCCACTCTGGGACATTGGGAACCCCATCCGCTCTGGGACACTGGGAGAAGCCGCCCCCGTTCTGGGACACTGGGAAACCTGCCCGATCGGCGACACTGGGAATCCCGCCCACTCTGGGACACAGGGAAACCCGCCCGCTCTGGGACATTGGGAAACTCGCCCACTCTGCTACCCAGGGAAATTTCCCACTACTCTGGGACACTGGGAAGCCCGCCTGCTCTGGAACACTGGCAAACACACCCGCTCTGGAACACTGGGAAACCCGTCCGCTCTGGGAAACCCGCACACTCTGTGACACTGGTAAACCCACCCACTCTGGGATACTGGGAAACCCACCCACTCTGGGATACTGGGATAATGTGCCCCCGCTCTGGGACACTGGGAAACCCGCCCACTCTGGGACACTGGTAAACCCGCCCACTCTGGGACACTGGGAAACCCGCCCGCACTGGACACTGGGAAAACTGCCCACTCTGGGACACTGGGAAACCCACCCACTCTGGGACACTTGTATCAGGCCCTGCTCTGGGACACTGGGAAACTCGCCCGCACTGGAACACTTGGAAAGCTGCCCGCTCTGGGTCACTGGGAAACCTGCCCACTCTGGGAAACTCGCCCGCTTTGGGACACGAGGAAAGCTACTCCCCCAGGGATACTGGGAAACAGCCTGCTGTGGGAAACGGGGAAAACTGCTGGCTCTGGGAAACACGCCCTCTCTGGGACACTGGGAAACCCCACCCGCTCTGGGAAACTCGCCCGCTCTTGGACACGAGTAAATTCCCTCCCTCTGGGACACTGGGAAACAGCCCGCTGTGCGAAACGGAGAAACCCGCTGGCTCTGGGAAACACGCCCGCTCTGGAACAGTGGGAAACCCACCCGTTCTGGGACACTGGGGAACCCGCCCACTCTGGGAAACCTGCCCGCTCGGGGACACTGGTAAACCCACCCACTCTGGGATACTGGGAAACCCACTCACTCTGGGATACTGGGATAATGTGCCCCCGCTCTGGGGCACTGGGAAATCTGCCCGCTGTGGGACACTGGGAAACACACACGCTCTGGGACAGTGGGATACCTGCCCGCTCTAGGAAACCCACCCACTCTGGGACACTGGTAAACCCACCCGCTCTGGGACACTGGGAACCCCACCCACTCTGGGATACTGGGATAACCCGCCCCCGCTCTAAGACACTGGGAAACCTGCCCGGTCTGCGACACTGGAAGTCCCGCCCACTCTGGGACACTGGGAAACCCACCCCTGCTCTGGGACACAGGGAAACCCCAGCCGGGCAGAGACTCTGGGAAACTCACTCCCTCTGGGATACTGGGAAACAGCCAGCTGTGGGAAACGGGGAAACCCGCTGGCTCTGGGAAACACACCCGCTCTGGGACACTGCGAAACCCACCAGGTCTGGGACACTGGGAAACCCGCCCACTCTGGGAAACCTGCCCGCTCGGGGACACTGGTAAACCCACCCACTCTGGGATACTGGGAAACCCACCCTCTATGGGATACTGGGATAATGTGCCCCCGCTCTGGGGCACTGGGAAATCTGCCCGCTGTGGGACACTGGGAAACACACCCGCTCTGGGACAGTGGGTTACCTGCCCGCTCTAGGAAACCCACTCACTCTGGAACACTGGTAAACCCACCCACTCTGGGACATTGGGAACCCCATCCGCTCTGGGACACTGGGAGAAGCCGCCCCCGTTCTGGGACACTGGGAAACCTGCCCGATCGGCGACACTGGGAATCCCGCCCACTCTGGGACACAGGGAAACCCGCCCGCTCTGGGACATTGGGAAACTCGCCCACTCTGCTACCCAGGGAAATTTCCCACTACTCTGGGACACTGGGAAGCCCGCCTGCTCTGGAACACTGGCAAACACACCCGCTCTGGAACACTGGGAAACCCGTCCGCTCTGGGAAACCCGCACACTCTGTGACACTGGTAAACCCACCCACTCTGGGATACTGGGAAACCCACCCACTCTGGGATACTGGGATAATGTGCCCCCGCTCTGGGACACTGGGAAACCCGCCCACTCTGGGACACTGGTAAACCCGCCCACTCTGGGACACTGGGAAACCCGCCCGCACTGGACACTGGGAAAACTGCCCACTCTGGGACACTGGGAAACCCACCCACTCTGGGACACTTGTATCAGGCCCTGCTCTGGGACACTGGGAAACTCGCCCGCACTGGAACACTTGGAAAGCTGCCCGCTCTGGGTCACTGGGAAACCTGCCCACTCTGGGAAACTCGCCCGCTTTGGGACACGAGGAAAGCTACTCCCCCAGGGATACTGGGAAACAGCCTGCTGTGGGAAACGGGGAAAACTGCTGGCTCTGGGAAACACGCCCTCTCTGGGACACTGGGAAACCCCACCCGCTCTGGGAAACTCGCCCGCTCTTGGACACGAGTAAATTCCCTCCCTCTGGGACACTGGGAAACAGCCCGCTGTGCGAAACGGAGAAACCCGCTGGCTCTGGGAAACACGCCCGCTCTGGAACAGTGGGAAACCCACCCGTTCTGGGACACTGGGGAACCCGCCCACTCTGGGAAACCTGCCCGCTCGGGGACACTGGTAAACCCACCCACTCTGGGATACTGGGAAACCCACTCACTCTGGGATACTGGGATAATGTGCCCCCGCTCTGGGGCACTGGGAAATCTGCCCGCTGTGGGACACTGGGAAACACACACGCTCTGGGACAGTGGGATACCTGCCCGCTCTAGGAAACCCACCCACTCTGGGACACTGGTAAACCCACCCGCTCTGGGACACTGGGAACCCCACCCACTCTGGGATACTGGGATAACCCGCCCCCGCTCTAAGACACTGGGAAACCTGCCCGGTCTGCGACACTGGAAGTCCCGCCCACTCTGGGACACTGGGAAACCCACCCCTGCTCTGGGACACAGGGAAACCCCAGCCGGGCAGAGACTCTGGGAAACTCACTCCCTCTGGGATACTGGGAAACAGCCAGCTGTGGGAAACGGGGAAACCCGCTGGCTCTGGGAAACACACCCGCTCTGGGACACTGCGAAACCCACCAGGTCTGGGACACTGGGAAACCCGCCCACTCTGGGAAACCTGCCCGCTCGGGGACACTGGTAAACCCACCCACTCTGGGATACTGGGAAACCCACCCTCTATGGGATACTGGGATAATGTGCCCCCGCTCTGGGGCACTGGGAAATCTGCCCGCTGTGGGACACTGGGAAACACACCCGCTCTGGGACAGTGGGTTACCTGCCCGCTCTAGGAAACCCACTCACTCTGGAACACTGGTAAACCCACCCACTCTGGGACATTGGGAACCCCATCCGCTCTGGGACACTGGGAGAAGCCGCCCCCGTTCTGGGACACTGGGAAACCTGCCCGATCGGCGACACTGGGAATCCCGCCCACTCTGGGACACAGGGAAACCCGCCCGCTCTGGGACATTGGGAAACTCGCCCACTCTGCTACCCAGGGAAATTTCCCACTACTCTGGGACACTGGGAAGCCCGCCTGCTCTGGAACACTGGCAAACACACCCGCTCTGGAACACTGGGAAACCCGTCCGCTCTGGGAAACCCGCACACTCTGTGACACTGGTAAACCCACCCACTCTGGGATACTGGGAAACCCACCCACTCTGGGATACTGGGATAATGTGCCCCCGCTCTGGGACACTGGGAAACCCGCCCACTCTGGGACACTGGTAAACCCGCCCACTCTGGGACACTGGGAAACCCGCCCGCACTGGACACTGGGAAAACTGCCCACTCTGGGACACTGGGAAACCCACCCACTCTGGGACACTTGTATCAGGCCCTGCTCTGGGACACTGGGAAACTCGCCCGCACTGGAACACTTGGAAAGCTGCCCGCTCTGGGTCACTGGGAAACCTGCCCACTCTGGGAAACTCGCCCGCTTTGGGACACGAGGAAAGCTACTCCCCCAGGGATACTGGGAAACAGCCTGCTGTGGGAAACGGGGAAAACTGCTGGCTCTGGGAAACACGCCCTCTCTGGGACACTGGGAAACCCCACCCGCTCTGGGAAACTCGCCCGCTCTTGGACACGAGTAAATTCCCTCCCTCTGGGACACTGGGAAACAGCCCGCTGTGCGAAACGGAGAAACCCGCTGGCTCTGGGAAACACGCCCGCTCTGGAACAGTGGGAAACCCACCCGTTCTGGGACACTGGGGAACCCGCCCACTCTGGGAAACCTGCCCGCTCGGGGACACTGGTAAACCCACCCACTCTGGGATACTGGGAAACCCACTCACTCTGGGATACTGGGATAATGTGCCCCCGCTCTGGGGCACTGGGAAATCTGCCCGCTGTGGGACACTGGGAAACACACACGCTCTGGGACAGTGGGATACCTGCCCGCTCTAGGAAACCCACCCACTCTGGGACACTGGTAAACCCACCCGCTCTGGGACACTGGGAACCCCATCCGCTCTGTGACACTGGGATAAGCCGCCCCCGCTCTGGGACACTGGGAAACCTGCCCGGTCTGCGACACTGGAAGTCCCGCCCACTCTGGGACACAGGGAAACCCGCCCGCTCTGGGACATTGGGAAACTCGCCCACTCTGGTACCCAGGGAAATCTCCCACTGCTCTGGGACACTGGGAAACCCGCCAGGCTGGTATGCAGGGAAATCTCCCACTGCTCTGGGACACTGGGAAGCCCGCCTGCTCTGGAACACTGGGAAACACGCCCGCTCTGGAACACTGGGAAACCCGTCCGCTCTGGGAAACCCGCCCGCTCTGTGACACTGGTAAACTCACCCGCTCTGGGACACTGGGAAACCCACCCACTCTGGGATACAGGGATAACCCGCCCCCGCTCTAAGACACTGGGAAACCCTGCCCGCTCTGTGAAACAGGGAAACACACCCGTTCTGGGACAGTGGGAAACCCACTCCTGCTCTGGGACACAGGGAAACCCCAGCCGGGCAGAGACTCTGGGAAACCCACTCCCTCTGGGATACTGGGAAACAGCCCGCTGTGGGAAATGGGGAAACCCGCTGGCTCTGGGAAACACACCCGCTCTGGGACACTGCGAAACCCGCCAGGTCGGGAACACTGGGGAACCCGCCCGCTCTGGGAAACCCACCTGCTCTGGGACACTGGGAAATCTGCCTGCTCTGGGACAGTGAGAAACCCACCCATTCTTGGGCACTGGGAAACCCGCCGCTGTGGGACACTGGGAAAACCTGTCCGCTCTGGGACACTGGAAAGCCGCTCTGGGACACTGGGACACCTGTCCGATCTGGGTGACTGGGATACCCGGCCCATTCTGGTACACTGGGAAACCTGCCTGCTCTGGGACAAAACATCCACTCTGAGACACTGGGAAATCCACCCGTTCTGGGACACTGGGAACCCCACCCCCACTCTGGGACACTGGGAAACCCACCCGCTCTGGGAAGCCTGCCCACTCGGGGACACTGGTAAACCCACCCACTCTGGGATACTGGGAAACCAACCCACTCTGGGATACTGGGATAATGTGCCCCCGCTCTGGGACACTGGGAAAATCCGCCCACTCTGGGACACTGGGAAACCCGCCCACTCTGGGACAGTGGGAAACCCGCCCGCACTGGACACTGGGTAAACTGCCCACTCTGGGACACTGGGAAACCCACCCACTCTGGGACACTGGCATCAGGCCCTGCTCTGGGAAACTGGGAATCCTGTCCGCTCTGGGACACTGGGAAAACCCGCCCGCTCTGGGACACTGGGAAAACCGCCCGCTCTGGGACAGTGGGAAACCGCCCGCACTGGAACACTTGGAAAGCTGCCCGCTCTGGGACACTGGGAAACCTGCCCGCTCTGGGAAACTCGCCCGTTTTGGGACACGAGTAAAGCTACTCCCCCAGGGACACTGGGAAACAGCCTGTTGTGGGAAACGGGGAAACCTGCTGGCTCTGGGTAACACGCCATCTCTGGGACACTGGGAAACCCCACCCGCTCTGGGAAACTCGCCCGCTCTGGGACACTGGGAAACCTGCCCGCTATGGGATATCGGATAACCTGCTCGCTCTGGTACACTGGGAAACACGCCTGCTCTGGTACATTGCGCTAACCGCCCCCGCTCTGGGACACAGGGCGACCCCGTCCGCTGAGAAACACTGGGAAACCCACCTGCTCTGGGACACTGGGAAAGCCACCCGCTCTGGGAAACTTGCCCACTTTGGGACACGAGGAAACCTGCTCTCTCTGGGGCACTGGGAAACAGCCCGCTGTGGGAAACGGGAAACCCACCAGGTTGGGAACACTGGTTAACACGCCTGCTCTGGGACACTGGGTAACACGCCTGCTCTGGGACACTGGGAATTCGCCCTGGGACACTGGGAAATCACCCTGGGAGACTGGGAAACCCGGCTGCTCTGGGACACTGGAAAACCCGCCCACTCTGTTACACTGGGAAATCGCCCTTGGACACTGGGAAACTCGGCAGCTCTGGGACACTGGGAAACCCACCCACTCTGTGACACTGGGTAATCGCCCTGGGACATTGGGAAACTCACCCACTCTGGTATGCAGGGAAACCGCCATTGGTCTGGGACACTGGGAAACCCGTCTGCTCTGGGTGACTGGGATACCATGCTCAGTCTCGGTCACTGGGAAACCCCGACCGCTCTGGGAAACTCGCCTGATCTGGGACACTGGTAAACCCACTCCCTCTGGGACACTGGGAACTAGCCCGCTGTGGGAAATGGTGAAACCAGCTGGCTCTGGGAAACACGTCCGCTCCGGGACATTGGGAAACCCGCCCACTCTGGCACACTGGGAAACTCCACCTGCTCTGGGAAACTCGCCCGCTCTTGGACACTAGGAAACCCATTCCCATTGGTACACTGGGTAACACGCCCGCTCTGGGACATTGGGAAACACGCCTGCTCTGGGACACTGGGAAACCCACCCGCTCAGGGGCACTGGAAATCCCACACGCTGTGTTACACTGAGATAACCCGCCCCTGCTCTGGGTCACAGGGAAACCCCGTCCACTCAGAGACACTGGGAAACCCACCTGCTCTGGGGCACTGGGAAACATGCCCGCTCTGGGATACTGGAATACCCGCCCACTCGGGGACACTGGGAAACTCGCCTGCTCTGGGACTCTGGGACACTGGGAAACACGGTCGTTCTGGAACACTGGGAAACCCGTCCGCTATGGGAAACCCACCCACTCTGGGACACTGGGAAACCCACCCACTCTGGGATACTGGGATAACCCGCCCCCGCTCTAAGACACTGGGAAACCCTGCCCACTCTGTGAAACTGGGAAACACACCCGTTCTGGGACACTGGGAAACCCACCCCTGCTCTGGGACACAGGGAAACCCCAGCCGGGCAGAGACTCTGGAAAACTCACTCCCTCTGGGATACTGGGAAACAGCCCGCTGTGGGAAACGGGGAACCCGCTGGCTCTGGGAAACACACCCTCTCTGGGACACTGCGAAACCCACCAGGTCTGGGACACTGGGAAACCCGCCCACTCTGGGAAACCTGCCCGCTCGGGGACACTGGTAAACCCACCCACTCTGGGATACTGGGAAACCCACCCTCTATGGGATACTGGGATAATGTGCCCCCGCTCTGGGGCACTGGGAAATCTGCCCGCTGTGTGACACTGGGAAACACACCCGCTCTGGGACAGTGGGTTACCTGCCCGCTCTAGGAAACCCACTGACTCTGGAACACTGGTAAACTCACCCGCTCTGGGACATTGGGAACCCCATCCGCTCTGGGACACTGGGAGAAGCCGCCCCCGCTCTGGGACACTGGGAAACCTGCCCGATCGGCGACACTGGGAATCCCGCCCACTCTGGGACACAGGGAAACCCGCCCGCTCTGGGACATTGGGAAACTCGCCCACTCTGCTACCCAGGGAAATTTCCCACTACTCTGGGACACTGGGAAATGCGCCAGGCTGGTACGCAGGGAAATCTCCCACTGCTCTGGGACACTGGGAAGCCCGCCTGCTCTGGAACACTGGCAAACACACCCGCTCTGGAACACTGGGAAACCCGTCCGCTCTGGGAAACCCGCACACTCTGTGACACTGGTAAACCCACCCACTCTGGGATACTGGGAAACCCACCCACTCTGGGATACTGGGATAATGTGCCTCCGCTCTGGGACACTGGGAAACCCGCCCACTCTGGGACACTGGTAAACCCGCCCACTCTGGGACACTGGGAAACCCGCCCGCACTGGACACTGGGAAAACTGCCCACTCTGGGACACTGGGAAACCCACCCACTCTGGGACACTTGTATCAGGCCCTGCTCTGGGACACTGGGAAACTCGCCCGCACTGGAACACTTGGAAAGCTGCCCGCTCTGGGTCACTGGGAAACCTGCCCACTCTGGGAAACTCGCCCGCTTTGGGACACGAGGAAAGCTACTCCCCCAGGGATACTGGGAAACAGCCTGCTGTGGGAAACGGGGTAAACTGCTGGCTCTGGGAAACACGCCCTCTCTGGGACACTGGGAAACCCCACCCGCTCTGGGAAACTCGCCCGCTCTTGGACACGAGTAAATTCCCTCCCTCTGGGACACTGGGAAACAGCCCGCTGTGCGAAACGGAGAAACCCGCTGGCTCTGGGAAACACGCCCGCTCTGGAACAGTGGGAAACCCACCCGTTCTGGGACACTGGGGAACCCGCCCACTCTGGGAAACCTGCCCGCTCGGGGACACTGGTAAACCCACCCACTCTGGGATACTGGGAAACCCACTCACTCTGGGATACTGGGATAATGTGCCCCCGCTCTGGGGCACTGGGAAATCTGCCCGCTGTGGGACACTGGGAAACACACACGCTCTGGGACAGTGGGATACCTGCCCGCTCTGGGACAGTGAGAAACCCACCCATTCTTGGGCACTGGGAAACCCGCCGCTGTGGGACACTGGGAAAACCTGTCCGCTCTGGGACACTGGAAAGCCGCTCTGGGACACTGGGACACCTGTCCGATCTGGGTGACTGGGATACCCGGCCCATTCTGGTACACTGGGAAACCTGCCTGCTCTGGGACAAAACATCCACTCTGAGACACTGGGAAATCCACCCGTTCTGGGACACTGGGAACCCCACCCCCACTCTGGGACACTGGGAAACCCACCCGCTCTGGGAAGCCTGCCCACTCGGGGACACTGGTAAACCCACCCACTCTGGGATACTGGGAAACCAACCCACTCTGGGATACTGGGATAATGTGCCCCCGCTCTGGGACACTGGGAAAATCCGCCCACTCTGGGACACTGGGAAACCCGCCCACTCTGGGACAGTGGGAAACCCGCCCGCACTGGACACTGGGTAAACTGCCCACTCTGGGACACTGCGAAACCCACCCACTCTGGGACACTGGCATCAGGCCCTGCTCTGGGAAACTGGGAATCCTGTCCGCTCTGGGACACTGGGAAAACCCGCCCGCTCTGGGACACTGGGAAAACCGCCCGCTCTGGGACAGTGGGAAACCGCCCGCACTGGAACACTTGGAAAGCTGCCCGCTCTGGGACACTGGGAAACCTGCCCGCTCTGGGAATCTCGCCCGTTTTGGGACACGAGTAAAGCTACTCCCCCAGGGACACTGGGAAACAGCCTGTTGTGGGAAACGGGGAAACCTGCTGGCTCTGGGTAACACGCCATCTCTGGGACACTGGGAAACCCCACCCGCTCTGGGAAACTCGCCCGCTCTGGGACACTGGGAAACCTGCCCGCTATGGGATATCGGATAACCTGCTCGCTCTGGTACACTGGGAAACACGCCTGCTCTGGTACATTGCGCTAACCGCCCCCGCTCTGGGACACAGGGCGACCCCGTCCGCTGAGAAACACTGGGAAACCCACCTGCTCTGGGACACTGGGAAAGCCACCCGCTCTGGGAAACTTGCCCACTTTGGGACACGAGGAAACCTGCTCTCTCTGGGGCACTGGGAAACAGCCCGCTGTGGGAAACGGGAAACCCACCAGGTTGGGAACACTGGTTAACACGCCTGCTCTGGGACACTGGGTAATACGCCTGCTCTGGGACACTGGTAATTCGCCCTGGGACACTGGGAAATCACCCTGGGAGACTGGGAAACCCGGCTGCTCTGGGACACTGGAAAACCCGCCCACTCTGTTACACTGGGAAATCGCCCTTGGACACTGGGAAACCCGGCAGCTCTGGGACACTGGGAAACCCACCCACTCTGTGACACTGGGTAATCGCCCTGGGACATTGGGAAACTCACCCACTCTGGTATGCAGGGAAACCGCCATTGGTCTGGGACACTGGGAAACCCGTCTGCTCTGGGTGACTGGGATACCATGCTCAGTCTCGGACACTGGGAAACCCCGACCGCTCTGGGAAACTCGCCTGATCTGGGACACTGGTAAACCCACTCCCTCTGGGACACTGGGAACTAGCCCGCTGTGGGAAATGGTGAAACCAGCTGGCTCTGGGAAACACGTCCGCTCCGGGACATTGGGAAACCCGCCCACTCTGGCACACTGGGAAACTCCACCTGCTCTGGGAAACTCGCCCGCTCTTGGACACTAGAAAACCCATTCCCATTGGTACACTGGGTAACACGCCCGCTCTGGGACATTGGGAAACACGCCTGCTCTGGGACACTGGGAAACCCACCCGCTCAGGGGCACTGGAAATCCCACACGCTGTGTTACACTGAGATAACCCGCCCCTGCTCTGGGTCACAGGGAAACCCCGTCCACTCAGAGACACTGGGAAACCCACCTGCTCTGGGGCACTGGGAAACATGCCCGCTCTGGGATACTGGAATACCCGCCCACTCGGGGACACTGGGAAACTCGCCTGCTCTGGGACTCTGGGACACTGGGAAACACGGTCGTTCTGGAACACTGGGAAACCCGTCCGCTATGGGAAACCCACCCACTCTGTGGCACTGGTAAACCCACCCACTCTGGGACACTGGGAAACCCACCCACTCTGGGATACTGGGATAACCCGCCCCCGCTCTAAGACACTGGGAAACCCTGCCCACTCTGTGAAACTGGGAAACACACCCGTTCTGGGACACTGGGAAACCCACCCCTGCTCTGGGACACAGGGAAACCCCAGCCGGGCAGAGACTCTGGAAAACTCACTCCCTCTGGGATACTGGGAAACAGCCCGCTGTGGGAAACGGGGAAACCCGCTGGCTCTGGGAAACACACCCGCTCTGGGACACTGCGAAACCCACCAGGTCTGAGACACTGGGAAACCCGCCCACTCTGGGAAACCTGCCCGCTCGGGGACACTGGTAAACCCACCCACTCTGGGATACTGGGAAACCCACCCACTCTGGGATACTGGGATAATGTGCCCCCGCTCTGGGACACTGGGAAACCCGCCCACTCTGGGACACTGGTAAACCCGCCCACTCTGGGACACTGGGAAACCCGCCCGCACTGGACACTGGGAAAACTGCCCACTCTGGGACACTGGGAAACCCACCCACTCTGGGACACTTGTATCAGGCCCTGCTCTGGGACACTGGGAAACTCGCCCGCACTGGAACACTTGGAAAGCTGCCCGCTCTGGGTCACTGGGAAACCTGCCCACTCTGGGAAACTCGCCCGCTTTGGGACACGAGGAAAGCTACTCCCCCAGGGATACTGGGAAACAGCCTGCGGTGGGAAACGGGGAAAACTGCTGGCTCTGGGAAACACGCCCTCTCTGGGACACTGGGAAACCCCACCCGCTCTGGGAAACTCGCCCGCTCTTGGACACGAGTAAATTCCCTCCCTCTGGGACACTGGGAAACAGCCCGCTGTGCGAAACGGAGAAACCCGCTGGCTCTGGGAAACACGCCCGCTCTGGAACAGTGGGAAACCCACCCGTTCTGGGACACTGGGGAACCCGCCCACTCTGGGAAACCTGCCCGCTCGGGGACACTGGTAAACCCACCCACTCTGGGATACTGGGAAACCCACTCACTCTGGGATACTGGGATAATGTGCCCCCGCTCTGGGGCACTGGGAAATCTGCCCGCTGTGGGACACTGGGAAACACACACGCTCTGGGACAGTGGGATACCTGCCCGCTCTAGGAAACCCACCCACTCTGGGACACTGGTAAACCCACCCGCTCTGGGACACTGGGAACCCCATCCGCTCTGTGACACTGGGATAAGCCGCCCCCGCTCTGGGACACTGGGAAACCTGCCCGGTCTGCGACACTGGAAGTCCCGCCCACTCTGGGACACAGGGAAACCCGCCCGCTCTGGGACATTGGGAAACTCGCCCACTCTGGTACCCAGGGAAATCTCCCACTGCTCTGGGACACTGGGAAACCCGCCAGGCTGGTATGCAGGGAAATCTCCCACTGCTCTGGGACACTGGGAAGCCCGCCTGCTCTGGAACACTGGGAAACACGCCCGCTCTGGAACACTGGGAAACCCGTCCGCTCTGGGAAACCCGCCCGCTCTGTGACACTGGTAAACTCACCCGCTCTGGGACACTGGGAAACCCACCCACTCTGGGATACAGGGATAACCCGCCCCCGCTCTAAGACACTGGGAAACCCTGCCCGCTCTGTGAAACAGGGAAACACACCCGTTCTGGGACAGTGGGAAACCCACTCCTGCTCTGGGACACAGGGAAACCCCAGCCGGGCAGAGACTCTGGGAAACCCACTCCCTCTGGGATACTGGGAAACAGCCCGCTGTGGGAAATGGGGAAACCCGCTGGCTCTGGGAAACACACCCGCTCTGGGACACTGCGAAACCCGACAGGTCGGGAACACTGGGGAACCCGCCCGCTCTGGGAAACCCACCTGCTCTGGGACACTGGGAAATCTGCCTGCTCTGGGACAGTGAGAAACCCACCCATTCTTGGGCACTGGGAAACCCGCCGCTGTGGGACACTGGGAAAACCTGTCCGCTCTGGGACACTGGAAAGCCGCTCTGGGACACTGGGACACCTGTCCGATCTGGGTGACTGGGATACCCGGCCCATTCTGGTACACTGGGAAACCTGCCTGCTCTGGGACAAAACATCCACTCTGAGACACTGGGAAATCCACCCGTTCTGGGACACTGGGAACCCCACCCCCACTCTGGGACACTGGGAAACCCACCCGCTCTGGGAAGCCTGCCCACTCGGGGACACTGGTAAACCCCACCACTCTGGGATACTGGGAAACCAACCCACTCTGGGATACTGGGATAATGTGCCCCCGCTCTGGGACACTGGGAAAATCCGCCCACTCTGGGACACTGGGAAACCCGCCCACTCTGGGACAGTGGGAAACCCGCCCGCACTGGACACTGGGTAAACTGCCCACTCTGGGACACTGGGAAACCCACCCACTCTGGGACACTGGTATCAGGCCCTGCTCTGGGAAACTGGGAATCCTGTCCGCTCTGGGACACTGGGAAAACCCGCCCGCTCTGGGACACTGGGAAAACCGCCCGCTCTGGGATAGTGGGAAACCGCCCGCACTGGAACACTTGGAAAGCTGCCCGCTCTGGGACACTGGGAAACCTGCCCGCTCTGGGAAACTCGCCCGTTTTGGGACACGAGTAAAGCTACTCCCCCAGGGACACTGGGAAACAGCCTGTTGTGGGAAACGGGGAAACCTGCTGGCTCTGGGTAACACGCCCGCTCTGGAACACTGGGGAACCCGTCCGCTCTGGGAAACCCACCCGCTCTGTGACATTGGTAAACCCACCAGCTCTGGGACACTGGGAAACCCACCCACTCTGGGATACTGGGATAACCCGCCCCCGCTCTAAGACACTGGGAAACCCTGCCCGCTCTGTGAAACTGGGAAACACACCCGTTCTGGGACACTAGGAAACCTACCCCTGCTCTGGGACACAGGGAAACCCCAGCCGGGCAGAGACTCTGAGAAACTCACTCCCTCTGGGATACTGGGAAACAGCCCGTTGTGGGAAACGGGGAAATCCGCTTTCTCTGGGAAACACACCCGCTCTGGGACACTGCAAAACCCGCCAGGTAGGGAACACTGGGAAACCCGCCCGCTCTGGGAAACCCAACTGCTCTGGGACACTGGGAAATCTGCCTGCTCTGAGACAGTGGGAAATCCACCGATTCTTGGGCACTGGGAAAGCCGCCGCTGTGGGACACTGGGAAAACCTGTCCGCTCTGGGACACTGGAAAGCCGCTCTGCGACACCTGGACACCTGTCCGATCTGGGTGACTGGGATACCCTGCCCATTCTGGCACACTGGGAAACCCGTCCACTCTGGGACACTGGAAAACCCGCCCGCACTGGACACTGGGAAAACTGCCCACTCTGGGACACTGGGAAACCCACCCACTCTGGGACACTGGTATCAGGCCCTGCTCTGGGACACTTGGAAACTCGCCCGCACTGGAACACTTGGAAAGCTGCCCGCTCTGGGACACTGGGAAACCTGCTCACTCTGGGAAACTCGCCCGCTTTGGGACACGAGGAAAGCTACTCCCCCAGGGACACTGGGAAACAGCCTGCTGTGGGAAACGGGGAAACCTGCTGGCTCTGGGAAACACGCCCTCTCTGGGATATTGGGAAACCCCACCCGCTATGGGAAACTCGCCCGCTCGGGGACACTGGTAAACCCACCCACTCTGGGATACTGGGAAACCCACCCACTCTGGGATACTGGGATAACGTGCCCCCGCTCTGGGGCACTGGGAAATCTGCCCACTCTGGGACACAGGGAAACCCGCCCGCTCTGGGACATTGGGAAACTCGCCCACTCTGGTACCCAGGGAAATATCCCACTGCTCTGGGACACTGGGAAACCCGCCAGGCTGGTATGCAGAGAAATCTCCCACTGCTCCGAGACACTGGGAAGCCCGCCTGCTCCGGAACACTGGGAAACACGCCCGCTCTGGAACACTGGGAAACCCGTCCGCTCTGGGAAACCCGCCCGCTCTGTGACACTGGTAAACTCACCCGCTCTGGGACACTGGGAAACCCACCCACTCTGGGATACTGGGATAACCCGCCCCCGCTCTAAGACACTGGGAAACCCTGCCCGCTCTGTGAAACTGGGAAACACACCCGTTCTGGGACAGTGGGAAAAGCACTCCTGCTCTGGGACACAGGGAAACACCAGCCGGGCAGAGACTCTGGGAAACTCACTCCCTCTGGGATACTGGGAAACAGCCCGCTGTGGGAAATGGGGAAACCCGCTGGCTCTGGGAAACACACCCGCTCTGGGACACTGCGAAACCCGCCAGGTCGGGAACACTGGGGAACCCGCCCGCTCTGGGAAACCCACCTGCTCTGGGGCACTGGGAAATCTGCCTGCTCTGGGACAGTGGGAAACCCACCCATTCTTGGGCACTGGCAAACCCGCCGCTGTGGGACACTGGGAAAACCTGTCCGCTCTGGGACACTGGAACGCCGCTCTGGGACACTGGGACACCTGTCCGATCTGGGTGACTGGGATACCCTGCCCATTCTGGCACACTGGGAAACCTGCCTGCTCTGGGGCAAAACATCCACTCTGAGACACTGGGAAATCCACCCGTTCTGGGACACTGGGAACCCACCCCCCCCACTCTGGGACACTGGGAAACCCGCCCGCTCTGTGAAACCTGCCCACTCGGGGACACTGGTAAACCCACCCACTCTGGGATACTGGGAAACCCACCCACTCTGGGATACTGGGATAATGTGTACCCGCTCTGGGACACTGGGAAAACCCGCCCACTCTGGGACACTGGGAAACCCGCCCACTCTGGGACAGTGGGAAACCCGCCCGCACTGTACACTGGGAATACTGCCCACTCTGGGACACTGGGAAACTCACCCACTCTGGGACACTGGTATCAGGCCCTGCTCTGGGACACTGGGAATCTCGCCCGCTCTGGGACACTGGGAAACTTGCCAGCTCTGGGAAACTGGGGATCCTGTCCGCTCTGGGACACTGGGAAAACCCGCCCGCTCTGGGACACTGGGAAAACCGCCCGCTCTGGGAAACTCGCTCGCTTTGGGACACGAGGAAAGCTACTCCCCCAGGGACACTGGGAAACAGCCTGCTGTGGGAAACGGGGAAACCTGCTGGCTCTGGGAAACACGCCATCTTTGGGACACTGGGAAACCCCACCCGCTCTGGGAAACTCGCCCGCACTTGGACACGAGTAAATTCACTCCCTCTGGGACACTGGCAAACCCACCCGCTCTGGGACACTGGGAAACCTGCCCGCTCTGGGACACCGGGTAACCTGCTCGCTCTGGTACACTGGGAAACACGCCTGCTCTGTTACATTGCGATAACCGCCCCCGCTCTGGGACAAAGGGCGACCCCGTCCGCTGAGAAACACTGGGAACCCCACGTGCTCTGGGACACTGGGAAAGCCACCCGCTCTGGAAAACTTGCCCACTTTGGGACACGAGGAAACCTGCTCTCTCTGGGGCACTGGGAAACAGCCCGCTGTGGGAAACGGGGAAACCCACCAGGTTGGGAACACTGGTTAACACGCCTGCTCCGGGACACTGGGTAACACGCCTGCTCTGGGACACTGGGAAATCGCCCTGGGACACTGGGAAATCACCCTGGGAGACTGGGAAACCCGGCTGCTCTGGGACACTGGAAAACCCGCCCACTCTGTGACACTGGGAAATCGCCCTTGGACACTGGGAAACCCGGCAGCTCTGGGACACTGGGAAACCCACCCACTCTGTGACACTGGGTAATCGCCCTGGGACATTGGGAAACTCACCCACTCTGGTATGCAGGGAAACCGCCATTGCTCTAGGACACTGGGAAACCCGTCTGCTCTGGGTGACTGGGATACAATGCTCAGTCTCGGACACTGGGAAACCCCGACCGCTCTGGGAAACTCGCCTGATCTGGGACACTAGTAAACCCACTCCCTCTGGGACACTGGGAACTAGCCCGCTGTGGGAAACGGTGAAACCAGCTGGCTCTGGGAAACACGTCTGCTCTGGGACATTGGGAAAGCCGCCCACTCTGGCACACTGGGAAACTCCGCCTGCTCTGGGAAACTCGCCCGCTCTGGGACACTAGGAAACACATTCCCATTGGTACACTGGGTAACACTCCCGCTCTGGGACATTGGGAAACACGCCTGCTCTGGGACACTGGGAAACCCACCCGCTCAGGGGTACTGGAAATCCCACCCGCTGTGTTACACTGAGATAACCCTCCCCTGCTCTGGGTCACAGGGAAACACCGTCCAGTCAGAGACACTGGGAAACCCACCTGCTCTGGGGCACTGGGAAACATGCCCGCTCTGGGATACTGGAATACCAGCCCACTCGGGGACACTGGGAAACTCGCCTGCTCTGGGACTCTGGGACACTGCGAAACACGCCCGCTCTGGAACACTGGGAAACCCGTCCGCTATGGGAAACCCGCCCACTCTGTGGCACTGGTAAATCCACCCGCTCTGGGACACTGGGAAACCCACACACTCTGGGATACTGGGATAAACCGCCCCCGCTCTAAGACACTGGGAAACCCTGCCCGTTCTGGAACACTGGGAAACCCACCCCTGCTCTGGGACACAGGGAAACCACAGCCAGGCAGAGACTCTGGGAAATTCACTCCCTCTGGGATACTGGGAAACAGCCCGCTGTGGGAAACGGGGAAACCCGCTGGCTCTGGGATTAACACCCGCTCTGGGACACTGCGAAACCCACCAGGTCTGGGACACTCTGGCAAACCTGCCCGCTCGGGAACACTGGTAAACCCACCCACTCTGGGATACTGGGAAACCCACCCTCTCTGGGATACTGGGATAATGTGCCTCCGCTCTGGGGCACTGGGAAATCTGCCCGCTGTGGGACACTGGGAAACACACCCGCTCTGGGACAGTGGGATACCTGCCCGCTCTAGGAAACCCACCCACTCTGGGACACTGGTAAACCCACCCGCTCTGGGACACTGGGAAACCCATCCGCTCTGGGACACTGGGATAAGCCGCCCCCGCTCTGGGACACTGGGAAACCTGCCCGATCTGCGACACTGGGAATCCCGCCCACTGTGGGACACAGGGAAACCTGCCCGCTCTGGGACATTGGGAAACTCGCCCACTCTGGTACCCAGGGAAATTTGCCACTGCTCTGGGACACTGGGAAGCCCGCCTGCTCTGGAACACAGGGAAACACACCCGCTCTGGAACACTGGGAAACCCGTCCGCTCTGGGAAACCCACCCGCTCTATTACACTGGTAAACCCACCCGCTCTGGGACACTGGGAAACACACCCACTCTGGGATACTGGGATAACCCACCCCCGCTCTAAAACACTGGGAAACCCTGCCCGCTCTGTGAACCTGGGAAACCCACCCGCTCTATGTGACTGGTAAACCCACCCGCTCTGAGACTCTGGAAAACTCACTCCCTCTGGGATACAGGGAAACAGCCCGCTGTGGGAAACGGGGAAACCCGCTGGCTCTGGGAAACACACCCGCTCTGGGACACTGCGAAACCCGCCAGGTCTGGAACACTGGGAAACCCGCCCGCTCTGGGAAACCCACCTGCTCTGGGACACTGGGAAATCTGCCTGCTCTGGGACAGTGGAAAACCCACCCTTTCTTGGGCACTGGGAAACCCGCCGCTGTAGGACACTGGGAAAACCTGTCCGCTCTGGGATACTGGAAAGCCGCTCTGGGACACTGGGACACCTGTCCGATCTGGGTGACTGGGATACCCTGCCCATTCTGGCACACTGGGAAACCTGCCTGCTCTGGGACAAAACATCCACTCTGGGACACTGGGAAACCCACCCGTTCTGGGACACTGGGAAATTCATGTGCTCTGGGGCACTGGGAAACACGTCTGCTGTGGGACACTGGGAAACACGCTCGATCTGGAACAGTGGGAAACCCACCCGTTCTGGGACACTGGGAAACCCGCCCGCTCTGGGAAACCTGCCCGCTCGGGGACACTGGTAAACCCACTCACTCTGGGTTACTGGGAAACCCACCCACTCTGGGATACTGGGATAATGTGCCCCCGCTCTGGGACACTAGGAAAACCCGCCCACTCTGGGAGAGTGGGAAACCCGCTCACACTGGACACTGGGAAAACTGTCCACTCTGGGACACTGGGAAACCCGCCCGCTCTGGGAAACCCATCTGCTCTGGGACACTGGGAAATCTGCCTGCTCTGGGACAGTGGAAAACCCACCCATTCTTGGGCACTGGGAAACCCGCCGCTGTAGGACACTGGGAAAACCTGTCCGCTCTGGGACACTGGAAAGCCGCTCTGGGACACTGGGACACCTGTCCGATCTGGGTGACTGGGATACCCTGCCCATTCTGGCACACTGGGAAACCTGCCTGCTCTGGGACAAAACAGCCCGCTCTGAGACACTGGGAAACCCACCCGTTCTGGGACACTGGGAAACCCACCCATTCGGGGACACTGGGAAACCCACCCGTTCTGGGACACTGGGAAATTCATGTGCTCTGGGGCACTGGGAAACACGTCTGCTGTGGGACACTGGGAAACACGCCCGATCTGGAACAGTGGGAAACCCACCCGTTCTGGGACACTGGGAAACCCGCCCGCTCTGGGAAACCTGCTCGCTCGGGGACACTGGTAAACCCACTCACTGTGGGTTACTGGGAAACCCACCCACTCTGGGATACTGGGATAATGTGCCCCCGCTCTGGGACACTAGGAAAACCCGCCCACTCTGGGAGAGTGGGAAACCCGCTCACACTGGACACTGGGAAAACTGTCCACTCTGGGACACTGGGAAACCCACCCACTCTGGGACACTGGTATCAGGCCCTGCTCTGGGACACTGGGAAACCCACCCATTCTGGGATACTGGGAAACCTGCCCACTCTGGGACACTGGAAAACCTGCCCGCTCTGGGGCACTGGGAAATCTACCCGCTGTGGGACACTGGGAAACACGCCCGCTCTGGGACAGTGGGAAACCTGCCCGCTATGGGAAACCCGCCCACTCTGGGACACTGGTAAACCCACCCGCTCTGGGACACTGGGAACCCCATCCGCTCTGGGACACTGGGATAAGCCGCCCCCGCTATGGGACACTGGGAAACCTGACCGATCTAGGTCACTGGTAATTCCGCCCACTCTGGAACACAGGGAAACCCGCCCGCTCTGGGACATTGGGAAACTCGCCCACTCTGGTACCCAGGCAAATCTCCCACTGCTCTGGGAAACTGGGAAACCCGCCCGGCTGGCACGCAGGGAAATCTCCCACTGCTCTGAGACACTGGGAAGCCCGCCCGCTCTGGAACACTGGAAAACACGCCCGCTCTGCAACACTGGGGTACCCGTCCGCTCTGGGAACCCCATTCGCTCTGGGACACTGGGATAAGCCCTCCCCGCTCTGGGACAATGGGAAACCTGCCCGATCTAGGACACTGGGAATCCCGCCCACTCTGGGACACAGGGAAACCCGCCCGCTCTGGGACATTGGGAAACTCGCCCACTCTGGTACCCAAGGAAATCTCCCACTGCTCTGGGAAACTGGGAAACCCACCCGGCTGGTACGCAGGGAAATCTCCCACTGCTCTGAGACACCGGGAAGCCCGCCCGCTCTGGGACACTGGAAAACACGCCCGCTCTGGAACACTGGGAATCCCGCCCACTCTGGGACACAGGGAAACCCGCCCGCTCTGGGACATTGGGAAACTCGCCCACTCTGGTACCCAAGGAAATCTCCCACTGCTGTGGGAAACTGGGAAACCCACCCGGCTGGTACGCAGGGAAATCTCCCACTGCTCTGAGACACTGGGAAGCCCGCCCGCTCTGGGACACTGGAAAACACGCCCGCTCTGGAACACTGGGGAACCCGTCCGCTCTGGGAAACCCACCCGCTCTGTGACACTGGTAAACCCACCCACTCTGGGACACTGGGAAACCCACCCACTCTGGGATACTGGGATAACCCGCCCCCGCTCTAAGACACTGGGAAACCCTGCCCGCTCTGTGAAACTGGGAAACACACCCGTTCTGGGACACTGGGAAACCTACCCCTGCCCTGGGACACAGGGAAACCCCAGCCGGGCAGAGACTCTGGGAAACTCACTCCCTCTGGGATACTGGGAAACAGCCCGTTGTGGGAAACGGGGAAACCCGCTGGCTCTGGGAAACACACCCGCTCTGGGACACTGCGAAACCCGCCAGGTCGGGAACACTTGGAAACCCGCCCGCTCTGGGAAACACACCCGCTCTGGGACACTGCGAAACCCACCAGGTCTGGGACACTGGGAAACCCGCCCACTCTGGGAAACCTGCCCGCTCGGGGACACTGGTAAACCCACCCACTCTGGGATACTGGGAAACCCACCCTCTCTGGGATACTGGGATAATGTGCCCCCGCTCTGGGGCACTGGGAAATCTGCCCGCTGTGGGACACTGGGAAACACACCCGCTCTGGGACAGTGGGATACCTGCCCGCTCTAGGAAACCCACCCACTCTGGGACACTGGTAAACCCACCCGCTCTGGGACACTGGGAACCCCATCCGCTCTGGGACTTTGGGATAAGCCGCCCCCGCTCTGGGACACTGGGAAACCTGCCCGATCTGCGACACTGGGAATCCCGCCCACTCTGGGACACAGGGAAACCCGCCCGCTATGGGACATTGGGAAACTCGCCCACTCTGGTACCCAGGGAAATTTGCCACTGCTCTGGGACACTGGGAAATCCGCCAGGCTGGTACGCAGGGAAATCTCCCACTGCTCTGGGACACTGGGAAGCCCGCCTGCTCTGGAACACTGGGAAACACACCCGCTCTGGAACACTGGGAAACCCGTCCGCTCTGGGAAACCCGCCCGCTCTATGACACTGGTAAACCCACCCGCTCTGGGACACTGGGAAACCCACCCACTCTGGGATACTGGGAAAACCCGCCCCCGCTCTAAGACACTGGGAAACCCTGCCCGCTCTGTGAACCTGGGAAACACACCCGTTCTGGGACACTGGGAAACCCACCCCTGCTCTGGGACACAGGGAAACCCCAGCCGGGCAGAGACTCTGGGAAACTCACTCCCTCTGGGATACTGGGAAACAGCCCGCTGTGGGAAACGGGGAAATCCGCTGGCTCTGGGAAACACACCCGCTCTGGGACACTGCGAAACCCACCTGCTCTGGGACACTGGGAAATCTGCCTGCTCTGGGACAGTGGGAAACCCACCCATATTTGGGCACTGGGAAACCTGCCGCTGTAGGACACTGGGAAAACCTGTCCGCTCTGGGACACTGAAAAGCCGCTCTGGGACACTGGGACACCTGTCCGATCTGGGTGACTGGGATTCCTTGCCCATTCTGGCACACTGGGAAACCTGCCTGCTCTGGGTCAAAACAGCCCGGTCTGAGACACTGGGAAACCCACTCGTTCTGGGACACTGGGAAATTCATGTGCTCTGGGGCACTGGGAAACACGTCTGCTGTGGGACACTGGGAAACACGCCCGATCTGGAACAGTGGGAAACCCACCCGTTCTGGGACACTGGGAAACCCGCCCGCTCTGGAAACCTGCCCGCTCGGGGACACTGGTAAACCCACTCACTCTGGGATACTGGGAAACCCACCCACTCTGGGATACTGGGATAATGTGCTCCCGCTCTGGGACACTGGGAAAACCCGCCCACTCTGGGACACTGAGAAACCCGCCCACTCTGGGAGAGTGGGAAACACGCTCACACTGGACACTGGGAAAACTGCCCACTCTGGGACACTGGGAAACCCACCCACTCTGGGACACTGGTATCAGGCCCTGCTCTGGGACACTGGGAAACCCACCCACTCTGGGATACTTGGAAACCTGCCCACTCTGGGACACTGGGAAACCTGCCCGCTCTGGGGCACTGGGAAATCTACCCGCTGTGGGACACTGGGAAACACGCCCGCTCTGGGACAGTGGGAAACCTGCCCGCTATGGGAAACCCGCCCACTCTGGGACACTGGTAAACCCATCCGCTCTGGGACACTGGGAACCCCATCCGCTCTGGGACACTGGGATAAGCCGGCCCCGCTCTGGGACACTGGGAAACTTGCCTGTTCTGGGACAAAACATCCCAGTCTGAGACACTGGGAAACCCACCAGTTCTGGGACACTGGGAAACCCGCCCCCCCACTCTGGGACACTGGGAAACCCAGCCCGTTCTGGGACACTGGGAAATTCATGTGCTCTGGGGCACTGGGAAACACGTCTGCTGTGGGACACTGGGAAACACGCCCGCTCTGGAACAGTGGGAAACCCACCCGTTCTGGGACACTGGGAAACCCGCCCGCTCTGGGAAACCTGCCCACTCGGGGACACTGGTAAACCCACCCACTCTGGGATACTGGGAAACCCACCCACTCTGGGATACTGGGATAATGTGCCCCCGCTCTGGGACACTGGGAAAACCCGCCCACTCTGGGACACTGGGAAACCCGCCCACTCTGGGACACTGGGAAACCCGCCCGCACTGGACACTGGGAAAACTGCCCACTCTGGGAAACTCGCCCGCTTTGGGACACGAGGAAAGCTACTCCCCCAGGGACACTGGGAAACAGCCTGCTGTGGGAAACGGGGAAACCTGCTGGCTCTGGGAAACACGCCCTCTCTTGGATACTGGGAAACCCCACCCGCTCTGGGAAACTCACCCGCTCTTGGACACGAGTAAATTCCCTCCCTCTGGGACACTGGGAAACAGCCCGCTGTGCGAAATGGAGACACCCGCTGGCTCTGGGAAACATGCCCGCTCGGGGACACTGGTAAACCCACCCACTCTGGGATACTGGGAAACCCACCCACTCTGGGATACTGGGATAATGTGCCCCCGCTCTGGGGCACTGGGAAATCTGCCGCTGTGGGACACTGGGAAACGCACCCGCTCTGGGACAGAGGGATATCTGCCCGCTCTAGGAAACCCACACACTCTGGGACACTGGTAAACCCACCCGCTCTGGGACACTGGGAACCCCATCCGCTCTGGGACACTGGGATAAGCCGCCCCCGCTCTGGGACACTGGGAAACCTGCCCGATCTGCGATACTGGAAATCCCGCCCACTCTGGGACACAGGGAAACCCGCCCGCTCTGGGACATTGGGAAACTCGCCCACTCTGGTACCCAGGGAAATCTCCCACTGCTCTGGGACACTGGGAAACCCGCCAGGCTGGTATGCAGGGAAATCTCCCACTGCTCTGGGACACTGGGAAGCCCGCCTGCTCCGGAACACTGGGAAATACGCCCGCTCTGGAACACTGGGAAAGCCGTCCGCTCTGGGAAACCCGCCCGCTCTGGGACACTGGTAAACTCACCCAATCTGGGACACAGGGAAACGCCAGCCGGGCAGCGACTCTGGGAAACTCACTCCTCTGGGATTCTGGGAAACAGCCCGCTGTGGGAAATGGGGAAACCCGCTGACTCTGGGAAACACACCCGCTCTGGTACACTGCGAAACCCGCCAGGTCGGGAACACTGGGGAACCCGCCCGCTCTGGGAAACCCACCTGCTCTGGGACACTGGGAAATCTGCCTGCTCTGGGACAGTGGGAAACCCACCCATTCTTGGGCACTGGGAAATCCGCCGCTGTGGGACACTGGGAAAACCTGTCCGCTCTGGGACACTGGAAAGTCGCTCTGGGACACTGGGACACCTGTCCGATCTGGGTGACTGGGATACCCTGCCCATTCTGGCACACTGGGAAACCTGCCTGCTCTGGGACAAAACATCCACTCTGAGACACTGGGAAATCTACCCGTTCTGGGACACTGGGAACCCCCCCCCACTCTGGGATACTGGGAAAACCGCCCGCTCTGGGAAACCTGCCCGCTCGGGGACACTGGTAAACCCACCCACTCTGGGATACTGGGAAATCCACCCACTCTGGGATACTGGGAAAATGTGCCCCCGCTCTGGGACACTGGGAAAACCCGCCCACTCTGGGACACGGGGAAACCCGCCCACTCTGGGAAAGTGGGAAACCCGCCCGCACTGGACACTGGGAAAACTGCCCACTCTGGGACACTGGGAAACCCACCCACTCTGGGACATTGGTATCAGGCCCTGCTCTGGGACACTGGGAAACTCGCCAGCTCTGGGACACTGGGAAACTTGCCAGCTCTGGGAAACTTGGAATCCTGTCCGCTCTGGGACGCTGGGAAAACCCGCCCGCTCTGGGACACTGGGAAACCCGCCCGCACTGGAACACTTGGAAAGCTGCCCGCTCTGGGACACTGGGAAACCTGCCCGCTCTGGGAAACTCGCCCGCTTTGGGACACGAGGAAAGCTACTCCCTCAGGGACACTGGGAAACAGCCTGCTGTGGGAAACGGGGAAACCTTCTGGCTCTGGGAAACACGCCATCTCTGGGACACTGGGAAACCACACGCGCTCTGGGAAACTCGCCCGCTCTTGGACACGAGTAAATTCACTCCCTCTGGCACACTGGGAAACCCACCCGCTCTGGAACACTGGGAAACCTGCCCGCTCTGGGACACCGGGTAACCTGCTCGCTCTGGTACACTGGGAAACACGCCTGCTCTGGTACATTGCGATAACCGCCCCCGCTCTTGGACACAGGGCGACCCCGTCCGCTGAGAAACACTGGGAAACCCACGTGCTCTGGGACACTGGGAAAGCCACCCGCTCTGGGAAACTTGCCCACATTGGGACACGAGGAAACCTGCTCTCTCTGGGGCACTGGGAAACAGCCCGCTGTGGGAAACGGGGAAACCCACCAGGTTGGGAACACTGGTTAACACGCCTGCTCTGGGACACTGGGTAACACACCTGCTCTGGGACACTGGGCAATCGCCCTGGGACACTGGGAAATCACCCTGGGAGACTGGGAAACCCGGCTGCTCTGGGACACTGGAAAACCCGCCCACTCTGTGACACTGGGAAATCGCCCTTGGACACTGGGAAACCCGGCAGCTCTGGAACACTGGAAAACCCACCCACTCTGTGACACTGGGTAATCGCCCTGGGACATTGGGAAACTCACCCACTCTGGTATGCAGGGAAACCGCCATTGCTCTGGGACACTGGGAAACCCGTCTGCTCTGGGTGACTGGGATACCATGCTCAGTCTCGGACACTGGGAAACCCCGACCGCTCTGGGAAACTCACTTGATCTGGGACACTGGTAAACCCACTCCCTCTGGGACACTGCGAACTAGCCCGCTGTGGGAAACGGTGAAACCAGCTGGCTCTGGGAAACACGTCCGCTCTGGGACATTGGGAAACCCGCCCACTCTGGCACACTGGGAAACTCCGCCTGCTCTGGGAAACTCGCCCGCTCTGGGACACTAGGAAACCCATTCCCATTGGTACACTGGGTAACACGCCCGCTCTGGGACATTGGGAAAGACGCCTGCTCGGGGACACTGGGAAACCCACCCGCTCAGGGGCACTGGAAATCCCACCCGCTGTGTTACACTGAGATAACCCGCCCCTGCTCTGGGTCACAGGGAAACCCCGTCCACTCAGAGACACTGGGAAACCCACCTGCTCTGGGGCACTGGGAAACATGCCCGCTCTGGGATACTGGAATACCCGCCCACTCGAGGACACTGGGAAACTCGCCTGCTCTGGAACACTGGGAAACCCGTCCGCTATGGGAAACCCGCCCACTCTGTGGCACTGGTAAACCCACCCGCTCTGGGACACTGGGAAACCCACCCACTCTGGGATACTGGGATAACCCGCCCCCGCTCTAAGACACTGGGAAACCCTGCCCGCGCTGTGAAACTGGGAAACACACCCGTTCTGGGTCACAGGGAAACCCCTTCCACTCAGAGACACTGGGAAACCCACCTGCTCTGGGGCACTGGGAAAACCGCCCGCTCTGGGACAGTGGGAAACCCGCCCGCACTGGAACACTTGGAAAGCTGGCCGCTCTGGGACACTGGGAAACCTGCCCGCTCTGGGAAACTCGCCCACTTTGGAACACGAGGAAAGCTACTCCCCCAGGGACACTGGGAAACAGCCTGCTGTGGGAAACGGGGAAACCTGCTGGCTCTGGGAAACACGCCATCTCTGGGACACTGGGAAACCCCACCCGCTCTGGGAAACTCGCCCGCTCTTGGACACGAATAAATTCACTCCCTCTGGGACACTGGGAAACCCACCCGCTCTGGAACACTGGGAAACCTGCCCGCTCTGGGACACCGGGTAACCTGCTCACTCTGGTACACTGGGAAACACGCCTGCTCTGGTACATTGCGATAACCGCCCCCGCTCTTGAACACAGGGCGACCCCGGCCGCTGAGAAACACTGGGAAACCCACGTGCTCTGGGACACTGGGAAAGCCACCCGCTCTGGGAAACTTGCCCACTTTGGGACACGAGGAAACCTGCTCTCTCTGGGGCACTGGGAAACAGCCCGCTGTGGTAAACGGAGAAACCCACCAGGTTGGGAACACTGGTTAACACGCCTGCTCTGGGACACTGGGTAACACGCCTGCTCTGGGACACTGGGAAATCGCCCTGGGACACTGGGAAATCACCCTGTGAGATTGGGAAACCCGGCTGCTCTGGGACACTGGAAAACCCGCCCACTCTGTGACACTGGGAAATCGCCCTTGGACACTGGGAAACCCGGCAGCTCTGGGACACTGGGAAACCCACCCACTCTGTGACACTGGGTAATCGCCCTGGGACATTGGGAAACTCACCCACTCTGGTATGCAGGGAAACCGCCATTGCTCTGGGACACTGGGTAACCCGTCTGCTCTGGGTGACTGGGATACCATGCTCAGTCTCGGACACTGGGAAACCCCGACCGCTCTGGGAAACTCACCTGATCTGGGACACTAGTAAAACCACTCCCTCTGGGACACTGCGAACTAGCCCGCTGTGGGAAACGGTGAAACCAGCTGGCTCTGGGAAACACGTCCGCTGTGGGACATTGGGAAACCCGCCCACTCTGGCACACTGGGAAACTCCGCCTGCTCTGGGAACTCGCCCGCTCTGGGACACTAGGAAACCCATTCCCATTGGTACACTGGGTAACACGCCCGCTCTGGGACATTGGGAAACACGCCTGCTCGGGGACACTGGGAAACCCACCCGCTCAGGGGCACTGGAAATCCCACCCGCTGTGTTACACTGAGATAACCCGCTCCTGCTCTGGGTCACATGGAAACCCCGTCCACTCAGAGACACTGGGAAACCCACCTGCTCTGGGACTCTGGGACACTGGGAAACACGCCCGCTCTGGAACACTGGGAAAACAGTCCGCTATGGGAAACCCGCCCACTCTGTGGCACTGGTAAACCCACCCGCTCTGGGACACTGGGAAACCCACCCACTCTGGAATACTGGGAAAACCCGCCCCCGCTCCAAGAAACTGGGAAACCCTGCCCGCGCTGTGAAACTGGGAAACACACCCGTTCTGGGTCACAGGGAAACCCCGTCCACTCAGAGACACTGGGAAACCCACCTGCTCTGGGGCACTGGGAAACATGCCCGCTCTGGGATACTGGAATACCCGCCCACTCGGGGACACTGGGAAACTCGCCTGCTCTGGGACTCTGGGACACTGGGGAACACGCCCGCTCTGGAACACTGGGAAACCCGTCTGCTATGGGAACCCCACCTGCTCTGGGACACTGGGAAACCTACCCCTGCTCTGGGACACAGAGAAACCCCAGCCGGGCAGAGACTCTGGGAAACTCACTCCCTCTGGGATACTGGGAAACAGCCCGTTGTGGGAAACGGGGAAACCCGCTGGCTCTGGGAAACACACCCGCTCTGGGACACTGCGAAACCCGCCAGGTCGGGAACACTGGGAAACCCGCCCGCTCTGGGAAACCCACCTGCTCTGGGACACTGGGAAATCTGCCTGCTCTGAGACAGTGGGAAACCCACCGATTATTGGGCACTGGGAAACCCGCCGCTGTGGGACACTGGGAAAACCTGTCCGCTCTGGGACACTGGAAAGACGCTCTGCGACACTGGGACACCTGTCCGATCTGGGTGACTGGGATACCCTGCCCATTCTGGCACACTGGAAAACCTCCCTGCTCTGGGACAAAACATCCCACTCTGAGACACTGGGAAACCCACCCGTTCTGGGACACTGGGAAACCCGCCCCCCCACTCTGGGACACTGGGAAACCTCGCCCGTTCTGGGACGCTGGGAAATTCATGTGCTCTGGGGCACTGGGAAACACGTCTGCTGTGGGACACTGGGAAACATGCCCGCTCTGGAACAGTGGGAAACCCACCCGTTCTGGGACACTGGGAAACCCGCCCGCTCTGGGAAACCTGCCCACTCGGGGACACTGGTAAACCCACCCACTCTGGGAAACTGGGAAACCCACCCACTGTGGGATACTGGGATAATGTGCCCCCGCTCTGGGACACTGGGAAAACCCGCCCACTCTGGGACACTGGGAAACCCGCCCACTCTGGGACACTTGGAAACCCGCCCGCACTGGACACTGGGAAAACTGCCCACTCTGGGAAACTGGGAAACCCACCCACTCTCGGACACTGGTATCAGGCCCTGCTCTGGGATACTGGGAAACCTGCCCACTCTGGGAAACTCGCCCGCTTTGGGACACGAGGAAAGCTACTCCCCCAGGGACACTGGGAAACAGCCTGCTGTGGGAAACGGGGAAACCTGCTGGCTCTGGGAAACACGCCCTCTCTGGGACACTGGGAAACCCCACCCGCTCTGGGAAACTCGCCCGCTCTTGGACACGAGTAAATTCTCTCCCTCTGGGACACTGGGAAACAGCCCGCTGTGCGAAACGGAGAAATCCGCTGGCTCTGGGAAACACGCCAGCTCTGGAACAGTGGGAAACCCACCCGTTCTGGGACAATGGGAAACCCGCCCACTCTGGGAAACCTGCCCGCTCGGGGACACTGGTAAACCCACCCACTCTGGGATACTGGGAAACCCACCCACTCTGGGATACTGGGATAATGTGCCCCCGCTCTGGGGCACTGGGAAATCTGCCCGCTGTGGGACACTGGGAAACACACAATCTCTGGGACAGTGGGATCCCTGCTCGCTCTAGGAAACCCACCCACTCTGGGACACTGGTAACCCCACCCGCTCTGGGACACTGGGAACCCCATCCGCTCTGGGACACTGGGATAAGCCGCCCCCGCTCTGGGACACTGGGAAACCTGCCCGATCTGCGACACTGAAAATCCCGCCCACTCTGGGACACAGGGAAATCCGCCCGCTCTGGGACATTGGGAAACTCGCCCACTCTGGAACCCAGGGAAATCTACCACTGATCTGGGACACTGGGAAACCCGCCAGGCTGGTATGCAGGGAAATCTACCACTGCTCTGGGACACTGGGAAGCCCACCTGCTCCGGAACACTGGGAAACACGCCCGCTCTGGAACACTGGGAAACCCGTCCGCTCTGGGAAACCCGCCCGCTCTGTGACACTGGTAAACTCACCCGCTCTGGGACACTGGGAAACCCACCCACTCTGGGATACAGGGATAACCCGCCCCCGCTCTAAAACACTGGGAAACCCTGCCCGCTCTGTGAAACTGGGAAACACACCCGTTCTGGGACAGTGGGAAACCCACTCCTGCTCTGGGACACAGGGAAATCCCAGCCGGGCAGAGACTCTGGGAAACTCACTCCCTCTGGCACACTGGGAAACCTGCCTGCTCTGGGACAAAATATCCACTCTGAGACACCGGGAAATCCACCCGTTCTGGGACACTGGGAACCCCCCCCCCCCACTCTGGGACACTGGGAAACCCTCCCTCTCTGGGAAACCTGCCCACTCGTTGACACTGGCAAACCCACCCACTCTGGGATACTGGGAAACCCACCCACTCTGGGATATTGGGATAATGTGCCCCCGCTCTGGGACACTGGGAAAACCCGCCCACTCTGGGACACTGGGAAACCCGCCCACACTGGGACAGTGGGAAACCCGCCCGCACTGGACACTGGGAAAACTGCCCACTTTGGGACACTGGGAAACCCACCCACTCTGGGACACTGGTATCAGGCCCTGCTCTGGGAAACTGGGAATCCTGTCCGCTCTGGGACACTGGGAAAACCCGTCCGCTCTGGGACACTGGGAAAACCGCCCGCACTGGGACACTGGAAAACACGCCCGCTCTGGAACACTGGGGAACCCGTCCGCTCTGGAAAACCCACCCGCTCTGTGACACTGGTAAACCCACCCGCTCTGGGACACTGGGAAACCCACCCACTCTGGTATACTGGGATAACCCGCCCCCGCTCTAAGACACTGGGAAACCCTGCCCGCTCTGTGAAACTGGGAAACAGACCCGTTCTGGGACACTGGGAAACCTACCCCTGCTCTGTGACACAGGGAAACCCCAGCCGGGCAGAGACTCTGGGAAACTCACTCCCTCTGGGATACTGGGAAACAGCCCGTTGTGGGAAACGGGGAAACCCGCTGGCTCTGGGAAACACACCCGCTCTGGGACACTGCGAAACCCGCCAGGTCGGGAACACTGGGAAACCCGCCCGCTCCGGGAAACCCACCTGCTCTGAGAAACTGGGAAATCTGCCTGCTCTGAGACAGTGGGAAACCCACCGATTATTGGGCACTGGGAAACCCGCCGCTGTGGGACACTGGGAAAAACTGTTCGCTCTGGGACACTGGAAAGCCGCTTTGCGACACTGGGACACCTGTCCGATCTGGGTGACTGGGATACCCTGCCCATTCTGGCACACTGGAAAACCTGCCTGCTCTGGGACAATACATCCCACTCTGAGACACTGGGAAACCGACCCGTTCTGGGACACTGGGAAATTCATGTGCTCTGGGGCACTGGGAAATATGTCTGCTGTGGGACACTGGGAAACACGCCCGCTCTGGAACAGTGGGACACCCACCCGTTCTGGGACACTGGGAAACCCGCCCGCTCTGGGAAACCTGCCCACTCGGGGACACTGGTAAACCCACCCACTCTGGGATACTGGGAAACCCACCCACTCTGGGATACTGGGATAATGTGCCCCCACTCTGGGACACTGGGAAAACCCGCCCACTCTGGGACACTGGTAAACCCGCCCACTCTGGGACACTGGGAAACCCGCCCGCACTGGACACTGGGAAAACTGCCCACTCTGGGACACTGGGAAACCCACCCACTCTGGGACACTTGTATCAGGCCCTGCTCTGGGACACTGGGAAACTCGCCCGCACTGGAACACTTGGAAAGCTGCCCGCTCTGGGTCTCTGGGAAACCTGCCCACTCTGAGAAACTCGCCCGCTTTGGGACACGAGGAAAGCTACTCCCCCAGGGATACTGGGAAACAGCCCGCTGTGGGACACTGGGAAACACACACGCTCTGGGACAGTGGGATACCTGCCCGCTCTAGGAAACCCACCCACTCTGGGACACTGGTAAACCCACCCGCTCTGGGACACTGGGAACCCCATCCGCTCTGGGACACTGGGATAAGCCGCCCCCGCTCTGGGACACTGGGAAACCTGCCCGCTCTGCGACACTGGAAGTCCCGCCCACTCTGGGACACAGGGAAACCCGCCCGCTCTGGGACATTGGGAAACTCGCCCACTCTGGTACCCAGGGAAATCTCCCACTGCTCTGGGACACTGGGAAACCCGCCAGGCTGGTATGCAGGGAAATCTCCCACTGCTCTGGGACACTGGGAAGCCCGCCTGCTCTGGAACACTGGGAAACACGCCCGCTCTGGAACACTGGGAAACCCGTCCGCTCTGGGAAACCCGCCCGCTCTGTGACACTGGTAAACTCACCCGCTCTGGGACACTGGGAAACCCACCCACTCTGGGATACAGGGATAACCCGCCCCCGCTCTAAGACACTGGGAAACCCTGCCCGCTCTGTGAAACTGGGAAACACACCCGTTCTGGGACAGTGGGAAACCCACTCCTGCTCTGGGACACAGGGAAACCCCAGCCGGGCAGAGACTCTGGGAAACCCACTCCCTCTCGGATACTGGGAAACAGCCCGCTGTGGGAAATGGGGAAACCCGCTGGCTCTGGGAAACACACCCGCTCTGGGACACTGCGAAACCCGCCAGGTCGGGAACACTGGGGAACCCGCCCGCTCTGGGAAACCCACCTGCTCTGGGACACTGGGAAATCTGCCTGCTCTGGGTCAGTGAGAAACCCACCCATTCTTGGGCACTGGGAAACCCGCCGCTGTGGGACACTGGGAAAACCTGTCCGCTCTGGGACACTGGAAAGCCGCTCTGGGACACTGGGACACCTGTCCGATCTGGGTGACTGGGATACCCGGCCCATTCTGGTACACTGGGAAACCTGCCTGCTCTGGGACAAAACATCCACTCTGAGACACTGGGAAATCCACCCGTTCTGGGACACTGGGAACCCCACCCCCACTCTGGGACACTGGGAAACCCACCCGCTCTGGGAAACCTGCCCACTCGGGGACACTGGTAAACCCACCCACTCTGGGATACTGGGAAACCCACCCACTCTGGGATACTGGGATAATGTGCCCCCGCTCTGGGACACTGGGAAAACCCGCCCACTCTGGGACACTGGGAAACCCGCCCACTCTGGGACAGTGGGAAACCCGCCCGCACTGGACACTGGGTAAACTGCCCACTCTGGGACACTGGGAAACCCACCCACTCTGGGACACTGGTATCAGGCCCTGCTCTGGGAAACTGGGAATCCTGTCCGCTCTGGGACACTGGGAAAACCCGCCCGCTCTGGGACACTGGGAAAACCGCCCGCTCTGGGACAGTGGGAAACCCGCCCGCACTGGAACACTTGGAAAGCTGCCCGCTCTGGGACACTGGGAAACCTGCCCGCTCTGGGAAACTCGCCCGTTTTGGGACACGAGGAAAGCTGCTCCCCCAGGGACACTGGGAAACAGCCTGCTGTGGGAAACGGGGAAACCTGCTGGCTCTGGGTAACACGCCATCTCTGGGACACTGGGAAACCCCACCCGCTCTGGGAAACTCGCCCGCTCTGGGACACTGGGAAACCTGCCCGCTATGGGACACCGGATAACCTGCTCGCTCTGGTACACTGGGAAACACGCCTGCTCTGGTACATTGCGCTAACCGCCCCCGCTCTGGGACACAGGGCGACCCCGTCCGCTGAGAAACACTGGGAAACCCACGTGCTCTGGGACACTGGGAAAGCCACCCGCTCTGGGAAACTTGCCCACTTTGGGACACGAGGAAACCTGCTCTCTCTGGGGCACTGGGAAACAGCCCGCTGTGGGAAACGGGAAACCCACCAGGTTGGGAACACTGGTTAACACGCCTGCTCTGGGACACTGGGTAACACGCCTGCTCTGGGACACTGGGAAATCGCACTGGGACACTGGGAAATCACCCTGGGAGACTGGGAAACCCGGCTGCTCTGGGACACTGGAAAACCCGCCCACTCTGTGACACTGGGAAATCGCCCTTGGACACTGGGAAACCCGGCAGCTCTGGGACACTGGGAAACCCACCCACTCTGTGACACTGGGTAATCGCCCTGGGACATTGGGAAACTCACCCACTCTGGTATGCAGGGAAACCGCCATTGCTCTGGGACACTGGGAAACCCGTCTGCTCTGGGTGACTGGGATACCATGCTCAGTCTCGGACACTGGGAAACCCCGACCGCTCTGGGAAACTCGCCTGATCTGGGACACTGGTAAACCCACTCCCTCTGGGACACTGGGAACTAGCCCGCTGTGGGAAATGGTGAAACCAGCTGGCTCTGGGAAACACGTCCGCTCCGGGACATTGGGAAACCCGCCCACTCTGGCACACTGGGAAACTCCGCCTGCTCTGGGAAACTCGCCCGCTCTGGGACACTAGGAAACCCATTCCCATTGGTACACTGGGTAACACGCCCGCTCTGGGACATTGGGAAACACGCCTGCTCTGGGACACTGGGAAACCCACCCGTTCAGGGGCACTGGAAATCCCACCCGCTGTGTTACACTGAGATAACCCGCCCCTGCTCTGGGTCACAGGGAAACCCCGTCCACTCAGAGACACTGGGAAACCCACCTGCTCTGGGGCACTGGGAAACATGCCCGCTCTGGGATACTGGAATACCCGCCCACTCGGGGACACTGGGAAACTCCCCTGCTCTGGGACTCTGGGACACTGGGAAACACGGTCGCTCTGGAACACTGGGAAACCCGTCCGCTATGGGAAACCTACCCACTCTGTGGCACTGGTAAACCCACCCGCTCTGGGACACTGGGAAACCCACCCACTCTGGGATACTGGGATAACCCGCCCCCGCTCTAAGACACTGGGAAACCCTGCCCGCTCTGTGAAACTGGGAAACACACCCGTTCTGGGACACTGGGAAACCCACCCCTGCTCTGGGACACAGGGAAACCCCAGCCGGGCAGAGACTCTGGGAAACTCACTCCCTCTGGGATACTGGGAAACAGCCCGCTGTGGGAAACGGGGAAACCCGCTGGCTCTGGGAAACACACCCGCTCTGGGACACTGCGAAACCCACCAGGTCTGGGACACTGGGAAACCCGCCCACTCTGGGAAACCTGCCCGCTCGGGGACACTGGTAAACCCACCCACTCTGGGATACTGGGAAACCCACCCTCTATGGGATACTGGGATAATGTGCCCCCGCTCTGGGGCACTGGGAAATCTGCCCACTGTGGGACACTGGGAAACACACCCGCTCTGGGACAGTGGGTTACCTGCCCGCTCTAGGAAACCCACTCACTCTGGAACACTGGTAAACCCACCCGCTCTGGGACATTGGGAACCCCATCCGCTCTGGGACACTGGGAGAAGCCGCCCCCGTTCTGGGACACTGGGAAACCTGCCCGATCGGCGACACTGGGAATCCCGCCCACTCTGGGACACAGGGAAACCCGCCCGCTCTGGGACATTGGGAAACTCGCCCACTCTGCTACCCAGGGAAATTTCCCACTACTCTGGGACACTGGGAAATGCGCCAGGCTGGTACGCAGGGAAATCTCCCACTGCTCTGGGACACTGGGAAGCCCGCCTGCTCTGGAACACTGGCAAACACACCCGCTCTGGAACACTGGGAAACCCGTCCGCTCTGGGAAACCCGCACACTCTGTGACACTGGTAAACCCACCCACTCTGGGATACTGGGAAACCCACCCACTCTGGGATACTGGGATAATGTGCCCCCGCTCTGGGACACTGGGAAACCCGCCCACTCTGGGACACTGGTAAACCCGCCCACTCTGGGACACTGGGAAACCCGCCCGCACTGGACACTGGGAAAACTGCCCACTCTGGGACACTGGGAAACCCACCCACTCTGGGACACTTGTATCAGGCCCTGCTCTGGGACACTGGGAAACTCGCCCGCACTGGAACACTTGGAAAGCTGCCCGCTCTGGGTCACTGGGAAACCTGCCCACTCTGGGAAACTCGCCCGCTTTGGGACACGAGGAAAGCTACTCCCCCAGGGATACTGGGAAACAGCCTGCTGTGGGAAACGGGGAAAACTGCTGGCTCTGGGAAACACGCCCTCTCTGGGACACTGGGAAACCCCACCCGCTCTGGGAAACTCGCCCGCTCTTGGACACGAGTAAATTCCCTCCCTCTGGGACACTGGGAAACAGCCCGCTGTGCGAAACGGAGAAACCCGCTGGCTCTGGGAAACACGCCCGCTCTGGAACAGTGGGAAACCCACCCGTTCTGGGACACTGGGGAACCCGCCCACTCTGGGAAACCTGCCCGCTCGGGGACACTGGTAAACCCACCCACTCTGGGATACTGGGAAACCCACTCACTCTGCGATACTGGGATAATGTGCCCCCGCTCTGGGGCACTGGGAAATCTGCCCGCTGTGGGACACTGGGAAACACACACGCTCTGGGACAGTGGGATACCTGCCCGCTCTAGGAAACCCACCCACTCTGGGACACTGGTAAACCCACCCGCTCTGGGACACTGGGAACCCCATCCGCTCTGTGACACTGGGATAAGCCGCCCCCGCTCTGGGACACTGGGAAACCTGCCCGGTCTGCGACACTGGAAGTCCCGCCCACTCTGGGACACAGGGAAACCCGCCCGCTCTGGGACATTGGGAAACTCGCCCACTCTGGTACCCAGGGAAATCTCCCACTGCTCTGGGACACTGGGAAACCCGCCAGGCTGGTATGCAGGGAAATCTCCCACTGCTCTGGGACACTGGGAAGCCCGCCTGCTCTGGAACACTGGGAAACACGCCCGCTCTGGAACACTGGGAAACCCGTCCGCTCTGGGAAACCCGCCCGCTCTGTGACACTGATAAACTCACCCGCTCTGGGACACTGGGAAACCCACCCACTCTGGGATACAGGGATAACCCGCCCCCGCTCTAAGACACTGGGAAACCCTGCCCGCTCTGTGAAACAGGGAAACACACCCGTTCTGGGACAGTGGGAAACCCACTCCTGCTCTGGGACACAGGGAAACCCCAGCCGGGCAGAGACTCTGGGAAACCCACTCCCTCTGGGATACTGGGAAACAGCCCGCTGTGGGAAATGGGGAAACCCGCTGGCTCTGGGAAACACACCCGCTCTGGGACACTGCGAAACCCGCCAGGTCGGGAACACTGGGGAACCCGCCCGCTCTGGGAAACCCACCTGCTCTGGGACACTGGGAAATCTGCCTGCTCTGGGACAGTGAGAAACCCACCCATTCTTGGGCACTGGGAAACCCGCCGCTGTGGGACACTGGGAAAACCTGTCCGCTCTGGGACACTGGAAAGCCGCTCTGGGACACTGGGACACCTGTCCGATCTGGGTGACTGGGATACCCGGCCCATTCTGGTACACTGGGAAACCTGCCTGCTCTGGGACAAAACATCCACTCTGAGACACTGGGAAATCCACCCGTTCTGGGACACTGGGAACCCCACCCCCACTCTGGGACACTGGGAAACCCACCCGCTCTGGGAAGCCTGCCCACTCGGGGACACTGGTAAACCCACCCACTCTGGGATACTGGGAAACCAACCCACTCTGGGATACTGGGATAATGTGCCCCCGCTCTGGGACACTGGGAAAATCCGCCCACTCTGGGACACTGGGAAACCCGCCCACTCTGGGACAGTGGGAAACCCGCCCGCACTGGACACTGGGTAAACTGCCCACTCTGGGACACTGGGAAACCCACCCACTCTGGGACACTGGCATCAGGCCCTGCTCTGGGAAACTGGGAATCCTGTCCGCTCTGGGACACTGGGAAAACCCGCCCGCTCTGGGACACTGGGAAAACCGCCCGCTCTGGGACAGTGGGAAACCGCCCGCACTGGAACACTTGGAAAGCTGCCCGCTCTGGGACACTGGGAAACCTGCCCGCTCTGGGAAACTCGCCCGTTTTGGGACACGAGTAAAGCTACTCCCCCAGGGACACTGGGAAACAGCCTGTTGTGGGAAACGGGGAAACCTGCTGGCTCTGGGTAACACGCCATCTCTGGGACACTGGGAAACCCCACCCGCTCTGGGAAACTCGCCCGCTCTGGGACACTGGGAAACCTGCCCGCTATGGGATATCGGATAACCTGCTCGCTCTGGTACACTGGGAAACACGCCTGCTCTGGTACATTGCGCTAACCGCCCCCGCTCTGGGACACAGGGCGACCCCGTCCGCTGAGAAACACTGGGAAACCCACCTGCTCTGGGACACTGGGAAAGCCACCCGCTCTGGGAAACTTGCCCACTTTGGGACACGAGGAAACCTGCTCTCTCTGGGGCACTGGGAAACAGCCCGCTGTGGGAAACGGGAAACCCACCAGGTTGGGAACACTGGTTAACACGCCTGCTCTGGGACACTGGGTAACACGCCTGCTCTGGGACACTGGGAATTCGCCCTGGGACACTGGGAAATCACCCTGGGAGACTGGGAAACCCGGCTGCTCTGGGACACTGGAAAACCCGCCCACTCTGTTACACTGGGAAATCGCCCTTGGACACTGGGAAACCCGGCAGCTCTGGGACACTGGGAAACCCACCCACTCTGTGACACTGGGTAATCGCCCTGGGACATTGGGAAACTCACCCACTCTGGTATGCAGGGAAACCGCCATTGGTCTGGGACACTGGGAAACCCGTCTGCTCTGGGTGACTGGGATACCATGCTCAGTCTCGGACACTGGGAAACCCCGACCGCTCTGGGAAACTCGCCTGATCTGGGACACTGGTAAACCCACTCCCTCTGGGACACTGGGAACTAGCCCGCTGTGGGAAATGGTGAAACCAGCTGGCTCTGGGAAACACGTCCGCTCCGGGACATTGGGAAACCCGCCCACTCTGGCACACTGGGAAACTCCACATGCTCTGGGAAACTCGCCCGCTCTTGGACACTAGGAAACCCATTCCCATTGGTACACTGGGTAACACGCCCGCTCTGGGACATTGGGAAACACGCCTGCTCTGGGACACTGGGAAACCCACCCGCTCAGGGGCACTGGAAATCCCACACGCTGTGTTACACTGAGATAACCCGCCCCTGCTCTGGGTCACTGGGAAGCCCGCCTGCTCTGGAAAAATGGGAAACACGCCCGCTCTGGAACACTGGGAAACCCGTCCGCTCTGGGAAACCCGCCCGCTCTGTGACACTGGTAAACTCACCCGCTCTGGGACACTGGGAAACCCACCCACTCTGGGATACAGGGATAACCCGCCCCCGCTCTAAGACACTGGGAAACCCTGCCCGCTCTGTGAAACAGGGAAACACACCCGTTCTGGGACAGTGGGAAACCCACTCCTGCTCTGGGACACAGGGAAACCCCAGCCGGGCAGAGACTCTGGGAAACCCACTCCCTCTGGGATACTGGGAAACAGCCCGCTGTGGGAAATGGGGAAACCCGCTGGCTGTGGGAAACACACCCGCTCTGGGACACTGCGAAACCCGCCAGGTCGGGAACACTGGGGAACCCGCCCGCTCTGGGAAACCCACCTGCTCTGGGACACTGGGAAATCTGCCTGCTCTGGGACAGTGAGAAACCCACCCATTCTTGGGCACTGGGAAACCCGCCGCTGTGGGACACTGGGAAAACCTGTCCGCTCTGGGACACTGGAAAGCCGCTCTGGGACACTGGGACACCTGTCCGATCTGGGTGACTGGGATACCCGGCCCATTCTGGTACACTGGGAAACCTGCCTGCTCTGGGACAAAACATCCACTCTGAGACACTGGGAAATCCACCCGTTCTGGGACACTGGGAACCCCACCCCCACTCTGGGACACTGGGAAACCCACCCGCTCTGGGAAGCCTGCCCACTCGGGGACACTGGTAAACCCACCCACTCTGGGATACTGGGAAACCAACCCACTCTGGGATACTGGGATAATGTGCCCCCGCTCTGGGACACTGGGAAAATCCGCCCACTCTGGGACACTGGGAAACCCGCCCACTCTGGGACAGTGGGAAACCCGCCCGCACTGGACACTGGGTAAACTGCCCACTCTGGGACACTGGGAAACCCACCCACTCTGGGACACTGGTATCAGGCCCTGCTCTGGGAAACTGGGAATCCTGTCCGCTCTGGGACACTGGGAAAACCCGCCCGCTCTGGGACACTGGGAAAACCGCCCGCTCTGGGGCAGTGGGAAACCGCCCGCACTGGAACACTTGGAAAGCTGTCCGCTCTGGGACACTGGGAAACCTGCCCGCTCTGGGAAACTCGCCCGTTTTGGGACACGAGTAAAGCTACTCCCCCAGGGACACTGGGAAACAGCCTGTTGTGGGAAACGGGGAAACCTGCTGGCTCTGGGTAACACGCCATCTCTGGGACACTGGGAAACCCCACCCGCTCTGGGAAACTCGCCCGCTCTGGGACACTGGGAAACCTGCCCGCTATGGGATATCGGATAACCTGCTCGCTCTGGTACACTGGGAAACACGCCTGCTCTGGTACATTGCGCTAACCGCCCCCGCTCTGGGACACAGGGCGACCCCGTCCGCTGAGAAACACTGGGAAACCCACCTGCTCTGGGACACTGGGAAAGCCACCCGCTCTGGGAAACTTGCCCACTTTGGGACACGAGGAAACCTGCTCTCTCTGGGGCACTGGGAAACAGCCCGCTGTGGGAAACGGGAAACCCACCAGGTTGGGAACACTGGTTAACACGCCTGCTCTGGGACACTGGGTAACACGCCTGCTCTGGGACACTGGGAATTCGCCCTGGGACACTGGGAAATCACCCTGGGAGACTGGGAAACCCGGCTGCTCTGGGACACTGGAAAACCCGCCCACTCTGTTACACTGGGAAATCGCCCTTGGACACTGGGAAACCCGGCAGCTCTGGGACACTGGGAAACCCACCCACTCTGTGACACTGGGTAATCGCCCTGGGACATTGGGAAACTCACCCACTCTGGTATGCAGGGAAACCGCCATTGGTCTGGGACACTGGGAAACCCGTCTGCTCTGGGTGACTGGGATACCATGCTCAGTCTCGGACACTGGGAAACCCCGACCGCTCTGGGAAACTCGCCTGATCTGGGACACTGGTAAACCCACTCCCTCTGGGACACTGGGAACTAGCCCGCTGTGGGAAATGGTGAAACCAGCTGGCTCTGGGAAACACGTCCGCTCCGGGACATTGGGAAACCCGCCCACTCTGGCACACTGGGAAACTCCACCTGCTCTGGGAAACTCGCCCGCTCTTGGACACTAGGAAACCCATTCCCATTGGTACACTGGGTAACACGCCCGCTCTGGGACATTGGGAAACACGCCTGCTCTGGGACACTGGGAAACCCACCCGCTCAGGGGCACTGGAAATCCCACACGCTGTGTTACACTGAGATAACCCGCCCCTGCTCTGGGTCACAGGGAAACCCCGTCCACTCAGAGACACTGGGAAACCCACCTGCTCTGGGGCACTGGGAAACATGCCCGCTCTGGGATACTGGAATACCCGCCCACTCGGGGACACTGGGAAACTCGCCTGCTCTGGGACTCTGGGACACTGGGAAACACGGTCGTTCTGGAACACTGGGAAACCCGTCCGCTATGGGAAACCCACCCACTCTGTGGCACTGGTAAACCCACCCACTCTGGGACACTGGGAAACCCACCCACTCTGGGATACTGGGATAACCCGCCCCCGCTCTAAGACACTGGGAAACCCTGCCCACTCTGTGAAACTGGGAAACACACCCGTTCTGGGACACTGGGAAACCCACCCCTGCTCTGGGACACAGGGAAACCCCAGCCGGGCAGAGACTCTGGAAAACTCACTCCCTCTGGGATACTGGGAAACAGCCCGCTGTGGGAAACGTGGAAACCCGCTGGCTCTGGGAAACACACCCGCTCTGGGACACTGCGAAACCCACCAGGTCTGGGACACTGGGAAACCCGCCCACTCTGGGAAACCTGCCCGCTCGGGGACACTGGTAAACCCACCCACTCTGGGATACTGGGAAACCCACCCTCTATGGGATACTGGGATAATGTGCCCCCGCTCTGGGGCACTGGGAAATCTGCCCGCTGTGGGACACTGGGAAACACACCCGCTCTGGGACAGTGGGTTACCTGCCCGCTCTAGGAAACCCACTCACTCTGGAACACTGGTAAACCCACCCGCTCTGGGACATTGGGAACCCCATCCGCTCTGGGACACTGGGAGAAGCCGCCCCCGCTCTGGGACACTGGGAAACCTGCCCGATCGGCGACACTGGGAATCCCGCCCACTCTGGGACACAGGGAAACCCGCCCGCTCTGGGACATTGGGAAACTCGCCCACTCTGCTACCCAGGGAAATTTCCCACTACTCTGGGACACTGGGAAATGCGCCAGGCTGGTACGCAGGGAAATCTCCCACTGCTCTGGGACACTGGGAAGCCCGCCTGCTCTGGAACACTGGTAAACCCGCCCACTCTGGGACACTGGGAAACCCGCCCGCACTGGACACTGGGAAAACTGCCCACTCTGGGACACTGGGAAACCCGCCCACTCTGGGACACTTGTATCAGGCCCTGCTCTGGGACACTGGGAAACTCGCCCGCACTGGAACACTTGGAAAGCTGCCCGCTCTGGGTCACTGGGAAACCTGCCCACTCTGGGAAACTCGCCCGCTTTGGGACACGAGGAAAGCTACTCCCCCAGGGATACTGGGAAACAGCCTGCTGTGGGAAACGGGGTAAACTGCTGGCTCTGGGAAACACGCCCTCTCTGGGACACTGGGAAACCCCACCCGCTCTGGGAAACTCGCCCGCTCTTGGACACGAGTAAATTCCCTCCCTCTGGGACACTGGGAAACAGCCCGCTGTGCGAAACGGAGAAACCCGCTGGCTCTGGGAAACACGCCCGCTCTGGAACAGTGGGAAACCCACCCGTTCTGGGACACTGGGGAACCCGCCCACTCTGGGAAACCTGCCCGCTCGGGGACACTGGTAAACCCACCCACTCTGGGATACTGGGAAACCCACTCACTCTGGGATACTGGGATAATGTGCCCCCGCTCTGGGGCACTGGGAAATCTGCCCGCTGTGGGACACTGGGAAACACACACGCTCTGGGACAGTGGGATACCTGCCCGCTCTGGGACAGTGAGAAACCCACCCATTCTTGGGCACTGGGAAACCCGCCGCTGTGGGACACTGGGAAAACCTGTCCGCTCTGGGACACTGGAAAGCCGCTCTGGGACACTGGGACACCTGTCCGATCTGGGTGACTGGGATACCCGGCCCATTCTGGTACACTGGGAAACCTGCCTGCTCTGGGACAAAACATCCACTCTGAGACACTGGGAAATCCACCCGTTCTGGGACACTGGGAACCCCACCCCCACTCTGGGACACTGGGAAACCCACCCGCTCTGGGAAGCCTGCCCACTCGGGGACACTGGTAAACCCACCCACTCTGGGATACTGGGAAACCAACCCACTCTGGGATACTGGGATAATGTGCCCCCGCTCTGGGACACTGGGAAAATCCGCCCACTCTGGGACACTGGGAAACCCGCCCACTCTGGGACAGTGGGAAACCCGCCCGCACTGGACACTGGGTAAACTGCCCACTCTGGGACACTGGGAAACCCACCCACTCTGGGACACTGGCATCAGGCCCTGCTCTGGGAAACTGGGAATCCTGTCCGCTCTGGGACACTGGGAAAACCCGCCCGCTCTGGGACACTGGGAAAACCGCCCGCTCTGGGACAGTGGGAAACCGCCCGCACTGGAACACTTGGAAAGCTGCCCGCTCTGGGACACTGGGAAACCTGCCCGCTCTGGGAAACTCGCCCGTTTTGGGACACGAGTAAAGCTACTCCCCCAGGGACACTGGGAAACAGCCTGTTGTGGGAAACGGGGAAACCTGCTGGCTCTGGGTAACACGCCATCTCTGGGACACTGGGAAACCCCACCCGCTCTGGGAAACTCGCCCGCTCTGGGACACTGGGAAACCTGCCCGCTATGGGATATCGGATAACCTGCTCGCTCTGGTACACTGGGAAACACGCCTGCTCTGGTACATTGCGCTAACCGCCACCGCTCTGGGACACAGGGCGACCCCGTCCGCTGAGAAACACTGGGAAACCCACCTGCTCTGGGACACTGGGAAAGCCACCCGCTCTGGGAAACTTGCCCACTTTGGGACACGAGGAAACCTGCTCTCTCTGGGGCACTGGGAAACCGCCCGCTGTGGGAAACGGGAAACCCACCAGGTTGGGAACACTGGTTAACACGCCTGCTCTGGAACACTGGGTAACACGCCTGCTCTGGGACACTGGTAATTCGCCCTGGGACACTGGGAAATCGCCCTGGGAGACTGGGAAACCCGGCTGCTCTGGGACACTGGAAAACCCGCCCACTCTGTTACACTGGGAAATCGCCCTTGGACACTGGGAAACCCGGCAGCTCTGGGACACTGGGAAACCCACCCACTCTGTGACACTGGGTAATCGCCCTGGGACATTGGGAAACTCACCCACTCTGGTATGCAGGGAAACCGCCATTGGTCTGGGACACTGGGAAACCCGTCTGCTCTGGGTGACTGGGATACCATGCTCAGTCTCGGACACTGGGAAACCCCGACCGCTCTGGGAAACTCGCCTGATCTGGGACACTGGTAAACCCACTCCCTCTGGGACACTGGGAACTAGCCCGCTGTGGGAAATGGTGAAACCAGCTGGCTCTGGGAAACACGTCCGCTCCGGGACATTGGGAAACCCGCCCACTCTGGCACACTGGGAAACTCCACCTGCTCTGGGAAACTCGCCCGCTCTTGGACACTAGGAAACCCATTCCCATTGGTACACTGGGTAACACGCCCGCTCTGGGACATTGGGAAACACGCCTGCTCTGGGACACTGGGAAACCCACCCGCTCAGGGGCACTGGAAATCCCACACGCTGTGTTACACTGAGATAACCCGCCCCTGCTCTGGGTCACAGGGAAACCCCGTCCACTCAGAGACACTGGGAAACCCACCTGCTCTGGGGCACTGGGAAACATGCCCGCTCTGGGATACTGGAATACCCGCCCACTCGGGGACACTGGGAAACTCGCCTGCTCTGGGACTCTGGGACACTGGGAAACACGGTCGTTCTGGAACACTGGGAAACCCGTCCGCTATGGGAAACCCACCCACTCTGTGGCACTGGTAAACCCACCCACTCTGGGACACTGGGAAACCCACCCACTCTGGGATACTGGGATAACCCGCCCCCGCTCTAAGACACTGGGAAACCCTGCCCACTCTGTGAAACTGGGAAACACACCCGTTCTGGGACACTGGGAAACCCACCCCTGCTCTGGGACACAGGGAAACCCCAGCCGGGCAGAGACTCTGGAAAACTCACTCCCTCTGGGATACTGGGAAACAGCCCGCTGTGGGAAACGGGGAAACCCGCTGGCTCTGGGAAACACACCCGCTCTGGGACACTGCGAAACCCACCAGGTCTGAGACACTGGGAAACCCGCCCACTCTGGGAAACCTGCCCGCTCGGGGACACTGGTAAACCCACCCACTCTGGGATACTGGGAAACCCACCCTCTATGGGATACTGGGATAATGTGCCCCCGCTCTGGGGCACTGGGAAATCTGCCCGCTGTGGGACACTGGGAAACACACCCGCTCTGGGACAGTGGGTTACCTGCCCGCTCTAGGAAACCCACTCACTCTGGAACACTGGTAAACCCACCCGCTCTGGGACATTGGGAACCCCATCCGCTCTGGGACACTGGGAGAAGCCGCCCCCGCTCTGGGACACTGGGAAACCTGCCCGATCGGCGACACTGGGAATCCCGCCCACTCTGGGACACAGGGAAACCCGCCCGCTCTGGGACATTGGGAAACTCGCCCACTCTGCTACCCAGGGAAATTTCCCACTACTCTGGGACACTGGGAAATGCGCCAGGCTGGTACGCAGGGAAATCTCCCACTGCTCTGGGACACTGGGAAGCCCGCCTGCTCTGGAACACTGGCAAACACACCCGCTCTGGAACACTGGGAAACCCGTCCGCTCTGGGAAACCCGCACACTCTGTGACACTGGTAAACCCACCCACTCTGGGATACTGGGAAACCCACCCACTCTGGGATACTGGGATAATGTGCCCCCGCTCTGGGACACTGGGAAACCCGCCCACTCTGGGACACTGGTAAACCCGCCCACTCTGGGACACTGGGAAACCCGCCCGCACTGGACACTGGGAAAACTGCCCACTCTGGGACACTGGGAAACCCACCCACTCTGGGACACTTGTATCAGGCCCTGCTCTGGGACACTGGGAAACTCGCCCGCACTGGAACACTTGGAAAGCTGCCCGCTCTGGGTCACTGGGAAACCTGCCCACTCTGGGAAACTCGCCCGCTTTGGGACACGAGGAAAGCTACTCCCCCAGGGATACTGGGAAACAGCCTGCTGTGGGAAACGGGGGAAACTGCTGGCTCTGGGAAACACGCCCTCTCTGGGACACTGGGAAACCCCACCCGCTCTGGGAAACTCGCCCGCTCTTGGACACGAGTAAATTCCCTCCCTCTGGGACACTGGGAAACAGCCCGCTGTGCGAAACGGAGAAACCCGCTGGCTCTGGGAAACACGCCCGCTCTGGAACAGTGGGAAACCCACCCGTTCTGGGACACTGGGGAACCCGCCCACTCTGGGAAACCTGCCCGCTCGGGGACACTGGTAAACCCACCCACTCTGGGATACTGGGAAACCCACTCACTCTGGGATACTGGGATAATGTGCCCCCGCTCTGGGGCACTGGGAAATCTGCCCGCTGTGGGACACTGGGAAACACACACGCTCTGGGACAGTGGGATACCTGCCCGCTCTAGGAAACCCACCCACTCTGGGACACTGGTAAACCCACCCGCTCTGGGACACTGGGAACCCCATCCGCTCTGTGACACTGGGATAAGCCGCCCCCGCTCTGGGACACTGGGAAACCTGCCCGGTCTGCGACACTGGAAGTCCCGCCCACTCTGGGACACAGGGAAACCCGCCCGCTCTGGGACATTGGGAAACTCGCCCACTCTGGTACCAGGGAAATCTCCCACTGCTCTGGGACACTGGGAAACCCGCCAGGCTGGTATGCAGGGAAATCTCCCACTGCTCTGGGACACTGGGAAGCCCGCCTGCTCTGGAACACTGGGAAACACGCCCGCTCTGGAACACTGGGAAACCCGTCCGCTCTGGGAAACCCGCCCGCTCTGTGACACTGGTAAACTCACCCGCTCTGGGACACTGGGAAACCCACCCACTCTGGGATACAGGGATAACCCGCCCCCGCTCTAAGACACTGGGAAACCCTGCCCGCTCTGTGAAACAGGGAAACACACCCGTTCTGGGACAGTGGGAAACCCACTCCTGCTCTGGGACACAGGGAAACCCCAGCCGGGCAGAGACTCTGGGAAACCCACTCCCTCTGGGATACTGGGAAACAGCCCGCTGTGGGAAATGGGGAAACCCGCTGGCTCTGGGAAACACACCCGCTCTGGGACACTGCGAAACCCGCCAGGTCGGGAACACTGGGGAACCCGCCCGCTCTGGGAAACCCACCTGCTCTGGGACACTGGGAAATCTGCCTGCTCTGGGACAGTGAGAAACCCACCCATTCTTGGGCACTGGGAAACCCGCCGCTGTGGGACACTGGGAAAACCTGTCTGCTCTGGGACACTGGAAAGCCGCTCTGGGACACTGGGACACCTGTCCGATCTGGGTGACTGGGATACCCGGCCCATTCTGGTACACTGGGAAACCTGCCTGCTCTGGGACAAAACATCCACTCTGAGACACTGGGAAATCCACCCGTTCTGGGACACTGGGAACCCCACCCCCACTCTGGGACACTGGGAAACCCACCCGCTCTGGGAAGCCTGCCCACTCGGGGACACTGGTAAACCCACCCACTCTGGGATACTGGGAAACCAACCCACTCTGGGATACTGGGATAATGTGCCCCCGCTCTGGGACACTGGGAAAATCCGCCCACTCTGGGACACTGGGAAACCCGCCCACTCTGGGACAGTGGGAAACCCGCCCGCACTGGACACTGGGTAAACTGCCCACTCTGGGACACTGGGAAACCCACCCACTCTGGGACACTGGTATCAGGCCCTGCTCTGGGAAACTGGGAATCCTGTCCGCTCTGGGACACTGGGAAAACCCGCCCGCTCTGGGACACTGGGAAAACCGCCCGCTCTGGGGCAGTGGGAAACCGCCCGCACTGGAACACTTGGAAAGCTGCCCGCTCTGGGACACTGGGAAACCTGCCCGCTCTGGGAAACTCGCCCGTTTTGGGACACGAGTAAAGCTACTCCCCCAGGGACACTGGGAAACAGCCTGTTGTGGGAAACGGGGAAACCTGCTGGCTCTGGGTAACACGCCATCTCTGGGACACTGGGAAACCCCACCCGCTCTGGGAAACTCGCCCGCTCTGGGACACTGGGAAACCTGCCCGCTATGGGATATCGGATAACCTGCTCGCTCTGGTACACTGGGAAACACGCCTGCTCTGGTACATTGCGCTAACCGCCCCCGCTCTGGGACACAGGGCGACCCCGTCCGCTGAGAAACACTGGGAAACCCACCTGCTCTGGGACATTGGGAAAGCCACCCGCTCTGGGAAACTTGCCCACTTTGGGACACGAGGAAACCTGCTCTCTCTGGGGCACTGGGAAACAGCCCGCTGTGGGAAACGGGAAACCCACCAGGTTGGGAACACTGGTTAACACGCCTGCTCTGGGACACTGGGTAACACGCCTGCTCTGGGACACTGGGAATTCACCCTGGGACACTGGGAAATCACCCTGGGAGACTGGGAAACCCGGCTGCTCTGGGACACTGGAAAACCCGCCCACTCTGTTACACTGGGAAATCGCCCTTGGACACTGGGAAACCCGGCAGCTCTGGGACACTGGGAAACCCACCCACTCTGTGACACTGGGTAATCGCCCTGGGACATTGGGAAACTCACCCACTCTGGTATGCAGGGAAACCGCCATTGGTCTGGGACACTGGGAAACCCGTCTGCTCTGGGTGACTGGGATACCATGCTCAGTCTCGGACACTGGGAAACCCCGACCGCTCTGGGAAACTCGCCTGATCTGGGACACTGGTAAACCCATTCCCTCTGGGACACTGGGAACTAGCCCGCTGTGGGAAATGGTGAAACCAGCTGGCTCTGGGAAACACGTCCGCTCCGGGACATTGGGAAACCCGCCCACTCTGGCACACTGGGAAACTCCACCTGCTCTGGGAAACTCGCCCGCTCTTGGACACTAGGAAACCCATTCCCATTGGTACACTGGGTAACACGCCCGCTCTGGGACATTGGGAAACACGCCTGCTCTGGGACACTGGGAAACCCACCCGCTCAGGGGCACTGGAAATCCCACACGCTGTGTTACACTGAGATAACCCGCCCCTGCTCTGGGTCACAGGGAAACCCCGTCCACTCAGAGACACTGGGAAACCCACCTGCTCTGGGGCACTGGGAAACATGCCCGCTCTGGGATACTGGAATACCCGCCCACTCGGGGACACTGGGAAACTCGCCTGCTCTGGGACTCTGGGACACTGGGAAACACGGTCGTTCTGGAACACTGGGAAACCCGTCCGCTATGGGAAACCCACCCACTCTGTGGCACTGGTAAACCCACCCACTCTGGGACACTGGGAAACCCACCCACTCTGGGATACTGGGATAACCCGCCCCCGCTCTAAGACACTGGGAAACCCTGCCCACTCTGTGAAACTGGGAAACACACCCGTTCTGGGACACTGGGAAACCCACCCCTGCTCTGGGACACAGGGAAACCCCAGCCGGGCAGAGACTCTGGAAAACTCACTCCCTCTGGGATACTGGGAAACAGCCCGCTGTGGGAAACGGGGAAACCCGCTGGCTCTGGGAAACACACCCGCTCTGGGACACTGCGAAACCCACCAGGTCTGGGACACTGGGAAACCCGCCCACTCTGGGAAACCTGCCCGCTCGGGGACACTGGTAAACCCACCCACTCTGGGATACTGGGAAACCCACCCTCTATGGGATACTGGGATAATGTGCCCCCGCTCTGGGGCACTGGGAAATCTGCCCGCTGTGGGACACTGGGAAACACACCCGCTCTGGGACAGTGGGTTACCTGCCCGCTCTAGGAAACCCACTCACTCTGGAACACTGGTAAACCCACCCGCTCAGGGACATTGGGAACCCCATCCGCTCTGGGACACTGGGAGAAGCCGCCCCCGTTCTGGGACACTGGGAAAGCTGCCCGATCGGCGACACTGGGAATCCCGCCCACTCTGGGACACAGGGAAACCCGCCCGCTCTGGGACATTGGGAAACTCGCCCACTCTGCTACCCAGGGAAATTTCCCACTACTCTGGGACACTGGGAAATCCGCCAGGCTGGTACGCAGGGAAATCTCCCACTGCACTGGGACACTGGGAAGCCCGCCTGCTCTGGAACACTGGCAAACACACCCGCTCTGTGACACTGGTAAACCCACCCGCTCTGGGACACTGGGAAACCCACCCACTCTGGGATACTGGGATAACCCGCCCCCGCTCTAAGACACTGGGAAACCCTGTCCGCTCTGTGTAACTGGGAAACACACCCGTTCTGGGACACTGGGAAACCCACCCCTGCTCTGGGACACAGGGAAACCCCAGCCGGGCAGAGACTCTGGAAAACTCACTCCCTCTGGGATACTGGGAAACAGCCCGCTGTGGGAAACGGGGAAACCCGCTGGCTCTGGGAAACACACCCGCTCTGGGACACTGCGAAACCCACCAGGTCTGGGACACTGGGAAACCCGCCCACTCTGGGAAACCTGCCCGCTCGGGGACACTGGTAAACCCACCCACTCTGGGATACTGGGAAACCCACCCTCTATGGGATACTGGGATAATGTGCCCCCGCTCTGGGGCACTGGGAAATCTGCCCGCTGTGGGACACTGGGAAACACACCCGCTCTGGGACAGTGGGTTACCTGCCCGCTCTAGGAAACCCACTCACTCTGGAACACTGGTAAACCCACCCGCTCAGGGACATTGGGAACCCCATCCGCTCTGGGACACTGGGAGAAGCCGCCCCCGTTCTGGGACACTGGGAAAGCTGCCCGATCGGCGACACTGGGAATCCCGCCCACTCTGGGACACAGGGAAACCCGCCCGCTCTGGGACATTGGGAAACTCGCCCACTCTGCTACCCAGGGAAATTTCCCACTACTCTGGGACACTGGGAAATCCGCCAGGCTGGTACGCAGGGAAATCTCCCACTGCACTGGGACACTGGGAAGCCCGCCTGCTCTGGAACACTGGCAAACACACCCGCTCTGTGACACTGGTAAACCCACCCGCTCTGGGACACTGGGAAACCCACCCACTCTGGGATACTGGGATAACCCGCCCCCGCTCTAAGACACTGGGAAACCCTGTCCGCTCTGTGTAACTGGGAAACACACCCGTTCTGGGACACTGGGAAACCCACCCCTGCTCTGGGACACAGGGAAACCCCAGCCGGGCAGAGACTCTGGGAAACTCACTCCCTCTGGGATACTGGGAAACAGCCCGCTGTGGAAAACGGGGAAACCCGCTGGCTCTGGGAAACACACCCGCTCTGGGACACTGCGAAACCCGCCAGGTCTGGAACACTGGGAAACCCGCCCGCTCTGGGAAACCCACCTGCTCTGGGACACTGGGAAATCTACCTGCTCTGGGACAGTGGGAAACCCACCCATTCTTGGGCACTGGGAAACCAGCCAGGCTGGTACGCAGGGAAATCTCCCACTGCTCTGGGACACTGGGAAGCCCGCCTGCTGTGGAACACTGGCAAACACACCCGCTCTGGAACACTGGGAAACCCGTCCGCTCTGGGAAACCCGCACGCTCTGTGACACTGGTAAACCCACCCGCTCTGGGACACTGGGAAACCCACCCACTCTGGGATACTGGAATAACCTGCCCCCGCTCTAAGACACTGGGAAACTCTGCCCGCTCTGTGAAAATGGGAAACACACCCGTTCTGGGACAGTGGGAAACCCACCCCTGCTCTGGGACACAGGGAAACCCCAGCCGGGCAGAGACTCTGGGAAACTCACTCCCTCTGGGATACTGGGAAACAGCCCGCTGTGGGAAACGGGGAAATCCGCTGGCTCTGGGAAACACACCCGCTCTGGGACACTGCGAAACCCGCCAGGTCGGGAACATTGGGAAACCCGCCCGCTCTGGGAAACCCACCTGCTCTGGGACACTGGGAAATCTGCCTGCTCTGGGACAGTGGGAAACCCACCCATTCTTGGGCACTGGGAAACCCGCCGCTGTAGGACACTGGGAAAACCTGTCCGCTCTGGGACACTGGAAAGCCGCTCTGGGACACTGGGACACCTGTCCAATCTGGGTGACTGGGATACCCTGCCCATTCTGGCACACTGGGAAACCTGCCTGCTCTGGGACAAAACAGCCCGCTCTGAGACACTGGGAAACCCACACGTTCTGGGACACTGAGAAACCCACCCATTCTGGGACACTGGGAAACCCACCCGTTCTGGGCCACTGGGAAATTCATGTGCTCTGGGTCACTGGGAAACACGTCTGATGTGGGACACTGGTAAACACGCCCGATCTGGAACAGTGGGAAACCCACCCGTTCTGGGACACTGGGAAACCCGCCCACTCTGGGGTACTGGAAAATCCACCCACTCTGGGATACTGGGATAATGTGCCCCCGCTCTGGGGCACTGGGAAAACCCGCCCACTCTGGGACATTGGGAAACCCGCCCACTCTGGGAGAGTGGGAAACCCGCTCACACTGGACACTGGGAAAACTGCCCACTCTGGGACACTGGGAAACCTACCCACTCTGGGACACTGGTATCAGGCCCTGCTCTGGGACACTGGGAAACCCACCCACTCTGGGATACTGGGAAACCTGCCCGCTCTGGGACACTGGGAATCCTGCCCGCTCTGGGGCACTGGGAAATCCCCCCGCTGTGGGACACTGGGAAACACGCCCGCTCTGGGACAGTGGGAAACCTGCCCGCTATGGGAAACCCGCCCACTCTGGGACACTGGTAAACCCACCCGCTCTGGGACACTGGGAACCCCATCCACTCTGGGACACTGGGATAAGCCGCCCCCACTCTGTGACACTGGGAAACCTGCCCGATCTAGGACACTGGGAATTCCGCCCACTTTGGGACACAGGGAAACCCGCCCGCTCTGGGACATTGGGAAACTCGCCCACTCTGGTACGCAGGGAAATCTCCCACTGCTCTGGGAAACTGGGAAACCCGCCCGGCAGGTACGCAGGGAAATCTCCCACTGCTCTGAGACACTGGGAAGCCCGCCCGCTCTGGGAAACTGGAAAACACGCCTGCTCTGGAACACTGGGGAACCCGTCCGCTCTGGGAAACCCACCCGCTCTGTGACACTGGTAAACCCACCCGCTCTGGGACACTGGGAAACCCACCCACTCTGGGATACTGGGATAACCCGCCCCCGCTCTAAGAAACTGGGAAATCCAGCCCGCTCTGTGAAACTGGGAAACACACCCGTTCTGGGACACTGGGAAACCTACCCCTGCTCTGGGACACAGGGAAACCCCAGCCGGGCAGAGACTCTGGGAAACTCACTCCCTCTGGGAGACTGGGAAACAGCCCGTTGTGGGAAACGGGGAAACCCGCTGGCTCTGGGAAACACACCCGCTCTGGGACACTGCGAAATCCGCCAGGTCAGGAACACTGGGAAACCCGCCCGCTCTGGGAAACCCACCTGCTCTGGGACACTGGGAAATCTGCCTGCTCTGAGACATTTGGAAACGCACCGATTCTTGGGCACTGGGAAACCAGCCGCTGTGGGACACTGGGAAAAGCTGTCCGCTCTGGGACACTGGAAAGCCGCTCTGCGACACTGGGACACCTGTCCGATCTGGGTGACTGGGATACCCTGCCCATTCTGGCACACTGGAAAACCTGCCTGCTCTGGGACAAAACATCCCACTCTGAGACACTGGGAAACCCACCCGTTCTGGGACACTGGGAAACCCGCCCCCCCCCCCACTCTGGGACACTGGGAAACCCTGTCCGTTCTGGGACACTGGGAAATTCATGTGCTCTGGGGCACTGTGAATCACGTCTGCTGTGGGACACTGGGAAACACGCCCGCTCTGGAACAGTGGGAAACCCACCCGTTCTGGGACACTGGGAAACCCGCCCGCTCTGGGAAACCTGCCCACTCGGGGACACTGGTAAACCCACCCACTCTGGGATACTGGGATAATGTGCCCCCGCTCTGGGACACTGGGAAAACCCGCCCACTCTGGTACACTGGGAAACCCGCCCACTCTGGGACACTGGGAAACCCGCCCGCACTGGACACTGGGAAAACTGCCCACTCTGGGACGCTGGGAAATCCACGCACTCTGGGATACTGGTATCAGGCCCTGCTCTGGGACACTTGGAAACTCGCCCGCACTGGAACACTTGGAAAGCTGCCCGCTCTGGGACACTGGGAAATCTGCCCACTCTGGGAAACTCGCCCGCTTTGGGACACGAGGAAAGCTACTCCCCCAGGGACACTGGGAAACAGCCTGCTGTGGGAAACGGGGAAACCTGCTGGCTCTGGGAAACACGCCCTCTCTGGGACACTGGGAAACCCCACACGCTCTGGGAAACTCGCCCGCTCTTGGACACGAGTAAATTCCCTCCCTCTGGGACACTGGGAAACAGCCCGCTGTGTGAAACGGGGAAACCCGCTGGCTCTGGGAAACACACCTGCTCTGGAACAGTGAGAAAGCCACCCGTTCTGGGACACTGGGAAACCCGCCCACTCTGGGAAACCTGCCCGCTCGGGGACACTGGTAAACCCACCCACTCTGGGATACTGGGAAACCCACCCGCTCTGGGATACTGGGATAATGCGCCCCCGCTCTGGGGCACTGGGAAATCTGCCCGCAGTGGGACACCGGGAAACACACCCGCTCTGGGACAGTGGGATACCTGCCCGCTCGAGGAAACCCACCCACTCTGGGACACTGGTAAACCCACCCGCTTTGGGACACTGGGAACCCCATCCGCTCTGGGACACTGGGATAAGCCGCCTCCGCTCTGGGACACTGGGAAATCTGCCCGATCTGCGACACTAGGAATCCCACCCACTCTGGACAACAGGGAAACCCGCCCGCTCTGGGACATTGGGAAACTCGCCCACTCTGGTACCCAGGGAAATCTCCCACTGCTCTGGGACACTGGGAAACCCGCGAGGCTTGTATGCAGGGAAATCTCCCACTGCTCTGGGACACTGGGAAGCCCGCCTGCTCTGGAACACTGGGAAACACGCCCGCTCTGGAACACTGGGTAACCCGTCCGCTCTGGGAAACCCGCCCGCTCTGTGACACTAGTAAACCCACCCGCTCTGGGACACTGGGAAACCCACCCACTCTGGGATACTGGGATAACCCGCCCCCGCTCTAAGACACTGGGAAACCCTGCCCGCTCTGTGAAACTGGGAAACACACCCGTTCTGGGACAGTGGGAAACCCACTTCTGCTCTGGGACACAGGGAAACCCCAGCCGGGCAGAGACTCTGGGAAACTCACTCCCTCTGGGATACTGGGAAACAGCCCGCTGTGGGAAATGGGGAAACCCGCTGGCTCTGGGAAACACACCTGCTCTGGGACACTGCGAAACCCGCCAGGTCGGGAACACTGGGGAACCCGCCCGCTCTGGGAAACCCACCTGCTCTGGGACACTGGGAAATCTGCCTGCTCTGGGACAGTGGGAAACCTACCCATTCTTGGGCACTGGGAAACCCGCCGCTGTGGGACACTGGGAAAACCTGTCCGCTCTGGGACACTGGAAAGCCGCTCTGGGACACTGGGACACCTGTCCGATCTGGGTGACTGGGATACCCTGCCCATTCTGGCACACTGCGAAACTTGCCTGCTCTGGAACAGTGGGAAATCTGCCTGCTCTGGGACAGTGGGAAATCCACCCGTTCTGGGACACTGGGAAACCCCCCCCCCCACACTCTGGGACACTGGGAAACCCGCCCGCTCTGGAAAACCTGCCCGCTCGGGGACACTGTTAAACCCACCCACTCTGGGATACTGGGAAACCCACCCACTCTGGGATACTGGGATAATGTGCCCCCGCTCTGGGACACTGGGAAAACCCGCCCACTCTGGGACACTGGGAAGCCCGCCCACTCTGGGACAGTGGGAAACCCGCCCGCACTGGACACTGGGAAAACTGCCCACTCTGGGACACTGGGAAACCCACCCACTCTGGGACACTGGTATCAGGCCCTGCTCTGGGACACTGGGAAACTCGCCCACTCTGGGACACTGGGAAACTTGCCAGCTCTGGGAAACTGGGAATCCTGTCCGTTCTGGGACACTGGGAAAACCCGCCCGCTCTGGGACACTGGGAAAACCGCCCGCTCTGGGACAGTGGGAAAACCGCCCGCACTGGAACACTTGGAAAGCTGCCCGCTCTGGGACACTGGGAAACCTGCCCGCTCTGGGAAACTCGCCCGCTTTGGGACACGAGGAAAGCTACTCCCCCAGGGACATTGGGAAACAGCCTGCTGTGGGAAACGGGGAAACCCACCAGGTTGGGAACACTGGTTAACACGCCTGCTCTGGGACACTGGGTAACACGCCTGCTCTGGGACACTGGGACATCGCCCTGGGACACTGGGAAATCACCCTGGGAGACTGGGAAACCCGGCTGCTCTGGGACACTGGAAAACCCGCCCACTCTGTGACACTGGGAAATCGCCCTTGGACACTGGGAAACCCGGCAGCTCTGGGACACTGGGAAACCCACCCACTCTGTGACACTGGGCAATCGCCCTGGGACATTGGGAAGCTCACCCACTCTGGTACGCAGTGAAACCCGCCATTGCTCTGGGACACTGGGAAACCCGGCTGCTCTGGGTGACTGGGATACCATGCTCAGTCTCGGACACTGGGAAACCGCGACCGCTCTGGGAAACTCACCCGATCTGGGACACTAGTAAACCCACTCCATCTGGGACACTGGGAAATAGCCCGCTGTGGGAAACGGTGAAACCAGCTGGCTCTGGGAAACACATCTGCTCTGGGACATTGGGAAACCCGCCCACTCTGGCACACTGGGAAACTCCGCCTGCTCTGGGAAACTCGCCCGCTCTGGGACACTAGGAAAACCATTCCCATTGGTACACTGGGTAACACGCCCGCTCTGGGACATTGGGAAACACGTTTGCTCTGGGTCACAGGGAACCCCGTCCGCTCAGAGACACTGGGAATCCCACCTGATCTGGGGCACTGGGAAACATGCCCGCTCTGGAATACTGGAATACCCGCCCACTCGGGGACATTGGGAAACTCGCCTGCTCTGGGACTCTGGGACATTGTGAAACACGCCCGCTCTGGAACATTGGGAAACCCATCCGCTCTGGGAAACCTGCCCGCTCTGTGACACTGGTAAACCCACCCGCTCTTGGACACTTGGAAACCCACCCACTCTGGGATACTGGGATAACGCGCCCCCGCTCTAAGACACTGGGAAACCCTGCCTGCTCTGTGAAACTGGGAAATACACCCGTTCTGGGACACTGGGAAACCAACCCCTGCTCTGGGACACAGGGAAACCCCAGCCGGGCAGAGATTCTGGGAAACTCACTCCCTCTGGGATACTGGGAAACAGCCCGCTGTGGGAAACGGGGAAACCCGCTGGCTCTGGGAAACACACCCGCTCTGGGACACTGCGAAACCCACCAGGTCTGGGACACTGGGAAACCCGCCCACTCTGGGAAACCTGCCCGCTCGGGGACACTGGTAAACCCACCCACTCTGGGATACTGGGAAATCCACCCACTCTGGGATACTGGGATAATGTGCCCCCGCTCTGGGGCACTGGGAAATCTGCCCGCTGTGGGACACTGGGAAACACACCCGCTCTGGGACAGTGGGATACCTGCCCGCTCTAGGAAACCCACCCACTCTGGGACACTGGTAAACCCACCCGCTCTGGGACACTGGGCACCCCATCCGCTCTGGGACACTGGGATAGGCTGCCCCCGCTCTGGGACACTGGGAAACCTGCCCGATCTGCGACAGTGGGAATCCCGCCCACTCTGGGACATAGGGAAACCCGCCCGCTCTGGGACATTGGGAAACTCGCACACTCTGGTAGCCAAGGAAATTTTCCACTGCTCTGGGACTCTGGGAAACACGCCAGGCTGGTACGCAGGGAAATCTCCCACTGCTCTGGGACATTGGGAAGCCCGCCCGCTCTGGAACACTGGGAAACACGCCCGCTCTGGAACACTGGTAAACCCGTCCGCTCTGGGAAACCCGCCCGCTCTGTGACACTGGTAAACCCACCCGCTCTGGGACACTGGGAAACCCACCCACTCTGGGATACTGGGATAACCAGCCCCCGCTCTAAGACACTGGGAAACCCTGCCCGCTCTGTGAAACTGGGAAACACACCCGTTCTGGGACACTGGGAAACCCACCCCTGCTCTGGGACACAGGGAAACCGCAGCCGGGCAGAGACTCTGGGAAACTCACTCCCTCTGGGATACTGGGAAACAGCCCGCTGTGGGAAACGGGGAAACCCGCTGGCTCTGGGAAACACACCCGCTCTGGGACACTGCGAAATCCACCAGGTCTGGGACACTGGGAAACCCGCCCACTCTGGGAAACCTGCCCGCTCGGGGACACTGGTAAACCCACCCACTCTGGGATACTGGGAAACCCACCCTCTCTAGGATACTGGGATAATGTGCCCCCGCTCTGGGGCACTGGGAAATCTGCCCGCTGTGGGACACTGGGAAACACACCCGCTCTGGGACAGTGGGATACTTGCCCGCTCTAGGAAACCCACTCACTCTGGAACACTGGTAAACCCACCCGCTCTGGGACACTGGGAACCCCATCCGCTCTAGGACACTGGGAGAAGCCGCCCCCGCTCTGGGACACTGGGAAATCTGCCCGATCTGCGACACTGGGAATCCCGCCCACTCTGGGACACAGGGAAACCCGCCCGCTCTGGGACATTGGGAAACTCGCCCACTCTGCTACCCAGGGAAATTTCCCACTGCTCTGGGACACTGGGAAATCCGCCAGGCTGGTACGCAGGGAAATATCCCACTGCTCTGGGACACTGGGAAGCCCGCCTGCTCTGGAACACTGGCAAACACACCCGCTCTGGAACACTGGGAAACCCGTCCGCTCTGGGAAACCCGCACACTCTGTGACACTGGTAAACCCACCCGCTCTGGGACACTGGGAACCCCACCCCCACTCTGGGACACTGGGAAACCCACCCGCTCTGGGAAGCCTGCCCACTCGGGGACACTGGTAAACCCACCCACTCTGGGATACTGGGAAACCAACCCACTCTGGGATACTGGGATAATGTGCCCCCGCTCTGGGACACTGGGAAAATCCGCCCACTCTGGGACACTGGGAAACCCGCCCACTCTGGGACAGTGGGAAACCCGCCCGCACTGGACAGTGGGTAAACTGCCCACTCTGGGACACTGGGAAACCCACCCACTCTGGGACACTGGTATCAGGCCCTGCTCTGGGAAACTGGGAATCCTGTCCGCTCTGGGACACTGGGAAAACCCGCCCGCTCTGGGACACTGGGAAAACCGCCCGCTCTGGGACAGTGGGAAACCGCCCGCACTGGAACACTTGGAAAGCTGCCCGCTCTGGGACACTGGGAAACCTGCCCGCTCTGGGAAACTCGCCCGTTTTGGGACACGAGTAAAGCTACTCCCCCAGGGACACTGGGAAACAGCCTGTTGTGGGAAACGGGGAAACCTGCTGGCTCTGGGTAACACGCCATCTCTGGGACACTGGGAAACCCCACCCGCTCTGGGAAACTCGCCCGCTCTGGGACACTGGGAAACCTGCCCGCTATGGGATATCGGATAACCTGCTCGCTCTGGTACACTGGGAAACACGCCTGCTCTGGTACATTGCGCTAACCGCCCCCGCTCTGGGACACAGGGCGACCCCGTCCGCTGAGAAACACTGGGAAACCCACCTGCTCTGGGACACTGGGAAAGCCACCCGCTCTGGGAAACTTGCCCACTTTGGGACACGAGGAAACCTGCTCTCTCTGGGGCACTGGGAAACAGCCCGCTGTGGGAAACGGGAAACCCACCAGGTTGGGAACACTGGTTAACACGCCTGCTCTGGGACACTGGGTAACACGCCTGCTCTGGGACACTGGGAATTCGCCCTGGGACACTGGGAAATCACCCTGGGAGACTGGGAAACCCGGCTGCTCTGGGACACTGGAAAACCCGCCCACTCTGTTACACTGGGAAATCGCCCTTGGACACTGGGAAACCCGGCAGCTCTGGGACACTGGGAAACCCACCCACTCTGTGACACTGGGTAATCGCCCTGGGACATTGGGAAACTCACCCACTCTGGTATGCAGGGAAACCGCCATTGGTCTGGGACACTGGGAAACCCGTCTGCTCTGGGTGACTGGGATACCATGCTCAGTCTCGGACACTGGGAAACCCCGACCGCTCTGGGAAACTCGCCTGATCTGGGACACTGGTAAACCCACTCCCTCTGGGACACTGGGAACTAGCCCGCTGTGGGAAATGGTGAAACCAGCTGGCTCTGGGAAACACGTCCGCTCCGGGACATTGGGAAACCCGCCCACTCTGGCACACTGGGAAACTCCACCTGCTCTGGGAAACTCGCCCGCTCTTGGACACTAGGAAACCCATTCCCATTGGTACACTGGGTAACACGCCCGCTCTGGGACATTGGGAAACACGCCTGCTCTGGGACACTGGGAAACCCACCCGCTCAGGGGCACTGGAAATCCCACACGCTGTGTTACACTGAGATAACCCGCCCCTGCTCTGGGTCACAGGGAAACCCCGTCCACTCAGAGACACTGGGAAACCCACCTGCTCTGGGGCACTGGGAAACATGCCCGCTCTGGGATACTGGAATACCCGCCCACTCGGGGACATTGGGAAACTCGCCTGCTCTGGGACTCTGGGACACTGGGAAACACGGTCGTTCTGGAACACTGGGAAACCCGTCCGCTATGGGAAACCCACCCACTCTGTGGCACTGGTAAACCCACCCACTCTGGGACACTGGGAAACCCACCCACTCTGGGATACTGGGATAACCCGCCCCCGCTCTAAGACACTGGGAAACCCTGCCCACTCTGTGAAACTGGGAAACACACCCGTTCTGGGACACTGGGAAACCCACCCCTGCTCTGGGACACAGGGAAACCCCAGCCGGGCAGAGACTCTGGAAAACTCACTCCCTCTGGGATACTGGGAAACAGCCCGCTGTGGGAAACGGGAAAACCCGCTGGCTCTGGGAAACACACCCGCTCTGGGACACTGCGAAACCCACCAGGTCTGGGACACTGGGAAACCCGCCCACTCTGGGAAACCTGCCCGCTCGGGGACACTGGTAAACCCACCCACTCTGGGATACTGGGAAACCCACCCTCTATGGGATACTGGGATAATGTGCCCCCGCTCTGGGGCACTGGGAAATCTGCCCGCTGTGGGACACTGGGAAACACACCCGCTCTGGGACAGTGGGTTACCTGCCCGCTCTAGGAAACCCACTCACTCTGGAACACTGGTAAACCCACCCGCTCTGGGACATTGGGAACCCCATCCGCTCTGGGACACTGGGAGAAGCCGCCCCCGCTCTGGGACACTGGGAAACCTGCCCGATCGGCGACACTGGGAATCCCGCCCACTCTGGGACACAGGGAAACCCGCCCGCTCTGGGACATTGGGAAACTCGCCCACTCTGCTACCCAGGGAAATTTCCCACTACTCTGGGACACTGGGAAATGCGCCAGGCTGGTACGCAGGGAAATCTCCCACTGCTCTGGGACACTGGGAAGCCCGCCTGCTCTGGAACACTGGCAAACACACCCGCTCTGGAACACTGGGAAACCCGTCCGCTCTGGGAAACCCGCACACTCTGTGACACTGGTAAACCCACCCACTCTGGGATACTGGGATAATGTGCCCCCGCTCTGGGACACTGGGAAAACCCGCCCACTCTGGGACACTGGTATACCCGCCCACTCTGGGACACTGGGAAACCCGCCCGCACTGGACACTGGGAAAACTGCCCACTCTGGGACACTGGGAAACCCACCCACTCTGGGACACTTGTATCAGGCCCTGCTCTGGGACACTGGGAAACTCGCCCGCACTGGAACACTTGGAAATCTGCCCGCTCTGGGTCACTGGGAAACCTGCCCACTCTGGGAAACTCGCCCGCTTTGGGACACGAGGAAAGCTACGCCCCCAGGGATACTGGGAAACAGCCTGCTGTGGGAAACGGGGAAAACTGCTGGCTCTGGGAAACACACCCTCTCTGGGACACTGGGAAACCCCACCCGCTCTGGGAAACTCGCCCGCTCTTGGACACGAGTAAATTCCCTCCCTCTGGGACACTGGGAAACAGCCCGCTGTGCGAAACGGAGAAACCCGCTGGCTCTGGGAAACACGCCCGCTCTGGAACAGTGGGAAACCCACCCGTTCTGGGACACTGGGGAACCCGCCCACTCTGGGAAACCTGCCCGCTCGGGGACACTGGTAAACCCACCCACTCTGGGATACTGGGAAACCCACTCACTCTGGGATACTGGGATAATGTGCCCCCGCTCTGGGGCACTGGGAAATCTGCCCGCTGTGGGACACTGGGAAACACACACGCTCTGGGACAGTGGGATACCTGCCCGCTCTAGGAAACCCACCCACTCGGGGACACTGGTAAACCCACCCGCTCTGGGACACTGGGAACCCCATCCGCTCTGTGACACTGGGATAAGCCGCCCCCGCTCTGGGACACTGGGAAACCTGCCCGGTCTGCGACACTGGAAGTCCCGCCCACTCTGGGACACAGGGAAACCCGCCCGCTCTGGGACATTGGGAAACTCGCCCACTCTGGTACCCAGGGAAATCTCCCACTGCTCTGGGACACTGGGAAACCCGCCAGGCTGGTATGCAGGGAAATCTCCCACTGCTCTGGGACACTGGGAAGCCCGCCTGCTCTGGAACACTGGGAAACACGCCCGCTCTGGAACACTGGGAAACCCGTCCGCTCTGGGAAACCCGCCCGCTCTGTGACACTGGTAAACTCACCCGCTCTGGGACACTGGGAAACCCACCCACTCTGGGATACAGGGATAACCCGCCCCCGCTCTAAGACACTGGGAAACCCTGCCCGCTCTGTGAAACAGGGAAACACACCCGTTCTGGGACAGTGGGAAACCCACTCCTGCTCTGGGACACAGGGAAACCCCAGCCGGGCAGAGACTCTGGGAAACCCACTCCCTCTGGGATACTGGGAAACAGCCCGCTGTGGGAAATGGGGAAACCCGCTGGCTCTGGGAAACACACCCGCTCTGGGACACTGCGAAACCCGCCAGGTCGGGAACACTGGGGAACCCGCCCGCTCTGGGAAACCCACCTGCTCTGGGACACTGGGAAATCTGCCTGCTCTGGGACAGTGAGAAACCCACCCATTCTTGGGCACTGGGAAACCCGCCGCTGTGGGATACTGGGAAAACCTGTCCGCTCTGGGACACTGGAAAGCCGCTCTGGGACACTGGGACACCTGTCCGATCTGGGTGACTGGGATACCCTGCCCATTCTGGCACACTGGGAAACCTGCCTGCTCTGGGACAAAACATCCACTCTGAGACACTGGGAAATCCACCCGTTCTGGGACACTGGGAACCCCACCCCCACTCTGGGACACTGGGAAACCCACCCGCTCTGGGAAGCCTGCCCACTCGGGGACACTGGTAAACCCACCCACTCTGGGATACTGGGAAACCAACCCACTCTGGGATACTGGGATAATGTGCCCCCGCTCTGGGACACTGGGAAAACCCGCCCACTCTGGTACACTGGGAAACCCGCCCACTCTGGGACACTGGGAAACCCGCCCGCACTGGACACTGGGAAAACTGCCCACTCTGGGACGCTGGGAAATCCACCCACTCTGGGATACTGGTATCAGGCCCTGCTCTGGGACACTTGGAAACTCGCCCGCACTGGAACACTTGGAAAGCTGCCCGCTCTGGGACACTGGGAAATCTGCCCACTCTGGGAAACTCGCCCGCTTTGGGACACGAGGAAAGCTACTCCCCCAGGGACACTGGGAAACAGCCTGCTGTGGGAAACGGGGAAACCTGCTGGCTCTGGGAAACACGCCCTCTCTGGGACACTGGGAAACCCCACACGCTCTGGGAAACTCGCCCGCTCTTGGACACGAGTAAATTCCCTCCCTCTGGGACACTGGGAAACAGCCCGCTGTGTGAAACGGGGAAACCCGCTGGCTCTGGGAAACACACCTGCTCTGGAACAGTGAGAAAGCCACCCGTTCTGGGACACTGGGAAACCCGCCCACTCTGGGAAACCTGCCCGCTCGGGGACACTGGTAAACCCACCCACTCTGGGATACTGGGAAACCCACCCGCTCTGGGATACTGGGATAATGCGCCCCCGCTCTGGGGCACTGGGAAATCTGCCCGCAGTGGGACACCGGGAAACACACCCGCTCTGGGACAGTGGGATACCTGCCCGCTCGAGGAAACCCACCCACTCTGGGACACTGGTAAACCCACCCGCTTTGGGACACTGGGAACCCCATCCGCTCTGGGACACTGGGATAAGCCGCCTCCGCTCTGGGACACTGGGAAATCTACCCGATCTGCGACACTAGGAATCCCACCCACTCTGGACAACAGGGAAACCCGCCCGCTCTGGGACATTGGGAAACTCGCCCACTCTGGTACCCAGGGAAATCTCCCACTGCTCTGGGACACTGGGAAACCCGCGAGGCTTGTATGCAGGGAAATCTCCCACTGCTCTGGGACACTGGGAAGCCCGCCTGCTCTGGAACACTGGGAAACACGCCCGCTCTGGAACACTGGGTAACCCGTCCGCTCTGGGAAACCCGCCCGCTCTGTGACACTGGTAAACCCACCCGCTCTGGGACACTGGGAAACCCACCCACTCTGGGATACTGGGATAACCCGCCCCCGCTCTAAGACACTGGGAAACCCTGCCCGCTCTGTGAAACTGGGAAACACACCCGTTCTGGGACAGTGGGAAACCCACTTCTGCTCTGGGACACAGGGAAACCCCAGCCGGGCAGAGACTCTGGGAAACTCACTCCCTCTGGGATACTGGGAAACAGCCCGCTGTGGGAAATGGGGAAACCCGCTGGCTCTGGGAAACACACCTGCTCTGGGACACTGCGAAACCCGCCAGGTCGGGAACACTGGGGAACCCGCCCGCTCTGGGAAACCCACCTGCTCTGGGACACTGGGAAATCTGCCTGCTCTGGGACAGTGGGAAACCTACCCATTCTTGGGCACTGGGAAACCCGCCGCTGTGGGACACTGGGAAAACCTGTCCGCTCTGGGACACTGGAAAGCCGCTCTGGGACACTGGGACACCTGTCCGATCTGGGTGACTGGGATACCCTGCCCATTCTGGCACACTGCGAAACTTGCCTGCTCTGGAACAGTGGGAAATCTGCCTGCTCTGGGACAGTGGGAAATCCACCCGTTCTGGGACACTGGGAAACCCCCCCCCCCCCACACTCTGGGACACTGGGAAACCCGCCCGCTCTGGAAAACCTGCCCGCTCGGGGACACTGTTAAACCCACCCACTCTGGGATACTGGGAAACCCACCCACTCTGGGATACTGGGATAATGTGCCCCCGCTCTGGGACACTGGGAAAACCCGCCCACTCTGGGACACTGGGAAGCCCGCCCACTCTGGGACAGTGGGAAACCCGCCCGCACTGGACACTGGGAAAACTGCCCACTCTGGGACACTGGGAAACCCACCCACTCTGGGACACTGGTATCAGGCCCTGCTCTGGGACACTGGGAAACTCGCCCACTCTGGGACACTGGGAAACTTGCCAGCTCTGGGAAACTGGGAATCCTGTCCGTTCTGGGACACTGGGAAAACCCGCCCGCTCTGGGACACTGGGAAAACCGCCCGCTCTGGGACAGTGGGAAAACCGCCCGCACTGGAACACTTGGAAAGCTGCCCGCTCTGGGACACTGGGAAACCTGCCCGCTCTGGGAAACTCGCCCGCTTTGGGACACGAGGAAAGCTACTCCCCCAGGGACATTGGGAAACAGCCTGCTGTGGGAAACGGGGAAACCCACCAGGTTGGGAACACTGGTTAACACGCCTGCTCTGGGACACTGGGTAACACGCCTGCTCTGGGACACTGGGACATCGCCCTGGGACACTGGGAAATCACCCTGGGAGACTGGGAAACCCGGCTGCTCTGGGACACTGGAAAACCCGCCCACTCTGTGACACTGGGAAATCGCCCTTGGACACTGGGAAACCCGGCAGCTCTGGGACACTGGGAAACCCACCCACTCTGTGACACTGGGCAATCGCCCTGGGACATTGGGAAGCTCACCCACTCTGGTACGCAGTGAAACCCGCCATTGCTCTGGGACACTGGGAAACCCGGCTGCTCTGGGTGACTGGGATACCATGCTCAGTCTCGGACACTGGGAAACCGCGACCGCTCTGGGAAACTCACCCGATCTGGGACACTAGTAAACCCACTCCATCTGGGACACTGGGAAATAGCCCGCTGTGGGAAACGGTGAAACCAGCTGGCTCTGGGAAACACATCTGCTCTGGGACATTGGGAAACCCGCCCACTCTGGCACACTGGGAAACTCCGCCTGCTCTGGGAAAGTCGCCCGCTCTGGGACACTAGGAAAACCATTCCCATTGGTACACTGGGTAACACGCCCGCTCTGGGACATTGGGAAACACGTTTGCTCTGGGTCACAGGGAACCCCGTCCGCTCAGAGACACTGGGAATCCCACCTGATCTGGGGCACTGGGAAACATGCCCGCTCTGGAATACTGGAATACCCGCCCACTCGGGGACATTGGGAAACTCGCCTGCTCTGGGACTCTGGGACATTGTGAAACACGCCCGCTCTGGAACATTGGGAAACCCATCCGCTCTGGGAAACCTGCCCGCTCTGTGACACTGGTAAACCCACCCGCTCTTGGACACTTGGAAACCCACCCACTCTGGGATACTGGGATAACGCGCCCCCGCTCTAAGACACTGGGAAACCCTGCCTGCTCTGTGAAACTGGGAAATACACCCGTTCTGGGACACTGGGAAACCAACCCCTGCTCTGGGACACAGGGAAACCCCAGCCGGGCAGAGATTCTGGGAAACTCACTCCCTCTGGGATACTGGGAAACAGCCCGCTGTGGGAAACGGGGAAACACGCTGGCTCTGGGAAACACACCCGCTCTGGGACACTGCGAAACCCACCAGGTCTGGGACACTGGGAAACCCGCCCACTCTGGGAAACCTGCCCGCTCGGGGACACTGGTAAACCCACCCACTCTGGGATACTGGGAAATCCACCCACTCTGGGATACTGGGATAATGTGCCCCCGCTCTGGGGCACTGGGAAATCTGCCCGCTGTGGGACACTGGGAAACACACCCGCTCTGGGACAGTGGGATACCTGCCCGCTCTAGGAAACCCACCCACTCTGGGACACTGGTAAACCCACCCGCTCTGGGACACTGGGAACCCCATCCGCTCTGGGACACTGGGATAGGCTGCCCCCGCTCTGGGACACTGGGAAACCTGCCCGATCTGCGACAGTGGGAATCCCGCCCACTCTGGGACATAGGGAAACCCGCCCGCTCTGGGACATTGGGAAACTCGCACACTCTGGTAGCCAAGGAAATTTTCCACTGCTCTGGGACTCTGGGAAACACGCCAGGCTGGTACGCAGGGAAATCTCCCACTGCTCTGGGACATTGGGAAGCCCGCCCGCTCTGGAACACTGGGAAACACGCCCGCTCTGGAACACTGGTAAACCCGTCCGCTCTGGGAAACCCGCCCGCTCTGTGACACTGGTAAACCCACCCGCTCTGGGACACTGGGAAACCCACCCACTCTGGGATACTGGGATAACCAGCCCCCGCTCTAAGACACTGGGAAACCCTGCCCGCTCTGTGAAACTGGGAAACACACCCGTTCTGGGACACTGGGAAACCCACCCCTGCTCTGGGACACAGGGAAACCGCAGCCGGGCAGAGACTCTGGGAAACTCACTCCCTCTGGGATACTGGGAAACAGCCCGCTGTGGGAAACGGGGAAACCCGCTGGCTCTGGGAAACACACCCGCTCTGGGACACTGCGAAATCCACCAGGTCTGGGACACTGGGAAACCCGCCCACTCTGGGAAACCTGCCCGCTCGGGGACACTGGTAAACCCACCCACTCTGGGATACTGGGAAACCCACCCTCTCTAGGATACTGGGATAATGTGCCCCCGCTCTGGGGCACTGGGAAATCTGCCCGCTGTGGGACACTGGGAAACACACCCGCTCTGGGACAGTGGGATACTTGCCCGCTCTAGGAAACCCACTCACTCTGGAACACTGGTAAACCCACCCGCTCTGGGACACTGGGAACCCCATCCGCTCTAGGACACTGGGAGAAGCCGCCCCCGCTCTGGGACACTGGGAAATCTGCCCGATCTGCGACACTGGGAATCCCGCCCACTCTGGGACACAGGGAAACCCGCCCGCTCTGGGACATTGGGAAACTCGCCCACTCTGGTACCCAGGGAAATTTCCCACTGCTCTGGGACACTGGGAAATCCGCCAGGCTGGTACGCAGGGAAAAATCCCACTGCTCTGGGACACTGGGAAGCCCGCCTGCTCTGGAACACTGGCAAACACACCCGCTCTGGAACACTGGGAAACCCGTCCGCTCTGGGAAACCCGCACACTCTGTGACACTGGTAAACCCACCCGCTCTGGGACACTGGGAACCCCACCCCCACTCTGGGACACTGGGAAACCCACCCGCTCTGGGAAGCCTGCCCACTCGGGGACACTGGTAAACCCACCCACTCTGGGATACTGGGAAACCAACCCACTCTGGGATACTGGGATAATGTGCCCCCGCTCTGGGACACTGGGAAAATCCGCCCACTCTGGGACACTGGGAAACCCGCCCACTCTGGGACAGTGGGAAACCCGCCCGCACTGGACAGTGGGTAAACTGCCCACTCTGGGACACTGGGAAACCCACCCACTCTGGGACACTGGTATCAGGCCCTGCTCTGGGAAACTGGGAATCCTGTCCGCTCTGGGACACTGGGAAAACCCGCCCGCTCTGGGACACTGGGAAAACCGCCCGCTCTGGGACAGTGGGAAACCGCCCGCACTGGAACACTTGGAAAGCTGCCCGCTCTGGGACACTGGGAAACCTGCCCGCTCTGGGAAACTCGCCCGTTTTGGGACACGAGTAAAGCTACTCCCCCAGGGACACTGGGAAACAGCCTGTTGTGGGAAACGGGGAAACCTGCTGGCTCTGGGTAACACGCCATCTCTGGGACACTGGGAAACCCCACCCGCTCTGGGAAACTCGCCCGCTCTGGGACACTGGGAAACCTGCCCGCTATGGGATATCGGATAACCTGCTCGCTCTGGTACACTGGGAAACACGCCTGCTCTGGTACATTGCGCTAACCGCCCCCGCTCTGGGACACAGGGCGACCCCGTCCGCTGAGAAACACTGGGAAACCCACCTGCTCTGGGACACTGGGAAAGCCACCCGCTCTGGGAAACTTGCCCACTTTGGGACACGAGGAAACCTGCTCTCTCTGGGGCACTGGGAAACAGCCCGCTGTGGGAAACGGGAAACCCACCAGGTTGGGAACACTGGTTAACACGCCTGCTCTGGGACACTGGGTAACACGCCTGCTCTGGGACACTGGGAATTCGCCCTGGGACACTGGGAAATCACCCTGGGAGACTGGGAAACCCGGCTGCTCTGGGACACTGGAAAACCCGCCCACTCTGTTACACTGGGAAATCGCCCTTGGACACTGGGAAACCCGGCAGCTCTGGGACACTGGGAAACCCACCCACTCTGTGACACTGGGTAATCGCCCTGGGACATTGGGAAACTCACCCACTCTGGTATGCAGGGAAACCGCCATTGGTCTGGGACACTGGGAAACCCGTCTGCTCTGGGTGACTGGGATACCATGCTCAGTCTCGGACACTGGGAAACCCCGACCGCTCTGGGAAACTCGCCTGATCTGGGACACTGGTAAACCCACTCCCTCTGGGACACTGGGAACTAGCCCGCTGTGGGAAATGGTGAAACCAGCTGGCTCTGGGAAACACGTCCGCTCCGGGACATTGGGAAACCCGCCCACTCTGGCACACTGGGAAACTCCACCTGCTCTGGGAAACTCGCCCGCTCTTGGACACTAGAAAACCCATTCCCATTGGTACACTGGGTAACACGCCCGCTCTGGGACATTGGGAAACACGCCTGCTCTGGGACACTGGGAAACCCACCCGCTCAGGGGCACTGGAAATCCCACACGCTGTGTTACACTGAGATAACCCGCCCCTGCTCTGGGTCACAGGGAAACCCCGTCCACTCAGAGACACTGGGAAACCCACCTGCTCTGGGGCACTGGGAAACATGCCCGCTCTGGGATACTGGAATACCCGCCCACTCGGGGACATTGGGAAACTCGCCTGCTCTGGGACTCTGGGACACTGGGAAACACGGTCGTTCTGGAACACTGGGAAACCCGTCCGCTATGGGAAACCCACCCACTCTGTGGCACTGGTAAACCCACCCACTCTGGGACACTGGGAAACCCACCCACTCTGGGATACTGGGATAACCCGCCCCCGCTCTAAGACACTGGGAAACCCTGCCCACTCTGTGAAACTGGGAAACACACCCGTTCTGGGACACTGGGAAACCCACCCCTGCTCTGGGACACAGGGAAACCCCAGCCGGGCAGAGACTCTGGAAAACTCACTCCCTCTGGGATACTGGGAAACAGCCCGCTGTGGGAAACGGGAAAACCCGCTGGCTCTGGGAAACACACCCGCTCTGGGACACTGCGAAACCCACCAGGTCTGGGACACTGGGAAACCCGCCCACTCTGGGAAACCTGCCCGCTCGGGGACACTGGTAAACCCACCCACTCTGGGATACTGGGAAACCCACCCTCTATGGGATACTGGGATAATGTGCCCCCGCTCTGGGGCACTGGGAAATCTGCCCGCTGTGGGACACTGGGAAACACACCCGCTCTGGGACAGTGGGTTACCTGCCCGCTCTAGGAAACCCACTCACTCTGGAACACTGGTAAACCCACCCGCTCTGGGACATTGGGAACCCCATCCGCTCTGGGACACTGGGAGAAGCCGCCCCCGCTCTGGGACACTGGGAAACCTGCCCGATCGGCGACACTGGGAATCCCGCCCACTCTGGGACACAGGGAAACCCGCCCGCTCTGGGACATTGGGAAACTCGCCCACTCTGCTACCCAGGGAAATTTCCCACTACTCTGGGACACTGGGAAATGCGCCAGGCTGGTACGCAGGGAAATCTCCCACTGCTCTGGGACACTGGGAAGCCCGCCTGCTCTGGAACACTGGCAAACACACCCGCTCTGGAACACTGGGAAACCCGTCCGCTCTGGGAAACCCGCACACTCTGTGACACTGGTAAACCCACCCACTCTGGGATACTGGGATAATGTGCCCCCGCTCTGGGACGCTGGGAAAACCCGCCCACTCTGGGACACTGGTATACCCGCCCACTCTGGGACACTGGGAAACCCGCCCGCACTGGACACTGGGAAAACTGCCCACTTTGGGACACTGGGAAACCCACCCACTCTGGGACACTTGTATCAGGCCCTGCTCTGGGACACTGGGAAACTCGCCCGCACTGGAACACTTGGAAATCTGCCCGCTCTGGGTCACTGGGAAACCTGCCCACTCTGGGAAACTCGCCCGCTTTGGGACACGAGGAAAGCTACGCCCCCAGGGATACTGGGAAACAGCCTGCTGTGGGAAACGGGGAAAACTGCTGGCTCTGGGAAACACACCCTCTCTGGGACACTGGGAAACCCCACCCGCTCTGGGAAACTCGCCCGCTCTTGGACACGAGTAAATTCCCTCCCTCTGGGACACTGGGAAACAGCCCGCTGTGCGAAACGGAGAAACCCGCTGGCTCTGGGAAACACGCCCGCTCTGGAACAGTGGGAAACCCACCCGTTCTGGGACACTGGGGAACCCGCCCACTCTGGGATACTGGGAAACCCACTCACTCTGGGATACTGGGATAATGTGCCCCCGCTCTGGGGCACTGGGAAATCTGCCCGCTGTGGGACACTGGGAAACACACACGCTCTGGGACAGTGGGATACCTGCCCGCTCTAGGAAACCCACCCACTCGGGGACACTGGTAAACCCACCCGCTCTGGGACACTGGGAACCCCATCCGCTCTGTGACACTGGGATAAGCCGCCCCCGCTCTGGGACACTGGGAAACCTGCCCGGTCTGCGACACTGGAAGTCCCGCCCACTCTGGGACACAGGGAAACCCGCCCGCTCTGGGACATTGGGAAACTCGCCCACTCTGGTACCCAGGGAAATCTCCCACTGCTCTGGGACACTGGGAAACCCGCCAGGCTGGTATGCAGGGAAATCTCCCACTGCTCTGGGACACTGGGAAGCCCGCCTGCTCTGGAACACTGGGAAACACGCCCGCTCTGGAACACTGGGAAACCCGTCCGCTCTGGGAAACCCGCCCGCTCTGTGACACTGGTAAACTCACCCGCTCTGGGACACTGGGAAACCCACCCACTCTGGGATACAGGGATAACCCGCCCCCGCTCTAAGACACTGGGAAACCCTGCCCGCTCTGTGAAACAGGGAAACACACCCGTTCTGGGACAGTGGGAAACCCACTCCTGCTCTGGGACACAGGGAAACCCCAGCCGGGCAGAGACTCTGGGAAACCCACTCCCTCTGGGATACTGGGAAACAGCCCGCTGTGGGAAATGGGGAAACCCGCTGGCTCTGGGAAACACACCCGCTCTGGGACACTGCGAAACCCGCCAGGTCGGGAACTCTGGGGAACCCGCCCGCTCTGGGAAACCCACCTGCTCTGGGACACTGGGAAATCTGCCTGCTCTGGGACAGTGAGAAACCCACCCATTCTTGGGCACTGGGAAACCCGCCGCTGTGGGATACTGGGAAAACCTGTCCGCTCTGGGACACTGGAAAGCCGCTCTGGGACACTGGGACACCTGTCCGATCTGGGTGACTGGGATACCCGGCCCATTCTGGTACACTGGGAAACCTGCCTGCTCTGGGACAAAACATCCACTCTGAGACACTGGGAAATCCACCCGTTCTGGGACACTGGGAACCCCACCCCCACTCTGGGACACTGGGAAACCCACCCGCTCTGGGAAGCCTGCCCACTCGGGGACACTGGTAAACCCACCCACTCTGGGATACTGGGAAACCAACCCACTCTGGGATACTGGGATAATGTGCCCCCGCTCTGGGACACTGGGAAAATCCGCCCACTCTGGGACACTGGGAAACCCGCCCACTCTGGGACAGTGGGAAACCCGCCCGCACTGGACACTGGGTAAACTGCCCACTCTGGGACACTGGGAAACCCACCCACTTTGGGACACTGGTATCAGGCCCTGCTCTGGGAAACTGGGAATCCTGTCCGCTCTGGGACACTGGGAAAACCCGCCCGCTCTGGGACACTGGGAAAACCGCCCGCTCTGGGACAGTGGGAAACCGCCCGCACTGGAACACTTGGAAAGCTGCCCGCTCTGGGACACTGGGAAACCTGCCCGCTCTGGGAAACTCGCCCGTTTTGGGACACGAGTAAAGCTACTCCCCCAGGGACACTGGGAAACAGCCTGTTGTGGGAAACGGGGAAACCTGCTGGCTCTGGGTAACACGCCATCTCTGGGACACTGGGAAACCCCACCCGCTCTGGGAAACTCGCCCGCTCTGGGACACTGGGAAACCTGCCCGCTATGGGATATCGGATAACCTGCTCGCTCTGGTACACTGGGAAACACGCCTGCTCTGGTACATTGCGCTAACCGCCCCCGCTCTGGGACACAGGGCGACCCCGTCCGCTGAGAAACACTGGGAAACCCACCTGCTCTGGGACACTGGGAAAGCCACCCGCTCTGGGAAACTTGCCCACTTTGGGACACGAGGAAACCTGCTCTCTCTGGGGCACTGGGAAACAGCCCGCTGTGGGAAACGGGAAACCCACCAGGTTGGGAACACTGGTTAACACGCCTGCTCTGGGACACTGGGTAACACGCCTGCTCTGGGACACTGGGAATTCGCCCTGGGACACTGGGAAATCACCTTGGGAGACTGGGAAACCCGGCTGCTCTGGGACACTGGAAAACCCGCCCACTCTGTTACACTGGGAAATCGCCCTTGGACACTGGGAAACCCGGCAGCTCTGGGACACTGGGAAACCCACCCACTCTGTGACACTGGGTAATCGCCCTGGGACATTGGGAAACTCACCCACTCTGGTATGCAGGGAAACCGCCATTGGTCTGGGACACTGGGAAACCCGTCTGCTCTGGGTGACTGGGATACCATGCTCAGTCTCGGACACTGGGAAACCCCGACCGCTCTAGGAAACTCGCCTGATCTGGGACACTGGTAAACCCACTCCCTCTGGGACACTGGGAACTAGCCCGCTGTGGGAAACGGTGAAACCAGCTGGCTCTGGGAAACACGTCCGCTCCGGGACATTGGGAAACCCGCCCACTCTGGCACACTGGGAAACTCCACCTGCTCTGGGAAACTCGCCCGCTCTTGGACACTAGGAAACCCATTCCCATTGGTACACTGGGTAACACGCCCGCTCTGGGACATTGGGAAACACGCCTGCTCTGGGACACTGGGAAACCCACCCGCTCAGGGGCACTGGAAATCCCACACGCTGTGTTACACTGAGATAACCCGCCCCTGCTCTGGGTCACAGGGAAACCCCGTCCACTCAGAGACACTGGGAAACCCACCTGCTCTGGGGCACTGGGAAACATGCCCGCTCTGGGATACTGGAATACCCGCCCACTCGGGGACACTGGGAAACTCGCCTGCTCTGGGACTCTGGGACACTGGGAAACACGGTCGTTCTGGAACACTGGGAAACCCGTCCGCTATGGGAAACCCACCCACTCTGTGGCACTGGTAAACCCACCCACTCTGGGACACTGGGAAACCCACCCACTCTGGGATACTGGGATAACCCGCCCCCGCTCTAAGACACTGGGAAACCCTGCCCACTCTGTGAAACTGGGAAACACACCCGTTCTGGGACACTGGGAAACCCACCCACTCTGGGATACTGGGATAACCCGCCCCCGCTCTAAGACACTGGGAAACCCTGCCCACTCTGTGAAACTGGGAAACACACCCGTTCTGGGACACTGGGAAACCCACCCCTGCTCTGGGACACAGGGAAACCCCAGCCGGGCAGAGACTCTGGAAAACTCACTCCCTCTGGGATACTGGGAAACAGCCCGCTGTGGGAAACGGGGAAACCCGCTGGCTCTGGGAAACACACCCGCTCTGGGACACTGCGAAACCCACCAGGTCTGGGACACTGGGAAACCCGCCCACTCTGGGAAACCTGCCCGCTCGGGGACACTGGTAAACCCACCCACTCTGGGATACTGGGAAACCCACCCTCTATGGGATACTGGGATAATGTGCCCCCGCTCTGGGGCACTGGGAAATCTGCCCGCTGTGGGACACTGGGAAACACACCCGCTCTGGGACAGTGGGTTACCTGCCCGCTCTAGGAAACCCACTCACTCTGGAACACTGGTAAACCCTCCCGCTCTGGGACATTGGGAACCCCATCCGCTCTGGGACACTGGGAGAAGTCGCCCCCGTTCTGGGACACTGGGAAACCTGCCCGATCGGCGACACTGGGAATCCCGCCCACTCTGGGACACAGGGAAACCCGCCCGCTCTGGGACATTGGGAAACTCGCCCACTCTGCTACCCAGGGAAATTTCCCACTACTCTGGGACACTGGGAAATCCGCCAGGCTGGTACGCAGGGAAATCTCCCACTGCACTGGGACACTGGGAAGCCCGCCTGCTCTGGAACACTGGCAAACACACCCGCTCTGGAACACTGGGAAACCCGACCGCTCTGGGAAACCCGCACAATCTGTGACACTGGTAAACCCACCCGCTCTGGGACACTGGGAAACCCACCCACTCTGGGATACTGGGATAACCCGCCCCCGCTCTAAGACACTGGGAAACCCTGTCCGCTCTGTGTAACTGGGAAACACACCCGTTCTGGGACACTGGGAAACCCACCCCTGCTCTGGGACACAGGGAAACCCCAGCCGGGCAGAGACTCTGGGAAACTCACTCCCTCTGGGATACTGGGAAACAGCCCGCTGTGGGAAATGGGGAAACCCGCTGGCTCTGGGAAACACACCCGCTCTGGGACACTGCGAAACCCGCCAGGTCTGGAACACTGGGAAACCCGCCCGCTCTGGGAAACCCACCTGCTCTGGGACACTGGGAAATCTACCTGCTCTGGGACAGTGGGAAACCCACCCATTCTTGGGCACTGGGAAACCCGCCGCTGTAGGACACTGGGAAAACCTGTCCGCTCTGGGACACTGGAAAGCCGCTCTGGGACACTGGGACACCTGTCCAATCTGGGTGACTGGGATACCCTGCCCATTCTGGCACACTGGGAAACCTGCCTGCTCTGGGACAAAACAGCCCGCTCTGAGACACTGGGGAACCCACACGTTCTGGGACACTGAGATACCCACCCATTCTGGGACACTGGGAAACCCACCCGTTCTGGGCCACTGGGAAATTCATGTGCTCTGGGTCACTGGGAAACACGTCTGCTGTGGGACACTGGTAAACACGCCCGATCTGGAACAGTGGGAAACCCGCCCGGTCTGGGAAACCTGCCCGCTCGGGGACACTGGTAAACCCACCCACTCTGGGGTACTGGGAAATCCACCCACTCTGGGATACTGGGATAATGTGCCCCCGCTCTGGGGCACTGGGAAAACCCGCTCACACTGGACACTGGGAAAACTGCCCACTCTGGGACACTGGGAAACCTACCCACTCTGGGACACTGGTATCAGTCCCTGCTCTGGGACACTGGGAAACCCACCCACTCTGGGATACTGGGAAACCTGCCCGCTCTGGGACACTGGGAAACCTGCCCGCTCTGGGGCACTGGGAAATCCCCCCGCTGTGGGACACTGGGAAACACGCCCGCTCTGGGACAGTGGGAAACCTGCCCGCTATGGGAAACCCGCCCACTCTGGGACACTGGTAAACCCACCCGCTCTGGGACACTGGGAACCCCATCCACTCTGGGACACTGGGATAAGCCGCCCCCACTCTGGGACACTGGGAAACCTGCCCGATCTAGGACACTGGGAATTCCGCCCACTTTGGGACACAGGGAAACCCGCCCGCTCTGGGACATTGGGAAACTCGCCCACTCTGGTACGCAGGGAAATCTCCCACTGCTCTGGGAAACTGGGAAACCCGCCCGGCAGGTACGCAGGGAAATCTCCCACTGCTCTGAGACACTGGGAAGCCCGCCCGCTCTGGGAAACTGGAAAACACGCCTGCTCTGGAAAACTGGGGAACCCGTCCGCTCTGGGAAACCCACCCGCTCTGTGACACTGGTAAACCCACCCGCTCTGGGACACTGGGAAACCCACCCACTCTGGGATACTGGGATAACCCGCCCCCGCTCTAAGAAACTGGGAAATCCAGCCCGCTCTGGGACACAGGGAAACCCCAGCCGGGCAGAGACTCTGGAAAACTCACTCCCTCTGGGATACTGGGAAACAGCCCGCTGTGGGAAACGGGGAAACCCGCTGGCTCTGGGAAACACACCCGCTCTGGGACACTGCGAAACCCACCAGGTCTGGGACACTGGGAAACCCGCCCACTCTGGGAAACCTGCCCGCTCGGGGACACTGGTAAACCCACCCACTCTGGGATACTGGGAAACCCACCCTCTATGGGATACTGGGATAATGTGCCCCCGCTCTGGGGCACTGGGAAATCTGCCCGCTGTGGGACACTGGGAAACACACCCGCTCTGGGACAGTGGGTTACCTGCCCGCTCTAGGAAACCCACTCACTCTGGAACACTGGTAAACCCTCCCGCTCTGGGACATTGGGAACCCCATCCGCTCTGGGACACTGGGAGAAGTCGCCCCCGTTCTGGGACACTGGGAAACCTGCCCGATCGGCGACACTGGGAATCCCGCCCACTCTGGGACACAGGGAAACCCGCCCGCTCTGGGACATTGGGAAACTCGCCCACTCTGCTACCCAGGGAAATTTCCCACTACTCTGGGACACTGGGAAATCCGCCAGGCTGGTACGCAGGGAAATCTCCCACTGCACTGGGACACTGGGAAGCCCGCCTGCTCTGGAACACTGGCAAACACACCCGCTCTGGAACACTGGGAAACCCGACCGCTCTGGGAAACCCGCACAATCTGTGACACTGGTAAACCCACCCGCTCTGGGACACTGGGAAACCCACCCACTCTGGGATACTGGGATAACCCGCCCCCGCTCTAAGACACTGGGAAACCCTGTCCGCTCTGTGTAACTGGGAAACACACCCGTTCTGGGACACTGGGAAACCCACCCCTGCTCTGGGACACAGGGAAACCCCAGCCGGGCAGAGACTCTGGGAAACTCACTCCCTCTGGGATACTGGGAAACAGCCCGCTGTGGGAAATGGGGAAACCCGCTGGCTCTGGGAAACACACCCGCTCTGGGACACTGCGAAACCCGCCAGGTCTGGAACACTGGGAAACCCGCCCGCTCTGGGAAACCCACCTGCTCTGGGACACTGGGAAATCTACCTGCTCTGGGACAGTGGGAAACCCACCCATTCTTGGGCACTGGGAAACCCGCCGCTGTAGGACACTGGGAAAACCTGTCCGCTCTGGGACACTGGAAAGCCGCTCTGGGACACTGGGACACCTGTCCAATCTGGGTGACTGGGATACCCTGCCCATTCTGGCACACTGGGAAACCTGCCTGCTCTGGGACAAAACAGCCCGCTCTGAGACACTGGGGAACCCACACGTTCTGGGACACTGAGATACCCACCCATTCTGGGACACTGGGAAACCCACCCGTTCTGGGCCACTGGGAAATTCATGTGCTCTGGGTCACTGGGAAACACGTCTGCTGTGGGACACTGGTAAACACGCCCGATCTGGAACAGTGGGAAACCCGCCCGGTCTGGGAAACCTGCCCGCTCGGGGACACTGGTAAACCCACCCACTCTGGGGTACTGGGAAATCCACCCACTCTGGGATACTGGGATAATGTGCCCCCGCTCTGGGGCACTGGGAAAACCCGCTCACACTGGACACTGGGAAAACTGCCCACTCTGGGACACTGGGAAACCTACCCACTCTGGGACACTGGTATCAGTCCCTGCTCTGGGACACTGGGAAACCCACCCACTCTGGGATACTGGGAAACCTGCCCGCTCTGGGACACTGGGAAACCTGCCCGCTCTGGGGCACTGGGAAATCCCCCCGCTGTGGGACACTGGGAAACACGCCCGCTCTGGGACAGTGGGAAACCTGCCCGCTATGGGAAACCCGCCCACTCTGGGACACTGGTAAACCCACCCGCTCTGGGACACTGGGAACCCCATCCACTCTGGGACACTGGGATAAGCCGCCCCCACTCTGGGACACTGGGAAACCTGCCCGATCTAGGACACTGGGAATTCCGCCCACTTTGGGACACAGGGAAACCCGCCCGCTCTGGGACATTGGGAAACTCGCCCACTCTGGTACGCAGGGAAATCTCCCACTGCTCTGGGAAACTGGGAAACCCGCCCGGCAGGTACGCAGGGAAATCTCCCACTGCTCTGAGACACTGGGAAGCCCGCCCGCTCTGGGAAACTGGAAAACACGCCTGCTCTGGAAAACTGGGGAACCCGTCCGCTCTGGGAAACCCACCCGCTCTGTGACACTGGTAAACCCACCCGCTCTGGGACACTGGGAAACCCACCCACTCTGGGATACTGGGATAACCCGCCCCCGCTCTAAGAAACTGGGAAATCCAGCCCGCTCTGTGAAACTGGGAAACACACCCGTTCTGGGACACTGGGAAACCTACCCCTGCTCTGGGACACAGGGAAACCCCAGCCGGGCAGAGACTCTGGGAAACTCACTCCCTCTGGGAGACTGGGAAACAGCCCGTTGTGGGAAACGGGGAAACCCGCTGGCTCTGGGAAACACACCCGCTCTGGGACACTGCGAAATCCGCCAGGTCAGGAACACTGGGAAACCCGCCCGCTCTGGGAAACCCACCTGCTCTGGGACACTGGGAAATCTGCCTGCTCTGAGACATTTGGAAACGCACCGATTCTTGGGCACTGGGAAACCAGCCGCTGTGGGACACTGGGAAACACGCCCGCTCTGGAACAGTGGGAAACCCACCCGTTCTGGGACACTGGGAAACCCGCCCGCTCTGGGAAACCTGCCCACTCGGGGACACTGGTAAACCCACCCACTCTGGGATACTGGGATAATGTGCCCCCGCTCTGGGACACTGGGAAAACCCGCCCACTCTGGTACACTGGGAAACCCGCCCACTCTGGGACACTGGGAAACCCGCCCGCACTGGACACTGGGAAAACTGCCCACTCTGGGACGCTGGGAAATCCACCCACTCTGGGATACTGGTATCAGGCCCTGCTCTGGGACACTTGGAAACTCGCCCGCACTGGAACACTTGGAAAGCTGCCCGCTCTGGGACACTGGGAAATCTGCCCACTCTGGGAAACTCGCCCGCTTTGGGACACGAGGAAAGCTACTCCCCCAGGGACACTGGGAAACAGCCTGCTGTGGGAAACGGGGAAACCTGCTGGCTCTGGGAAACACGCCCTCTCTGGGACACTGGGAAACCCCACACGCTCTGGGAAACTCGCCCGCTCTTGGACACGAGTAAATTCCCTCCCTCTGGGACACTGGGAAACAGCCCGCTGTGTGAAACGGGGAAACCCGCTGGCTCTGGGAAACACACCTGCTCTGGAACAGTGAGAAAGCCACCCGTTCTGGGACACTGGGAAACCCGCCCACTCTGGGAAACCTGCCCGCTCGGGGACACTGGTAAACCCACCCACTCTGGGATACTGGGAAACCCACCTGCTCTGGGATACTGGGATAATGCGCCCCCGCTCTGGGGCACTGGGAAATCTGCCCGCAGTGGGACACCGGGAAACACACCCGCTCTGGGACAGTGGGATACCTGCCCGCTCGAGGAAACCCACCCACTCTGGGACACTGGTAAACCCACCCGCTTTGGGACACTGGGAACCCCATCCGCTCTGGGACACTGGGATAAGCCGCCTCCGCTCTGGGACACTGGGAAATCTGCCCGATCTGCGACACTGGGAATCCCACCCACTCTGGACAACAGGGAAACCCGCCCGCTCTGGGACATTGGGAAACTCGCCCACTCTGGTACCCAGGGAAATCTCCCACTGCTCTGGGACACTGGGAAACCCGCCAGGCTGGTATGCAGGGAAATCTCCCACTGCTCTGGGACACTGGGAAGCCCGCCTGCTCTGGAACACTGGGAAACACGCCCGCTCTGGAACACTGGGTAACCCGTCCGCTCTGGGAAACCCGCCCGCTCTGTGACACTGGTAAACCCACCCGCTCTGGGACACTGGGAAACCCACCCACTCTGGGATACTGGGATAACCCGCCCCCGCTCTAAGACACTGGGAAACCCTGCCCGCTCTGTGAAACTGGGAAACACACCCGTTCTGGGACACTGGGAAACCTACCCCTGCTCTGGGACACAGGGAAACCCCAGCCGGGCAGAGACTCTGGGAAACTCACTCCCTCTGGGATACTGGGAAACAGCCCGTTGTGGGAAACGGGGAAACCCGCTGGCTCTGGGAAACACACCCGCTCTGGGACACTGCGAAACCCGCCAGGTCGGGAACACTTGGAAACCCGCCCGCTCTGGGAAACCCACCTGCTCTGGGACACTGGGAAATCTACCTGCTCTGGGACAGTGGGAAACCCACCCATTCTTGGGCACTGGGAAACCCGCCGCTGTAGGACACTGGGAAAACCTGTCCGCTCTGGGACACTGGAAAGCCGCTCTGGGACACTGGGACACCTGTCCAATCTGGGTGACTGGGATACCCTGCCCATTCTGGCACACTGGGAAACCTGCCTGCTCTGGGACAAAACAGCCCGCTCTGAGACACTGGGGAACCCACACGTTCTGGGACACTGAGAAACCCACCCATTCTGGGACACTGGGAAACCCACCCGTTCTGGGCCACTGGGAAATTCATGTGCTCTGGGTCACTGGGAAACACGTCTGCTGTGGGACACTGGTAAACACGCCCGATCTGGAACAGTGGGAAACCCACCCGTTCTGGGACACTGGGAAACCCGCCCGGTCTGGGAAACCTGCCCGCTCGGGGACACTGGTAAACCCACCCACTCTGGGGTACTGGGAAATCCACCCACTCTGGGATACTGGGATAATGTGCCCCCGCTCTGGGGCACTGGGAAAACCCGCTCATACTGGACACTGGGAAAACTGCCCACTCTGGGACACTGGGAAACCTACCCACTCTGGGACACTGGTATCAGTCCCTGCTCTGGGACACTGGGAAACCCACCCACTCTGGGATACTGGGAAACCTGCCCGCTCTGGGACACTGGGAAACCTGCCCGCTCTGGGGCACTGGGAAATCCCCCCGCTGTGGGACACTGGTAAACACGCCCGCTCTGGGACAGTGGGAAACCTGCCCGCTATGGGAAACCCGCGCACTCTGGGACACTGGTAAACCCACCCGCTCTGGGACACTGGGAACCCCATCCACTCTGGGACACTGGGATAAGCCGCCCCCACTCTGGGACACTGGGAAACCTGCCCGATCTAGGACACTGGGAATTCCGCCCACTTTGGGACACAGGGAAACCCGCCCGCTCTGGGACATTGGGAAACTCGCCCACTCTGGTACGCAGGGAAATCTCCCACTGCTCTGGGAAACTGGGAAACCCGCCCGGCAGGTACGCAGGGAAATCTCCCACTGCTCTGAGACACTGGGAAGCCCGCCCGCTCTGGGAAACTGGAAAACACGCCTGCTCTGGAACACTGGGGAACCCGTCCGCTCTGGGAAACCCACCCGCTCTGTGACACTGGTAAACCCACCCGCTCTGGGACACTGGGAAACCCACCCACTCTGGGATACAGGGATAACCCGCCCACTCTGGGATACTGGGATAACCCGCCCCCGCTCTAAGAAACTGGGAAATCCAGCCCGCTCTGTGAAACTGGGAAACACACCCGTTCTGGGACACTGGGAAACCTACCCCTGCTCTGGGACACAGGGAAACCCCAGCCGGGCAGAGACTCTGGGAAACTCACTCCCTCTGGGAGACTGGGAAACAGCCCGTTGTGGGAAACGGGGAAACCCGCTGGCTCTGGGAAACACACCCGCTCTGGGACACTGCGAAATCCGCCAGGTCAGGAACACTGGGAAACCCGCCCGCTCTGGGAAACCCACCTGCTCTGGGACACTGGGAAATCTGCCTGCTCTGAGACATTTGGAAACGCACCGATTCTTGGGCACTGGGAAACCAGCCGCTGTGGGACACTGGGAAACACGCCCGCTCTGGAACAGTGGGAAACCCACCCGTTCTGGGACACTGGGAAACCCGCCCGCTCTGGGAAACCTGCCCACTCGGGGACACTGGTAAACCCACCCACTCTGGGATACTGGGATAATGTGCCCCCGCTCTGGGACACTGGGAAAACCCGCCCACTCTGGTACACTGGGAAACCCGCCCACTCTGGGACAGTGGGAAACCCGCCCGCACTGGACACTGGGAAAACTGCCCACTCTGGGACGCTGGGAAATCCACCCACTCTGGGATACTGGTATCAGGCCCTGCTCTGGGACACTTGGAAACTCGCCCGCACTGGAACACTTGGAAAGCTGCCCGCTCTGGGACACTGGGAAATCTGCCCACTCTGGGAAACTCGCCCGCTTTGGGACACGAGGAAAGCTACTCCCCCAGGGACACTGGGAAACAGCCTGCTGTGGGAAACGGGGAAACCTGCTGGCTCTGGGAAACACGCCCTCTCTGGGACACTGGGAAACCCCACACGCTCTGGGAAACTCGCCCGCTCTTGGACACGAGTAAATTCCCTCCCTCTGGGACACTGGGAAACAGCCCGCTGTGTGAAACGGGGAAACCCGCTGGCTCTGGGAAACACACCTGCTCTGGAACAGTGAGAAAGCCACCCGTTCTGGGACACTGGGAAACCCGCCCACTCTGGGAAACCTGCCCGCTCGGGGACACTGGTAAACCCACCCACTCTGGGATACTGGGAAACCCACCCGCTCTGGGATACTGGGATAATGCGCCCCCGCTCTGGGGCACTGGGAAATCTGCCCGCAGTGGGACACCGGGAAACACACCCGCTCTGGGACAGTGGGATACCTGCCCGCTCGAGGAAACCCACCCACTCTGGGACACTGGTAAACCCACCCGCTTTGGGACACTGGGAACCCCATCCGCTCTGGGACACTGGGATAAGCCGCCTCCGCTCTGGGACACTGGGAAATCTGCCCGATCTGCGACACTGGGAATCCCACCCACTCTGGACAACAGGGAAACCCGCCCGCTCTGGGACATTGGGAAACTCGCCCACTCTGGTACCCAGGGAAATCTCCCACTGCTCTGGGACACTGGGAAACCCGCCAGGCTGGTATGCAGGGAAATCTCCCACTGCTCTGGGACACTGGGAAGCCCGCCTGCTCTGGAACACTGGGAAACACGCCCGCTCTGGAACACTGGGTAACCCGTCCGCTCTGGGAAACCCGCCCGCTCTGTGACACTGGTAAACCCACCCGCTCTGGGACACTGGGAAACCCACCCACTCTGGGATACTGGGATAACCCGCCCCCGCTCTAAGACACTGGGAAACCCTGCCCGCTCTGTGAAACTGGGAAACACACCCGTTCTGGGACAGTGGGAAACCCACTTCTGCTCTGGGACACAGGGAAACCCCAGCCGGGCAGAGACTCTGGGAAACTCACTCCCTCTGGGATACTGGGAAACAGCCCGCTGTGGGAAATGGGGAAACCCGCTGGCTCTGGGAAACACACCTGCTCTGGGACACTGCGAAACCCGCCAGGTCGGGAACACTGGGGAACCCGCCCGCTCTGGGAAACCCACCTGCTCTGGGACACTGGGAAATCTGCCTGCTCTGGGACAGTGGGAAACCTACCCATTCTTGGGCACTGGGAAACCCGCCGCTGTGGGACACTGGGAAAACCTGTCCGCTCTGGGACACTGGAAAGCCGCTCTGGGACACTGGGACACCTGTCCGACCTGGGTGACTGGGATACCCTGCCCATTCTGGCACACTGCGAAACTTGCCTGCTCTGGAACAGTGGTAAATCTGCCTGCTCTGGGACAGTGGGAAATCCACCCGTTCTGGGACACTGGGAAACCCCCCCCCCCACACTCTGGGACACTGGGAAACCCGCCCGCTCTGGGAAACCTGCCCGCTCGGGGACACTGTTAAACCCACCCACTCTGGGATACTGGGAAACCCACCCACTCTGGGATACTGGGATAATGTGCCCCCGCTCTGGGACACTGGGAAAACCCGCCCACTCTGGGACACTGGGAAGCCCGCCCACTCTGGGACAGTGGGAAACCCGCCCGCACTGGACACTGGGAAAACTGCCCACTCTGGGACACTGGGAAACCCACCCACTCTGGGACACTGGTATCAGGCCCTGCTCTGGGACACTGGGAAACTCGCCCACTCTGGGACACTGGAAAACTTGCCAGCTCTGGGAAACTGGGAATCCTGTCCGTTCTGGGACACTGGGAAAACCCGCCCGCTCTGGGACACTGGGAAAACCGCCCGCTCTGGGACAGTGGGAAAACCGCCCGCACTGGAACACTTGGAAAGCTGCCCGCTCTGGGACACTGGGAAACCTGCCCGCTCTGGGAAACTCGCCCGCTTTGGGACACGAGGAAAGCTACTCCCCCAGGGACACTGGGAAACAGCCTGCTGTGGGAAACGGGGAAACCCACCAGGTTGGGAACACTGGTTAACACGCCTGCTCTGGGACACTGGGTAACACGCCTGCTCTGGGACACTGGGACATCGCCCTGGGACACTGGGAAATCACCCTGGGAGACTGGGAAACCCGGCTGCTCTGGGACACTGGAAAACCCGCCCACTCTGTGACACTGGGAAATCGCCCTTGGACACTGGGAAACCCGGCAGCTCTGGGACACTGGGAAACCCACCCACTCTGTGACACTGGGCAATCGCCCTGGGACATTGGGAAGCTCACCCACTCTGGTACGCAGTGAAACCCGCCATTGCTCTGGGACACTGGGAAACCCGGCTGCTCTGGGTGACTGGGATACCATGCTCAGTCTCGGACACTGGGAAACCGCGACCGCTCTGGGAAACTCACCCGATCTGGGACACTAGTAAACCCACTCCCTCTGGGACACTGGGAAATAGCCCGCTGTGGGAAACGGTGAAACCAGCTGGCTCTGGGAAACACATCTGCTCTGGGACATTGGGAAACCCGCCCACTCTGGCACACTGGGAAACTCCGCCTGCTCTGGGAAACTCGCCCGCTCTGGGACACTAGGAAACCCATTCCCATTGGTACACTGGGTATACCTGCCCGCTCGAGGAAACCCACCCACTCTGGGACACTGGTAAACCCACCCGCTTTGGGACACTGGGAACCCCATCCGCTCTGGGACACTGGGATAAGCCGCCTCCGCTCTGGGACACTGGGAAATCTGCCCGATCTGCGACACTGGGAATCCCACCCACTCTGGACAACAGGGAAACCCGCCCGCTCTGGGACATTGGGAAACTCGCCCACTCTGGTACCCAGGGAAATCTCCCACTGCTCTGGGACACTGGGAAACCCGCCAGGCTGGTATGCAGGGAAATCTCCCACTGCTCTGGGACACTGGGAAGCCCGCCTGCTCTGGAACACTGGGAAACACGCCCGCTCTGGAACACTGGGTAACCCGTCCGCTCTGGGAAACCCGCCCGCTCTGTGACACTGGTAAACCCACCCGCTCTGGGACACTGGGAAACCCACCCACTCTGGGATACTGGGATAACCCGCCCCCGCTCTAAGACACTGGGAAACCCTGCCCGCTCTGTGAAACTGGGAAACACACCCGTTCTGGGACAGTGGGAAACCCACTTCTGCTCTGGGACACAGGGAAACCCCAGCCGGGCAGAGACTCTGGGAAACTCACTCCCTCTGGGATACTGGGAAACAGCCCGCTGTGGGAAATGGGGAAACCCGCTGGCTCTGGGAAACACACCTGCTCTGGGACACTGCGAAACCCGCCAGGTCGGGAACACTGGGGAACCCGCCCGCTCTGGGAAACCCACCTGCTCTGGGACACTGGGAAATCTGCCTGCTCTGGGACAGTGGGAAACCTACCCATTCTTGGGCACTGGGAAACCCGCCGCTGTGGGACACTGGGAAAACATGTCCGCTCTGGGACACTGGAAAGCCGCTCTGGGACACTGGGACACCTGTCCGATCTGGGTGACTGGGATACCCTGCCCATTCTGGCACACTGCGAAACTTGCCTGCTCTGGAACAGTGGGAAATCTGCCTGCTCTGGGACAGTGGGAAATCCACCCGTTCTGGGACACTGGGAAACCCCCCCCCCCCACACTCTGGGACACTGGGAAACCCGCCCGCTCTGGGAAACCTGCCCGCTCGGGGACACTGTTAAACCCACCCACTCTGGGATACTGGGAAACCCACCCACTCTGGGATACTGGGATAATGTGCCCCCGCTCTGGGACACTGGGAAAACCCGCCCACTCTGGGACACTGGGAAGCCCGCCCACTCTGGGACAGTGGGAAACCCGCCCGCACTGGACACTGGGAAAACTGCCCACTCTGGGACACTGGGAAACCCACCCACTCTGGGACACTGGTATCAGGCCCTGCTCTGGGACACTGGGAAACTCGCCCACTCTGGGACACTGGAAAACTTGCCAGCTCTGGGAAACTGGGAATCCTGTCCGTTCTGGGACACTGGGAAAACCCGCCCGCTCTGGGACACTGGGAAAACCGCCCGCTCTGGGACAGTGGGAAAACCGCCCGCACTGGAACACTTGGAAAGCTGGCCGCTCTGGGACACTGGGAAACCTGCCCGCTCTGGGAAACTCGCCCGCTTTGGGACACGAGGAAAGCTACTCCCCCAGGGACACTGGGAAACAGCCTGCTGTGGGAAACGGGGAAACCCACCAGGTTGGGAACACTGGTTAACACGCCTGCTCTGGGACACTGGGTAACACGCCTGCTCTGGGACACTGGGACATCGCCCTGGGACACTGGGAAATCACCCTGGGAGACTGGGAAACCCGGCTGCTCTGGGACACTGGAAAACCCGCCCACTCTGTGACACTGGGAAATCGCCCTTGGACACTGGGAAACCCGGCAGCTCTGGGACACTGGGAAACCCACCCACTCTGTGACACTGGGCAATCGCCCTGGGACATTGGGAAGCTCACCCACTCTGGTACGCAGTGAAACCCGCCATTGCTCTGGGACACTGGGAAACCCGGCTGCTCTGGGTGACTGGGATACCATGCTCAGTCTCGGACACTGGGAAACCGCGACCGCTCTGGGAAACTCACCCGATCTGGGACACTAGTAAACCCACTCCCTCTGGGACACTGGGAAATAGCCCGCTGTGGGAAACGGTGAAACCAGCTGGCTCTGGGAAACACATCTGCTCTGGGACATTGGGAAACCCGCCCACTCTGGCACACTGGGAAACTCCGCCTGCTCTGGGAAACTCGCCCGCTCTGGGACACTAGGAAACCCATTCCCATTGGTACACTGGGTAACACGCCCGCTCTGGGACATTGGGAAACACGTTTGCTCTGGGTCACAGGGAACCCCGTCCGCTCAGAGACACTGGGAATCCCACCTGATCTGGGGCACTGGGAAACATGCCCGCTCTGGAATACTGGAATACCCGCCCACTCGGGGACATTGGGAAACTCGCCTGCTCTGGGACTCTGGGACATTGTGAAACACGCCCGCACTGGAACATTGGGAAACCCATCCGCTCTGGGAAACCTGCCCGCTCTGTGACACTGGTAAACCCACCCGCTCTTGGACACTTGGAAACCCACCCACTCTGGGATACTGGGATAACGCGCCCCCGCTCTAAGACACTGGGAAACCCTGCCTGCTCTGTGAAACTGGGAAATACACCCGTTCTGGGACACTGGGAAACCAACCCCTGCTCTGGGACACAGGGAAACCCCAGCCGGGCAGAGATTCTGGGAAACTCACTCCCTCTGGGATACTGGGAAACAGCCCGCTGTGGGAAACGGGGAAACCCGCTGGCTCTGGGAAACACACCCGCTCTGGGACACTGCGAAACCCACCAGGTCTGGGACACTGGGAAACCCGCCCGCTCTGGGAAACCTGCCCGCTCGGGGACACTGGTAAACCCACCCACTCTGGGATACTGGGAAATCCACCCACTCTGGGATACTGGGATAATGTGCCCCCGCTCTGGGGCACTGGGAAATCTGCCCGCTGTGGGACACTGGGAAACACACCCGCTCTGGGACAGTGGGATACCTGCCCGCTCTAGGAAACCCACCCACTCTGGGACACTGGTAAACCCACCCGCTCTGGGACACTGGGAACCCCATCCGCTCTGGGACACTGGGATAGGCTGCCCCCGCCCTGGGACACTGGGAAACCTGCCCGATCTGCGACAGTGGGAATCCCGCCCACTCTGGGACATAGGGAAACCCGCCCGCTCTGGGACATTGGGAAACTCGCACACTCTGGTAGCCAAGGAAATTTTCCACTGCTCTGGGACTCTGGGAAACACGCCAGGCTGGTACGCAGGGAAATCTCCCACTGCTCTGGGACATTGGGAAGCCCGCCCGCTCTGGAACACTGGGAAACACGCCCGCTCTGGAACACTGGGAAACCCGTCCGCTCTGGGAAACCCGCCCGCTCTGTGACACTGGTAAACCCACCCGCTCTGGGACACTGGGAAACCCACCCCCTCTGGGATACTGGGATAACCAGCCCCCGCTCTAAGACACTGGGAAACCCTGCCCGCTCTGTGAAACTGGGAAACACACCCGTTCTGGGACACTGGGAAACCCACCCCTGCTCTGGGACACAGGGAAACCGCAGCCGGGCAGAAACTCTGGGAAACTCACTCCCTCTGGGATACTGGGAAACAGCCCGCTGTGGGAAACGGGGAAACCCGCTGGCTCTGGGAAACACACCCGCTCTGGGACACTGCGAAATCCACCAGGTCTGGGACACTGGGAAACCCGCCCACTCTGGGAAACCTGCCCGCTCGGGGACACTGGTAAACCCACCCACTCTGGGATACTGGGAAACCCACCCTCTCTAGGATACTGGGATAATGTGCCCCCGCTCTGGGGCACTGGGAAATCTGCCCGCTGTGGGACACTGGGAAACACACCCGCTCTGGGACAGTGGGATACTTGCCCGCTCTAGGAAACCCACTCACTCTGGAACACTGGTAAACCCACCCGCTCTGGGACACTGGGAACCCCATCCGCTCTAGGACACTGGGAGAAGCCGCCCCCGCTCTGGGACACTGGGAAACCTGCCCGATCTGCGACACTGGGAATCCCGCCCACTCTGGGACACAGGGAAACCCGCCCGCTCTGGGACATTGGGAAACTCGCCCACTCTGGTACCCAGGGAAATTTCCCACTGCTCTGGGATACTGGGAAATCCGCCAGGCTGGTACGCAGGGAAATATCCCACTGCTCTGGGACACTGGGAAGCCCGCCTGCTCTGGAACACTGGCAAACACACCCGCTCTGGAACACTGGGAAACCCGTCCGCTCTGGGAAACCCGCACACTCTGTGACACTGGTAAACCCACCCGCTCTGGGACACTGGGAAACCCACCCACTCTGGGATACTGGGATAACCCGCCCCCGCTCTAAGACACTGGGAAACCCTGCCCGCTCTGTGAAACTGGGAAACACACCCGTTCTGGGACAGTGGGAAACCCACCCCTGCTCTGGGACACAGGGAAACCCCAGCCGGGCAGAGACTCTGGGAAACTCACTCCCTCTGGGATACTGGGAAACAGCCCGCTGTGGAAAACGGGGAAACCCGCTGGCTCTGGGAAACACACCCGCTCTGGGACACTGCGAAACCCGCCAGGTCTGGAACACTGGGAAACCCGCCCGCTCTGGGAAACCCACCTGCTCTGGGACACTGGGAAATCTGCCTGCTCTGGGACAGTGGGAAACCCACCCATTCTTGGGCACTGGGAAACCAGCCAGGCTGGTACGCAGGGAAATCTCCCACTGCTCTGGGACACTGGGAAGCCCGCCTGCTCTGGAACACTGGCAAACACACCCGCTCTGGAACACTGGGAAACCCGTCCGCTCTGGGAAACCCGCACGCTCTGTGACACTGGTAAACCCACCCGCTCCTGGACACTGGGAAACCCACCCACTCTGGGATACTGGAATAACCCGCACCCGCTCTAAGACACTGGGAAACTCTGCCCGCTCTGTGAAACTGGGAAACACACCCGTTCTGGGACAGTGGGAAACCCACCCCTGCTCTGGGACACAGGGAAACCCCAGCCGGGCAGAGACTCTGGGAAACTCACTCCCTCTGGGATACTGGGAAACAGCCCGCTTGGGAAACGGGGAAACCCGCTGGCTCTGGGAAACACACCCGCTCTGGGACACTGCGAAACCCGCCAGGTCGGGAACACTGGGAAACCCGCCTGCTCTGGGAAACCCACCTGCTCTGGGACACTGGGAAATCTGCCTGCTCTGGGACAGTGGGAAACCCACCCATTCGTGGTCACTGGGAAACCCGCCGCTGTAGGACACTGGGAAAACCTGTCCGCTCTGGGACACTGGAAAGCCGCTCTGGGAGACTGGGACACCTGTCCGATTTGGTGACTGGGATACCCTGCCCATTCTGGCACACTGGGAAACCTGCCTGCTCTGGGACAAAACAGCCCGCTCTGAGACACTGGGAAACCCACCCGTTCTGGGACACTGGGAAACCCACCCATTCTGGGACACTGGGAAACCCACCCGTTCTGGGACACTGGGAAACCCGCCCGCTCTGGGAAACCTGCCCGCTCGGGGACACTGGTAAACCCACCCACTCTGGGGTACTGGGAAACCCACCCACTCTGGGATATTGGGATAATGTGCCCCCGCTCTGGGACACTGGGAAAACCCGCCCACTCTGGGACACTGGGAAACCCGCCCACTCTGGGAGAGTGGGAAACCCGCTCACACTGGACACTGGGAAAACTGCCCACTCTGGGACACTGGTATCAGGCCCTGCTCTGGGACACTGGGAAACTCACCCACTCTGGGATACTGGGAAACCTGCCCGCTCTGGGACACTGGGAAACCTGCCCGCTCTGGGGCACTGGGAAATCTAACCGCTGTGGGACACTGGGAAACACGCCCGCTCTGGGACAGTGGGAAACCTGCCCGCTATGGGAAACCCGCCCACTCTGGGACACTGGTAAACCCACCCGCTCTGGGACACTGGGAAACCCACTCACTCTGGGATACTGGGATAACCCGCCCCCGCTCTAAGAAACTGGGAAACCCAGCCCGCTCTGTGAAACTGGGAAACACAACCGTTCTGGGACACTGGGAAACCTACCCCTGCTCTGGGACACAGGGAAACCCCAGCCGGGCAGAGACTCTGGGAAACTCACTCCCTCTGGGATACTGGGAAACAGCCCGTTGTGGGAAACGGGGAAACCCGCTGGCTCTGGGAAACACACCCGCTCTGGGACAATGCGAAATCCGCCCGGTCAGGAACACTGGGAAACCCGCCCTCTCTGGGAAACCCACCTGCTCTGGGACACTGGGAAATCTGCCTGCTCTGAGACAGTGGGAAACCCATCGATTCTTGGGCACTGGGAAACCAGCCGCTGTGGGACACTGGGAAAACCTGTCCGCTCTGGGACACTGGAAAGCCGCTCTGCGACACTGGGTCACCTGTCCGATCTGGGTGACTGGGATACCCTGCCCATTCTGGCACACTGGGAAACTTGCCTGCTCTGGAACAGTGGGAAATCTGCCTGCTCTGGGACAGTGGGAAATCCACCCGTTCTGGGACACTGTGAAACCCCCCCCCCACTCTGGGACACTGGGAAACCCGCCCGCTCTGGGAAACCTGCCCGCTCGGGGACACTCTTAAACCCGCCCACTCTGGGACACTGGGAAACCCGCCCACTCTGGGAGAGTGGGAAACCCGCTCACACTGGACACTGGGAAATCTGCCCACTCTGGGACACTGTTAAACCCACCCACTCTGGGATACTGGAAAACCCACCCACTCTGGGATACTGGGATAATGTGCCCCCGCTCTGGGACACTGGGAAAACCCGCCCACTCTGGGACACTGGGAAGCCCGCCCACTCTGGGACAGTGGGAAACCCGCCCGCACTGGACACTGGGAAAACGGCCCACTCTGGGACACTGGGAAATCCACCCACTCTGGGACACTGGTATCAGGCCCTGCTCTGGGACACTGGGAAACTCGCCCACTCTGGGACACTGGGAAAACCCGCCCGCTCTGGGACACTGGGAAAACCGCCCGCTCTGGGACAGTGGGAAACCCGCCCGCACTGGAACACTTGGAAAGCTGCCCGCTCTGGGACACTGGGAAACCTGCCCGCTCTGGGAAACTCGCCCGCTTTGGGACACGAGGAAAGCTACTCCCCCAGGGACACTGGGAAACGGCCTGCTGTGGGAAACGGGGAAACCCACCAGGTTGGGAACACTGGTTAACACGCCTGCTCTGGGACACTGGGTAACACGCCTGCTCTGGGATACTGGGAAATCGCCCTGTGACACTGGGAAATCGCCCTTGGACACTGGGAAACCCGGCAGCTCTGGGACACTGGGAAACCCACCCACTCTGTGACACTGGGTAATCGCCCTGGGACATTGGGAAGCTCACCCACTCTGGTACGCAGGGAAACCCGCCATTGCTCTGGGACACTGGGAAACCCATCTGCTCTGGGTGACTGGGATACCATGCTCAGTCTCGGACACTGGGAAACCCCGACCGCTCTGGGAAACTCACCCGATCTGGGACACTAGTAAACCCACTCCCTCTGGGACACTGGGAAATTGCCCGCTGTGGGAAACGGTGAAACCAGCTGGCTCTGGGAAACACATCTGCTCTGGGACATTGGGAAACCCGCCCACTCTGGCGCACTGGGAAACTCCGCCTGCTCTGGGAAACTCGCCCGCTCTGGGACACTAGGCACTGGGAAATCTGCCCGCTGTGGGACACTGGGAAACACACCCGCTCTGGGACAGTGGGGTACCTGCCCGCTCTAGGAAACCCACCCACTCTGGCACACTGGTAAACCCACCCGCTCTGGGACACTGGGAACCCCATCCGCTCTGGGACACTGGGATAGGCCGCCCCCGCTCTGGGACACTGGGAAACCTGCCCGATCTGCGACAGTGGGAATTCCGCCCACTCTGGGACATAGGGAAACCTGCCCGCTCTGGGACATTGGGAAACTCGCACACTCTGGTACCCAGGGAAATTTCCCACTGCTCTGGGACTCTGGGAAACACGCCAGGCTGGTACGCAGGGAAATCACCCACTGCTCTGGGACTCTGGGAAGCCCGCCCTGTCTGGAACACTGGGAAACACGCCCGCTCTGGGAAACCCGCCCGCTCTGTGACACTGGTAAACCCACCCGCTCTGGGACACTGGGAAACCCACCCACTCTGGGATACTGGGATAACTAGCCCCCGCTCTAAGGCACTGGGAAACCTGCCTGCTCTGGGACAAAACATCCCACTCTGAGACACTGGGAAACCCACCCGTTCTGGGACACAGGTAAACCCGCCCCCCCACTCTGGGACACCGGGAAACCGCGCCCGTTCTGGAACACTGGGAAATTCATGTGCTCTGGGGCACTGGGAAACACGTCTGCTGTGGGACACTGGGAAACACGCCCGCGCTGGAACAGTGGGAAACACACCCGCTCTGGAACACTGGGAAACCCGCCCGCTCTGGGAAACCTGCCCGCTCGGGGACACTGGTAAACCCACCCACTCTGGGATACTGGGAAACCCACCCACTCTGGGATACTGGGATAATGTGCCCCCGCTATGGGACACTGGGAAAGCCCGCCCACTCTGGGACACTGGGAAACCCGCCCACTCTGGGACAGTGGGAAAGCCGCCCGCACTGGACACTGGGAAAACTGCCCACTCTGGGACACTGGGAAACCCGCCCGCTCTGGGAAAGCTGCCCGCTCGCGGCCACTGGTAAACCCATCCACTCTGGGATACTGGGAAACCCACCCACTCTGGGATACTGGGATAATGTGCCCCCGCTCTGGGGCACTGGGAAATCTGCCCGCTGTGGGACACTGGGAAACACGCCCGCTCTGGGACAGTGGGAAACGTGCCCGCTCTGGGAAACCCACACACTCTGGGACACTGGTAAACCCACCCGCTCTGGGACACTGGGAACCCCATCCGCTCTGGGACACTGGGATAAGCCGCCCCCGCTCTGGGACACTGGGAAACCTGCCCGAATTAGGACATTGGGAAACTCGCCCACTCTGGTACCCAGGGAAATCTCCCACTGCTCTGGGACACTGGGAAACACGCCCGGCTGGTACGCAGGGAAATCTCCCACTGCTCTGGGACACGAGGAAGCCCGCCCGCTCTGGGACACTGGAAAACACGCCCGCTCCGGAACACTGGGAAACCCGTCCGCTCTGGGACACTGGAATAAGCCGCCCCCACTCTGGGACACTGGGAAACCTGCCCGATTTAGGACATTGGGAAACTCGCCCAGTCTGGTACACAGGGAAATCTCCCACTGCATTGGGACACTGGGAAACCCGCCCGGCTGGTACGCAGGGAAATCTCCCACTGCTCTGGGACACTGTGAAGCCCGCCCGCTCTGGGACACTGGAAAACACGCCCGCTCTGGAACACTGGGAAACCCGTCCGCTCTGGGAAACCCGCCCGCTCTGTGACACTGGTAAACCCACCCGCTCTAAGACACTGGGAAACCCTGCCCGCTCTGTGAAACTGGGAAACACACCCGTTCTGGGACACTGGGAAACCTACCCCTGCTCTGGGACACAGGGAAACCCCAGCCGGGCAGAGACTCTGGCAAACTCACTCCCTCTGGGATACTGGGAAACAGCCCGCTGTGGGAAACGGGGAAACCCGCTGGCTCTGGGAAACACACCCACTCTGGGACACTGCGAAACCCGCCAGGTCGGGAACACTGGGAAACCCGCCCGCTCTGGGAAACCCACCTGCTCTGGGACACAGGGAAATCTGCCTGCTCTGAGACAGTGGGAAACCCACCGATTCTTGGGCACTGGGAAACCCGCCGCTGTGGGACACTGGGAAAACCTGTCCGCTCTGGGACACTGGAAAGCCGCTCTGCGACACTGGGACACCTGTCCGATCTGGGTGACTGGGATACCCTGCCCATTCTGGCACACTGGGAAACAGCCTGCTGTGGGAAACGGGGAAAGCTGCTGGCTCTGGGAAACAAGCACTCTCTGGGACACTGGGAAACCCCACACGCTCTGGGAAACTCGCCCGCTCTTGGACACGAGTAAAGTCCCTCCCTCTGGGACACTGGGAAACAGCCCGCTGTGCGAAACGTAGAAACCCACTGGCTCTGGGAAACAGTGGGAAATCCACCCGTTCTGGGAAACTGGGAAACCCGCCCACTCTGGGAAACCTGCCCGCTCGGGGACACTGGTAAACCCACCCACTCTGGGATACTGGGAAACCCACCCACTCTGGGATACTGGGATAATGTGCCCCGGCTCTGGGACACTGGGAAAACCTGTCCGCTCTGGGACACTGGAAAGCCGCTCTGCGACACTGGGACACCTGTCCGATCTGGGTGACTGGGATACCCTGCCCATTCTGGCACACTGGGAAACCTGCCTGCTCTGGGACAAAACATCCCACTCTGAGACACTGGGAAACCCACCCGTTCTGGGACACTGGGAAACCCGCCCCCCCAATCTGGGACACTGGGAAACCCCGCCCGTTCTGGGACACTGGGAAATTCATGTGCTCTGGGGCACTGGGAAACACGTCTGCTGTGGGACACTGGGAAACACGCCCGCTCTGGAACAGTGGGAAACCCACCCGTTCTGGGACACTGGGAAACCCGCCCGCTCTGGGAAACCTCCCCACTCGGGGACACTGATAAACCCACCCACTCTGGGATACTGGGAAACCCACCCACTCTGGGATACTGGGATAATGTGCCCTCGCTCTGGGACACTGGGAAAACCCGCCCACTCTGGGACACTGGGAAACCCACCCGCACTGGACACTGGGAAAACTGCCCACTCTGGGACACTGGGAAACCCAACCACTCTGGGACACTGGTATCAGGCCCTGCTCTGGGACACTGGGAAACTCGCCCGCACTGGAACACTTGGAAAGCTGCCCGCTCTGGGACACTGGGAAACCTGCCCGCTCTGGGAAACTCGCCCGCTTTGGGACACGAGGAAAGCTACTCCCCCAGGGACACTGGGAAACAGCCTGCTGTGGGAAACGGGGAAACCTGCTGGCTCTGGGAAACACGCCCTTTCTGGGACACTGGGAAACCCCACCCGCTCTGGGAAACTCGCCCGCTCTTGGACACGACTAAATTCCCTCCCTCTGGGACACTGGGAAACAGCCCGCTGTGCGAAACGGAGAAACCCGCTGGCTCTGGGAAACACGCCCGCTCTGGGACACTGGGAAACCTGCCCGCTCTGGGACACTGGGAAACCTGCTCGCTCTGGTATACTGGGAAACACGCCTGCTTTGGTACATTGCGATAACCTGCCCCCGCTCTGGGACACAGGGCGACCCCGTCCGCTGAGAGACACTGGGAAACCCACGTGCTCTGGGACACTGGGAAAGCCACCCGCTCTGGGAAACTTGCCCACTTTGGGATACGAGGAAACCTGCTCTCTCTGGGGCACTGGGAAACAGCCTGCTGTGGGAAACGGGGAAACCCACCAGGTCGGGAACACTGGTTAACACGCCTGCTCTGGGACACTGGGTAACACGCCTGCTCTGGGACACTGGGAAATCACCCTGGGACACTGGGAAACCCGGCTGCTCTGGGACACTGGAAAACCCGCCCACTCTGTGACACTGAGAAATCGCCCTTGGACACTGGGAAACCCGGCAGCTCTGGGACACTGGGAAACCCACCCACTCTGTGACACTGGGTAATCGCCCTGGGACATTGGGAAACTCACCCACTCTGGTATGCAGGGAAACCGCCATTGGTCTGGGACACTGGGTAACCCGTCTGCTCTGGGTGACTGGGATACCATGCTCAGTCTCGGACACTGGGAAACCCCGACCGCTCTGGAAAACTCGCCCGATCTGGGACACTAGTAAACCCACTCCCTCTGGGACACTGGGAAATAGCCCGCTGTGGGAAACGGTGAAACCAGCTGGCTCTGGGAAACACGTCCGCTCTGGGACATTGGGAAACCCGCCCACTCTGGCACACTGGGAAACTCCGCCTGCTCTGGGAAACTCGCCCGCTCTGGGACACTAGGAAACCCATTCCCATTGGTACACTGGGTAACACGCCCGCTCTGGGACATTGGGAAACACGCCTGCTCTGGGACACTGGGAAACCCACCCGCTCAGGGGCACTGGAAATCCCACCCGGTCTGGTACACTGAGAAAACCCGCCCCTGCTCTGGGTCACAGGGAAACCCCGTCCGCTCAGAGACACTGGGAAACACACCTGCTCTGGGGCACTGAGAAACATGCCCGCTCTGGGATACTGGAATACCCGCCCACTCGGGGACACTGGGAAACTCGTCTGCTCTGGGAATCTGGGACACTGGGAAACACGCCCGCTCTGGAACACTGGGAAACCCGTCCACTCTGGGAAATCCGCCCGCTCTGTGACACTGGTAAACCCACCCGCTCTGTGACACTGGGAAACCCACTCATTCTGGGATACTGGGATAACCCGCCCCCGCTCTAAGACACTGGGAAACCCTGCCCACTCTGTGAAACTGGGAAACACACCCGTTCTGGGACATTGGGAAACCTACCCCTGCACTGGGACACAGGCAAACCCCAGCCGGGCAGAGACTCTGGGAAACTCACTCCCTCTGGGATACTGGGAAACAGCCCGCTGTGGGAAACGGGGAAACCCGCTGGCTCTGGGAAACACACCCGCTATGAGACACTGCGAAACCCGCCAGGTCGGGAACACTGGGAAACCCGCCCGCTCTGGGAAACCCACCTGCTCTGGGACATTGGGAAATCTGCCTGCTCTGAGACAGAGGGAAACCCATCCATTCTTGGGCACTGGGAAACCCGCCGCTGTGGGACACTCCGAAAACCTGTCCGCTCTGGGACAATGGAAAGCCGCTCTGGGACACTGGGACACCTGTCCGATCTGGGTGACTGGGATACCCTGACCATTCTGGCGCACTGGGAAACCTGCCTGCTCTGGGACAAAACATCCCACTCTGAGACACTGGGAAACCCACCCGTTCTGGGACACTGGTAAACCCGCCCCCCCCCACTCTGGGACACCGGGAAACCGCGCCCGTTCTGGAACACTGGGAAATTCATGTGCTCTGGGGCACTGGGAAACACGTCTGCTGTGGGACACTGGGAAACACGCCCGCGCTGGAACAGTGGGAAACCCACCCGCTCTGGGACACTGGGAAACCCGCCCGCTCTGGGAAACCTGCCCGCTCGGGGACACTGGTAAACCCACCCACTCTGGGATACTGGGAAACCCACCCACTCTGGGATACTGGGATAATGTGCCCCCGCTATGGGACACTGGGAAAGCCCGCCCACTCTGGGACACTGGGAAACCCGCCCACTCTGGGACAGTGGGAAAGCCGCCCGCACTGGACACTGGGAAAACTGCCCACTCTGGGACACTGGGAAACCCGCCCGCTCTGGGAAAGCTGTCCGCTCGGGGCCACTGGTAAACCCACCCACTCTGGGATACTGGGAAACCCACCCACTCTGGGATACTGGGATAATGTGCCCCCGCTCTGGGGCACTGGGAAATCTGCCCGCTGTGGGACACTGGGAAACACGCCCGCTATGGGACAGTGGGAAACGTGCCCGCTCTGGGAAACCCACCCACTCTGGGACACTGGTAAACCCACCCGCTCTGGGACACTGGGAACCCCATCCGCTCTGGGACACTGGGATAAGCCGCCCCTGCTCTGGGACACTGGGAAACCTGCCCGATTTAGGACATTGGGAAACTCGCCCACTCTGGTACCCAGGGAAATCTCCCACTGCTCTGGGACACTGGGAAACCCGCCCGGCTGGTACGCAGGGAAATCTCCCACTGCTCTGGGACACTGGGAAGCCCGCCCGCTCTGGGACACTGGAAAACACGCCCGCTCTGGAACACTGGGAAACCCGTCCGCTCTGGGACACTGGAATAAGCCGCCCCCACTCTGGGACACTGGGAAACCTGCCCGATTTAGGACATTGGGAAACTCGCCCAGTCTGGTACACAGGGAAATCTCCCACTGCTCTGGGACACTGGGAAACCCGCCCGGCTGGTACGCAGGGAAATCACCCACTGCTCTGGGACACTGTGAAGCCCGCCCGCTCTGGGACACTGGAAAACACGCCCGCTCTGGAACACTGGGAAACCCGTCCGCTCTGGGAAACCCGCCCGCTCTGTGACACTGGTAAACCCACCCGCTCTAAGACACTGGGAAACCCTGCCCGCTCTGTGAAACTGGGAAACACACCCGTTCTGGGACACTGGGAAACCTACCCCTGCTCTGGGACACAGGGAAACCCCAGCCGGGCAGAGACTCTGGCAAACTCACTCCCTCTGGGATACTGGGAAACAGCCCGCTGTGGGAAACGGGGAAACCCGCTGGCTCTGGGAAACACACCCACTCTGGGACACTGCGAAACCCGCCAGGTCGGGAACACTGGGAAACCCGCCCGCTCTGGGAAACCCACCTGCTCTGGGACACAGGGAAATCTGCCTGCTCTGAGACAGTGGGAAACCCACCGATTCTTGGGCACTGGGAAACCCGCCGCTGTGGGACACTGGGAAAACCTGTCCGCTCTGGGACACTGGAAAGCCGCTCTGCGACACTGGGACACCTGTCCGATCTGGGTGACTGGGATACCCTGCCCATTCTGGCACACTGGGAAACAGCCTGCTGTGGGAAACGGGGAAAGCTGCTGGCTCTGGGAAACAAGCACTCTCTGGGACACTGGGAAACCCCACACGCTCTGGGAAACTCGCCCGCTCTTGGACACGAGTAAAGTCCCTCCCTCTGGGACACTGGGAAACAGCCCGCTGTGCGAAACGGAGAAACCCACTGGCTCTGGGAAACAGTGGGAAATCCACCCGTTCTGGGACACTGGGAAACCCGCCCACTCTGGGAAACCTGCCCGCTCGGGGACACTGGTAAACCCACCCACTCTGGGATACTGGGAAACCCACCCACTCTGGGATACTGGGATAATGTGCCCCGGCTCTGGGACACTGGGAAAACCTGTCCGCTCTGGGACACTGGAAAGCCGCTCTGCGACACTGGGACACCTGTCCGATCTGGGTGACTGGGATACCCTGCCCATTCTGGCACACTGGGAAACCTGCCTGCTCTGGGACAAAACATCCCACTCTGAGACACTGGGAAACCCACCCGTTATGGGACACTGGGAAACCCGCCCCCCCACTCTGGGACACTGGGAAACCCCGCCCGTTCTGGGACACTGGGAAATTCATGTGCTCTGGGGCACTGGGAAACACGTCTGCTGTGGGACACTGGGAAACACGCCCGCTCTGGAACAGTGGGAAACCCACCCGTTCTGGGACACTGGGAAACCCGCCCGCTCTGGGAAACCTGCCCATTCGGGGACACTGATAAACCCACCCACTCTGGGATACTGGGAAACCCACCCACTCTGGGATACTGGGATAATGTGCCCTCGCTCTGGGACACTGGGAAAACCCGCCCACTCTGGGACACTGGGAAACCCACCCGCACTGGACACTGGGAAAACTGCCCACTCTGGGACACTGGGAAACCCACCCACTCTGGGACACTGGTATCAGGCCCTGCTCTGGGACACTGGGAAACTCGCCCGCACTGGAACACTTGGAAAGCTGCCCGCTCTGGGACACTGGGAAACCTGCCCGCTCTGGGAAACTCGCCCGCTTTGGGACACGAGGAAAGCTACTCCCCCAGGGACACTGGGAAACAGCCTGCTGTGGGAAACGGGGAAACCTGCTGGCTCTGGGAAACACGCCCTCTCTGGGACACTGGGAAACCCCACCCGCTCTGGGAAACTGGCCCGCTCTTGGACACGAGTAAATTCCCTCCCTCTGGGACACTGGGAAACAGCCAGCTGTGCGAAACGGAAAAACCCGCTGGCTCTGGGAAACACGCCCGCTCTGGAACAGTGGGAAACCCACCCATTCTGGGACACTGGGAAACCCGCCCACTCTGGGAAACCTGTCCGCTCGTGGACACTGGTAAACCCACCCACTCTGGGATACTGGGAAACCCACCCACTCTGGGATACTGGGAAACCCACCCTCTCTGGGATACTGGGATAATGTGCCCCCGCTCTGGGGCAATGGGAAATCTGCCCGCTGCGGGACACTGGGAAACACACCCGCTCCGGGACAGTGGGATACCTGCCCGCTCTAGGAAACCCACCCACTCTGGGACACTGGTAAACCCACCCGCTCTGGGACACTGGGAACCCCATCCGCTCTGGGACACTGGGATAAGCCGCCCCGGCTCTGGGACACTGGGAAACCTGCCCGATCTGCGACACTGAGAATCCCGCCCACTCTGGGACACAGGGAAACCCGCCTGCTCTGGGACATTGGGAAACTCGCACACTCTGGTACCCAGGGAAATCTCCCACTGCTCTGGGACACTGGGAAACCCGCCAGGTTGGTCCGCAGGGAAATCTCCCACTGCTCTGGGACACTGGGAAGCCCACCCGCTCTGGGACACTGGGAAACCCACCCACTCTGGGATACTGCGATAACCCGCCCCCACTCTAAGACACTGGGAAACCCTGCCCGCTCTGTGAAACTGGGAAACACACCCGTTCTGGGACACTGGGAAATCTACCCCTCCTCTGGGACACATGGAAACCCCAGCCGGGCAGAAACTCTGGGAAACTCACTCCCTCTGGGATACTGGGAAACAGCCCGCTGTGGGAAATGTGGAAACCCGCTGGCTCTGAGAAACATACCCGCTCTGGGACACTGCGAAACCCGCCAGGTCGGGAACACTGGGGAACCCGCCCGCTCTGGGAAACCCACCTGCTCTGGGACACTGGGAAATCTGCCTGCTCTGGGACAGTGGGAAACCCACCCATTCTTGGACACTGGGAAACCCGCCTCTGTGGGACACTGGGAAAACCTGTCCGCTCTGGGACACAGGAAAGCCGCTCTGGGACACTGGGAGACCTGTCCGATCTGGGTGACTAGGATACCCTGCCCATTCTGGCACACTGGGAAACCTGCCTGCTCTGGGACAAAACATCCACTCTGAGACACTGGGAAATCCACCCGTTCTGGGACACTAGGAAACACGCCCCCCCCCCACTCTGGGACAGTGGAAAACCCGACCGCTCTGGGAAACCTGCCCGCTCGGGGACACTGGTAAACCCACCCACTCTGGGACACTGGGAAAACTCCCCACTCTGGGACACTGGTAAACCCACCCACTCTGGGACACTGGTATCAGGCCCTGCTCTGGGACACTGGGAAACTCGCCCGCTCTGGGACACTGGGAAAACCGCCCGCTCTGGGACAGTGGGAAACCCGCCCGCACTGGAACACTTGGAAAGCTGCCCGCTCTGGGACACTGGGAAACCTGCCCGCTCTGGGAAACTCGCCCGCTTTGGGACACGAGGAAAGCTACTCCCCCAGGGACACTGGGAAACAGCCTGCTGTGGGAAACGGGGAAACCTGCTGGTTCTGGGAAACACGCCCTTTCTGGGACACTGGGAAACCCCACCCGCTCTGGGAAACTCGCCCGCTCTTGGACACGACTAAATTCCCTCCCTCTGGGACACTGGGAAACAGCCCGCTGTGCGAAACGGAGAAACCCGCTGGCTCTGGGAAACACGCCCGCTCTGGGACACTGGGAAACCAGCCCGCTCTGGGACACTGGGAAACCTGCTCGCTCTGGTACACTGGGAAACACGCCTGCTTTGGTACATTGCGATAACCTGCCCCCGCTCTGGGACACAGGGCGACCCCGTCCGCTGAGAGACACTGGGAAACCCACGTGCTCTGGGACACTGGGAAAGCCACCCGCTCTGGGAAACTTGCCCACTTTGGGATACGAGGAAACCTGCTCTCTCTGGGGCACTGGGAAACAGCCTGCTGTGGGAAACGGGGAAACCCACCAGGTCGGGAACACTGGTTAACACGCCTGCTCTGGGACACTGGGTAACACGCCTGCTCTGGGACACTGGGAAATCACCCTGGGACACTGGGAAACCCGGCTGCTCTGGGACACTGGAAAACCCGCCCACTCTGTGACACTGGGAAATCGCCCTTGGACACTGGGAAACCCGGCAGCTCTGTGACACTGGGAAACCCACCCACTCTGTGACACTGGGTAATCGCCCTGGGACTTTGGGAAACTCACCCACTCTGGTATGCAGGGAAACCGCCATTGCTCTGGGACACTGGGTAACCCGTCTGCTCTGGGTGACTGGGATACCATGCTCAGTCTCGGACACTGAGAAACCCCGACCGCTCTGGGAAACTCGCCCGATCTGGGACACTAGTAAACCCACTCCCTCTGGGACACTGGGAAATAGCCCGCTGTGGGAAACGGTGAAACCAGCTGGCTCTGGGAAACACGTCCGCTCTGGGACATTGGGAAACCCGCCCACTCTGGCACACTGGGAAACTCCGCCTGCTCTGGGAAACTCGCCCGCTCTGGGACACTAGGAAACCCATTCCCATTGGTACACTGGGTAACACGCCCGCTCTGGGACATTGGGAAACACGCCTGCTCTGGGACACTGGGAAACCCACCCGCTCAGGGGCACTGGAAATCCCACCCGGTCTGGTACACTGAGAAAACCCGCCCCTGCTCTGGGTCACAGGGAAACCCCGTCCGCTCAGAGACACTGGGAAACACACCTGCTCTGGGGCACTGAGAAACATGCCCGCTCTGGGATACTGGAATACCCGCCCACTCGGGGACACTGGGAAACTCGTCTGCTCTGGGAATCTGGGACACTGGGAAACACGCCCGCTCTGGAACACTGGGAAACCCGTCCACTCTGGGAAATCCGCCCGCTCTGTGACACTGGTAAACCCACCCGCTCTGGGACACTGGGAAACCCACTCATTCTGGGATACTGGGATAACCCGCCCCCGCTCTAAGACACTGGGAAACCCTGCCCACTCTGTGAAACTGGGAAACACACCCGTTCTGGGACATTGGGAAACCTACCCCTGCACTGGGACACAGGCAAACCCCAGCCGGGCAGAGACTCTGGGAAACTCACTCCCTCTGCGATACTGGGAAACAGCCCGCTGTGGGAAACGGGGAAACCCGCTGGCTCTGGGAAACACACCCGCTATGAGACACTGCGAAACCCGCCAGGTCGGGAACACTGGGAAACCCGCCCGCTCTGGGAAACCCACCTGCTCTGGGACATTGGGAAATCTGCCTGCTCTGAGACAGAGGGAAACCCATCCATTCTTGGGCACTGGGAAACCCGCCGCTGTGGGACACTCCGAAAACCTGTCCGCTCTGGGACAATGGAAAGCCGCTCTGGGACAATGGGACACCTGTCCGATCTGGGTGACTGGGATACCCTGACCATTCTGGCGCACTGGGAAACCTGCCTGCTCTGGGACAAAACATCCCACTCTGAGACACTGGGAAACCCACCCGTTCTGGGACACTGGTAAACCCGCCCCCCCCCCCCGACCCTGGGACACCGGGAAACCGCGCCCGTTCTGGAACACTGGGAAATTCATGTGCTCTGGGGCACTGGGAAACACGTCTGCTGTGGGACACTGGGAAACACGCCCGCGCTGGAACAGTGTTGAAACCCACCCGCTCTGGGACACTGGGAAACCCGCCCGCTCTGGGAAACCTGCCCGCTCGGGGACACTGGTAAACCCACCCACTCTGGGATACTGGGAAACATACCCACTCTGGGATACTGGGATAATGTGCCCCCGCTATGGGACACTGGGAAAGCCCGCCCACTCTGGGACACTGGGAAACCCGCCCACTCTGGGACAGTGGGAAAGCCGCCCGCACTGGACACTGGGAAAACTGCCCACTCTGGGACACTGGGAAACCCGCCCGCTCTGGGAAAGCTGCCCGCTCGGGGCCACTCGTAAACCCACCCACTCTGGGATACTGGGAAACCCACCCACTCTGGGATACTGGGATAATGTGCCCCCGCTCTGGGGCACTGGGAAATCTGCCCGCTGTGGGACACTGGGAAACACGCCCGCTATGGGACAGTGGGAAACGTGCCCGCTCTGGGAAACCCACCCACTCTGGGACACTGGTAAACCCACCCGCTCTGGGACACTGGGAAATCTGCCCGCTGTGGGACACTGGAAAACACGCCCGCTCTGGAACACTGGGAAACCCGTCCGCTCTGGGACACTGGAATAAGCCGCCCCCACACTGGGACACTGGGAAACCTGCCCGATTTAGGACATTGGGAAACTCGCCCAGTCTGGTACACAGGGAAATCTCCCACTGCTCTGGGACACTGGGAAACCCGCCCGGCTGGTACGCAGGGAAATCTCCCACTGCTCTGGGACACTGTGAAGCCCGCCCGCTCTGGGACACTGGAAAACACGCCCGCTCTGGAACACTGGGAAACCCGTCCGCTCTGGGAAACCCGCCCGCTCTGTGGCACTGGTAAACCCACCCGCTCTAAGACACTGGGAAACCCTGCCCGCTCTGTGAAACTGGGAAACACACCCGTTCTGGGACACTGGGAAACCTACCCCTGCTCTGGGACACAGGGAAACCCCAGCCGGGCAGAGACTCTGGGAAACTCACTCCCTCTGGGATACTGGGAAACAGCCCGCTGTGGGAAACGGGGAAACCCGCTGGCTCTGGGAAACACACCCACTCTGGGACACTGCGAAACCCGCCAGGTCGGGAACACTGGGAAACCCGCCCGCTCTGGGAAACCCACCTGCTCTGGGACACAGGGAAATCTGCCTGCTCTGAGACAGTGGGAAACCCACCGATTCTTGGGCACTGGGAAACCCGCCGCTGTGGGACACTGGGAAAACCTGTCCGCTCTGGGACACTGGAAAGCCGCTCTGCGACACTGGGACACCTGTCCGATCTGGGTGACTGGGATACCCTGCCCATTCTGGCACACTGGGAAACAACCTGCTGTGGGAAACGGGGAAAGCTGCTGGCTCTGGGAAACAAGCACTCTCTGGGACACTGGGAAACCCCACACGCTCTGGGAAACTCGCCCGCTCTTGGACACGAGTAAAGTCCCTCCCTCTGGGACACTGGGAAACAGCCCGCTGTGCGAAACGGAGAAACCCACTGGCTCTGGGAAACAGTGGGAAATCCACCCGTTCTGGGACACTGGGAAACCCGCCCACTCTGGGAAACCTGCCCGCTCGGGGACACTGGTAAACCCACCCACTCTGGGATACTGGGAAACCCACCCACTCTGGGATACTGGGATAATGTGCCCCGGCTCTGGGACACTGGGAAAACCTGTCCGCTCTGGGACACTGGAAAGCCGCTCTGCGACACTGGGACACCTGTCCGATCTGATGACTGGGATACCCTGCACATTCTGGCACACTGGGAAACCTGCCTGCTCTGGGACAAAACATCCCACTCTGAGACACTGGGAAACCCACCCGTTCTGGGACACTGGGAAACCCGCCCCCCCACTCTGGGACACTGGGAAACCCCGCCCGTTCTGGGACACTGGGAAATTCATGTGCTCTGGGGCACTGGGAAACACGTCTGCTGTGGGACACTGGGAAACACGCCCGCTCTGGAACAGTGGGAAACCCACCCGTTCTGGGACACTGGGAAACCCGCCCGCTCTGGGAAACCTGCCCACTCGGGGACACTGATAAACCCACCCACTCTGGGATACTGGGAAACCCACCCACTCTGGGATACTGGGATAATGTGCCCCCGCTCTGGGACACTGGGAAAACCCGCCCACTCTGGGACACTGGGAAACCCGTCCACTCTGGGACACTGGGAAACCCACCCGCACTGGACACTGGGAAAACTGCCCACTCTGGGACACTGGTATCAGGCCCTGCTCTGGGACACTGGGAAACTCGCCCGCACTGGAAAACTTGGAAAGCTGCCCGCTCTGGGACACTGGGAAACCTGCCCGCTCTGGGAAACTCGCCCGCTTTGGGACACGAGGAAAGCTACTCCCCCAGGGACACTGGGAAACAGCCTGCTGTGGGAAACGGGGAAACCTGCTGGCTCTGGGAAACACGCCCTCTCTGGGACACTGGGAAACCCCACCCGCTCTGGGAAACTCGCCCGCTCTTGGACACGAGTAAATTCCCTCCCTCTGGGATACTGGGAAACAGCCCGCTGTGCGAAACGGAAAAACCCGCTGGTTCTGGGAAACACGCCCGCTCTGGAACAGTGGGAAACCCACCCGTTCTGGGACACTGGTAAACCCGCCCACTCTGGGAAACCTGCCCGCTCGTGGACACTGGTAAACCCACCCACTCTGGGATACTGGGAAACCCACCCACTCTGGGATACTGGGAAACCCACCCTCTCTGGGATACTGGGATAATGTGCCCCCGCTCTGTGGCAGTGGGAAATCTGCCCGCTGTGGGACACTGGGAAACACACCCGCTCCGGGACAGTGGGATACCTGCCCGCTCTAGGAAACCCACCCACTCTGGGACACAGGTAAACCCACCCGCACTGGGACACTGGGAACCCCATCCGCTCTGGGACACTGGGATAAGCCGCCCCGGCTCTGGGACACTGGGAAACCTGCCCGATCTGCGACACTGAGAATCCCGCCCACTCTGGGACACAGGGAAACCCGCCTGCTCTGGGACATTGGGAAACTCGCACACTCTGGTACCCAGGGAAATCTCCCACTGCTCTGGGACACTGGGAAACCCGCCAGGCTGGTCCGCAGGGAAATCTCCCACTGCTCTGGGACACTGGGAAGCCCACCCGCTCTGGGACATTGGGAAACCCACCCACTCTGGAATTCTGGGATAACCCGCCCCCACTCTAAGACACTGCGAAACCCTGCCCGCTCTGTGAAACTTGGAAACACACCCGTTCTGGGACACTGGGAAATCTACCCCTCCTCTGGGACACAGGGAAACTCCAGCCGGGCAGTGACTCTGGGAAACTCACTCCCTCTGGGATATTGGGAAACAGCCCGCTGTGGGAAATGGGGAAACCTGCTGGCTCTGGGAAACACACCCGCTCTGGGACACTGCGAAACCCGCCAGGTCGGGAACACTGGGGAACACGCCCGCTCTGGGAAACCCACCTGCTCTGGGACACTGGGAAATCTGCCTGCTCTGGGACAGTGGGAAACCCACCCATTCTTGGGCACTGGGAAACCCGCTTCTGTGGGACACTGGGAAAACCTGTCCGCTCTGGGACACAGGAAAGCCGCTCTGGGACACTGGGACACCTGTCCGATCTGGGTGACTGGGATACCCTGCCCATTCTGGCACACTGGGAAACCTGCCTGCTCTGGGACAAAACATCCACTCTGAGACACTGGGAAATCCACCCGTTCTGGGACACTAGGAAACACGCCCCCCCCACTCTGGGACACTGGAAAACCCGACCGCTCTGGGAAACCTGCCCGCTCGGGGACAATGGTAAACCCACCCACTCTGGGACACTGGGAAAACTGCCCACTCTGGGACACTGGGAAACCCACCCACTCTGGGTCACTGGGAAAACCGCCCGCTCTGGGTCAGTGGGAAACCCGCCCGCACTGGAACACTTGGAAAGCTGCCCGCTCTGGGACACTGGGAAACCTGCCCGCTCTGGGAAACTCGCCCGCTTTGGGACACGAGGAAAGCTACTCCCCCAGGGACACTGGGAAACAGCCTGCTGTGGGAAACGGGGAAACCTGCTGGCTCTGGGAAACACGCCATCTCCGGGACACTGGGAAACCCCACCCGCTCTGGGAAACTCGCCCGCTCTTGGACACGAGTAAATTCCCTCCCTCTGGGACACTGGGAAACAGCCCGCTGTGCGAAACGGAGAAACCCGCTGGCTCTGGGAAACACGCCCTTTCTGGGACACTGGGAAACCCCACCCGCTCTGAGAAACTCGCCCGCTCTTGGACACGAGTAAATTCCCTCCCTCTGGGACACTGGGAAACAGCCCGCTGTGCGAAACGGAGAAACCCGCTGGCTCTGGGAAACACGCCCGCTCAGGGACACTGGGAAACCTGCCCGCTCTGGGACACTGGGAAACCTGCTCGCTCTGGTACACTGGGAAACACGCCTGCTCTGGTACATTGCGATAACCTGCCCCCGCTCTGGGACACAGGGCGACCCCGTCCGCTGAGAGACACTGTGAAACCCACGTGCTCTGGGACACTGGGAAAGACACCCGCTCTGGGAAACTTGCCCACTTTGGGACACGAGGAAATCGCCCTTGGACACTGGGAAACGCGGCAGCTCTGGGACACTGGGAAACCCACCCACTCTGTGACACTGGGTAATCGCCCTGGGACATTGGGAAACTCACCCACTCTGGTATGCAGGGAAACCGCCATTGCTCTGGGACACTGGGTAACCCGTCTGCTCTGGGTGACTGGGATACCATGCTCAGTCTCGGACACTGGGAAACCCCGACCGCTCTGGGAAACTCGCCCGATCTGGAACACTAGTAAACCCACTCCCTCTGGGACACTGGGAAATAGCCCGCTGTGGGAAACGGTGAAACCAGCTGGCTCTGGGAAACACGTCCGCTCTGGGACATTGGGAAACCCGCCCACTCTGGGACACTGGGAAACTCCGCCTGCTCTGGGAAACTCGCCCGCTCTGGGACACTAGGAAACCCATTCCCATTGGTACACTGGGTAACACGCCCGCTCTGGGACATTGGGAAACACGCCTGCTCTGGGACACTGGGAAACCCACCCGCTCAGGGGCACTGGAAATCCCACCCGCTCTGGTACACTGAGAAAACCCGCCCCTGCTCTGGGTCACAGGGAAACCCCGTCCGCTCAGAGACACTGGGAAACATACCTGCTCTGGGGCACTGAGAAACATGCCCGCTCTGGGATACTGGAATACCCGCCCACTCGGGGACACTGGGAAACTCGTCTGCTCTGGGAATCTGGGACACTGGGAAACACGCCCGCTCTGGAACACTGGGAAACCCGTCCACTCTGGGAAATCCGCCCGCTCTGTGACACTGGTAAACCCACACGCTCTGGGACACTGGGAAACCCACTCACTCTGGGATACTGGGATAACCCGCCCCCGCTCTAAGACACTGGGAAACCCTGCCCACTCTGTGAAACTGGGAAACACACCCGTTCTGGGACATTGGGAAACCTACCCCTGCACTGGGACACAGGCAAACCCCAGCCGGGCAGAGACTCTGGGAAACTCACTCCCTCTGGGATACTGGGAAACAGCCCGCTGTGGGAAACGGGGAAACCCGCTGGCTCTGGGAAACACACCCGCTCTGAGACACTGCGAAACCCGCCAGGTCGGGAACACTGGGAAACCCGCCCGCTCTGGGAAACCCACCTGCTCTGGGACATTGGAAAATCTGCCTGCTCTGAGACAGAGGGAGACCCACCCATTCTTGGGCACTGGGAAACCCGCCGTTGTGGGACACTCCGAAAACCTGTCCGCTCTGGGACAATGGAAAGCCGCTCTGGATCACTGGGACACCTGTCCGATCTGGGTGACTGGGATACCCTGACCATTCTGGCGCACTGGGAAACCTGCCTGCTCTGGGACAAAACATCCCACTCTGAGACACTGGGAAACCCACCCGTTCTGGGACACTGGTAAACCCGCCCCCCCACTCTGGGACACCGGGAAACCGCGCCCGTTCTGGAACACTGGGAAATTCATGTGCTCTGGGGCACTGGGAAACACGTCTGCTGTGGGACACTGGGAAACACGCCCGCGCTGGAACAGTGGGAAACCCACCCGCTCTGGGACACTGGGAAACCCGCCCGCTCTGGGAAACCTGCCCGCTCGGGGACACTGGTAAACCCACCCACTCTGGGATACTGGGAAACCCACCCACTCTGGGATACTGGGATAATGTGCCCCCGCTATGGGACACTGGGAAAGCCCGCCCACTCTGGGACACTGGGAAACCCGCCCACTCTGGGACAGTGGGAAAGCCGCCCGCACTGGACACTGGGAAAACTGCCCACTCTGGGACACTGGGAAACCCGCCCGCTCTGGGAAAGCAGCCCGCTCGGGGCCACTGGTAAACCCACCCACTCTGGGATACTGGGAAACCCACCCACTCTGGGATACTGGGATAATGTGTCCCCGCTCTGGGGCACTGGGAAATCTGCCCGCTGTGGGACACTGGGAAACACGCCCGCTCTGGAACAGTGGGAAACGTGCCCGCTCTGGGAAACCCACCCTCTCTGGGACACTGGTAAACCCACCCGCTCTGGGACACTGGGAACCCCAACCGCTCTGGGACACTGGGATAAGCCGCCCACGCTCTGGGACACTGGGAAACCTGCCCGATTTAGGACATTGGGAAACTCGCCCACTCTGGTACCAGGGAAATCTCCCACTGCTCTGGGACACTGGGAAACCCGCCTGGCTGGTACGCAGGGAAATCTCCCACTGCTCTGGGACACTGGGAAGACCGCCCGCTCTGGGACACTGGAAAACACGCCCGCTCTGGAACACTGGGAAACCCGTCCGCTCTGGGACACTGGAATAAGCCGCCCCCACTCTGGGACACTGGGAAACCTGCCCGATTTAGGACATTGGGAAACTCGCCCAGTCTGCTACACAGGGAAATCTCCCACTGCTCTGGGACACTGGGAAACCCGCCCGGCTGGTACGCAGGGAAATCTCCCACTGCTCTGGGACACTGTGAAGCCCGCCCGCTCTGGGACACTGGAAAACACGCCCGCTCTGGAACACTGGGAAACCCGTCCGCTCTGGGAAACCCGCCCGCTCTGTGACACTGGTAAACCCACCCGCTCTAAGACACTGGGAAACCCTGCCCGCTCTGTGAAACTGGGAAACACACCCGTTCTGGGACACTGGGAAACCTACCCCTGCTCTGGGACACAGGGAAACCCCAGCCGGGCAGAGACTCTGGGAAACTCACTCCCTCTGGGATACTGGGAAACAGCCCGCTGTGGGAAACGGGGAAACCCGCTGGCTCTGGGAAACACACCCACTCTGGGACACTGCGAAACCCGCCAGGTCGGGAACACTGGGAAACCCGCCCGCTCTGGGAAACCTGCCCGCTCGGGGACACTGGTAAACCCACCCACTCTGGGATACTGGGAAACCCACCCACTCTGGGATACTGGGATAATGTGCCCCCGCTATGGGACACTGGGAAAGCCCGCCCACTCTGGGACACTGGGAAACCCGCCCACTCTGGGACAGTGGGAAAGCCGCCCGCACTGGACACTGGGAAAACTGCCCACTCTGGGACACTGGGAAACCCGCCCGCTCTCGGAAAGCAGCCCGCTCGGGGCCACTGGTAAACCCACCCACTCTGGGATACTGGGAAACCCACCCACTCTGGGATACTGGGATAATGTGTCCCCGCTCTGGGGCACTGGGAAATCTGCCCGCTGTGGGACACTGGGAAACACGCCCGCTCTGGGACAGTGGGAAACGTGCCCGCTCTGGGAAACCCACCCACTCTGGGACACTGGTAAACCCACCCGCTCTGGGACACTGGGAACCCCAACCGCTCTGGGACACTGGGATAAGCCGCCCACGCTCTGGGACACTGGGAAACCTGCCCGATTTAGGACATTGGGAAACTCGCCCACTCTGGTACCCAGGGAAATCTCCCACTGCTCTGGGACACTGGGAAACCCGCCCGGCTGGTACGCAGGGAAATCTCCCACTGCTCTGGGACACTGGGAAGACCGCCCGCTCTGGGACACTGGAAAACACGCCCGCTCTGGAACACTGGGAAACCCGTCCGCTCTGGGACACTGGAATAAGCCGCCCCCACTCTGGGACACTGGGAAACCTGCCCGATTTAGGACATTGGGAAACTCGCCCAGTCTGCTACACAGGGAAATCTCCCACTGCTCTGGGACACTGGGAAACCCGCCCGGCTGGTACGCAGGGAAATCTCCCACTGCTCTGGGACACTGTGAAGCCCGCCCGCTCTGGGACACTGGAAAACACGCCCGCTCTGGAACACTGGGAAACCCGTCCGCTCTGGGAAACCCGCCCGCTCTGTGACACTGGTAAACCCACCCGCTCTAAGACACTGGGAAACCCTGCCCGCTCTGTGAAACTGGGAAACACACCCGTTCTGGGACACTGGGAAACCTACCCCTGCTCTGGGACACAGGGAAACCCCAGCCGGGCAGAGACTCTGGGAAACTCACTCCCTGTGGGATACTGGGAAACAGCCCGCTGTGGGAAACGGGGAAACCCGCTGGCTCTGGGAAACACACCCACTCTGGGACACTGCGAAACCCGCCAGGTCGGGAACACTGGGAAACCCGCCCGCTCTGGGAAACCCACCTGCTCTGGGACACTGGGAAATCTGCCTGCTCTGAGACAGTGGGAAACCCACCGATTCTTGGGCACTGGGAAACCCGCCGCTGTGGGACACTGGGAAAACCTGTCCGCTCTGGGACATTGGAAAGCCGCTCTGCGACACTGGGACACCTGTCCGATCTGGGGGACTGGGATACCCTGCCCATTCTGGCACACTGGGAAACAGCCTGCTGTGGGAAACGGGGAAAGCCGCTGGCTCTGGGAAACGAGCACTCTCTGGGACACTGGGAAACCCCACACGCTCTGGGAAACTCGCCCGCTCTTGGACACGAGTAAAGACCCTCCCTCTGGGACACTGGGAAACAGCCCGCTGTGCGAAACGGAGAAACCCACTGGCTCTGGGAAACACGCCCGCTCTGGAACAGTGGGAAATCCACCCGTTCTGGGACACTGGGAAAGCCGCCCACTCTGGGAAACCTGCCCGCTCGGGGACACTGGTAAACCCACCCACTCTGGGATACTGGGAAACCCACCCACTCTGGGATACTGGCATAATGTGCCCCGGCTCTGGGACACTGGGAAAACCTGTCCGCTCTGGGACACTGGAAAGCCGCTCTGCGTCACTGGGACACCTGTCCGATCTGGGTGACTGGGATACCCTGCCCATTCTGGCAAACTGGGAAACCTGCCTGCTCTGGGACAAAACATCCCACTCTGAGACACTGGGAAACCCACCCGTTCTGGGACACTGGGAAACCCGGCCCCCCACTCTGGGACACTGGGAAACCCCGCCCGTTCTGGGACACTGGGAATCCCGCCCACTCTGGGACACAGGGAAACCCGCCCGCTCTAAGACACTGGGAATCCCGCCCACTCTGGGACACAGGGAAACCCGCCCGCTCTAAGACACTGGGAAACCCTGCCCGCTCTGTGAAACTGGGAAACACACCCGTTCTGGGACACTGGGAAACCTACCCCTGCTCTGGGACACAGGGAAACCCCAGCCGGGCAGAGACTCTGGGAAACTCACTCCCTGTGGGATACTGGGAAACAGCCCGCTGTGGGAAACGGGGAAACCCGCTGGCTCTGGGAAACACACCCACTCTGGGACACTGCGAAACCCGCCAGGTCGGGAACACTGGGAAACCCGCCCGCTCTGGGAAACCCACCTGCTCTGGGACACTGGGAAATCTGCCTGCTCTGAGACAGTGGGAAACCCACCGATTCTTGGGCACTGGGAAACCCGCCGCTGTGGGACACTGGGAAAACCTGTCCGCTCTGGGACATTGGAAAGCCGCTCTGCGACACTGGGACACCTGTCCGATCTGGGGGACTGGGATACCCTGCCCATTCTGGCACACTGGGAAACAGCCTGCTGTGGGAAACGGGGAAAGCCGCTGGCTCTGGGAAACAAGCACTCTCTGGGACACTGGGAAACCCCACACGCTCTGGGAAACTCGCCCGCTCTTGGACACGAGTAAAGACCCTCCCTCTGGGACACTGGGAAACAGCCCGCTGTGCGAAACGGAGAAACCCACTGGCTCTGGGAAACACGCCCGCTCTGGAACAGTGGGAAATCCACCCGTTCTGGGACACTGGGAAAGCCGCCCACTCTGGGAAACCTGCCCGCTCGGGGACACTGGTAAACCCACCCACTCTGGGATACTGGGAAACCCACCCACTCTGGGATACTGGCATAATGTGCCCCGGCTCTGGGACACTGGGAAAACCTGTCCGCTCTGGGACACTGGAAAGCCGCTCTGCGTCACTGGGACACCTGTCCGATCTGGGTGACTGGGATACCCTGCCCATTCTGGCAAACTGGGAAACCTGCCTGCTCTGGGACAAAACATCCCACTCTGAGACACTGGGAAACCCACCCGTTCTGGGACACTGGGAAACCCGGCCCCCCACTCTGGGACACTGGGAAACCCCGCCCGTTCTGGGACACTGGGAAATTCATGTGCTCTGGGGCACTGGGAAACACGTCTGCTGTGGGACACTGGGAAACACGCCCGCTCTGGAACAGTGGGAAACCCACCCGTTCTGGGACACTGGGAAACCCGCCCGCTCTGGGAAACCTGCCCACTCGGGGACACTGATAAACCCACCCACTCTGGGATACTGGGAAACCCACCCACTCTGGGATACTGGGATAATGTGCCCCCGCTCTGGGACACTGGGAAAACCCGCTCACTCTGGGACACTGGGAAACCCGCCCACTCTGGGACACTGGGAAACCCACCCGCACTGGACACTGGGAAAACTGCCCACTCTGTGACACTGGGAAACCCACCCACTCTGGGACATTGGTTTCAGGCCCTGCTCTGGGACACTGGGAAACTCGCCCGCACTGGAACACTTGGAAAGCTGCCCGCTCTGGGACACTGGGAAACCTGCCCGCTCTGGGAAACTCGCCCGCTTTGGGACACGAGGAAAGCTACTCCCCCAGGGACACTGGGAAACAGCCTGCTGTGGGAAACGGGGAAACCTGCTGGCTCTGGGAAACACGCCCTCTCTGGGACACTGGGAAACCCCACCCGCTCTGGGAAACTCGCCCGCTCTTGGACACGAGTAAATTCCCTCCCTCTGGGACACTGGGAAACAGCCCGCTGTGCGAAACGGAAAAACCCCCTGGCTCTGGGAAACACGCCCGCTCTGGAACAGTGGGAAACCCACCCGTTCTGGGACACTGGGAAACCCGCCCACTCTGGGAAACCTGCCCGCTCGTGGACACTGGTAAACCCACCCACTCTGGGATACTGGGAAACCCACCCACTCTGGGATACTGGGAAACCCACCCTCTCTGGGATACTGGGATAATGTGCCCCCGCTCTGGGGCAATGGGAAATCTGCCCGCTGTGGGACACTGGGAAACACACCCGCTCCGGGACAGTGGGATACCTGCCCGCTCTAGGAAACCCACCCACTCTGGGACACTGGTAAACCCACCCGCTCTGGGACACTGGGACCCCATCCGCTCTGGGACACTGGGATAAGCCGCCCCGGCTCTGGGACACTGGAAATCCCACCCGCTCTGGTACACTGAGAAAACCCGCCCCTGCTCTGGGTCACAGGGAAACCCCGTCCGCTCAGAGACACTGGGAAACATACCTGCTCTGGGGCACTGAGAAACATGCCCGCTCTGGGATACTGGAATACCCGCCCACTCGGGGACACTGGGAAACTCGTCTGCTCTGGGAATCTGGGACACTGGGAAACACGCCCGCTCTGGAACACTGGGAAACCCGTCCACTCTGGGAAATCCGCCCGCTCTGTGACACTGGTAAACCCACCCGCTCTGGGACACTGGGAAACCCACTCACTCTGGGATACTGGGATAACCCGCCCCCGCTCTAAGACACTGGGAAACCCTGCCCGCTCTGTGAAACTGGGAAACACACCCGTTCTGGGACACTGGGAAACCCACCCCTGCTCTGTGACACAGGGAAACCCCAGCCGGGCAGTGACTCTGGGAAACTCACTCCCTCTGGGATACTGGGAAACAGCCCGCTGTGGGAAACGGGGAAACCCGCTGGCTCTGGGAAACACACCCGCTCTGGGACACTGCGAAACCCGCCAGGTCTGGAACACTGGGAAACCCGCCCGCTCTGGGAAACCCACCTGCTCTAGGACACTGGGAAATCTGCCTGCTCTGGGACAGTGGGAAACCCACCCATTTTTGGGCACTGGGAAACCCACCGCTGTAGGACACTGGGAAAACCTGTCCGCTCTGGGACACTGGAAAGCCGCTCTGGGACACTGGGACACCTGTCTGATCTGGGTGACTGGGATACCCTGCCCATTCTGGCACACTGGGAAACCTGCCTGCTCTGGGACAAAACAGCCCGCTCTGAGACACTGGGAAACCCACCCGTTCTGGGACACTGGGAAACCCATCCGTTCTGGGACACTGGGAAACCCACCCGTTCTGGGACACTGGGAAATTCATGTGCTCTGGGGCACTGGGAAACACATCTGCTGTGGGACACTGGGAAACACGCCCGCTATGGAACAGTGGGAAACCCACACGTTCTGGGACACTGGGAAACCCGCCCGCTCTGGGAAACCTGCCCGCTAGGGGACACTGATAAACCCACCCACTCTGGGATACTGGGAAACCCACCCACTCTGGGATACTGGGATAATGTGCCCCCACTCTGGGGCACTGGGAAATCTGCCCGCTGTCGGACACTGGGAAACACACCCGCTCTGGGACAGTGGGAACCCCATCCGCTCTGGGACACTGGGATAAGCCACCCCCGCTCTGGGACACTGGGAAACCCGCCCGATCTTCGACACTGGGAATCCCGCCCACTCTGGGACACAGGGAAACCCGCCCACTCTGGGACACTGGTAAACCCACCCGCTCTGGGACACAGGGAACCCCATACGCTCTGGGACACTGGGATAAGCCACCCCCGCTCTGGGACACTGGGAAACCCGCCCGATCTTCGACACTGGGAATCCCGCCCACTCTGGGACACAGGGAAACCCGCCCGCTCTAAGACACTGGGAAACCCTGCCCGCTCTGTGAAACTGGGAAACACACCCGTTCTGGGACACTGGGAAACCTACCCCTGCTCTGGGACACAGGGAAACCCCAGCCGGGCAGAGACTCTGGGAAACTCACTCCCTGTGGGATACTGGGAAACAGCCCGCTGTGGGAAACGGGGAAACCCGCTGGCTCTGGGAAACACACCCACTCTGGGACACTGCGAAACCCGCCAGGTCGGGAACACTGGGAAACCCGCCCGCTCTGGGAAACCCACCTGCTCTGGGACACTGGGAAATCTGCCTGCTCTGAGACAGTGGGAAACCCACCGATTCTTGGGCACTGGGAAACCCGCCGCTGTGGGACACTGGGAAAACCTGTCCGCTCTGGGACATTGGAAAGCCGCTCTGCGACACTGGGACACCTGTCCGATCTGGGGGACTGGGATACCCTGCCCATTCTGGCACACTGGGAAACAGCCTGCTGTGGGAAACGGGGAAAGCCGCTGGCTCTGGGAAACAAGCACTCTCTGGGACACTGGGAAACCCCACACGCTCTGGGAAACTCGCCCGCTCTTGGACACGAGTAAAGACCCTCCCTCTGGGACACTGGGAAACAGCCCGCTGTGCGAAACGGAGAAACCCACTGGCTCTGGGAAACACGCCCGCTCTGGAACAGTGGGAAATCCACCCGTTCTGGGACACTGGGAAAGCCGCCCACTCTGGGAAACCTGCCCGCTCGGGGACACTGGTAAACCCACCCACTCTGGGATACTGGGAAACCCACCCACTCTGGGATACTGGGATAATGTGCCCCGGCTCTGGGACACTGGGAAAACCTGTCCGCTCTGGGACACTGGAAAGCCGCTCTGCGTCACTGGGACACCTGTCCGATCTGGGTGACTGGGATACCCTGCCCATTCTGGCAAACTGGGAAACCTGCCTGCTCTGGGACAAAACATCCCACTCTGAGACACTGGGAAACCCACCCGTTCTGGGACACTGGGAAACCCGGCCCCCCACTCTGGGACACTGGGAAACCCCGCCCGTTCTGGGACACTGGGAAATTCATGTGCTCTGGGGCACTGGGAAACACGTCTGCTGTGGGACACTGGGAAACACGCCCGCTCTGGAACAGTGGGAAACCCACCCGTTCTGGGACACTGGGAAACCCGCCCGCTCTGGGAAACCTGCCCACTCGGGGACACTGATAAACCCACCCACTCTGGGATACTGGGAAACCCACCCACTCTGGGATACTGGGATAATGTGCCCCCGCTCTGGGACACTGGGAAAACCCGCTCACTCTGGGACACTGGGAAACCCGCCCACTCTGGGACACTGGGAAACCCACCCGCACTGGACACTGGGAAAACTGCCCACTCTGTGACACTGGGAAACCCACCCACTCTGGGACATTGGTTTCAGGCCCTGCTCTGGGACACTGGGAAACTCGCCCGCACTGGAACACTTGGAAAGCTGCCCGCTCTGGGACACTGGGAAACCTGCCCGCTCTGGGAAACTCGCCCGCTTTGGGACACGAGGAAAGCTACTCCCCCAGGGACACTGGGAAACAGCCTGCTGTGGGAAACGGGGAAACCTGCTGGCTCTGGGAAACACGCCCTCTCTGGGACACTGGGAAACCCCACCCGCTCTGGGAAACTCGCCCGCTCTTGGACACGAGTAAATTCCCTCCCTCTGGGACACTGGGAAACAGCCCGCTGTGCGAAACGGAAAAACCCCCTGGCTCTGGGAAACACGCCCGCTCTGGAACAGTGGGAAACCCACCCGTTCTGGGACACTGGGAAACCCGCCCACTCTGGGAAACCTGCCCGCTCGTGGACACTGGTAAACCCACCCACTCTGGGATACTGGGAAACCCACCCACTCTGGGATACTGGGAAACCCACCCTCTCTGGGATACTGGGATAATGTGCCCCCGCTCTGGGGCAATGGGAAATCTGCCCGCTGTGGGACACTGGGAAACACACCCGCTCCGGGACAGTGGGATACCTGCCCGCTCTAGGAAACCCACCCACTCTGGGACACTGGTAAACCCACCCGCTCTGGGACACTGGGACCCCATCCGCTCTGGGACACTGGGATAAGCCGCCCCGGCTCTGGGACACTGGAAATCCCACCCGCTCTGGTACACTGAGAAAACCCGCCCCTGCTCTGGGTCACAGGGAAACCCCGTCCGCTCAGAGACACTGGGAAACATACCTGCTCTGGGGCACTGAGAAACATGCCCGCTCTGGGATACTGGAATACCCGCCCACTCGGGGACACTGGGAAACTCGTCTGCTCTGGGAATCTGGGACACTGGGAAACACGCCCGCTCTGGAACACTGGGAAACCCGTCCACTCTGGGAAATCCGCCCGCTCTGTGACACTGGTAAACCCACCCGCTCTGGGACACTGGGAAACCCACTCACTCTGGGATACTGGGATAACCCGCCCCCGCTCTAAGACACTGGGAAACCCTGCCCGCTCTGTGAAACTGGGAAACACACCCGTTCTGGGACACTGGGAAACCCACCCCTGCTCTGTGACACAGGGAAACCCCAGCCGGGCAGTGACTCTGGGAAACTCACTCCCTCTGGGATACTGGGAAACAGCCCGCTGTGGGAAACGGGGAAACCCGCTGGCTCTGGGAAACACACCCGCTCTGGGACACTGCGAAACCCGCCAGGTCTGGAACACTGGGAAACCCGCCCGCTCTGGGAAACCCACCTGCTCTAGGACACTGGGAAATCTGCCTGCTCTGGGACAGTGGGAAACCCACCCATTTTTGGGCACTGGGAAACCCACCGCTGTAGGACACTGGGAAAACCTGTCCGCTCTGGGACACTGGAAAGCCGCTCTGGGACACTGGGACACCTGTCTGATCTGGGTGACTGGGATACCCTGCCCATTCTGGCACACTGGGAAACCTGCCTGCTCTGGGACAAAACAGCCCGCTCTGAGACACTGGGAAACCCACCCGTTCTGGGACACTGGGAAACCCATCCGTTCTGGGACACTGGGAAACCCACCCGTTCTGGGACACTGGGAAATTCATGTGCTCTGGGGCACTGGGAAACACATCTGCTGTGGGACACTGGGAAACACGCCCGCTATGGAACAGTGGGAAACCCACACGTTCTGGGACACTGGGAAACCCGCCCGCTCTGGGAAACCTGCCCGCTAGGGGACACTGATAAACCCACCCACTCTGGGATACTGGGAAACCCACCCACTCTGGGATACTGGGATAATGTGCCCCCACTCTGGGGCACTGGGAAATCTGCCCGCTGTCGGACACTGGGAAACACACCCGCTCTGGGACAGTGGGAACCCCATCCGCTCTGGGACACTGGGATAAGCCACCCCCGCTCTGGGACACTGGGAAACCCGCCCGATCTTCGACACTGGGAATCCCGCCCACTCTGGGACACAGGGAAACCCGCCCACTCTGGGACACTGGTAAACCCACCCGCTCTGGGACACTGGGAACCCCATACGCTCTGGGACACTGGGATAAGCCACCCCCGCTCTGGGACACTGGGAAACCCGCCCGATCTTCGACACTGGGAATCCCGCCCACTCTGGGACACAGGGAAACCCGCCCGCTCTGGGACATTGGGAAACTCGCCCACTCTGGTACCGAGGGAAATCCCCCACTGCTCTGGGACACTGTGAAACCAGCCAGGCTGGTACGCAGGGACATTTCCCACTGCAGTGAGACACTGGGAAGCCTGACCGCTCTGGGACACTGGAAAACACGCCCGCTCTGGAACACTGGGAAACCCGTCCGCTCTGGTAAACCCGCCCACTCTGTGACACTGGTAAACCCACCCGCTCTGGGACACTGGGAAACCCTGCCCGCTCTTTGAAACTGGGAAACGCACCCGTTCTGGGACACTGGGAAACCTAACCCTGCTCTGGGACACAGGGAAACCCCAGCAGGGCAGAGACTCTGGGAAACTCACTCCCTCTGGGATACTGGGAAACAGCACGCTATGGGAACCGGGGAAACCCGCTGGCTCTGGGAAACACACCCGATCTGGGACACTGCGAAACCCGCCAGGTTGGGAACACTGGGAAACCCGCCCGCTCTGGGAAACACACCTGCTCTGGGACATTGGGAAATCTGCCTGCTCTGAGACAGTGGGAAACCCACCCATTCTTGGGCACTGGGAAACCCGCCGCTGTGGGACACTGGGAAAACCTGTCCGCTCTGGGACACTGGAAAGCCGCTCTGGGACACTGGGACACCTGTCCGATCTGGGTGACTGGGATACCCGGCCCATTCTGGCACACTGGGAAACCTGCCTGCTCTGGGACAAAACATCCCACTCTGAGACACTGGGAAACCCACCCGTTCTGGGACACTCGGAAACCCGCCCCCCCCACTCTGGGACACTGGGAATCCCCGCCCGTTCTGGGACACTGGGAAATTCATGTACTCTGGGGCACTGGGAAACACGTCTGCTGTGGGACACTGGGAAACACGCCCGCTCTGGAACAGTGGGAAACCCACCCGTTCTGGGACACTTGGAACCCCGCCCGCTCTGGGAAACCTGCCCACTCGGGGACACTGGGAAACCCACCCACTCTGGGATACTGGGAAACCCACCCACTCTGGGATACTGGGATAATGTGCCCCCGCTCTGGGACACTGGGAAAACCCGCCCACTCTGGGACACTGGGAAACCCGCCCACTCTGGGACACTGGGAAACCCGCCCGCACTGGACACTGGGAAAACTGCCCACTCTGGGACACTGGGAAACCCACCCACTCTGGGACACTGGTATCAGGCCCTGCTCTGGGACACTGGGAAACTCGCCCGCACTGGAACACTTGGAAAGCTGCCCGCTCTGGGACACTGGGAAACCTGCCCACTCTCGCAAACTCGCCCGCTTTGCGACACGAGGAAAGCTACTTCCCCAGGGACACTGGGAAACAGCCTGCTGTGGGAAACGGTGAAACCTGCTGGCTCTGGGAAACACGCCCTCTCTGGGACACTGGGAAACCCCACCCGCTCTGGGAAACTCGCCCGCTCTTGGACACGAGTAAATTCCCGCCCACTCTGGGACACAGGGAAACCCGCCCGCTCTGGGACATTGGGAAACTCGCCCACTCTGGTACACAGGGAAATCTCCCACTGCTCTGGGACACTGGGAAGCCCGCCTGCTCCAGAACACTGGGAAACACGCCCGCTCTGGAACACTGGGAAACCCGTCCGCTCTGGGAAACCCGCCCGCTCTGTGACACTGGTAAACTCACCCGCTCTGGGACACTGGGAAACCCACCCACTCTGGGATACTGGGATAACCCGCCCCCGCTCCAAATCACTGGGAAACCCTGCCCGCTCTGTGAAACTGGGAAACACACCCGTTCTGGGACAGTGGGAAACCCACTCCTGCTCTGGGACACAGGGAAACCCCAGCCGGGCAGAGACTCTGGGAAACTCACTCCCTCTGGGATACTGGGAAACAGCCCGCTGTGGGAAATGGGGAAACCCGCTGGTTCTGGGAAACACACCCGCTCTGGGACACTGCGAAACCCGCCAGGTTGGGAACACTGGGGAACCCGCCCGCTCTGGGAAACCCACCTGCTCCGGGACACTGGGAAATCTGCCTGCTCTGGGACAGTGGGAAACCCACCCATTCTTGGGCACTGGGAAACCCGCCGCTGTGGGACACTGGAAAAACCTGTCCGCTCTGGGACACTGGAAAGCCGCTCTGGGACACTGGGACACCTGTCCGATCTGGGTGACTGGGATACCCTGCCCATTCTGGCACACTGGGAAACCTGCCTGCTCTGGGACAAAACATCCACTCTGAGACACTGGGAAATCCACCCGTTCTGGGACACTGGGAAACCCACCCCCCACTCTGGGACACTGGGAAACCCGCCCGCTCTGGGAAACCTGCCCGCTCGGGGACACTGATAAACGCACCCACTCTGGGATACTGGGAAACACACCCACTCTGGGATACTGGGATAACGTGCCCCCTCTCTGGGACACTGGGAAAACCCGCCCACTCTGGGACACTGGGAAACCCGCCCACTCTGGGACACTGGTATCAGGCCCTGTCCTGGGACACTGGGAAACTCGCCCGCTCTGGGACACTGGGAAACTTGCCAGCTCTGGGAAACTTGGAATCCTGTCCCCTCTGGGACACTGGGAAAACCCGCCGCTCTGGGACACTGGGAAAACCGCCCGCTCTGGGACAGTGGGAAACCTGCCCGCACTGGAACACTTGGAAATCTGCCCGCTCTGGGACACTGGGAAACCTGCCCGCTCTGGGAAATTCGCCCGCTTTGGGACACGAGGAAAGCTACTCCCCCAGGGACACTGGGAAACAGCCTGCTGTGGGAAACTGGGAAACCTGCTGGCTCTGGGAAACACGCCATCTCCGGGACACTGGGAAACCCCACCCGCTCTGGGAAACTCGCCCGCTCTTGGACACGAGTAAATTCACTCCCTCTGGGATACTGGGAAACCCACCCGCTCTGGGACACTGGGAAACCTGCCCGCTCTGGGACACCGGGTAACCTGCTCGCTCTGGTACACTGGGAAACACGCCTGCTCTGGTACATTGCGATAACCGCCCCCGCTCTGGGACACAGGGCGACCCCGTCCGCTGAGAAACACTGGGAAACCCACGTGCTCTGGGACACTGGGAAAGCCACCCGCTCTGGGAAACTTGCCCACTTTGGGACACGAGGAAACCTGCTCTCTCTGGGGCACTGGGAAACAGCCCGCTGTGGGAAACGGGGAATCCCACCAGGTTGGGAACACTGGTTAACACGCCTGCTCTGGGACACTGGGTAACACGCCTGCTCTGGGACACTGGGAAATCGCCCTGGGACACTGGGAAATCACCCTGGGAGACTGGGAAACCCGGCTGCTCTGGGACACTGGAAAGCCCGCCCACTCTGTGACACTGGTAAATCGCCCTTGGACACTGGGAAACCCGGCAGCTCTGGGACACTGGGAAACCCACCCACTCTGTGACACTGGGTAATCGCCCTGGGACATTGGGAAACTCACCCACTCTGGTATGCAGGGAAACCGCCATTGCTCTGGGACACTGGGAAACCCGTCTGCTCTGGGTGACTGAGATACCATGCTCAGTCTCGGACACTGGGAAACCCCGACCGCTCTGGGAAACTCGCTTGATCTGGGACACTAGTAAACCCACTCCCTCTGGGACACTGGGAACTAGCCCGCTGTGGGAAACGGTGAAACCAGCTGGCACTGGGAAACACGTCCGCTCTGGGACATTGGGAAACCCGCCCACTCTGGCACACTGGGAAACTCCGCCTGCTCTGGGAAACTCGCCCGCTCTGGGACACTAGGAAACCCATTCCCATTGGTACACTGGGTAACACGCCCGCTCTGGGACATTGGGAAACACGCCTGCTCTGGGACACTGGGAAACCCACCCGCTCTGGGGCACTGGAAATCCCACCCGCTGTGTTACACTGAGATAACCCGCCCCTGCTCTGGGTCACAGGGAAACCCCGTCCACTCAGAGACACTGGGAAACCCACCTGCTCTGGGGCACTGGGAAACATGCCCGCTCTGGGATACTGGAATACCCGCCCACTCGGGGACACTGGGAAACTCGCCTGCTCTGGGACTCTGGGACACTGGGAAACACGCCCGCTCTGGAACACTGGGAAACCCGTCCGCTATGGGAAACCCACCCACTCTGTGGCACTGGTAAACCCACCCGCTCTGGGACACTGGGAAACCCACCCACTCTGGGATACTGGGATAACCCGCACCCGCTCTAAGACACTGGGAAACCCTGCCCGCTCTGTGAAACTGGGAAACACACCCGTTCTGGGACACTGGGAAACCCACCCCTGCTCTGGGACACAGGGAAACCCCAGCCGGGCAGAGACTCTGGGAAACTCACTCCCTCTGGTATACTGGGAAACAGCCCGCTGTGGGAAACGGGGAAACCCGCTGGCTCTGGGAAACACACCCGCTCTGGGACACTGCGAAACCCACCAGGTCTGGGACACTGGGAAACCCGCCCACTCTGGGAAACCTGCCCGCTCGGGGCCACTGGTAAACCCACCCTCTCTGGGATACTGGGATAATGTGCCCCCGCTCTGGGGCACTGGGAAATCTGCCCGCTGTGGGACACTGGGAAACACACCCGCTCTGGGACAGTGGGATACCTGCCCGCTCTAGGAAACCCACCCACTCTGGGACACTGTTAAACCCACCCGCTCTGGGACACTGGGAACCCCATCCGCTCTGGGACACTGGGAAACCCCGCCCGTTCTGGGACACTGGGAAATTCATGTGCTCTGGGGCACTGGGAAACACGTCTGCTGTGGGACACTGGGAAACACGCCCGCTCTGGAACAGTGCGAAACCCACCCGTTCTGGGACACTGGAAAACCCGCCCGCTCTGGGAAACCTGCCCACTCGGGGACACTGGTAAACCCACCCACTCTGGGATACTGGGAAACCCACCCACTCTGTGATACTGGGATAATGTGCCCCCGCTCTGGGACACTGGGAAAACCCGCCCACTCTGGGACACTGGGAAACCCACCCACTCTGGGACACTGGGAAACCCGCCCGCACTGGACACTGGGAAAACTGCCCACTCTGGGACAATGGGAAACCCACCCACTCTGTGACACTGGTATCAGGCCCTGCTTTGGGACACTGGGAAACTCGCCCGCACTGGAACACTTGGAAAGCTGCCCGCTCTGGTACACTGGGAAGCCTGCCCACTCTGGGAAACTCGCCCGCTTTGGGACACGAGGAGAGCTACTCCCCCAGGGACACTGGGAAACAGCCTGCTGTGGGAAACGGGGAAACCTGCTGGCTCTGGGAAACCCCACCCGCTCTGGGAAACTCGCCCGCTCTTGGACACGAGTAAATTCCCTTCCTCTGGGACACTGGGAAACAGCCCGCTGTGCGAAACGGAGAAACCCGCTGGCTCTGGGAAACACGCCCGATCTGGAACAGTGGGAAACCCACCCGTTCTGGGACACTGGGAAACCCGCCCACTCTGGGAAACCTGCCCGCTCGGGGACACTGGTAAACCCACCCACTCTGGGATACTGGGAAACCCACCCACTCTGGGATACTGGGATAATGTGCCCCCGCTCTGGGGCACTGGGAAATCTGCCCACTGTGGGACACTGGGAAACACACCCGCTCTGGGACAGTGGGATACCTGCCCGCTCTAGGAAACCCACCCACTCTGGGACACTGGTAAACCCACCGCTCTGGGACACTGGGAACCCCATCCGCTCTGGGACACTGGGATAAGCCGCCCCCGCTCTGGGACACTAGAAACCTGCCCGATCTGCGACACTGGAAATCCCGCCCACTCTGGGACACAGGGAATCCCTCCCGCTCTGGGACATTGGGAAACTCGCCCACTCTGTTACCCAGGGAAATCTCCCACTGCTCTGGGACACTGGGAAACCCGCCAGGCTGGTATGCAGGGAAATCTCCCACTGCTCTGGGACACTGGGAAACCCGCCTGCTCCGGAACACTGGGAAACACGCCCGCTCTGGAACACTGGGAAACCCGTCCGCTCTGGGAATCCCGCCCGCTCTGTGACACCGATAATCTCACCCGCTCTGGGACACTGGGAAACCAACCCACTCTGGGATACTGGGATAACCCGCCCCCGCTCTAAGACACTGGGAAACCCTGCCCGCTCTGTGAAACTGGGAAACACACCAGTTCTGGGACAGTGGGAAACCCACTCCTGCTCTGGGACACAGGGAAACCCCAGCCGGGCAGAGACTGTGGGAAAGTCACTCCCTCTGGGATTCTGGGAAACAGCCCGCTGTGGGAAATGGGGAAACCCGCTGGCTCTGGGAAACACACCCGCTCTGGGACACTGCGAAACCCGCCAGGTCGGGAACACTGGGGAACCCGCCCGCTCTGGGAAACCCACCTGCTCTGGGACACTGGGAAATCTGCCTGCTCTGGGACAGTGGGAAACCCAACCATTCTTGGGCACTGGGAAATCCGCCGCTGTGGGACACTGGGAAAACCTGTCCGCTCTGGGACACTGGAAAGCCGCTCTGGGCCACTGGGACACCTGTCCGATCTGGGTGACGGGGATACCCTGCCCATTCTGGCACACTGGGAAACCTGCCTGCTCTGGGACAAAACATCCACTCTGAGACACTGGGAAATCCACCCGTTCTGGGACACTGGGAACCCCCCCCCCCCACTCTGGGACACTGGGAAACCCGCCCGCTCTGGGAAACCTGCCCGCTCGGGGACACTGGTAAACCCACCCACTCTGGGATACAGGGAAACCCACCCACTCTGTGATACTGGGATAATGTGCCCCCTCTCTGGGACACTGGGAAAACCCGCCCACGTGGGACACTGGGAAACCCGCCCACTCTGGGACAGTGGGAAACCCGCCCGCACTGGACACTGGGAAAACTGCCCACTCTGGGACACTGGGAAACCCACCCACTCTGGGACACTGGTATCAGGCCCTGCTCTGGGACACTGGGAAACTCGCCCGCACTGGGACACTAGGAAACTTGCCAGCTCTGGCAAACTTGGAATCCTGTCCGCTCTGGGACACTGGGAAAACCCGCCCGCTCTGGGACACTGGGAAAACCCGCACTCTGGGAGAGTGGGAAACCCGCCCGCACTGGAACACTTGGAAAGCTGCCCGCTCTGGGACACTGGGAAACCTGCCTGCTCTGGGAAACTCGCCCGCTTTGGGACACGAGGAAAGCTACTCCCCCAGGGACACTGGGAAACAGCCTGCTGTGGGAAACGGGGAAACCTGCTGGCTCTGGGAAACACGCCACCTCTGGGACACTGGGAAACCCCACCCGCTCTGGGACACTCGCCCGCTCTTGGACACGAGTAAATTCACTCCCTTTGGGACACTGGGAAACCCACCCGCTCTGGGACACCGGGTAACCTGCTCGCTCTGGTACACTGGGAAACACGCCTGCTCTGGTACATTGCGATAACCGCCCCCGCTCTGGGACACAGGGCGACCCCGTCCGCTGAGAAACACTGGGAAACCCACGTGCTCTGGGACACTGGGAAAGCCACCCGCTCTGGGAAACTTGCCCACTTTGGGACACGAGGAAACCTGCTCTCTCTGGGGCACTGGGAAACAGCCCGCTGTGGGAAACGGGGAAACCCACCAGGTTGGGAACACTGGTTAACACGCCTGCTCTGGGACACTGGGTAACACGCCTGCTCTGGGACACTGGGAAATCGCCCTGGGACACTGGGAAATCACCCTGGGAGACTGGGAAACCCGGCTGCTCTGGGACACTGGAAAACCCGCCCACTCTGTGACACTGGGAAATCGCCCTTGGACACTGGGAAACCCGGCTGCTCTGGGACACTGGAAAACCCGCCCACTCTGTGACACTGAGAAATCGCCCTTGGACACTGGGAAACCCGGCAGCTCTGGGACACTGGGAAACCCACCCACTCTGTGACACTGGGTAATCGCCCTGGGACATTGGGAAACTCACCCACTCTGGTATGCAGGGACACCGCCATTGCTCTGGGACACTGGGTAACCCGTCTGCTCTGGGTGACTGGGATACCATGCTCAGTCTCGGACACTGGGAAACCCCGACCGCTCTGGAAAACTCGCCCGATCTGGGACACTAGTAAACCCACTCCCTCTGGGACACTGGGAAATAGCCCGCTGTGGGAAACGGTGAAACCAGCTGGCTCTGGGAAACACGTCCGCTCTGGGACATTGGGAAACCCGCCCACTCTGGCACACTGGGAAACTCCGCCTGCTCTGGGAAACTCGCCCGCTCTGGGACACTAGGAAACCCATTCCCATTGGTACACTGGGTAACACGCCCGCTCTGGGACATTGGGAAACACGCCTGCTCTGGGACACTGGGAAACCCACCCGCTCAGGGGCACTGGAAATCCCACCCGCTCTGGTACACTGAGAAAACCCGCCCCTGCTCTGGGTCACAGGGAAACCCCGTCCGCTCAGAGACACTGGGAAACACACCTGCTCTGGGGCACTGAGAAACATGCCCGCTGTGGGATACTGGAATACCCGCCCACTCGGGGACACTGGGAAACTCGTCTGCTCTGGGAATCTGGGACACTGGGAAACACGCCCGCTCTGGAACACTGGGAAACCCGTCCACTCTGGGAAATCCGCCCGCTCTGTGACACTGGTAAACCCACCCGCTCTGTGACACTGGGAAACCCACTCATTCTGGGATACTGGGATAACCCGCCCCCGCTCTAAGACACTGGGAAACCCTGCCCACTCTGTGAAACTGGGAAACACACCCGTTCTGGGACATTGGGAAACCTACCCCTGCACTGGGACACAGGCAAACCCCAGCCGGGCAGAGACTCTGGGAAACTCACTCCCTCTGGGATACTGGGAAACAGCCCGCTGTGGGAAACGGGGAAACCCGCTGGCTCTGGGAAACACACCCGCTATGAGACACTGCGAAACCCGCCAGGTCGGGAACACTGGGAAACCCGCCCGCTCTGGGAAACCCACCTGCTCTGGGACATTGGGAAATCTGCCTGCTCTGAGACAGAGGGAAACCCATCCATTCTTGGGCACTGGGAAACGCGCCGCTGTGGGACACTCCGAAAACCTGTCCGCTCTGGGACAATGGAAAGCCGCTCTGGGACACTGGGACACCTGTCCGATCTGGGTGACTGGGATACCCTGACCATTCTGGCGCACTGGGAAACCTGCCTGCTCTGGGACAAAACATCCCACTCTGAGACACTGGGAAACCCACCCGTTCTGGGACACTGGTAAACCCGCCCCCCCCCCCCCCCACTCTGGGACACCGGGAAACCGCGCCCGTTCTGGAACACTGGGAAATTCATGTGCTCTGGGGCACTGGGAAACACGTCTGCTGTGGGACACTGGGAAACACGCCCGCGCTGGAACAGTGGGAAACCCACCCGCTCTGGGACACTGGGAAACCCGCCCGCTCTGGGAAACCTGCCCGCTCGGGGACACTGGTAAACCCACCCACTCTGGGATACTGGGAAACCCACCCACTCTGGGATACTGGGATAATGTGCCCCCGCTATGGGACACTGGGAAAGCCCGCCCACTCTGGGACACTGGGAAACCCGCCCACTCTGGGACAGTGGGAAAGCCGCCCGCACTGGACACTGGGAAAACTGCCCACTCTGGGACATTGGGAAACCCGCCCGCTCTGGGAAAGCTGCCCGCTCGGGGCCACTGGTAAACCCACCCACTCTGGGATACTGGGAAACCCACCCACTCTGGGATACTGGGATAATGTGCCCCCGCTCTGGGACACTGGGAAAACCTGTCCGCTCTGGGACACTGGGAAACACGCCCGCTATGGGACAGTGGGAAACGTGCCCGCTCTGGGAAACCCACCCACTCTGGGACACTGGTAAACCCACCCGCTCTGGGACACTGGGAACCCCATCCGCTCTGGGACACTGGGATAAGCCGCCCCTGCTCTGGGACACTGGGAAACCTGCCCGATTTAGGACATTGGGAAACTCGCCCACTCTGGTACCCAGGGAAATCTCCCACTGCTCTGGGACACTGGGAAACCCGCCCGGCTGGTACGCAGGGAAATCTCCCACTGCTCTGGGACACTGGGAAGCCCGCCCGCTCTGGGACACTGGAAAACACGCCCGCTCTGGAACACTGGGAAACCCGTCCGCTCTGGGACACTGGAATAAGCCGCCCCCACTCTGGGACACTGGGAAACCTGCCCGATTTAGGACATTGGGAAACTCGCCCAGTCTGGTACACAGGGAAATCTCCCACTGCTCTGGGACACTGGGAAACCCGCCCGGCTGGTACGCAGGGAAATCACCCACTGCTCTGGGACACTGTGAAGCCCGCCCGCTCTGGGACACTGGAAAACACGCCCGCTCTGGAACACTGGGAAACCCGTCCGCTCTGGGAAACCCGCCCGCTCTGTGACACTGGTAAACCCACCCGCTCTAAGACACTGGGAAACCCTGCCCGCTCTGTGAAACTGGGAAACACACCCGTTCTGGGACACTGGGAAACCTACCCCTGCTCTGGGACACAGGGAAACCCCAGCCGGGCAGAGACTCTGGCAAACTCACTCCCTCTGGGATACTGGGAAACAGCCCGCTGTGGGAAACGGGGAAACCCGCTGGCTCTGGGAAACACACCCACTCTGGGACACTGCGAAACCCGCCAGGTCGGGAACACTGGGAAACCCGCCCGCTCTGGGAAACCCACCTGCTCTGGGACACAGGGAAATCTGCCTGCTCTGAGACAGTGGGAAACCCACCGATTCTTGGGCACTGGGAAACCCGCCGCTGTGGGACACTGGGAAAACCTGTCCGCTCTGGGACACTGGAAAGCCGCTCTGCGACACTGGGACACCTGTCCGATCTGGGTGACTGGGATACCCTGCCCATTCTGGCACACTGGGAAACAGCCTGCTGTGGGAAACGGGGAAAGCTGCTGGCTCTGGGAAACAAGCACTCTCTGGGACACTGGGAAACCCCACACGCTCTGGGAAACTCGCCCGCTCTTGGACACGAGTAAAGTCCCTCCCTCTGGGACACTGGGAAACAGCCCGCTGTGCGAAACGGAGAAACCCACTGGCTCTGGGAAACAGTGGGAAATCCACCCGTTCTGGGACACTGGGAAACCCGCCCACTCTGGGAAACCTGTCCGCTCGGGGACACTGGTAAACCCACCCACTCTGGGATACTGGGAAACCCACCCACTCTGGGATACTGGGATAATGTGCCCCGGCTCTGGGACACTGGGAAAACCTGTCCGCTCTGGGACACTGGAAAGCCGCTCTGCGACACTGGGACACCTGTCCGATCTGGGTGACTGGGATACCCTGCCCATTCTGGCACACTGGGAAACCTGCCTGCTCTGGGACAAAACATCCCACTCTGAGACACTGGGAAACCCACCCGTTCTGGGACACTGGGAAACCCGCCCCCCCACTCTGGGACACTGGGAAACCCCGCCCGTTCTGGGACACTGGGAAATTCATGTGCTCTGGGGCACTGGGAAACACGTCTGCTGTGGGACACTGGGAAACACGCCCGCTCTGGAACAGTGGGAAACCCACCCGTTCTGGGACACTGGGAAACCCGCCCGCTCTGGGAAACCTGCCCATTCGGGGACACTGATAAACCCACCCACTCTGGGATACTGGGAAACCCACCCACTCTGGGATACTGGGATAATGTGCCCTCGCTCTGGGACACTGGGAAAACCCGCCCACTCTGGGACACTGGGAAACCCACCCGCACTGGACACTGGGAAAACTGCCCACTCTGGGACACTGGGAAACCCACCCACTCTGGGACACTGGTATCAGGCCCTGCTCTGGGACACTGGGAAACTCGCCCGCACTGGAACACTTGGAAAGCTGCCCGCTCTGGGACACTGGGAAACCTGCCCGCTCTGGGAAACTCGCCCGCTTTGGGACACGAGGAAAGCTACTCCCCCAGGGACACTGGGAAACAGCCTGCTGTGGGAAACGGGGAAACCTGCTGGCTCTGGGAAACACGCCCTCTCTGGGACACTGGGAAACCCCACCCGCTCTGGGAAACTGGCCCGCTCTTGGACACGAGTAAATTCCCTCCCTCTGGGACACTGGGAAACAGCCCGCTGTGCGAAACGGAAAAACCCGCTGGCTCTGGGAAACACGCCCGCTCTGGAACAGTGGGAAACCCACCCATTCTGGGACACTGGGAAACCCGCCCACTCTGGGAAACCTGCCCGCTCGTGGACACTGGTAAACCCACCCACTCTGGGATACTGGGAAACACACCCACTCTGGGATACTGGGAAACCCACCCTCTCTGGGATACTGGGATAATGTGCCCCCGCTCTGGGGCAATGGGAAATCTGCCCGCTGCGGGACACTGGGAAACACACCCGCTCCGGGACAGTGGGATACCTGCCCGCTCTAGGAAACCCACCCACTCTGGGACACTGGTAAACCCACCCGCTCTGGGACACTGGGAACCCCATCCGCTCTGGGACACTGGGATAAGCCGCCCCGGCTCTGGGACACTGGGAAACCTGCCCGATTTAGGACATTGGGAAACTCGCCCACTCTGGTACCCAGTGAAATCTCCCACTGCTCTGGGACACTGGGAAACCCGCCCGGCTGGTACGCAGGGAAATCTCCCACTGCTCTGGGACACTGGGAAGCCCGCCCGCTCTGGGACACTGGAAAACACGCCCGCTCTGGAACACTGGGAAACCCGTCCGCTCTGGGACACTGGAATAAGCCGCCCCCACTCTGGGACACTGGGAAACCTGCCCGATTTAGGACATTGGGAAACTCGCCCAGTCTGTTACACAGGGAAATCTCCCACTGCTCTGGGACACTGGGAAACCCGCCCGGCTGGTACGCAGGGAAATCACCCACTGCTCTGGGACACTGTGAAGCCCGCCCGCTCTGGGACACTGGAAAACACGCCCGCTCTGGAACACTGGGAAACCCGTCCGCTCTGGGAAACCCGCCCGCTCTGTGACACTGGTAAACCCACCCGCTCTAAGACACTGGGAAACCCTGCCCGCTCTGTGAAACTGGGAAACACACCCGTTCTGGGACACTGGGAAACCTACCCCTGCTCTGGGACACAGGGAAACCCCAGCCGGGCAGAGACTCTGGCAAACTCACTCCCTCTGGGATACTGGGAAACAGCCCGCTGTGGGAAACGGGGAAACCCGCTGGCTCTGGGAAACACACCCACTCTGGGACACTGCGAAACCCGCCAGGTCGGGAACACTGGGAAACCCGCCCGCTCTGGGAAACCCACCTGCTCTGGGACACAGGGAAATCTGCCTGCTCTGACACAGTGGGAAACCCACCGATTCTTGGGCACTGGGAAACCCGCCGCTGTGGGACACTGGGAAAACCTGTCCGCTCTGGGACACTGGAAAGCCGCTCTGCGACACTGGGACACCTGTCCGATCTGGGTGACTGGGATACCCTGCCCATTCTGGCACACTGGGAAACAGCCTGCTGTGGGAAACGGGGAAAGTTGCTGGCTCTGGGAAACAAGCACTCTCTGGGACACTGGGAAACCCCACACGCTCTGGGAAACTCGCCCGCTCTTGGACACGAGTAAAGTCCCTCCCTCTGGGACACTGGGAAACAGCCCGCTGTGCGAAACGGAGAAACCCACTGGCTCTGGGAAACAGTGGGAAATCCACCCGTTCTGGGACACTGGGAAACCCGCCCACTCTGGGAAACCTGCCCGCTCGGGGACACTGGTAAACCCACCCACTCTGGGATACTGGGAAACCCACCCACTCTGGGATACTGGGATAATGTGCCCCGGCTCTGGGACACTGGGAAAACCTGTCCGCTCTGGGACACTGGAAAGCCGCTCTGCGACACTGGGACACCTGTCCGATCTGGGTGACTGGGATACCCTGCCCATTCTGGCACACTGGGAAACCTGCCTGCTCTGGGACAAAACATCCCACTCTGAGACACTGGGAAACCCACCCGTTCTGGGACACTGGGAAATTCATGTGCTCTGGGGCACTGGGAAACACGTCTGCTGTGGGACACTGGGAAACACGCCCGCTCTGGAACAGTGGGAAACCCACCCGTTCTGGGACACTGGGAAACCCGCCCGCTCTGGGAAACCTGCCCATTCGGGGACACTGATAAACCCACCCACTCTGGGATACTGGGAAACCCACCCACTCTGGGATACTGGGATAATGTGCCCTCGCTCTGGGACACTGGGAAAACCCGCCCACTCTGGGACACTGGGAAACCCACCCGCACTGGACACTGGGAAAACTGCCCACTCTGGGACACTGGGAAACCCACCCACTCTGGGACACTGGTATCAGGCCCTGCTCTGGGACACTGGGAAACTCGCCCGCACTGGAACACTTGGAAAGCTGCCCGCTCTGGGACACTGGGAAACCTGCCCGCTCTGGGAAACTCGCCCGCTTTGGGACACGAGGAAAGCTACTCCCCCAGGGACACTGGGAAACAGCCTGCTGTGGGAAACGGGGAAACCTGCTGGCTCTGGGAAACACGCCCTCTCTGGGACACTGGGAAACCCCACCCGCTCTGGGAAACTGGCCCGCTCTTGGACACGAGTAAATTCCCTCCCTCTGGGACACTGGGAAACAGCCCGCTGTGCGAAACGGAAAAACCCGCTGGCTCTGGGAAACACGCCCGCTCTGGAACAGTGGGAAACCCACCCATTCTGGGACACTGGGAAACCCGCCCACTCTGGGAAACCTGCCCGCTCGTGGACACTGGTAAACCCACCCACTCTGGGATACTGGGAAACCCACCCACTCTGGGATACTGGGAAACCCACCCTCTCTGGGATACTGGGATAATGTGCCCCCGCTCTGGGGCAATGGGAAATCTGCCCGCTGCGGGACACTGGGAAACACACCCGCTCCGGGACAGTGGGATACCTGCCCGCTCTAGGAAACCCACCCACTCTGGGACACTGGTAAACCCACCCGCTCTGGGACACTGGTAAACCCACCCACTCTGGGATACTGGGAAACCCACCCTCTCTGGGATACTGGGATAATGTGCCCCCGCTCTGGGGCACTGGGAAATCTGCCCGCTGTGGGACACTGGGAAACACACCCGCTCTGGGACAGTGGGATACCTGCCCGCTCTAGGAAACCCACCCACTCTGGGACACTGGTAAACCCACCCGTTCTGGGACACTGGGAAACCCGCCCCCCCACTCTGGGACACTGGGAAACCCCGCCCGTTCTGGGACACTGGGAAATTCATGTGCTCTGGGGCACTGGGAAACACGTCTGCTGTGGGACACTGGGAAACACGCCCGCTCTGGAACAGTGCGAAACCCACCCGTTCTGGGACACTGGAAAACCCGCCCGCTCTGGGAAACCTGCCCACTCGGGGACACTGGTAAACCCACCCACTCTGGGATACTGGGAAACCCACCCACTCTGTGATACTGGGATAATGTGCCCCCGCTCTGGGACACTGGGAAAACCCGCCCACTCTGGGACACTGGGAAACCCACCCACTCTGGGACACTGGGAAACCCACCCGCACTGGACACTGGGAAAACTGCCCACTCTGGGACAATGGGAAACCCACCCACTCTGTGACACTGGTATCAGGCCCTGCTTTGGGACACTGGGAAACTCGCCCGCACTGGAACACTTGGAAAGCTGCCCGCTCTGGTACACTGGGAAACCTGCCCACTCTGGGAAACTCGCCCGCTTTGGGACACGAGGAGAGCTACTCCCCCAGGGACACTGGGAAACAGCCTGCTGTGGGAAACGGGGAAACCTGCTGGCTCTGGGAAACACGCCCTCTCTGGGACACTGGGAAACCCCACCCGCTCTGGGAAACTCGCCCGCTCTTGGACACGAGTAAATTCCCTTCCTCTGGGACACTGGGAAACAGCCCGCTGTGCGAAACGGAGAAACCCGCTGGCTCTGGGAAACACGCCCGATCTGGAACAGTGGGAAACCCACCCGTTCTGGGACACTGGGAAACCCGCCCACTCTGGGAAACCTGCCCGCTCGGGGACACTGGTAAACCCACCCACTCTGGGATACTGGGAAACCCACCCACTCTGGGATACTGGGATAATGTGCCCCCGCTCTGGGGCACTGGGAAATCTGCCCACTGTGGGACACTGGGAAACACACCCGCTCTGGGACAGTGGGATACCTGCCCGCTCTAGGAAACCCACCCACTCTGGGACACTGGTAAACCCACCCGCTCTGGGACACTGGGAACCCCATCCGGTCTGGGACACTGGGATAAGCCGCCCCCGCTCTGGGACACTAGAAACCTGCCCGATCTGCGACACTGGAAATCCCGCCCACTCTGGGACACAGGGAATCCCTCCCGCTCTGGGACATTGGGAAACTCGCCCACTCTGTTACCCAGGGAAATCTCCCACTGCTCTGGGACACTGGGAAACCCGCCAGGCTGGTATGCAGGGAAATCTCCCACTGCTCTGGGACACTGGGAAGCCCGCCTGCTCCGGAACACTGGGAAACACGCCCGCTCTGGAACACTGGGAAACCCGTCCGCTCTGGGAATCCCGCCCGCTCTGTGACACCGATAATCTCACCCGCTCTGGGACACTGGGAAACCAACCCACTCTGGGATACTGGGATAACCCGCCCCCGCTCTAAGACACTGGGAAACCCTGCCCGCTCTGTGAAACTGGGAAACACACCAGTTCTGGGACAGTGGGAAACCCACTCCTGCTCTGGGACACAGGGAAACCCCAGCCGGGCAGAGACTGTGGGAAAGTCACTCCCTCTGGGATTCTGGGAAACAGCCCGCTGTGGGAAATGGGGAAACCCGCTGGCTCTGGGAAACACACCCGCTCTGGGACACTGCGAAACCCGCCAGGTCGGGAACACTGGGGAACCCGCCCGCTCTGGGAAACCCACCTGCTCTGGGACACTGGGAAATCTGCCTGCTCTGGGACAGTGGGAAACCCAACCATTCTTGGGCACTGGGAAATCCGCCGCTGTGGGACACTGGGAAAACCTGTCCGCTCTGGGACACTGGAAAGCCGCTCTGGGCCACTGGGACACCTGTCCGATCTGGGTGACGGGGATACCCTGCCCATTCTGGCACACTGGGAAACCTGCCTGCTCTGGGACAAAACATCCACTCTGAGACACTGGGAAATCCACCCGTTCTGGGACACTGGGAACCACCCCAATCTGGGACACTGGGAAACCCGCCCGCTCTGGGAAACCTGCCCGCTCGGGGACACTGGTAAACCCACCCACTCTGGGATACAGGGAAACCCACCCACTCTGGGATACTGGGATAATGTGCTCCCTCTCTGGGACACTGGGAAAACCCGCCCACGTGGGACACTGGGAAACCCGCCCACTCTGGGACAGTGGGAAACCCGCCCGCACTGGACACTGGGAAAACTGCCCACTCTGGGACACTGGGAAACCCACCCACTCTGGGACACTGGTATCAGGCCCTGCTCTGGGACACTGGGAAACTCGCCCGCACTGGGACACTAGGAAACTTGCCAGCTCTGGCAAACTTGGAATCCTGTCCGCTCTGGGACACTGGGAAAACCCGCCCGCTCTGGGACACTGGGAAAACCCGCACTCTGGGACAGTGGGAAACCCGCCCGCACTGGAACACTTGGAAAGCTGCCCGCTCTGGGACACTGGGAAACCTGCCTGCTCTGGGAAACTCGCCCGCTTTGGGACACGAGGAAAGCTACTCCCCCAGGGACACTGGGAAACAGCCTGCTGTGGGAAACGGGGAAACCTGCTGGCTCTGGGAAACACGCCATCTCTGGGACACTGGGAAACCCCACCCGCTCTGGGACACTCGCCCGCTCTTGGACACGAGTAAATTCACTCCCTTTGGGACACTGGGAAACCCACCCGCTCTGGGACACCGGGTAACCTGCTCGCTCTGGTACACTGGGAAACACGCCTGCTCTGGTACATTGCGATAACCGCCCCCGCTCTGGGACACAGGGCGACCCCGTCCGCTGAGAAACACTGGGAAACCCACCTGCTCTGGGACACTGGGAAAGCCACCCGCTCTGGGAAACTTGCCCACTTTGGGACACGAGGAAACCTGCTCTCTCTGGGGCACTGGGAAACAGCCTGCTGTGGGAAACGGGGAAACCCACCAGGTTGGGAACACTGGTTAACACGCCTGCTCTGGGACACTGGGTAACACGCCTGCTCTGGGACACTGGGAAATCGCCCTGGGACACTGGGAAATCACCCTGGGAGACTGGGAAACCCGGCTGCTCTGGGACACTGGAAAACCCGCCCACTCTGTGACACTGGGAAATCGCCCTTGGACACTGGGAAACCCGGCTGCTCTGGGACACTGGAAAACCCGCCCACTCTGTGACACTGAGAAATCGCCCTTGGACACTGGGAAACCCGGCAGCTCTGGGACACTGGGAAACCCACCCACTCTGTGACACTGGGTAATCGCCCTGGGACATTGGGAAACTCACCCACTCTGGTATGCAGGGAAACCGCCATTGCTCTGGGACACTGGGTAACCCGTCTGCTCTGGGTGACTGGGATACCATGCTCAGTCTCGGACATTGGGAAACCCCGACCGCTCTGGAAAACTCGCCCGATCTGGGACACTAGTAAACCCACTCCCTCTGGGACACTGGGAAATAGCCCGCTGTGGGAAACGGTGAAACCAGCTGGCTCTGGGAAACACGTCCGCTCTGGGACATTGGGAAACCCGCCCACTCTGGCACACTGGGAAACTCCGCCTGCTCTGGGAAACTCGCCCGCTCTGGGACACTAGGAAACCCATTCCCATTGGTACACTGGGTAACACGCCCGCTCTGGGACATTGGGAAACACGCCTGCTCTGGGACACTGGGAAACCCACCCGCTCAGGGGCACTGGAAATCCCACCCGCTCTGGTACACTGAGAAAACCCGCCCCTGCTCTGGGTCACAGGGAAACCCCGTCCGCTCAGAGACACTGGGAAACACACCTGCTCTGGGGCACTGAGAAACATGCCCGCTCTGGGATACTGGAATACCCGCCCACTCGGGGACACTGGGAAACTCGTCTGCTCTGGGAATCTGGGACACTGGGAAACACGCCCGCTCTGGAACACTGGGAAACCCGTCCACTCTGGGAAATCCGGCCGCTCTGTGACACTGGTAAACCCACCCGCTCTGTGACACTGGGAAACCCACTCATTCTGGGATACTGGGATAACCCGCCCCCGCTCTAAGACACTGGGAAACCCTGCCCACTCTGTGAAACTGGGAAACACACCCGTTCTGGGACATTGGGAAACCTACCCCTGCACTGGGACACAGGCAAACCCCAGCCGGGCAGAGACTCTGGGAAACTCACTCCCTCTGGGATACTGGGAAACAGCCCGCTGTGGGAAACGGGGAAACCCGCTGGCTCTGGGAAACACACCCGCTATGAGACACTGCGAAACCCGCCAGGTCGGGAACACTGGGAAACCCGCCCGCTCTGGGAAACCCACCTGCTCTGGGACATTGGGAAATCTGCCTGCTCTGAGACAGAGGGAAACCCATCCATTCTTGGGCACTGGGAAACCCGCCGCTGTGGGACACTCCGAAAACCTGTCCGCTCTGGGACAATGGAAAGCCGCTCTGGGACACTGGGACACCTGTCCGATCTGGGTGACTGGGATACCCTGACCATTCTGGCGCACTGGGAAACCTGCCTGCTCTGGGACAAAACATCCCACTCTGAGACACTGGGTAACCCACCCGTTCTGGGACACTGGTAAACCCGCCCCCCCCCCCACTCTGGGACACCGGGAAACCGCGCCCGTTCTGGAACACTGGGAAATTCATGTGCTCTGGGGCACTGGGAAACACGTCTGCTGTGGGACACTGGGAAACACGCCCGCGCTGGAACAGTGGGAAACCCACCCGCTCTGGGACACTGGGAAACCCGCCCGCTCTGGGAAACCTGCCCGCTCGGGGACACTGGTAAACCCACCCACTCTGGGATACTGGGAAACCCACCCACTCTGGGATACTGGGATAATGTGCCCCCGCTATGGGACACTGGGAAAGCCCGCCCACTCTGGGACACTGGGAAACCCGCCCACTCTGGGACAGTGGGAAAGCCGCCCGCACTGGACACTGGGAAAACTGCCCACTCTGGGACACTGGGAAACCCGCCCGCTCTGGGAAAGCTGCCCGCTCGGGGCCACTGGTAAACCCACCCACTCTGGGATACTGGGAAACCCACCCACTCTGGGATACTGGGATAATGTGCCCCCGCTCTGGGGCACTGGGAAATCTGCCCGCTGTGGGACACTGGGAAACACGCCCGCTATGGGACAGTGGGAAACGTGCCCGCTCTGGGAAACCCACCCACTCTGGGACACTGGTAAACCCACCCGCTCTGGGACACTGGGAACCTCATCTGCTCTGGGACACTGGGATAAGCCGCCCCTGCTCTGGGACACTGGGAAACCTGCCCGATTTAGGACATTGGGAAACTCGCCCACTCTGGTACCCAGGGAAATCTCCCACTGCTCTGGGACACTGGGAAACCCGCCCGGCTGGTACGCAGGGAAATCTCCCACTGCTCTGGGACACTGGGAAGCCCGCCCGCTCTGGGACACTGGAAAACACGCCCGCTCTGGAACACTGGGAAACCCGTCCGCTCTGGGACACTGGAATAAGCCGCCCCCACTCTGGGACACTGGGAAACCTGCCCGATTTAGGACATTGGGAAACTCGCCCAGTCTGGTACACAGGGAAATCTCCCACTGCTCTGGGACACTGGGAAACCCGCCCGGCTGGTACGCAGGGAAATCACCCACTGCTCTGGGACACTGTGAAGCCCGCCCGCTCTGGGACACTGGAAAACACGCCCGCTCTGGAACACTGGGAAACCCGTCCGCTCTGGGAAACCCGCCCGCTCTGTGACACTGGTAAACCCACCCGCTCTAAGACACTGGGAAACCCTGCCCGCTCTGTGAAACTGGGAAACACACCCGTTCTGGGACACTGGGAAACCTACCCCTGCTCTGGGACACAGGGAAACCCCAGCCGGGCAGAGACTCTGGCAAACTCACTCCCTCTGGGATACTGGGAAACAGCCCGCTGTGGGAAACGGGGAAACCCGCTGGCTCTGGGAAACACACCCACTCAGGGACACTGCGAAACCCGCCAGGTCGGGAACACTGGGAAACCCGCCCGCTCTGGGAAACCCACCTGCTCTGGGACACAGGGAAATCTGCCTGCTCTGAGACAGTGGGAAACCCACCGATTCTTGGGCACTGGGAAACCCGCCGCTGTGGGACACTGGGAAAACCTGTCCGCTCTGGGACACTGGGATAATGTGCCCCGGCTCTGGGACACTGGGAAAACCTGTCCGCTCTGGGACACTGGAAAGCCGCTCTGCGACACTGGGACACCTGTCCGATCTGGGTGACTGGGATACCCTGCCCATTCTGGCACACTGGGAAACAGCCTGCTGTGGGAAACGGGGAAAGCTGCTGGCTCTGGGAAACAAGCACTCTCTGGGACACTGGGAAACCCCACACGCTCTGGGAAACTCGCCCGCTCTTGGACACGAGTAAAGTCCCTCCCTCTGGGACACTGGGAAACAGCCCGCTGTGCGAAACGGAGAAACCCACTGGCTCTGGGAAACAGTGGGAAATCCACCCGTTCTGGGACACTGGGAAACCCGCCCACTCTGGGAAACCTGCCCGCTCGGGGACACTGGTAAACCCACCCACTCTGGAATACTGGGAAACCCACCCACTCTGGGATACTGGGATAATGTGCCCCGGCTCTGGGACACTGGGAAAACCTGTCCGCTCTGGGACACTGGAAAGCCGCTCTGCGACACTGGGACACCTGTCCGATCTGGGTGACTGGGATACCCTGCCCATTCTGGCACACTGGGAAACCTGCCTGCTCTGGGACAAAACATCCCACTCTGAGACACTGGGAAACCCACCCGTTCTGGGACACTGGGAAACCCGGCCCCCCACTCTGGGACACTGGGAAACCCCGCCCGTTCTGGGACACTGGGAAATTCATGTGCTCTGGGGCACTGGGAAACACGTCTGCTGTGGGACACTGGGAAACACGCCCGCTCTGGAACAGTGGGAAACCCACCCGTTCTGGGACACTGGGAAACCCGCCCGCTCTGGGAAACCTGCCCATTCGGGGACACTGATAAACCCACCCACTCTGGGATACTGGGAAACCCACCCACTCTGGGATACTGGGATAATGTGCCCTCGCTCTGGGACACTGGGAAAACCCGCCCACTCTGGGACACTGGGAAACCCACCCGCACTGGACACTGGGAAAACTGCCCACTCTGGGACACTGGGAAACCCACCCACTCTGGGACACTGGTATCAGGCCCTGCTCTGGGACACTGGGAAACTCGCCCGCACTGGAACACTTGGAAAGCTGCCCGCTCTGGGACACTGGGAAACCTGCCCGCTCTGGGAAACTCGCCCGCTTTGGGACACGAGGAAAGCTACTCCCCCAGGGACACTGGGAAACAGCCTGCTGTGGGAAACGGGGAAACCTGCTGGCTCTGGGAAACACGCCCTCTCTGGGACACTGGGAAACCCCACCCGCTCTGGGAAACTGGCCCGCTCTTGGACACGAGTAAATTCCCTCCCTCTGGGACACTGGGAAACAGCCCGCTGTGCGAAACGGAAAAACCCGCTGGCTCTGGGAAACACGCCCGCTCTGGAACAGTGGGAAACCCACCCATTCTGGGACACTGGGAAACCCGCCCACTCTGGGAAACCTGCCCGCTCGTGGACACTGGTAAACCCACCCACTCTGGGATACTGGGAAACCCACCCACTCTGGGATACTGGGAAACCCACCCTCTCTGGGATACTGGGATAATGTGCCCCCGCTCTGGGGCAATGGGAAATCTGCCCGCTGCGGGACACTGGGAAACACACCCGCTCCGGGACAGTGGGATACCTGCCCGCTCTAGGAAACCCACCCACTCTGGGACACTGGTAAACCCACCCGCTCTGGGACACTGGGAACCCCATCCGCTCTGGGACACTGGGATAAGCCGCCCCGGCTCTGGGACACTGGGAAACCTGCCCGATCTGCGACACTGAGAATCCCGCCCACTCTGGGACACAGGGAAACCCGCCTGCTCTGGGACATTGGGAAACTCGCACACTCTGGTACCCAGGGAAATCTCCCACTGCTCTGGGACACTGGGAAACCCGCCAGGTTGGTCCGCAGGGAAATCTCCCACTGCTCTGGGACACTGGGAAGCCCACCCGCTCTGGGACACTGGGAAACCCACCCACTCTGGGATACTGCGATAACCCGCCCCCACTCTAAGACACTGGGAAACCCTGCCCGCTCTGTGAAACTGGGAAACACACCCGTTCTGGGACACTGGGAAATCTACCCCTCCTCTGGGACACAGGGAAACCCCAGCCGGGCAGAGACTCTGGGAAACTCACTCCCTCTGGGATACTGGGAAACAGCCCGCTGTGGGAAATGGGGAAACCCGCTGGCTCTGAGAAACACACCCGCTCTGGGACACTGCGAAACCCGCCAGGTCGGGAACACTGGGGAACCCGCCCGCTCTGGGAAACCCACCTGCTCTGGGACACTGGGAAATCTGCCTGCTCTGGGACAGTGGGAAACCCACCCATTCTTGGGCACTGGGAAACCCGCCTCTGTGGGACACTGGGAAAAACTGTCCGCTCTGGGACACAGGAAAGCCGCTCTGGGACACTGGGAGACCTGTCCGATCTGGGTGACTAGGATACCCTGCCCATTCTGGCACACTGGGAAACCTGCCTGCTCTGGGACAAAACATCCACTCTGAGACACTGGGAAATCCACCCGTTCTGGGACACTAGGAAACACGCCCCCCCCCCACTCTGGGACAGTGGAAAACCCGACCGCTCTGGGAAACCTGCCCGCTCGGGGACACTGGTAAACCCACCCACTCTGGGACACTGGGAAAACTCCCCACTCTGGGACACTGGGAAACCCACCCACTCTGGGACACTGGTATCAGGCCCTGCTCTGGGACACTGGGAAACTCGCCCGCTCTGGGACACTGGGAAAACCGCCCGCTCTGGGACAGTGGGAAACCCGCCCGCACTGGAACACTTGGAAAGCTGCCCGCTCTGGGACACTGGGAAACCTGCCCGCTCTGGGAAACTCGCCCGCTTTGGGACACGAGGAAAGCTACTCCCCCAGGGACACTGGGAAACAGCCTGCTGTGGGAAACGGGGAAACCTGCTGGTTCTGGGAAACACGCCCTTTCTGGGACACTGGGAAACCCCACCCGCTCTGGGAAACTCGCCCGCTCTTGGACACGACTAAATTCCCTCCCTCTGGGACACTGGGAAACAGCCCGCTGTGCGAAACGGAGAAACCCGCTGGCTCTGGGAAACACGCCCGCTCTGGGACACTGGGAAACCAGCCCGCTCTGGGACACTGGGAAACCTGCTCGCTCTGGTACACTCGGAAACACGCCTGCTTTGGTACATTGCGATAACCTGCCCCCGCTCTGGGACACAGGGCGACCCCGTCCGCTGAGAGACACTGGGAAACCCACGTGCTCTGGGACACTGGGAAAGCCACCCGCTCTGGGAAACTTGCCCACTTTGGGATACGAGGAAACCTGCTCTCTCTGGGGCACTGGGAAACAGCCTGCTGTGGGAAACGGGGAAACCCACCAGGTCGGGAACACTGGTTAACACGCCTGCTCTGGGACACTGGGTAACACGCCTGCTCTGGGACAATGGGAAATCACCCTGGGACACTGGGAAACCCGGCTGCTCTGGGACACTGGAAAACCCGCCCACTCTGTGACACTGGGAAATCGCCCTTGGACACTGGGAAACCCGGCAGCTCTGGGACACTGGGAAACCCACCCACTCTGTGACACTGGGTAATCGCCCTGGGACATTGGGAAACTCACCCACTCTGGTATGCAGGGACACCGCCATTGCTCTGGGACACTGGGTAACCCGTCTGCTCTGGGTGACTGGGATACCATGCTCAGTCTCGGACACTGAGAAACCCCGACCGCTCTGGGAAACTCGCCCGATCTGGGACACTAGTAAACCCACTCCCTCTGGGACACTGGGAAATAGCCCGCTGTGGGAAACGGTGAAACCAGCTGGCTCTGGGAAACACGTCCGCTCTGGGACATTGGGAAACCCGCCCACTCTGGCACACTGGGAAACTCCGCCTGCTCTGGGAAACTCGCCCGCTCTGGGACACTAGGAAACCCATTCCCATTGGTACACTGGGTAACACGCCCGCTCTGGGACATTGGGAAACACGCCTGCTCTGGGACACTGGGAAACCCACCCGCTCAGGGGCCCTGGAAATCCCACCCGGTCTGGTACACTGAGAAAACCCGCCCCTGCTCTGGGTCACAGGGAAACCCCGTCCGCTCAGAGACACTGGGAAACACACCTGCTCTGGGGCACTGAGAAACATGCCCGCTCTGGGATACTGGAATACCCGCCCACTCGGGGACACTGGGAAACTCGTCTGCTCTGGGAATCTGGGACACTGGGAAACACGCCCGCTCTGGAACACCAGAAAAACCCGTCCACTCTGGGAAATCCGCCCGCTCTGTGACACTGGTAAACCCACCCGCTCTGGGACACTGGGAAACCCACTCATTCTGGGATACTGGGATAACCCGCCCCCGCTCTAAGACACTGGGAAACCCTGCCCACTCTGTGAAACTGGGAAACACACCCGTTCTGGGACATTGGGAAACCTACCCCTGCACTGGGACACAGGCAAACCCCAGCCGGGCAGAGACTCTGGGAAACTCACTCCCTCTGCGATACTGGGAAACAGCCCGCTGTGGGAAACGGGGAAACCCGCTGGCTCTGGGAAACACACCCGCTATGAGACACTGCGAAACCCGCCAGGTCGGGAACACTGGGAAACCCGCCCGCTCTGGGAAACCCACCTGCTCTGGGACATTGGGAAATCTGCCTGCTCTGAGACAGAGGGAAACCTATCCATTCTTGGGCACTGGGAAACCCGCCGCTGTGGGACACTCCGAAAACCTGTCCGCTCTGGGACAATGGAAAGCCGCTCTGGGACACTGGGACACCTGTCCGATCTGGGTGACTGGGATACCCTGACCATTCTGGCGCACTGGGAAACCTGCCTGCTCTGGGACAAAACATCCCACTCTGAGACACTGGGAAACCCACCCGTTCTGGGACACTGGTAAACCCGCCCGCCCCCCGACCCTGGGACACCGGGAAACCGCGCCCGTTCTGGAACACTGGGAAATTCATGTGCTCTGGGGCACTGGGAAACACGTCTGCTGTGGGACACTGGGAAACACGCCCGCGCTGGAACAGTGTTGAAACCCACCCGCTCTGGGACACTGGGAAACCCGCCCGCTCTGGGAAACCTGCCCGCTCGGGGACACTGGTAAACCCACCCACTCTGGGATACTGGGAAACATACCCACTCTGGGATACTGGGATAATGTGCCCCCGCTATGGGACACTGGGAAAGCCCGCCCACTCTGGGACACTGGGAAACCCGCCCACTCTGGGACAGTGGGAAAGCCGCCCGCACTGGACACTGGGAAAACTGCCCACTCTGGGACACTGGGAAACCCGCCCGCTCTGGGAAAGCTGCCCGCTCGGGGCCACTGGTAAACCCACCCACTCTGGGATACTGGGAAACCCACCCACTCTGGGATACTGGGATAATGTGCCCCCGCTCTGGGGCACTGGGAAATCTGCCCGCTGTGGGACACTGGGAAACACGCCCGCTATGGGACAGTGGGAAACGTGCCCGCTCTGGGAAACCCACCCACTCTGGGACACTGGTAAACCCACCCGCTCTGGGACACTGGGAAATCTGCCCGCTGTGGGACACTGGAAAACACGCCCGCTCTGGAACACTGGGAAACCCGTCCGCTCTGGGACACTGGAATAAGCCGCCCCCACACTGGGACACTGGGAAACCTGCCCGATTTAGGACATTGGGAAACTCGCCCAGTCTGGTACACAGGGAAATCTCCCACTGCTCTGGGACACTGGGAAACCCGCCCGGCTGGTACGCAGGGAAATCTCCCACTGCTCTGGGACACTGTGAAGCCCGCCCGCTCTGGGACACTGGAAAACACGCCCGCTCTGGAACACTGGGAAACCCGTCCGCTCTGGGAAACCCGCCCGCTCTGTGACACTGGTAAACCCACCCGCTCTAAGACACTGGGAAACCCTGCCCGCTCTGTGAAACTGGGAAACACACCCGTTCTGGGACACTGGGAAACCTACCCCTGCTCTGGGACACAGGGAAACCCCAGCCGGGCAGAGACTCTGGGAAACTCACTCCCTCTGGGATACTGGGAAACAGCCCGCTGTGGGAAACGGGGAAACCCGCTGGCTCTGGGAAACACACCCACTCTGGGACACTGCGAAACCCGCCAGGTCGGGAACACTGGGAAACCCGCCCGCTCTGGGAAACCCACCTGCTCTGGGACACAGGGAAATCTGCCTGCTCTGAGACAGTGGGAAACCCACCGATTCTTGGGCACTGGGAAACCCGCCGCTGTGGGACACTGGGAAAACCTGTCCGCTCTGGGACACTGGAAAGCCGCTCTGCGACACTGGGACACCTGTCCGATCTGGGTGACTGGGATACCCTGCCCATTCTGGCACACTGGGAAACAACCTGCTGTGGGAAACGGGGAAAGCTGCTGGCTCTGGGAAACAAGCACTCTCTGGGACACTGGGAAACCCCACACGCTCTGGGAAACTCGCCCGCTCTTGGACACGAGTAAAGTCCCTCCCTCTGGGACACTGGGAAACAGCCCGCTGTGCGAAACGGAGAAACCCACTGGCTCTGGGAAACAGTGGGAAATCCACCCGTTCTGGGACACTGGGAAACCCGCCCACTCTGGGAAACCTGCCCGCTCGGGGACACTGGTAAACCCACCCACTCTGGGATACTGGGAAACCCACCCACTCTGGGATACTGGGATAATGTGCCCCGGCTCTGGGACACTGGGAAAACCTGTCCGCTCTGGGACACTGGAAAGCCGCTCTGCGACACTGGGACACCTGTCCGATCTGGGTGACTGGGATACCCTGCACATTCTGGCACACTGGGAAACCTGCCTGCTCTGGGACAAAACATCCCACTCTGAGACACTGGGAAACCCACCCGTTCTGGGACACTGGGAAACCCGCCCCCCCACTCTGGGACACTGGGAAACCCCGCCCGTTCTGGGACACTGGGAAATTCATGTGCTCTGGGGCACTGGGAAACACGTCTGCTGTGGGACACTGGGAAACACGTCCGCTCTGGAACAGTGGGAAACCCACCCGTTCTGGGACACTGGGAAACCCGCCCGCTCTGGGAAACCTGCCCACTCGGGGACACTGATAAACCCACCCACTCTGGGATACTGGGAAACCCACCCACTCTGGGATACTGGGATAATGTGCCCCCACTCTGGGACACTGGGAAAACCCGCCCACTCTGGGACACTGGGAAACCCGCCCACTCTGGGACACTGGGAAACCCACCCGCACTGGACACTGGGAAAACTGCCCACTCTGGGACACTGGGAAACCCACCCACTCTGGGACACTGGTATCAGGCCCTGCTCTGGGACACTGGGAAACTCGCCCGCACTGGAAAACTTGGAAAGCTGCCCGCTCTGGGACACTGGGAAACCTGCCCGCTCTGGGAAACTCGCCCGCTTTGGGACACGAGGAAAGCTACTCCCCCAGGGACACTGGGAAACAGCCTGCTGTGGGAAACGGGGAAACCTGCTGGCTCTGGGAAACACGCCCTCTCTGGGACACTGGGAAACCCCACCCGCTCTGGGAAACTCGCCCGCTCTTGGACACGAGTAAATTCCCTCCCTCTGGGATACTGGGAAACAGCCCGCTGTGCGAAACGGAAAAACCCGCTGGTTCTGGGAAACACGCCCGCTCTGGAACAGTGGGAAACCCACCCGTTCTGGGACACTGGTAAACCCGCCCACTCTGGGAAACCTGCCCGCTCGTGGACACTGGTAAACCCACCCACTCTGGGATACTGGGAAACCCACCCACTCTGGGATACTGGGAAACCCACCCTCTCTGGGATACTGGGATAATGTGCCCCCGCTCTGGGGCAGTGGGAAATCTGCCCGCTGTGGGACACTGGGAAACACACCCGCTCCGGGACAGTGGGATACCTGCCCGCTCTAGGAAACCCACCCACTCTGGGACACTGGTAAACCCACCCGCTCTGGGACACTGGGAACCCCATCCGCTCTGGGACACTGGGATAAGCCGCCCCGGCTCTGGGACACTGGGAAACCTGCCCGATCTGCGACACTGAGAATCCCGCCCACTCTGGGACACAGGGAAACCCGCCTGCTCTGGGACATTGGGAAACTCGCACACTCTGGTACCCAGGGAAATCTCCCACTGCTCTGGGACACTGGGAAACCCGCCAGGCTGGTCCGCAGGGAAATCTCCCACTGCTCTGGGACACTGGGAAGCCCACCCGCTCTGGGACATTGGGAAACCCACCCACTCTGGAATTCTGGGATAACCCGCCCCCACTCTAAGACACTGCGAAACCCTGCCCGCTCTGTGAAACTTGGAAACACACCCGTTCTGGGACACTGGGAAATCTACCCCTCCTCTGGGACACAGGGAAACTCCAGCCGGGCAGTGACTCTGGGAAACTCACTCCCTCTGGGATATTGGGAAACAGCCCGCTGTGGGAAATGGGGAAACCTGCTGGCTCTGGGAAACACACCCGCTCTGGGACACTGCGAAACCCGCCAGGTCGGGAACACTGGGGAACACGCCCGCTCTGGGAAACCCACCTGCTCTGGGACACTGGGAAATCTGCCTGCTCTGGGACAGTGGGAAACCCACCCATTCTTGGGCACTGGGAAACCCGCCTCTGTGGGACACTGGGAAAACCTGTCCGCTCTGGGACACAGGAAAGCCGCTCTGGGACACTGGGACACCTGTCCGATCTGGGTGACTGGGATACCCTGCCCATTCTGGCACACTGGGAAACCTGCCTGCTCTGGGACAAAACATCCACTCTGAGACACTGGGAAATCCACCCGTTCTGGGACACTAGGAAACACGCCCCCCCCCCCCACTCTGGGACACTGGAAAACCCGACCGCTCTGGGAAACCTGCCCGCTCGGGGACAATGGTAAACCCACCCACTCTGGGACACTGGGAAAACTGCCCACTCTGGGACACTGGGAAACCCACCCACTCTGGGTCACTGGGAAAACCGCCCGCTCTGGGTCAGTGGGAAACCCGCCCGCACTGGAACACTTGGAAAGCTGCCCGCTCTGGGACACTGGGAAACCTGCCCGCTCTGGGAAACTCGCCCGCTTTGGGACACGAGGAAAGCTACTCCCCCAGGGACACTGGGAAACAGCCTGCTGTGGGAAACGGGGAAACCTGCTGGCTCTGGGAAACACGCCATCTCCGGGAGACTGGGAAACCCCACCCGCTCTGGGAAACTCGCCCGCTCTTGGACACGAGTAAATTCCCTCCCTCTGGGACACTGGGAAACAGCCCGCTGTGCGAAACGGAGAAACCCGCTGGCTCTGGGAAACACGCCCTTTCTGGGACACTGGGAAACCCCACCCGCTCTGGGAAACTCGCCCGCTCTTGGACACGAGTAAATTCCCTCCCTCTGGGACACTGGGAAACAGCCCGCTGTGCGAAACGGAGAAACCCGCTGGCTCTGGGAAACACGCCCGCTCAGGGACACTGGGAAACCTGCCCGCTCTGGGACACTGGGAAACCTGCTCGCTCTGGTACACTGGGAAACACGCCTGCTCTGGTACATTGCGATAACCTGCCCCCGCTCTGGGACACAGGGCGACCCCGTCCGCTGAGAGACACTGTGAAACCCACGTGCTCTGGGACACTGGGAAAGCCACCCGCTCTGGGAAACTTGCCCACTTTGGGACACGAGGAAACCTGCTCTCTCTGGGGCACTGGGAAACAGCCTGCTGTGGGAAACCGGGAAACCCACCAGGTCGGGAACACTGGTTAACACGCCTGCTCTGGGACACTGGGTAACACGCCTGCTCTGGGACACTGGGAAATCACCCTGGGACACTGGGAAACCCGGCTGCTCTGGGACACTGGAAAACCCGCCCACTCTGTGACACTGGGAAATCGCCCTTGGACACTGGGAAACGCGGCAGCTCTGGGACACTGGGAAACCCACCCACTCTGTGACACTGGGTAATCGCCCTGGGACATTGGGAAACTCACCCACTCTGGTATGCAGGGAAACCGCCATTGCTCTGGGACACTGGGTAACCCGTCTGCTCTGGGTGACTGGGATACCATGCTCAGTCTCGGACACTGGGAAACCCCGACCGCTCTGGGAAACTCGCCCGATCTGGAACACTAGTAAACCCACTTCCTCTGGGACACTGGGAAATAGCCCGCTGTGGGAAACGGTGAAACCAGCTGGCTCTGGGAAACACGTCCGCTCTGGGACATTGGGAAACCCGCCCACTCTGGGACACTGGGAAACTCCGCCTGCTCTGGGAAACTCGCCCGCTCTGGGACACTAGGAAACCCATTCCCATTGGTACACTGGGTAACACGCCCGCTCTGGGACATTGGGAAACACGCCTGCTCTGGGACACTGGGAAACCCACCCGCTCAGGGGCACTGGAAATCCCACCCGCTCTGGTACACTGAGAAAACCCGCCCCTGCTCTGGGTCACAGGGAAACCCCGTCCGCTCAGAGACACTGGGAAACATACCTGCTCTGGGGCACTGAGAAACATGCCCGCTCTGGGATACTGGAATACCCGCCCACTCGGGGACACTGGGAAACTCGTCTGCTCTGGGAATCTGGGACACTGGGAAACACGCCCGCTCTGGAACACTGGGAAACCCGTCCACTCTGGGAAATCCGCCCGCTCTGTGACACTGGTAAACCCACCCGCTCTGGGACACTGGGAAACCCACTCACTCTGGGATACTGGGATAACCCGCCCCCGCTCTAAGACACTGGGAAACCCTGCCCACTCTGTGAAACTGGGAAACACACCCGTTCTGGGACATTGGGAAACCTACCCCTGCACTGGGACACAGGCAAACCCCAGCCGGGCAGAGACTCTGGGAAACTCACTCCCTCTGGGATACTGGGAAACAGCCCGCTGTGGGAAACGGGGAAACCCGCTGGCTCTGGGAAACACACCCGCTCTGAGACACTGCGAAACCCGCCAGGTCGGGAACACTGGGAAACCCGCCCGCTCTGGGAAACCCACCTGCTCTGGGACATTGGGAAATCTGCCTGCTCTGAGACAGAGGGAGACCCACCCATTCTTGGGCACTGGGAAACCCGCCGTTGTGGGACACTCCGAAAACCTGTCCGCTCTGGGACAATGGAAAGCCGCTCTGGATCACTGGGACACCTGTCCGATCTGGGTGACTGGGATACCCTGACCATTCTGGCGCACTGGGAAACCTGCCTGCTCTGGGACAAAACATCCCACTCTGAGACACTGGGAAACCCACCCGTTCTGGGACACTGGTAAACCCGCCCCCCCACTCTGGGACACCGGGAAACCGCGCCCGTTCTGGAACACTGGGAAATTCATGTGATCTGGGGCACTGGGAAACACGTCTGCTGTGGGACACTGGGAAACACGCCCGCGCTGGAACAGTGGGAAACCCACCCGCTCTGGGACACTGGGAAACCCGCCCGCTCTGGGAAACCTGCCCGCTCGGGGACACTGGTAAACCCACCCACTCTGGGATACTGGGAAACCCACCCACTCTGGGATACTGGGATAATGTGCCCCCGCTATGGGACACTGGGAAAGCCCGCCCACTCTGGGACACTGGGAAACCCGCCCACTCTGGGACAGTGGGAAAGCCGCCCGCACTGGACACTGGGAAAACTGCCCGCTCTGGGACAGTGGGAAACGTGCCCGCTCTGGGAAACCCACCCACTCTGGGACACTGGTAAACCCACCCGCTCTGGGACACTGGGAACCCCAACCGCTGTGGGACACTGGGATAAGCCGCCCACGCTCTGGGACACTGGGAAACCTGCCCGATTTAGGACATTGGGAAACTCGCCCACTCTGGTACCCAGGGAAATCTCCCACTGCTCTGGGACACTGGGAAACCCGCCCGGCTGGTACGCAGGGAAATCTCCCACTGCTCTGGGACACTGTGAAGCCCGCCCGCTCTGGGACACTGGAAAACACGCCCGCTCTGGAACACTGGGAAACCCGTCCGCTCTGGGAAACCCGCCCGCTCTGTGACACTGGTAAACCCACCCGCTCTAAGACACTGGGAAACCCTGCCCGCTCTGTGAAACTGGGAAACACACCCGTTCTGGGACACTGGGAAACCTACCCCTGCTCTGGGACACAGGGAAACCCCAGCCGGGCAGAGACTCTGGGAAACTCACTCCCTCTGGGATACTGGGAAACAGCCCGCTGTGGGAAACGGGGAAACCCGCTGGCTCTGGGAAACACACCCATTCTGGGACACTGTGAAACCCGCCAGGTCGGAAACACTGGGAAACCCGCCCGCTCTGGGAAACCCACCTGCTCTGGGACACTGGGAAATCTGCCTGCTCTGAGACAGTGGGAAACCCACCGATTCTTGGGCACTGGGAAACCCGCCGCTGTGGGACACTGGGAAAACCTGTCCGCTCTGGGACACTGGAAAGCCGCTCTGCGACACTGGGACACCTGTCCGATCTGGGTGACTGGGATACCCTGCCCATTCTGGCACACTGGGAAACAGCCTGCTGTGGGAAACGGGGAAAGCTGCTGGCTCTGAGAAACAAGCACTCTCTGGGACACTGGGAAACCCCACACGCTCTGGGAAACTCGCCCGCTCTTGGACACGAGTAAAGTCCCTCCCTCTGGGACACTGGGAAACAGCCCGCTGTGCGAAACGGAGAAACCCACTGGCTCTGGGAAACACGCCCGCTCTGGAACAGTGGCAAATCCACCAGTTCTGGGACACTGGGAAAGCCGCCCACTCTGGGAAACCTGCCCGCTCGGGGACACTGGTAAACCCACCCACTCTGGGATACTGGGAAACCCACCCACTCTGGGATACTGGGATAATGTGCCCCGGCTCTGGGACACTGGGAAAACCTGTCCGCTCTGGGACACTGGAAAGCCGCTCTGCGTCACTGGGACATCTGTCCGATCTGGGTGACTGGGATACCCTGCCCATTCTGGCACACTGGGAAACCTGCCTGCTCTGGGACAAAACATCCCACTCTGAGACACTGGGAAACCCACCCGTTCTGGGACACTGGGAAACCCGGCCCCCCACTCTGGGACACTGGGAAACCCCGCCCGTTCTGGGACACTGGGAAATTCATGTGCTGTGGGGCACTGGGAAACACGTCTGCTGTGGGACACTGGGAAACACGCCCGCTCTGGAACAGTGGGAAACCCACCCGTTCTGGGACACTGGGAAACCCGCCCGCTCTGGGAAACCTGCCCACTCGGGGACACTGATAAACCCACCCACTCTGGGATACTGGGAAACCCACCCACTCTGGGATACTGGGATAATGTGCCCCCGCTCTGGGACACTGGGAAAACCCGCTCACTCTGGGACACTGGGAAACCCACCCACTCTGGGACATTGGTTTCAGGCCCTGCTCTGGGACACTGGGAAACCTGCCCGCTCTGGGAAACTCGCCCGCTTTGGGACACGAGGAAAGCTACTCCCCCAGGGACACTGGGAAACAGCCTGCTGTGGGAAACGGGGAAACCTGCTGGCTCTGGGAAACACGCCCTCTCTGGGACACTGGGAAACCCCACCCGCTCTGGGAAACTCGCCCGCTCTTGGACACGAGTAAATTCCCTCCCTCTGGGACACTGGGAAACAGCCCGCTGTGCGAAACGGAAAAACCCCCTGGCTCTGGGAAACACGCCCGCTCTGGAACAGTGGGAAACCCACCCGTTCTGGGACACTGGGAAACCCGCCCACTCTGGGAAACCTGCCCGCTCGTGGACACTGGTAAACCCACCCACTCTGGGATACTGGGAAACCCACCCACTCTGGGATACTGGGAAACCCAGCCTCTCTGGGATACTGGGATAATGTGCCCCCGCTCTGGGGCAATGGGAAATCTGCCCGCTGTGGGACACTGGGAAACACACCCGCTCCGGGACAGTGGGATACCTGCCCGCTCTAGGAAACCCACCCACTCTGGGACACTGGTAAACCCACCCGCTCTGGGACACTGGGAACCCCATCCGCTCTGGGACACTGGGATAAGCCGCCCCGGCTCTGGGACACTGGAAATCCCACCCGCTCTGGTACACTGAGAAAACCCGCCCCTGCTCTGGGTCACAGGGAAACCCCGTCCGCTCAGAGACACTGGGAAACATACCTGCTCTGGGGCACTGAGAAACATGCCCGCTCTGGGATACTGGAATACCCGCCCACTCGGGGACACTGGGAAACTCGTCCGCTCTGGGAATCTGGGACACTGGGAAACACGCCCGCTCTGGAACACTGGGAAACCCATCCACTCTGGGAAATCCGCACGCTCTGTGACACTGGTAAACCCACCCGCTCTGGGACATTGGGAAACCCACTCACTCTGGGATACTGGGATAACCCGCCCCCGCTCTAAGACACTGGGAAACCCTGCCCGCTCTGTGAAACTGGGAAACACACCCGTTCTGGGACACTGGGAAACCCACCCCTGCTCTGTGACACAGGGAAACCCCAGCCGGGCAGTGACTCTGGGAAACTCACTCCCTCTGGGATACTGGGAAACAGCCCGCTGTGGGAAACGGGGAAACCCGCTGGCTCTGGGAAACACACCCGCTCTGGGACACTGCGAAACCCGCCAGGTCTGGAACACTGGGAAACCCGCCCGCTCTGGGAAACCCACCTGCTCTAGGACACTGGGAAATCTGCCTGCTCTGGGACAGTGGGAAACCCACCCATTCTTGGGCACTGGGAAACCCACCGCTGTAGGACACTGGGAAAACCTGTCCGCTCTGGGACACTGGAAAGCCGCTCTGGGACACTGGGACACCTGTCTGATCTGGGTGACTGGGATACCCTGCCCATTCTGGCACACTGGGAAACCTGCCTGCTCTGGGACAAAACAGCCCGCTCTGAGACACTGGGAAACCCACCCGTTCTGGGACACTGGGAAACCCATCCGTTCTGGGACACTGGGAAACCCACCCGTTCTGGGACACTGGGAAATTCATGTGCTCTGGGGCACTGGGAAACACATCTGCTGTGGGACACTGGGAAACACGCCCGCTATGGAACAGTGGGAAACCCACACGTTCTGGGACACTGGGAAACCCGCCCGCTCTGGGAAACCTGCCCGCTAGGGGACACTGATAAACCCACCCACTCTGGGATACTGGGAAACCCACCCACTCTGGGATACTGGGATAATGTGCCCCCACTCTGGGGCACTGGGAAATCTGCCCGCTGTCGGACACTGGGAAACACACCCGCTCTGGGACAGTGGGAATCCCATCCGCTCTGGGACACTGGGATAAGCCACCCCCGCTCTGGGACACTGGGAAACCCGCCCGATCTTCGACACTGGGAATCCCGCCCACTCTGGGACACAGGGAAACCCGCCCACTCTGGGACACTGGTAAACCCACCCGCTCTGGGACACTGGGAACCCCATACGCTCTGGGACACTGGGATAAGCCACCCGCGCTCTGGGACACTGGGAAACCCGCCCGATCTTCGACACTGGGAATCCCGCCCACTCTGGGACACAGGGAAACCCGCCCGCTCTGGGACATTGGGAAACTCGCCCACTCTGGTACCCAGGGAAATCCCCCACTGCTCTGGGACACTGTGAAACCAGCCAGGCTGGTACGCAGGGACATTTCCCACTGCAGTGAGACACTGGGAAGCCTGACCGCTCTGGGACACTGGAAAACACGCCCGCTCTGGAACACTGGGAAACCCGTCCGCTCTGGGAAACCCGCCCACTCTGTGACACTGGTAAACCCACCCGCTCTGGGACACTGGGAAACCCTGCCCGCTCATTGAAACTGGGAAACACACCCGTTCTGGGACACTGGGAAACCTAACCCTGCTCTGGGACACAGGGAAACCCCAGCAGGGCAGAGACTCTGGGAAACTCACTCCCTCTGGGATACTGGGAAACAGCACGCTATGGGAACCGGGGAAACCCGCTGGCTCTGGGAAACACACCCGATCTGGGACACTGCGAAACCCGCCAGGTTGGGAACACTGGGAAACCCGCCCGCTCTGGGAAACACACCTGCTCTGGGACAATGGGAAATCTGCCTGCTCTGAGACAGTGGGAAACCCACCCATTCTTGGGCACTGGGAAACCCGCCGCTGTGGGACACTGGGAAAACCTGTCCGCTCTGGGACACTGGAAAGCCGCTCTGGGACACTGGGACACCTGTCCGATCTGGGTGACTGGGATACCCGGCCCATTCTGGCACACTGGGAAACCTGCCTGCTCTGGGACAAAACATCCCACTCTGAGACGCTGGGAAACCCACCCGTTCTGGGACACTCGGAAACCCGCCCCCCCCCCCCACTCTGGGACACTGGGAATCCCCGCCCGTTCTGGGACACTGGGAAATTCATGTACTCTGGGGCACTGGGAAACACGTCTGCTGTGGGACACTGGGAAACACGCCCGCTCTGGAACAGTGGGAAACCCACCCGTTCTGGGACACTTGGAACCCCGCCCGCTCTGGGAAACCTGCCCACTCGGGGACACTGGGAAACCCACCCACTCTGGGATACTGGGAAACCCACCCACTCTGGGATACTGGGATAATGTGCCCCCGCTCTGGGACACTGGGAAAACCCGCCCACTCTGGGACACTGGGAAACCCGCCCACTCTGGGACACTGGGAAACCCGCCCGCACTGGACACTGGGAAAACTGCCCACTCTGGGACACTGGGAAACCCACCCACTCTGGGACACTGGTATCAGGCCCTGCTCTGGGACACTGGGAAACTCGCCCGCACTGGAACACTTGGAAAGCTGCCCGCTCTGGGACACTGGGAAACCTGCCCACTCTCGCAAACTCGCCCGCTTTGCGACACGAGGAAAGCTACTTCCCCAGGGACACTGGGAAACAGCCTGCTGTGGGAAACGGTGAAACCTGCTGGCTCTGGGAAACACGCCCTCTCTGGGACACTGGGAAACCCCACCCGCTCTGGGAAACTCGCCCGCTCTTGGACACGAGTAAATTCCCGCCCACTCTGGGACACAGGGAAACCCGCCCGCTCTGGGACATTGGGAAACTCGCCCACTCTGGTACACAGGGAAATCTCCCACTGCTCTGGGACACTGGGAAGCCCGCCTGCTCCAGAACACTGGGAAACACGCCCGCTCTGGAACACTGGGAAACCCGTCCGCTCTGGGAAACCCGCCCGCTCTGTGACACTGGTAAACTCACCCGCTCTGGGACACTGGGAAACCCACCCACTCTGGGATACTGGGATAACCCGCCCCCGCTCCAAATCACTGGGAAACCCTGCCCGCTCTGTGAAACTGGGAAACACACCCGTTCTGGGACAGTGGGAAACCCACTCCTGCTCTGGGACACAGGGAAACCCCAGCAGGGCAGAGACTCTGGGAAACTCACTCCCTCTGGGATACTGGGAAACAGCACGCTGTGGGAAATGGGAAAACCCGCTGGTTCTGGGAAACACACCCGCTCTGGGACACTGCGAAACCCGCCAGGTCGGGAACACTGGGGAACCCGCCCGCTCTGGGAAACCCACCTGCTCCGGGACACTGGGAAATCTGCCTGCTCTGGGACAGTGGGAAACCCACCCATTCTTGGGCACTGGGAAACCCGCCGCTGTGGGACACTGGAAAAACCTGTCCGCTCTGGGACACTGGAAAGCCGCTCTGGGACACTGGGACACCTGTCCGATCTGGGTGACTGGGATACCCTGCCCATTCTGGCACACTGGGAAACCTGCCTGCTCTGGGACAAAACATCCACTCTGAGACACTGGGAAATCCACCCGTTCTGGGACACTGGGAAACCCACCCCCCCACTCTGGGACACTGGGAAACCCGCCCGCTCTGGGAAACCTGCCCGCTCGGGGACACTGATAAACGCACCCACTCTGGGATACTGGGAAACACACCCACTCTGGGATACTGGGATAATGTGCCCCCTCTCTGGGACACTGGGAAAACCCGCCCACTCTGGGACACTGGGAAACCCGCCCACTCTGGGACACTGGTATCAGGCCCTGTCCTGGGACACTGGGAAACTCGCCCGCTCTGGGACACTGGGAAACTTGCCAGCTCTGGGAAACTTGGAATCCTGTCCCCTCTGGGACACTGGGAAAACCCGCCGCTCTGGGACACTGGGAAAACCGCCCGCTCTGGGACAGTGGGAAACCTGCCCGCACTGGAACACTTGGAAATCTGCCCGCTCTGGGACACTGGGAAACCTGCCCGCTCTGGGAAATTCGCCCGCTTTGGGACACGAGGAAAGCTACTCCCCCAGGGACACTGGGAAACAGCCTGCTGTGGGAAACTGGGAAACCTGCTGGCTCTGGGAAACACGCCATCTCCGGGACACTGGGAAACCCCACCCGCTCTGGGAAACTCGCCCGCTCTTGGACACGAGTAAATTCACTCCCTCTGGGATACTGGGAAACCCACCCGCTCTGGGACACTGGGAAACCTGCCCGCTCTGGGACACCGGGTAACCTGCTCGCTCTGGTACACTGGGAAACACGCCTGCTCTGGTACATTGCGATAACCGCCCCCGCTCTGGGACACAGGGCGACCCCGTCCGCTGAGAAACACTGGGAAACCCACGTGCTCTGGGACACTAGGAAAGCCACCCGCTCTGGGAAACTTGCCCACTTTGGGACACGAGGAAACCTGCTCTCTCTGGGGCACTGGGAAACAGCCCGCTGTGGGAAACGGGGAATCCCACCAGGTTGGGAACACTGGTTAACACGCCTGCTCTGGGACACTGGGTAACACGCCTGCTCTGGGACACTGGGAAATCGCCCTGGGACACTGGGAAATCACCCTGGGAGACTGGGAAACCCGGCTGCTCTGGGACACTGGAAAGCCCGCCCACTCTGTGACACTGGTAAATCGCCCTTGGACACTGGGAAACCCGGCAGCTCTGGGACACTGGGAAACCCACCCACTCTGTGACACTGGGTAATCGCCCTGGGACATTGGGAAACTCACCCACTCTGGTATGCAGGGAAACCGCCATTGCTCTGGGACACTGGGAAACCCGTCTGCTCTGGGTGACTGAGATACCATGCTCAGTCTCGGACACTGGGAAACCCCGACCGCTCTGGGAAACTCGCTTGATCTGGGACACTAGTAAACCCACTCCCTCTGGGACACTGGGAACTAGCCCGCTGTGGGAAACGGTGAAACCAGCTGGCACTGGGAAACACGTCCGCTCTGGGACATTGGGAAACCCGCCCACTCTGGCACACTGGGAAACTCCGCCTGCTCTGGGAAACTCGTACGCTCTGGGACACTAGGAAACCCATTCCCATTGGTACACTGGGTAACACGCCCGCTCTGGGACATTGGGAAACACGCCTGCTCTGGGACACTGGGAAACCCACCCGCTCAGGGGCACTGGAAATCCCACCCGCTGTGTTACACTGAGATAACCCGCCCCTGCTCTGGGTCACAGGGAAACCCCGTCCACTCAGAGACACTGGGAAACCCACCTGCTCTGGGGCACTGGGAAACATGCCCGCTCTGGGATACTGGAATACCCGCCCACTCGAGGACACTGGGAAACTCGCCTGCTCTGGGACTCTGGGACACTGGGAAACACGCCCGCTCTGGAACACTGGGAAACCCGTCCGCTATGGGAAACCCACCCACTCTGTGGCACTGGTAAACCCACCCGCTCTGGGGCACTGGGAAACCCACCCACTCTGGGATACTGGGATAACCCGCCCCCGCTCTAAGACACTGGGAAACCCTGCCCGCTCTGTGAAACTGGGAAACACACCCGTTCTGGGACACTGGGAAACCCACCCCTGCTCTGGGACACAGGGAAACCCCAGCCGGGCAGAGACTCTGGGAAACTCACTCCCTCTGGTATACTGGGAAACAGCCCGCTGTGGGAAACGGGGAAACCCGCTGGCTCTGGGAAACACACCAGCTCTGGGACACTGCGAAACCCACCAGGTCTGGGACACTGGGAAACCCGCCCACTCTGGGAAACCTGCCCGCTCGGGGCCACTGGTAAACCCACCCACTCTGGGATACTGGGAAACCCACCCTCTCTGGGATACTGGGATAATGTGCCCCCGCTCTGGGGCACTGGGAAATCTGCCCGCTGTGGGACACTGGGAAACACACCCGCTCTGGGACAGTGGGATACCTGCCCGCTCTAGGAAACCCACCCACTCTGGGACACTGGTAAACCCACCCGCTCTGCGACACTGGGAACCCCATCCGCTCTGGGACACTGGGAAACCCCGCCCGTTCTGGGACACTGGGAAATTCATGTGCTCTGGGGCACTGGGAAACACGTCTGCTGTGGGACACTGGGAAACACGCCCGCTCTGGAACAGTGCGAAACCCACCCGTTCTGGGACACTGGAAAACCCGCCCGCTCTGGGAAACCTGCCCACTCGGGGACACTGGTAAACCCACCCACTCTGGGATACTGGGAAACCCACCCACTCTGTGATACTGGGATAATGTGCCCCCGCTCTGGGACACTGGGAAAACCCGCCCACTCTGGGACACTGGGAAACCCACCCACTCTGGGACACTGGGAAACCCGCCCGCACTGGACACTGGGAAAACTGCCCACTCTGGGACACTGGGAAACCCACCCACTCTGTGACACTGGTATCAGGCCCTGCTTTGGGACACTGGGAAACTCGCCCGCACTGGAACACTTGGAAAGCTGCCCGCTCTGGGACACAGGGAAACCTGCCCACTCTGGGAAACTCGCCCGCTTTGGGACACGAGGAGAGCTACTCCCCCAGGGACACTGGGAAACAGCCTGCTGTGGGAAACGGGGAAACCTGCTGGCTCTGGGAAACACGCCCTCTCTGGGACACTGGGAAACCCCACCCGCTCTGGGAAACTCGCCCGCTCTTGGACACGAGTAAATTCCCTTCCTCTGGGACACTGGGAAACAGCCCGCTGTGCGAAAAAGAGAAACCCGCTGGCTCTGGGAAACACGCCCGATCTGGAACAGTGGGAAACCCACCAGGTCTGGGACACTGGGAAACCCGCCCACTCTGGGAAACCTGCCCGCTCGGGGACACTGGTAAACCCACCCACTCTGGGATACTGGGAAACCCACCCACTCTGGGATACTGGGATAATGTGCCCCCGCTCTGGGGCACTGGGAAATCTGCCCACTGTGGGACACTGGGAAACACACCCGCTCTGGGACAGTGGGATACCTGCCCGCTCTAGGAAACCCACCCACTCTGGGACACTGGTAAACCCACCCGCTCTGGGACACTGGGAACCCCATCCGCTCTGGGACACTGGGATAAGCCGCCCCCGCTCTGGGACACTAGAAACCTGCCCGATCTGCGACACTGGAAATCCCGCCCACTCTGGGACACAGGGAATCCCTCCCGCTCTGGGACATTGGGAAACTCGCCCACTCTGTTACCCAGGGAAATCTCCCACTGCTCTGGGACACTGGGAAACCCGCCAGGCTGGTATGCAGGGAAATCTCCCACTGCTCTGGGACACTGGGAAGCCCGCCTGCTCCGGAACACTGGGAAACACGCCCGTTCTGGAACACTGGGAAACCCGTCCGCTCTGGGAATCCCGCCCGCTCTGTGACACCGATAATCTCACCCGCTCTGGGACACTGGGAAACCAACCCACTCTGGGATACTGGGATAACCCGCCCCCGTTCTAAGACACTGGGAAACCCTGCCCGCTCTGTGAAACTGGGAAACACACCAGTTCTGGGACAGTGGGAAACCCACTCCTGCTCTGGGACACAGGGAAACCCCAGCCGGGCAGAGACTGTGGGAAAGTCACTCCCTCTGGGATTCTGGGAAACAGCCCGCTGTGGGAAATGGGGAAACCCGCTGGCTCTGGGAAACACACCCGCTCTGGGATACTGCGAAACCCGCCAGGTCGGGAACACTGGGGAACCCGCCCGCTCTGGGAAACCCACCTGCTCTGGGACACTGGGAAATCTGCCTGCTCTGGGACAGTGGGAAACCCAACCATTCTTGGGCACTGGGAAATCCGCCGCTGTGGGACACCGGGAAAACCTGTCCGCTCTGGGACACTGGAAAGCCGCTCTGGGCCACTGGGACACCTGTCCGATCTGGGTGACGGGAATACCCTGCCCATTCTGGCACACTGGGAAACCTGCCTGCTCTGGGACAAAACATCCACTCTGAGACACTGGGAAATCCACCCGTTCTGGGACACTGGGAACCCCCCCCCACTCTGGGACACTGGGAAACCCGCCCGCTCTGGGAAACCTGCCCGCTCGGGGACACTGGTAAACCCACCCACTCTGGGATACAGGGAAACCCACCCACTCTGGGATACTGGGATAATGTGCCCCCTCTCTGGGACACTGGGAAAACCCGCCCACGTGGGACACTGGGAAACCCGCCCACTCTGGGACAGTGGGAAACCCGCCCGCACTGGACACTGGGAAAACTGCCCACTCTGGGACACTGGGAAACCCACCCACTCTGGGACACTGGTATCAGGCCCTGCTCTGGGACACTGGGAAACTCGCCCGCACTGGGACACTAGGAAACTTGCCAGCTCTGGCAAACTTGGAATCCTGTCCGCTCTGGGACACTGGGAAAACCCGCCCGCTCTGGGACACTGGGAAAACCCGCACTCTGGGACAGTGGGAAACCCGCCCGCACTGGAACACTTGGAAAGCTGCCCGCTCTGGGACACTGGGAAACCTGCCTGCTCTGGGAAACTCGCCCGCTTTGGGACACGAGGAAAGCTACTCCCCCAGGGACACTGGGAAACAGCCTGCTGTGGGAAACGGGGAAACCTGCTGGCTCTGGGAAACACGCCATCTCTGGGACACTGGGAAACCCCACCCGCTCTGGGACACTCGCCCGCTCTTGGACACGAGTAAATTCACTCCCTTTGGGACACTGGGAAACCCACCCGCTCTGGGACACCGGGTAACCTGCTCGCTCTGGTACACTGGGAAACACGCCTGCTCTGGTACATTGCGATAACCGCCCCCGCTCTGGGACACAGGGCGACCCCGTCCGCTGAGAAACACTGGGAAACCCACGTGCTCTGGGACACTGGGAAAGCCACCCGCTCTGGGAAACTTGCCCACTTTGGGACACGAGGAAACCTGCTCTCTCTGGGGCACTGGGAAACAGCCCGCTGTGGGAAACGGGGAAACCCACAAGGTTGGGAACACTGGTTAACACGCCTGCTCTGGGACACTGGGTAACACGCCTGCTCTGGGACACTGGGAAATCGCCCTGGGACACTGGGAAATCACCCTGGGAGACTGGGAAACCCGGCTGCTCTGGGACACTGGAAAACCCGCCCACTCTGTGACACTGGGAAATCGCCCTTGGACACTGGGAAACCCGGCAGCTCTGGGACACTGGGAAACCCAACCACTCTGTGACACTGGGTAATCGCCCTGGGACATTGGGAAACTCACCCACTCTGGTATGCAGGGAAACCGTCATTGCTCTGGGACACTGGGAAACCCGTCTGCCCTGGGTGACTGGGATACCATGCTCAGTCTCGGACACTGGGAAACCCCGACCGCTCTGGGAAACTCGCCTGATCTGGGAGACTAGTAAACCCACTCCCTCTGGGACACTGGGAACTAGCCCGCTGTGGGAAACGGTGAAACCAGCTGGCTCTGGGAAACACGTCCGCTCTGGGACATTGGGAAACCCGCCCACTCTGGCACACTGGGAAACTCCGCCTGCTCTGGGAAACTCGCCCGCTCTGGGACACTAGGAAACCCATTCCCATTGGTACACTGGGTAACACGCCCGCTCTGGGACATTGGGAAACACAACTGCTCTGGGACACTGGGAAACCCACCCGCTCAGGGGCACTGGAAATCCCACCCACTGTGTTACACTGAGATAACCCGCCCCTGCTCTGGGTCACAGGGAAACCCCGTCCACTCAGAGACACTGGGAAACCCACCTGCTCTGGGGCACTGGGAAACATGCCCGCTCTGGGATACTGGAATACCCGCCCACTCGGGGACACTGGGAAACTCGCCTGCTCTGGGACTCTGGGACACTGGGAAACACGCCCGCTCTGAAAAACTGGGAAACCCGTCCGCTATGGGAAACCCGCCCACTCTGTGGCACTGGTAAACCCACCCGCGCTGGGACACTGGGAAACCCACCCACTCTGGGATACTGGGATAACCCGCCCCCGCTCTAAGACACTGGGAAACCCTGCCCGCTCTGTGAAACTGGGAAACACACCTGTTCTGGGACACTGGGAAGTCCACCCCTGCTCTGGGACACAGGGAAACCCCAGCCGGGCAGAGACTCTGGGAAACTCCCTCCCTCTGGGATACTGGGAAACAGCCCGCTGTGGGAAACGGGGAAACCCGCTGGCTCTGGGAAACACACCCGCTCTGGGACACTGCGAAACACACCAGGTCAGGGACAGTCTGAAACCCGCCCACTCTGGAAAACCTGCCCGCTCGGGGACACTGGTAAACCCACCCACATTGGGATACTGGGAAACCCACCCTCTCTGGGATACTGGGATAATGTACCCCCGCTCTGGGGCACTGGGAAATCTGCCCGCTGTGGGATACTGGGAAACACACCCGCTCTGGGACAGTGGGATACCTGCCCGCTCTAGGAAACCCACCCACTCTGGGACACTGGTAAACCCACCCTCTCTGGGACACTGGGAACCCCATCCGCTCTGGGACACTGGGATAAGCTGCCCCCGCTCTGGGACACTGGGAAACCTGCCCGATCTGCGACACTAGGAATCCCGCCCACTCTGGGACACAGGGAAACCCGCCCGCTCTGCGACATTGGGAAACTCGCCCACTCTGGTACGCAGGGAAATTTCCCACTGCTCTGGGACACTGGGAAATCCGCCAGGCTGGTACGCAGGGAAATCTCCCACTGCTCTGGGACACTGGGAAGCTCGCCTGCTCTGGAACACTAGGAAACACACCCGCTCTGGAACACTGGGAAACCCGTCCGCTCTGGGAAACCCGCCCGCTCTGTGACACTGGTAAACCCACCCGCTCTGGGACACTGGGAAACCCACCCACTCTGGGATACTGGGATAACCTGCCCCCGCTCTAAGACACTGGGAAACCCTGCCCGCTCTGTGAACCTGGGAAACACACCCGTTCTGCGACACTGGGAAACCCACCCCTGCTCTGGGACACAGGGAAACCCCAGCCGGGCAGAGACTCTGGAAAACTCACTCCCTCTGGGATACTGGGAAACAGCCTGCTGTGGAAAACGGGTAAACCCGCTGGCTCTGGGAAACACACCCGCTCTGGGACACTGCGAAACCCGCCAGGTCTGGAACACTGGGAAAACCGCCCGCTCTGGGAAACCCACCTGCTCTGGGACACTGGGAAATCTGCCTGCTCTGGGACAGTGGGAAACCCACCCATTCTTGGGCACTGGGAAACCCGCCGCTGTAGGACACTGGGAAAACCTGTCCGCTCTGGGACACAGGAAAGCCGCTCTGGGACACTGGGACACCTGTCCGATCTGGGTGACTGGGATACCCTGCCCATTCTGGCACACTGGGAAACCTGCCTGCTCTGGGACAAAACAGCCCGCTCTGAGACACTGGGAAACCCACCCGTTCTGGGACACTGGGAAACCCACCCATTCTGGGACACTGGGAAACCCACCCGTTCTGGGACACTGGGAAATTCATGTGCTCTGGGGCACTGGGAAACACGTCTGCTGTGGGACACTGGGAAACACGCCCGATCTGGAACAGTGGGAAACCCATCCGTTCTGGGACGCTGGGAAACCCGCACGCTCTGGGAAACCTGCTCGCATGGGGACACTGGTAAACCCACCCACTCTGGGATACTGGGATAATGTGCCCCCGCTCTGGACACTGGGAAAACTGCCCACTCCGGGACACTGGGAAACCCACCCACTCTGGGACACTGGTATCAGGCCCTGCTCTGGGACACTGGGAAACCCACCCACTCTGGGATACTGGGAAACCTGCCCGCTCTGGGCCACTGGGAAACCTGCCCGCTCTGGGGCACTGGGAAATCTACCCGCTGTGGGACACTGGGAAACACGCCCGCTCTGGGACAGTGGGAAACCTGCCCGCTACGGGAAACCCGCCCACTCTGGGACACTGGTAAACCCACCCGCTCAGGGACACTGGGAACCCCATCCGCTCTGGGACACTGGGATAAGCCACCCCCGCTCTGGGACACTGGGAAACCCGCCCGATCTGCGACACTGGGAATCCCTCCCACTCTGGGACACAGGGAAACCCGCCCGCTCTGGGACATTGGGAAACTCGCCCACTCTGGTACGCAGGGAAATCTCCCACTGCTCTGGGACACTGTGAAACCCGCCAGGCTGTTCCGCAGGGACATTTCCCACTGCAGTGGGACACTGGGACGCCTGCCCGCTCTGGGACACTGGAAAACACGCCCGCTCTGAACACTGGGAAACCCGTCCGCTCTGGGAAACCCGCCCGCTCTGTGACACTGCTAAACCCACCCGCCCTGGGACACTGGGAAACCCTGCCCGCTCTTTGAAACTGGGAAACACACCCGTTCTGGGACACTGGGAAACCTAACCCTGTTCTGGGACACAGGGAAACCCCAGCCGAACAGAGACTCTGGGAAACCCACTCCCTCTGGGATTCTGGGAAACAGCCCGCTGTGGCAACCGGGGAAACCCGCTGTCTCTGGGAAACACACCCGATCTGGGACACTGCGAAACCCGCCAGGTTGGGAACACTTGGAAACCCGCCCGCTCTGGGAAACACACCTGCTCTGGGACAATGGGAAATCTGTCTGCTCTGAGACAGTGGGAAACCCACCCATTCTTGGGCACTGGGAAACCCGCCGCTGTGGGACACTGGGAAAACCTGTCCGCTCTGGGACACTGGAAAGCCGCTCTGGGACACTGGGACACCTGTCCGATCTGGGTGACTGGGATACCCGGCCCATTCTGGCACACTGGGAAACCTGCCTGCTCTGGGACAAAACATCCCACTCTTAGACAATGGGAAACCCACCCGTTCTGGGACACTGGGAAACCCGCCCCCCCCCACTCTGGGACACTGGGAAACCCCGCCCGTTCTGGGACACTTGGAAATTCATGTGCTCTGGATCACTGGGAAACATGTCTGCTGTGGGACACTGGGAAACACGCCCGCTCTGGAACAGTGGGAAACCCACCCGTTCTGGGACACTGGGAAATCCGCCAGCTCTGCGAAACCTGCCCACTCGGGGACACTGGTAAACCCACCCACTCTGGGATACTGGGAAACCCACCCACTCTGGGATACTGGGATAATGTGCCCCTGCTCTGGGACACTGGAAAAACCCGCCCACTCTGGGACACTGGGAAACCCGCCCACTCTGGGACACTGGGAAACCTGCAGGCACTGGGACACTGGGAAACCCACCCACTCTGGGACACTGCTTTCACGCCCTGCTCTGGGACACTGGGAAACTCCGCGCACTGGAACACTTGGAAAGCTGCCCGCTCTCGGACACTGGGAAACCTGCCCACTCTCGCAAACTCGCCCGCTTTGCGACACGAGGAAAGCTACTTCCCCAGGGACACTGGGAAACAGCCTGCTTTGGGAAACGGGGAAACCTGCTGGCTCTGGGAAACACGCCCTCTCTGGGACACTGGGAAACCCCACCCGCTCTGGGAAACTCGCCCGCTCTTGGACACGAGTAAATTCCCTCCCTCTGGGACACTGGGAAACAGCCCGCTGTGCGAAACGGAGAAACCCGCTGGCTCTGGGAAACACGCCCGCTCTGGAACAGTGGGAAACCCACCCGTTCTGGGACACTGGGAAACCCGCCCACTCTGGGAAACCTGCCCGCTCGGGGACACTGGTAAACCCACCCACATTGGGATACTGGGAAACCCACCCTCTCTGGGATACTGGGATAATGTGCCCCCGCTCTGGGGCACTGGGAAATCTGCCCGCTGTGGGACACTGGGAAACACACCCGCTCTGGGACAGTGGGATACCTGCCCGCTCTAGGAAACCCACCCACTCTGGGACACTGGTAACCCCACCCGCTCTGGGACACTGGGAACCCCATCCGCTCTGGGACACTGGGATAAGCCGCCCCCGCTCTGGGACACTGGGAAACCTGCCCGATCTGCGACACTGGAAATCCCGCCCACTCTGGGACACAGGGAAACCCGCCCGCTCTGGGACATTGGGAAACTCGCCCACTCTGGTACCCAGGGAAATATCGCACTGCTCTGGGACACTGGGAAACCCGCCAGGCTGGTATGCAGGGAAATCTCCAACTGCTCTGGGACACTGGGAAGCCCGCCTGCTCCAGAACACTGGGAAACACGCCCGCTCTGGAACACTGGGAAACCCGTCCGCTCTGGGAAACCCGCCCGCTCTGTGACACTGGTAAACTCACCCGCTCTGGGACACTGGGAAACCCACCCACTCTGGGATACTGGGATAACCCGCCCCCGCTCTAAGACACTGGGAAACCCACCCCTGCTCTGGGACACAGGGAAACCCCTGCCGGGCAGAGACTCTGGGAAACTCACTCCCTCTGGTATACTGGGAAACAGCCCGCTGTGGAAAACGGGTAAACCTGCTGGCTCTGGGAAACACACCCGCTCTGGGACACTGCGAAACCCGCCAGGTCTGGAACACTGGGAAAACCGCCCGCTCTGGGAAACCCACCTGCTCTGGGACACTGGGAAATCTGCCTGCTCTGGGACAGTGGGAAACCCACCCATTCTTGGGCACTGGGAAACCCGCCGCTGTAGGACACTGGGAAAACCTGTCCGCTCTGGGACACAGGAAAGCCGCTCTGGGACACTGGGACACCTGTCCGATCTGGGTGACTGGGATACCCTGCCCATTCTGGCACACTGGGAAACCTGCCTGCTCTGGGACAAAACAGCCCGCTCTGAGACACTGGAAACCCACCCGTTCTGGGACACTGGGAAACCCACCCATTCTGGGACACTGGGAAACCCACCCGTTCTGGGACACTGGGAAATTCAGGTGCTCTGGGGCACTGGGAAACACGTCTGCTGTGGGACACTGGGAAACACGCCCGATCTGGAACAGTGGGAAACCCATCAGTTCTGGGACGCTGGGAAACCCGCCCGCTCTGGGAAACCTGCTCGCATGGGGACACTGGTAAACCCACCCACTCTGGGATACTGGGATAATGTGCCCCCGCTCTGGACACTGGGAAAACTGCCCACTCCGGGACACTGGGAAACCCACCCACTCTGGGACAATGGTATCAGGCCCTGCTCTGGGACACTGGGAAACCCACCCACTCTGGGATACTGGGAAACCTGCCCGCTCTGGGGCACTGGGAAACCTGCCCGCTCTAAGACACTGGGAAACCCTGCCCGCTCTGTGAAACTGGGAAACACACCCGTTCTGGGACAGTGGGAAACCCACTCCTGCTCTGGGACACAGGGAAACCCAAGCCGGGCAGAGACTCTGGGAAACTCACTTCCTCTGGGATACTGGGAAACAGCTCGCTGTGGGAAATGGGGAAACCCGCTGGCTCTGGGAAACACACCCGCTCTGGGACACTGCGAAACCCGCCAGGTCGGGAACACTGGGGAACCCGCCCGCTCTGGGAAACCCACCTGCTCTGGGACACTGGGGAATCTGCCTGCTCTGGGACAGTGGGAAACCCACTCATTCTTGGGCACTGGGAAATCCGCCGCTGTGGGACACTGGAAAAACCTGTCCGCTCTGGGACACTGGAAAGCCGCTCTGGGACACTGGGACACCTGTCCGATCTGGGTGACTGGGACACCCTGCCCATTCTGGCACACTGGGAAACCTGCCTGCTCTGGGACAAAACATCCACTCTGAGACACTGGGAAATCCACCCGTTCTGGGACACTGGGAACCCCCCCCCCACTCTGGGACACTGGGGAACCCGCCCACTCTGGAACAGTGGGAAACCCGCCCGCACTGGACACTGAGAAAACTGCCCACTCTGGGACACTGGGAAACCCACCCACTCTGGGACACTGGTATCAGGCCCTGTCCTGGGACACTGGGAAACTCGCCCGCTCTGGGACACTGGGAAACTTGCCAGCTCTGGGAAACTTGGAATCCTGTCCCCTCTGGGACACTGGGAAAACCCGCCGCTCTGGGACACTGGGAAAACCGCCCGCTCTGGGACAGTGGGAAACCTGCCCGCACTGGAACACTTGGAAAGCTGCCCGCTCTGGGACACTGGGAAACCTGCCCGCTCTGGGAAATTCGCCCGCTCTGGGACACGAGGAAAGCTACTCCCCCAGGGACACTGGGAAACAGCCTGCAGTGGGAAACGGGGAAACCTGCTTGCTCTGGGAAACACGCCATCTCCGGGACACTGGAAAACCCCACCCGCTCTGGGAAACTCGCCCGCTCTTGGACATGAGTAAATTCACTCCCTCTGGGATACTGGGAAACCCACCCGCTCTGGGACACTGGGAAACCTGCCCGCTCTGGGACACTGGGTAACCTGCTCGCTCTGGTACACTGGGAAACACGCCTGCTCTGGTACATTGCGATAATCGCCCCCGCTCGGGGACACTGGTAAACCCACCCACTCTGGGATACTGGGAAACCCACCCACTCTGGGATACTGGGATAATGTGCCCCCTCTCTGGGACACTGGGAAAACCCGCCCACGCTGGGACACTGGGAAACCCGCCCACTCTGGAACAGTGGGAAACCCGCCCGCACTGGACACTGAGAAAACTGCCCACTCTGGGACACTGGGAAACCCACCCACTCTGGGACACTGGTATCAGGCCCTGTCCTGGGACACTGGGAAACTCGCCCGCTCTGGGACACTGGGAAACTTGCCAGCTCTGGGAAACTTGGAATCCTGTCCCCTCTGGGACACTGGGAAAACCCGCCGCTCTGGGACACTGGGAAAACCGCCCGCTCTGGGACAGTGGGAAACCTGCCCGCACTGGAACACTTGGAAAGCTGCCCGCTCTGGGACACTGGGAAACCTGCCCGCTCTGGGAAATTCGCCCGCTCTGGGACACGAGGAAAGCTACTCCCCCAGGGACACTGGGAAACAGCCTGCTGTGGGAAACGGGGAAACCTGCTTGCTCTGGGAAACACGCCATCTCCGGGACACTGGAAAACCCCACCCGCTCTGGGAAACTCGCCCGCTCTTGGACATGAGTAAATTCACTCCCTCTGGGATACTGGGAAACCCACCCGCTCTGGGACACTGGGAAACCTGCCCGCTCTGGGACACTGGGTAACCTGCTCGCTCTGGTACACTGGGAAACACGCCTGCTCTGGTACATTGCGATAATCGCCCCCGCTCTGGGACACAGGGCGACCCCGTCCGCTGAGAAACACTGGGAAACCCACGTGCTCTGGGACACTGGGAAAGCCACCCGCTCTGGGAAACTTGCCCACTTTGGGACACGAGGAAACCTGCTCTCTCTGGGGCACTGGGAAACAGCCCGCTGTGGGAAACGGGGAAACCCACCAGGTTGGGAACACTGGTTAACACGCCTGCTCTGGGACACTGGGTAACACGCCTGCTCTGGGACACTGGGAAATCGCCCTGGGACACTGGGAAATCACCCTGGGAGACTGGGAAACCCGGCTGCTCTGGGACACTGGAAAACCCGCCCACTCTGTGACACTGGGAAATCGCCCTTGGACACTGGGAAACCCGGCAGCTCTGGGACACTGGGAAACCCACCCACTCTGTGACACTGGGTAATCGCCCTGGGACATTGGGAAACTCACCCACTCTGGTATGCAGGGAAACGGCCATTGCTCTGGGACACTGGGAAACCCATCTGCTCTGGGTGACTGGCAAGCCATGCTCAGTCTCGGACACTGGGAAACCCCGACCGCTCTGGGAAACTCGCTTGATCTGGGACACTAGTAAACCCACTCCCTCTGGGACACTGGGAACTAGCCCGCTGTGGGAAACGGTGAAACCAGCTGGCTCTGGGAAACACGTCCGCTCTGGGACATTGGGAAAGCCGCCCACTCTGGCACACTGGGAAACTCCGCCTGCTCTGGGAAACTCGACCGCTCTGGGACACTAGGAAACCCATTCCCATTGGTACACTGGGTAACACTCCCGCTCTGGGACACTGGAAATCCCGCCCACTCTGGGACACAGGAAAACCCGCCCGCTCTGGGACATTGGGAAACTCGCCCACTCTGGTACCCAGGGAAATTTCCCACTGCTCTGGGACACTGGGAAACCCGCCCGCTCTGGGAAACCTGCCCGCTCGGGGACTCTGGTAAACCCACCCACTCTGGGATACTGGGAAACCCACCCACTCTGGGATACTGGGATAATGTGCCCCCGCTCTGGGACACTGGGAAAACCCGCCCACTCTGGGACACTGGGAAACCCGCCCACTCTGGGAGAGTGGGAAACCCGCTCACACTGGACACTGGGAAAACTGCCCACTCTGGGACACTGGGAAACCCACTCACTCTGGGACATTGGTATCAGGCCCTGCTCTGGGACACTGGGAAACCCACCCACTCTGGGACAGTGGGATACCTGCCCGCTCTAGGAAACCCACCCACTCTGGGACACTGGTAAACCCACCCGCTCTGGGACACTGGGAACCCCATCCGCTCTGGGACACTGGGATAAGCCGCCCCCGCTCTGGGACACGGGGAAACCTGCCCGATCTGCGACACTGGGAATCCCGCCCACTCTGGGACATTGGGAAACTCGCCCACTCTGGTACCCAGGGAAATTTCCCACTGCTCTGGGACACTGGGAAATCCGCTGGGCTGGTACGCAGGGAAATCTCCCACTGCTCTGGGACACTGGGAAGCCCGCCTGCTCTGGAACACTGGGAAACACACCTGCTCTGGAATACTGGGAAACCCGTCCGCTCTGGGAAACCCGCCCGCTCTGTGACACTGGTAAACCCACCCGCTCTGGGACACTGGGAAACCCACCCACTCTGGGATACTGGGATAACCCGCCCCCGCTCTAAGACACTGGGAAACCCTGCCCGCTCTGTGAACCTGGGAAGCACACCCGTTCTGGGACACTGGGAAACCCACCCCTGCTCTAGGACACAGGGAAACCCCAGCCGGGCAGAGACTCTGGGAAACTTACTCCCTCTGGGATACTGGGAAACAGCCCGCTGTGGCAAACGGGGAAACCCGCTGGCTCTGGGAAACACACCCGCTCTGGAACACTGCGAAACCCGCCAGGTCTGGAACACTGGGAAACCCGCCCGCTCTGGGAAACCCACCTGCTCTGGGACACTGGGAAATCTGCCTGCTCTGGGACAGTGGGAAACCCACCCATTCTTGGGCACTGGGAAACCCGCCGCTGTAGGACACTGGGAAAACCTGTCCGCTCTGGGACACTGGAAAGCCGCTCAGGGACACTGGGACACCTGTCCGATCTGGGTGACTGGGATACCCTGCCCATTCTGGCACACTGGGAAACCTGCCTGCTCTGGGACAAAACAGCCCGCTCTGAGATACTGGGAAACCCACCCATTCTGGGACACTGGGAAACCCACCCATTCTGGGACACTGGGAACCCCACCCGTTCTGGGACACTGGGAAATTTATGTGCTCTGGGGCACTGGGAAACACGTCTGCTGTGGGACACTGGGAAACACGCCCGATCTGGAACAGTGGGAAACCCACCCGTTCTGGGACACTGGGAAACCCGCCCGCTCTGGGAAACCTGCCCGCTCGGGGACTCTGGTAAACCCACCCACTCTGGGATACTGGGAAACCCACCCACTCTGGGATACTGGGATAATGTGCCCCCGCTCTGGGACACTGGGAAAACCCGCCCACTCTGGGACACTGGGAAACCCGCCGACTCTGGGAGAGTGGGAAACCCGCTCACACTGGACACTGTGAAAACTGCCCACTCTGGGACACTGGGAAACCCACTCACTCTGGGACACTGGTATCAGGCCCTGCTCTGGGACACTGGGAAACCCACCCACGCTGGGATACTGGGAAACCTGCCCGCTCTGGGACACTGGGAAACCTGCCCGCTCTGGGGCACTGGGAAATCTACCCGCTGTGGGACACTGGGAAACACGCCCGCTCTGGGACAGTGGGAAACCTGCCCGCTCTGGGAAACCCGCCCACTCTGGGACACTGGTAAACCCACCCGCTCTGGGACACTGGGAACCCCATCCGCTCTGGGACACTGGGATAAGCAGCCCCCGCTCTGGGACACTGGGAAACCTGCCCGATCTAGGACCGTGGGAATTCCGCCCACTCTGGGACACAGGGAAACCCGCCCGTTCTGGGACATTGGGAAACTCGCCCACTCTGGTACCCAGGGAAATCTCCCACTGCTCTGGGAAACTGGGAAACCCGCCCGGCTGGTACGCAGGGAAATCTCCCACTGCTCTGAGACACTGGGAAGCCCGCCGGCTCTGGGACACTGGAAAACACGCCCGCTTTGGAACAGTGGGGAACCCGTCCGCTCTGGGAACCCCATCCGCTCTGGGACACTGGGATAAGCCGGCCCCGCTCTGGGACACTGGGAAACCTGCCCGATCTAGGACACTGGGAATCCCGCCCACTCTGGGACACAGGGAAACCCGCCCGCTCTGGGACATTGGGAAACTCGCACACTCTGGTACCAGGGAAATCTCCCACTGCTCTGGGAAACTGGGAAACCCGCCCGGCTGGTACGCAGGGAAATCTCCCACTGCTCTGAGACACTGGGAAGCACGCCCGCTCTGGGACACTGGAAAACACGCCCGCTCTGGAATACTGGGGAACCCGTCCGCTCTGGGAAACCCACCCGCTCTGTGACACTGGTAAACCCACCCGCTCTGTGACACTGGGAAACCCGCCCGCTCTGGGAAACCTTCCCACTCGGGGACACTGGTAAACCCACCCACTCTGGGATACTGGGAAACCCACCCACTCTGGGATACTGGGATAATGTGCCCCCGCTCTGGGACACTGGGAAAACCAGCCCACTCTGGGACACTGGGAAACCCACCCACTCTGGGACACTGGGAAACCCGCCCGCACTGGACACTGGGAAAACTGCCCACGCTGGGACACTGGGAAACCCACCCACTCTGGGACACTGGTATCAGGCCCTGCTCTGGGACACTGGGAAACTCGCCCGCACTGGAACACTTGGAAAGCTGCCCGCTCTGGGACATTGGGAAACTCGCCCACTCTGGTACCCAGGGAAATCTCCCACTGCTCTGGGAAAATGGGAAACACGCCCGGCTGGTACGCAGGGAAATCTCCCACTGCTCTGAGACACTGGGAAGCACGCCCGCTCTGGGACACTGGAAAACACGCCCGCTCTGGAATACTGGGGAACCCGTCCGCTCTGGGAAACCCACCCGCTCTGTGACACTGGTAACCCACCCGCTCTGGGACACTGGGAACCCCACCCACTCTGGGATACTGGGCTAACCCGCCCCCGCTCTAAGACACTGGGAAACCCTGCCCGCTCTGTGAAACTGGGAAACACACCCGTTCTGGGACACTGGGAAACCTACCCCTGCTCTGGGACACAGGGAAACCCCAGCCGGGCAGAGACTCTGGGAAACTCACTCCCTCTGGGATACTGGGAAACAGCCCGTTGTGGGAAACGGGAAACCCGCTGGCTCTGGGAAACACGCCCGCTCTGGGACACTGCGAAACCCGCCAGGTCGGGAACACTGGGAAACCCACCCGCTCTGGGAAACCCACCGCTGTGGGACACTGGGAAAACCTGTCCGCTCTGGGACACTGGAAAGTCGCTCTGCGACACTGGGACACCTGTCCGATCTGGGTGACTGGGATACCCTGCCCATTCTGGCACACTGGAAAACCTGCCTGCTCTGGGACAAAACATCCCACTCTGAGACACTGGGAAACCCACCTGTTCTGGGACACTGGGAAACCCGCCCCTCCACTCTGGGACACTGGGAAACCCCGCCCGCTCTGGGGCACTGGGAAACACGTCTGCTGTGGGACACTGGGAAACACGCCCGCTCTGGAACAGTGGGAAACCCTCCCGTTCTGGGACACTGGGAAACCCGCCCGCTCTGGGAAACCTGCCCACTCGGGGACACTGGTAAACCCACCCACTCTGGGATACTGGGAAACCCACCCACTCTGGGATACTGGGATAATGTGCCCCCGCTCTGGGACACTGGGAAAACCCGCCCACTCTGGGACACTGGGAAACCCACCCACTCTGGGACACTGGTATCAGGCCCTGCTCTGGGACACTGGGAAACTCGCCCGCACTGGAACACTTGGAAAGCTGCCCGCTCTGGGAAACTCGCCCGCTCTTGGACACGAGTAAATTCCCTCCCTCTGGCACACTGGGAAACAGCCCGCTGTGCGAAACGGAAAAACCCGCTGGCTCTGGGAAACACGCCCGCTCTGGAACAGTGGGAAACCCACCCGTTCTGGGACACTGGGAAACCCGCCCACTCTGGGAAACCTGCCCGCTCGTGGACACTGGTAAACCCACCCACTCTGGGATACTGGGAAACCCACCCACTCTGGGATACTAGGATAATGTGCCCCCGCTCTGGGGCAATGGGAAATCTGCCCGCTGTGGGACACTGGGAAAAACACCCGCTCCGGGACAGTGGGATACCTGCCCGCTCTAGGAAACCCACCCACTCTGGGACACTGGTAAACCCACCCGCTCTGGGACACTGGGAACCCCATCCGCTCTGGGACACTGGGATAAGCCGCCCCCGCTCTGGGACACTGGGAAACCTATCCGATCTGCGACACTCAGAATCCCGCCAACTCTGGGACACAGGGAACCCCGCCCGCTCTGGGACATTGGGAAACTCGCACACTCTGGTACCCAGGGAAATCTCCCACTGCTCTGGGACACTGGGAAACCCGCCAGACTGGTACGCAGGGAAATCTCCCACTGCTCTGAGACACTGGGAAACCCACCCGTTCTGGGACACTGGTAAACCTGCCCCCCCACTCTGGGCCACTGGGAAACCCCACCCGTTCTGGGATACTGGGAAACCCACCCACTCTGGGATACTGGGATAATGTGCCCCCGCTCTGGGACACGGGGAAAACCCGCCCACTCTGGGACACTGGGAAACCCGCCCACTCTGGGACACTGGGAAAGCCGCCCGCTCTGGGAAACCTGCCCACTCGGGGACACTGGTAAACCCACCCACTCTGGGATACTGGGAAACCCACCCACTCTGGGATACTGGGATAATATGCCCCCGCTCTGGGACACTGGGAAAACCCGCCCAATCTGGGACACTGGGAAACCCGCCCACTCTGGGACACTGGGAAACCCACCCACTCTGGGATACTGGGATAATGTGCCCCCGCTCTGGGACACTGGTAAAACACGCCCACTCTGGGACACTGGGAAACCCACCCACTCAGGGACACTGGGAAACCCGCCCGCACTGGACACTGGGAAAACTGCCCACTCTGGGACACTGGGAAACCCACCCACTCTGGGACACTGGTATCAGGCCCTGCTCTGGGACACTGGGAAACTCGCCCGCACTGGAACACTTGGAAAACTGCCCGCTCTGGGACACTGGGAAACCTGCCCACTCTGGGAAACTCGCCCGCTTTGGGACACGAGAAAAGCTACTCCCCCAGGGACACTGGGAAACAGCCTGCTGTGGGAAACGGGGAAACCTGCTGGCTCTGGGAAACACGCCCTCTCTGGGACACTGGGAAACCCCACCCGCTCTGGGAAACTCGCCCGCTCTTGGACACGAGTAAATTCGCTCCCTCTGGGACACTGGGAAACCCGCCCGCTCTGGGAAACCTGCCCACTCGGGGACACTGGTAAACCCACCCACTCTGGGATACTGGGAAACCCACCCACTCTGGGATACTGGGATAATGTGCCCCCGCTCTGGGGCACTGGGAAATCTGCCCACTGTGGGACACTGGGAAACACACCCGCTCTGGGACAGTGGGATACCTGCCCGCTCTAGGAAACCCACCCACTCTGGGACACTGGTAAACCCACCCGCTCTGGGACACTGGGAACCCCATCCGCTCTGGGACACTGGGATAAGCCGCCCCCGCTCTGGGACACTGGGAAACCTGCCCGATCTGCGACACTGGAAATCCCGCCCACTCTGGGACACAGGGAAACTCGCCCGCTCTGGGACATTGGCAAACTCGCCCACTCTGGTACCCAGGGAAATCTCCCACTGCTCTGGGACACTGGGAAACCCTCCAGGCTGGTATGCAGGGAAATCTCCCATTGCTCTGGGACACTGGGAAGCCCGCCTGCTCCGGAACACTGGGAAACACGCCCGCTCTGGAACACTGGGAAACCCGTCCGCTCTGGGAAATCCGCCCGCTCTGTGACACTGGTAAACTCACCCGCTCTGGGACACTGGGAAACCAACCCACTCTGGGCTACTGGGATAACCCGCCCCCGCTCTAAGACACTGGGAAACACTGCCCGCTCTGTGAAACTGGGAAACACACCCGTTCTGGGACAGTGGGAAACCCACTCCTGCTCTGGGACACAGGGAAACCCCAGCCGGGCAGAGACTCTGGGAAACTCACTCCCTCTGGGATACTGGGAAACAGCCCGCTGTGGGAAATGGGGAAACCCGCTGGCTCAGGGAAACACACCCGCTCTGGGACACTGCGAAACCCGCCAGGTCGGGAACACTGGGGAACCCGCCCGCTCTGGGAAACCCACCTGCTCTGGGACACTGGGAAATCTGCCTGCTCTGGGACAGTGGGAAACCCACCCATTCTTGGGCACTGGGAAACCCGCCGCTGTGGGACACTGGGAAAACCTGTCCGCTCTGGGACACTGGAAAGCCGCTCTGGGACACTGGGACACCTGTCCGATCTGGATGACTGGGATACCCTGCCCATTCTGGCACACTGGGAAACCTGCCTGCTCTGGGACAAAACATCCACTCTGAGACACTGGGAAATCCACCCGTTATGGGACACTGGGAACCCCCCCCCACTCTGGGACACTGGGAAACCCGCCCGCTCTGGGAAACCCACCGCTGTGGGACACTGGGAAAACCTGTCCGCTCTGGGACACTGGAAAGTCGCTCTGCGACACTGGGACACCTGTCCGATCTGGGTGACTGGGATACCCTGCCCATTCTGGCACACTGGAAAACCTGCCTGCTCTGGGACAAAACATCCCACTCTGAGACACTGGGAAACCCACCTGTTCTGGGACACTGGGTAACCCGCCCCCCCACTCTGGGACACTGGGAAACCCCGTCCGTTCTGGGACACTGGGAAATTCATGTGCTCTGGGGCACTGGGAAACACGTCTGCTGTGGGACACTGGGAAACACGCCCGCTCTGGAACAGTGGGAAACCCACCCGTTCTGGGACACTGGGAAACCCGCCCGCTCTGGGAAACCTGCCCACTCGGGGACACTGGTAAACCCACCCACTCTGGGATACTGGGAAACCCACCCACTCTGGGATACTGGGATAATGTGCCCCCGCTCTGGGACACTGGGAAAACCCGCCCACTCTGGGACACTGGGAAACCCACCCACTCAGGGACACTGGGAAACCCGCCCGCACTGGACACTGGGAAAACTGCCCACTCTGGGACACTGGGAAACCCACCCACTCTGGGACACTGGTATCAGGCCCTGCTCTGGGACACTGGGAAACTCGCCCGCACTGGAACACTTGGAAAGCTGCCCGCTCTGGGACACTGGGAAACCTGCCCACTCTGGGAAACTCGCCCGCTTTGGGACACGAGAAAAGCTACTCCCCCAGGGACACTGGGAAACAGCCTGCTGTGGGAAACGGGGAAACCTGCTGGCTCTGGGAAACACTCCCTCTCTGGGACACTGGGAAACCCCACCCGCTCTGGGAAACTCGCCCGCTCTTGGACACGAGTAAATTCGCTCCCTCTGGGACACTGGGAAACCCGCCCGCTCTGGGAAACCTGCCCGCTCGGGGACACTGGTAAACCCACCCACATTGGGATACTGGGAAACCCACCCTCTCTGGGATACTGGGATAATGTGCCCCCGCTCTGGGGCACTGGGAAATCTGCCCGCTGTGGGACACTGGGAAACACACCCGCTCTGGGACAGTGGGATACCTGCCCGCTCTAGGAAACCCACCCACTCTGGGACACTGGTAAACCCACCCGCTCTGGGACACTGGGAACCCCATCCGCTCTGGGACACTGGGATAAGCCGCCCCCGCTCTGGGACACTGGGAAACCTGCCCGATCTGCGACACTGGAAATCCCGCCCACTCTGGGACACAGGGAAACCCGCCCGCTCTGGGACATTGGGAAACTCGCCCACTCTGGTACCCAGGGAAATCTCCCACTGCTCTGGGACACTGGGAAACCCGCCAGGCTGGTATGCAGGGAAATCTCCCACTGCTCTGGGACACTGGGAAGCCCGCCTGCTCCAGAACACTGGGAAACACGCCCGCTCTGGAACACTGGGAAACCCGTCCGCTCTGGGAAACCCGCCCGCTCTGTGACACTGGTAAACTCACCCGCTCTGGGACACTGGGAAACCCACCCACTCTGGGATACTGGGATAACCCGCCCCCGCTCTAAGACACTGGGAAACCCACCCCTGCTCTGGGACACAGGGAAACCCCTGCCGGGCAGAGACTCTGGGAAACTCACTCCCTCTGGGATACTGGGAAACAGCCCGCTGTGGAAAACGGGTAAACCCGTTGGCTCTGGGAAACACACCCGCTCTGGGACACTGCGAAACCCGCCAGGTCTGGAACACTGGGAAAACCGCCCGCTCTGGGAAACCCACCTGCTCTGGGACACTGGGAAATCTGCCTGCTCTGGGACAGTGGGAAACCCACCCATTCTTGGGCACTGGGAAACCCGCCGCTGTAGGACACTGGGAAAACCTGTCCGCTCTGGGACACAGGAAAGCCGCTCTGGGACACTGGGACACCTGTCCGATCTGGGTGACTGGGATACCCTGCCCATTCTGGCACACTGGGAAACCTGCCTGCTCTGGGACAAAACAGCCCGCTCTGAGACACTGGAAACCCACCCGTTCTGGGACACTGGGAAACCCACCCATTCTGGGACACTGGGAAACCCACCCGTTCTGGGACACTGGGAAATTCAGGTGCTCTGGGGCACTGGGAAACACGTCTGCTGTGGGACACTGGGAAACACGCCCGATCTGGAACAGTGGGAAACCCATCCGTTCTGGGACGCTGGGAAACCCGCCCGCTCTGGGAAACCTGCTCGCATGGGGACACTGGTAAACCCACCCACTCTGGGATACTGGGATAATGTGCCCCCGCTCTGGACACTGGGAAAACTGCCCACTCCGGGACACTGGGAAACCCACCCACTCTGGGACACTGGTATCAGGCCCTGCTCTGGGACACTGGGAAACCCACCCACTCTGGGATACTGGGAAACCTGCCTGCTCTGGGGCACTGGGAAACCTGCCCGCTCTAAGACACTGGGAAACCCTGCCCGCTCTGTGAAACTGGGAAACACACCCGTTCTGGGACAGTGGGAAACCCACTCCTGCTCTGGGACACAGGGAAACCCAAGCCGGGCAGAGACTCTGGGAAACTCACTTCCTCTGGGATACTGGGAAACAGCTCGCTGTGGGAAATGGGGAAACCCGCTGGCTCTGGGAAACACACCCGCTCTGGGACACTGCGAAACCCGCCAGGTCGGGAACACTGGGGAACCCGCCCGCTCTGGGAAACCCACCTGCTCTGGGACACTGGGGAATCTGCCTGCTCTGGGACAGTGGGAAACCCACTCATTCTTGGGCACTGGGAAATCCGCCGCTGTGGGACACTGGAAAGCCGCTCTGGGACACTGGGACACCTGTCCGATCTGGGTGACTGGGACACCCTGCCCATTCTGGCACACTGGGAAACCTGCCTGCTCTGGGACAAAACATCCACTCTGAGACACTGGGAAATCCACCCGTTCTGGGACACTGGGAACCCCCCCCCCCACTCTGGGACACTGGGAAACCCGCCCGCTCTGGGAAACCTGCCCGCTCGGGGACACTGGTAAACCCACCCACTCTGGGATACTGGGAAACCCACCCACTCTGGGATACTGGGATAATGTGCCCCCTCTCTGGGACACTGGGAAAACCCGCCCACGCTGGGACACTGGGAAACCCGCCCACTCTGGAACAGTGGGAAACCCGCCCGCACTGGACACTGAGAAAACTGCCCACTCTGGGACACTGGGAAACCCACCCACTCTGGGACACTGGTATCAGGCCCTGTCCTGGGACACTGGGAAACTCGCCCGCTCTGGGACACTGGGAAACTTGCCAGCTCTGGGAAACTTGGAATCCTGTCCCCTCTGGGACACTGGGAAAACCCGCCGCTCTGGGACACTGGGAAAACCGCCCGCTCTGGGACAGTGGGAAACCTGCCCGCACTGGAACACTTGGAAAGCTGCCCGCTCTGGGACACTGGGAAACCTGCCCGCTCTGGGAAATTCGCCCGCTCTGGGACACGAGGAAAGCTACTCCCCCAGGGACACTGGGAAACAGCCTGCTGTGGGAAACGGGGAAACCTGCTGGCTCTGGGAAACACGCCATCTCCGGGACACTGGGAAACCCCACCCGCTCTGGGAAACTCGCCCGCTCTTGGACATGAGTAAATTCACTCCCTCTGGGATACTGGGAAACCCACCCGCTCTGGGACACTGGGAAACCTGCCCGCTCTGGGACACTGGGTAACCTGCTCGCTCTGGTACACTGGGAAACACGCCTGCTCTGGTACATTGCGATAATCGCCCCCGCTCTGGGACACAGGGCGACCCCGTCCGCTGAGAGACACTGGGAAACCCACGTGCTCTGGGACACTGGGAAAGCCACCCGCTCTGGGAAACTTGCCCACTTTGGGACACGAGGAAACCTGCTCTCTCTGGGGCACTGGGAAACAGCCCGCTGTGGGAAACGGGGAAACCCACCAGGTTGGGAACACTGGTTAACACGCCTGCTCTGGGACACTGGGTAACACGCCTGCTCTGGGACACTGGGAAATCGCCCTGGGACACTGGGAAATCACCCTGGGAGACTGGGAAACCCGGCTGCTCTGGGACACTGGAAAACCCGCCCACTCTGTGACACTGGCAAATCGCCCTTGGACACTGGGAAACCCGGCAGCTCTGGGACACTGGGAAACCCACCCAATCTGTGACACTGGGTAATCGCCCTGGGACATTGGGAAACTCACCCACTCTGGTATGCAGGGAAACCGCCATTGCTCTGGGACACTGGGAAACCCATCTGCTCTGGGTGACTGGGAAGCCATGCTCAGTCTCGGACACTGGGAAACCCCGACCGCTCTGGGAAACTCGCTTGATCTGGGACACTAGTAAACCCACTCCCTCTGGGACACTGGGAACTAGCCCGCTGTGGGAAACGGTGAAACCAGCTGGCTCTGGGAAACACGTCCGCTCTGGGACATTGGGAAAGCCGCCCACTCTGGCACACTGGGAAACTCCGCCTGCTCTGGGAAACTCGCCCGCTCTGGGACACTAGGAAACCCATTCCCATTGGTACACTGGGTAACACTCCCGCTCTGGGACATTGGGAAACACGCCTGCTCTGGGACACTGGGAAACCCACCCGCTCAGGGGCACTGGAAATCCCACCCGCTGTGTTACACTGAGATAACCCGCCCTTGCTCTGGGTCACAGGGAAACCCCGTCCACTCAGAGACACTGCGAAACCCACCTGCTCTGGGGCACTGGGAAACATGCCCGCTCTGGGATACTGGAATACCCGCCCACTCGGGGACAATGGGAAACTCGCCTGTTCTGGGACTCTGGGACACTGGGAAACACGCCCGCTCTGGAACACTGGGAAACCCGTCCGCTATGGGAAACCCGCCCACTCTGTGGCACTGGTAAACCCACCCGCTCTGGGAAACTGGGAAACCCACCCACTCTGGGATACTGGGATAACCCGCCCCCGCTCTAAGACACTGGGAAACCCTGCCCGCTCTGTGAAACTGGGAAACACACCCGTTCTGGGACACTGGGAAACCCACCCCTGCTCTGGGACACAGGGAAACCCCAGCCGGGCAGAGACTCTGGGAAACTCACTCCCTCTGGGATACTGGGAAACACCCCGCTGTGGGAAACGGGGAAACCCGCTGGCTCTGGGAAACACACCCGCTCTGGGACACTGCGAAACCCACCAGGTCTGGGACACTGGGAAACCCGCCCACTCTGGGAAACCTGCCCGCTCGGGGCCACTGGTAAACCCACCCACTCTGGGATACTGGGAAACCCACCCTCTCTGGGATACTGGGATAATGTGCCCCCGATCTGGGGCACTGGGAAATCTGCCCGCTGTGGGACACTGGGAAACACACCCGCTCTGCGACAGTGGGATACCTGCCTGCTCTAGGAAACCCACCCACTCTGGGACACTGGTAAACCCACCCGCTCTGGGACACTGGGAACCCCATCCGCTCTGGGACACTGGGATAAGCCGCCCCCGCTCTGGGACACTGGGAAACCTGCCCGATCTGCGACACTGGAAATCCCAGCCACTCTGGGACACAGGGAAACCCGCCCGCTCTGGGACATTGGGAAACTCGCCCACACTGGTACCCAGGGAAATTTCCCACTGCTCTGGGACACTGGGAAACCCGCCCGCTCTGGGAAACCTGCCCGCTCGGGGACTCTGGTAAACCCACCCACTCTGGGATACTGGGAAACCCACCCACTTTGGGATACTGGGATGATGTGCCCCCGCTCTGGGACACTGGGAAAACCCGCCCACTCTGGGACACTGGGAAACCCGCCCACTCTGGGAGAGTGGGAAACCCGCTCACACTGGACACTGGGAAAACTGCCCACTCTGGGACACTGGGAAACCCACTCACTCTGGGACATTGGTATCAGGCCCTGCTCTGGGACACTGGGAAACCCACCCACTCTGGGACAGTGGGATACCTGCCCGCTCTAGGAAACCCACCCACTCTGGGACACTGGTAAACCCACCCGCTCTGGGACACTGGGAACCCCATCCGCTCTGGGACACTGGGATAAGCCGCCCCCGCTCTGGGACACGGGGAAACCTGCCCGATCTGCGACACTGGGAATCCCGCCCACTCTGGGACATTGGGAAACTCGCCCACTCTGGTACCCAGGGAAATTTCCCACTGCTCTGGGACACTGGGAAATCCGCGAGGCTGGTACGCAGGGAAATCTCCCACTGCTCTGGGACACTGGGAAGCCCGCCTGCTCTGGAACACTGGGAAACACACCTGCTCTGGAATACTGGGAAACCCGTCCGCTCTGGGAAACCCGCCCGCTCTGTGACACTGGTAAACCCACCCGCTCTGGGACACTGGGAAACCCACCCACTCTGGGATACTGGGATAACCCGCCCCCGCTCTAAGACACTGGGAAACCCTGCCCGCTCTGTGAACCTGGGAAACACACCCGTTCTGGGACACTGGGAAACCCACCCCTGCTCTAGGACACAGGGAAACCCCAGCCGGGCAGAGACTCTGGGAAACTTACTCCCTCTGGGATACTGGGAAACAGCCCGCTGTGGCAAACGGGGAAACCCGCTGGCTCTGGGAAACACACCCGCTCTGGAACACTGCGAAACCCGCCAGGTCTGGAACACTGGGAAACCCGCCCGCTCTGGGAAACCCACCTGCTCTGGGACACTGGGAAATCTGCCTGCTCTGGGACAGTGGGAAACCCACCCATTCTTGGGCACTGGGAAACCCGCCGCTGTAGGACACTGGGAAAACCTGTCCGCTCTGGGACACTGGAAAGCCGCTCAGGGACACTGGGACACCTGTCCGATCTGGGTGACTGGGATACCCTGCCCATTCTGGCACACTGGGAAACCTGCCTGCTCTGGGACAAAACAGCCCGCTCTGAGATACTGGGAAACCCACCCATTCTGGGACACTGGGAAACCCACCCATTCTGGGACACTGGGAACCCCACCCGTTCTGGGACACTGGGAAATTTATGTGCTCTGGGGCACTGGGAAACACGTCTGCTGTGGGACACTGGGAAACACGCCCGATCTGGAACAGTGGGAAACCCACCCGTTCTGGGACACTGGGAAACCCGCCCGCTCTGGGAAACCTGCCCGCTCGGGGACTCTGGTAAACCCACCCACTCTGGGATACTGGGAAACCCACCCACTCTGGGATACTGGGATAATGTGCCCCCGCTCTGGGACACTGGGAAAACCCGCCCACTCTGGGACACTGGGAAACCCGCCCACTCTGGGAGAGTGGGAAACCCGCTCACACTGGACACTGTGAAAACTGCCCACTCTGGGACACTGGGAAACCCACTCACTCTGGGACACTGGTATCAGGCCCTGCTCTGGGACACTGGGAAACCCACCCACGCTGGGATACTGGGAAACACGCCCGCTCTGGGACAGTGGGAAACCTGCCCGCTCTGGGAAACCCGCCCACTCTGGGACACTGGTAAACCCACCCGCTCTGGGACACTGGGAACCCCATCCGCTCTGGGACTCTGGGATAAGCAGCCCCCGCTCTGGGACACTGGGAAACCTGCCCGATCTAGGACCGTGGGAATTCCGCCCACTCTGGGACACAGGGAAACCCGCCCGTTCTGGGACATTGGGAAACTCGCCCACTCTGGTACCCAGGGAAATCTCCCACTTCTCTGGGAAACTGGGAAACCCGCCCGGCTGGTACGCAGGGAAATCTCCCACTGCTCTGAGACACTGGGAAGCCCGCCCGCTCTGGGACACTGGAAAACACGCCCGCTTTGGAACAGTGGGGAACCCGTCCGCTCTGGGAACCCCATCCGCTCTGGGACACTGGGATAAGCCGGCCCCGCTCTGGGACACTGGGAAACCTGCCCGATCTAGGACACTGGGAATCCCGCCCACTCTGGGACACAGGGAAACCCGCCCGCTCTGGGACATTGGGAAACTCGCACACTCTGGTACCAGGGAAATCTCCCACTGCTCTGGGAAACTGGGAAACCCGCCCGGCTGGTACGCAGGGAAATCTCCCACTGCTCTGAGACACTGGGAAGCACGCCCGCTCTGGGACACTGGAAAACACGCCCGCTCTGGAATACTGGGGAACCCGTCCGCTCTGGGAAACCCACCCGCTCTGTGACACTGGTAAACCCACCCGCTCTGTGACACTGGGAAACCCGCCCGCTCTGGGAAACCTTCCCACTCGGGGACACTGGTAAACCCACCCACTCTGGGATACTGGGAAACCCACCCACTCTGGGATACTGGGATAATGTGCCCCCGCTCTGGGACACTGGGAAAACCAGCCCACTCTGGGACACTGGGAAACCCACCCACTCTGGGACACTGGGAAACCCGCCCGCACTGGACACTGGGAAAACTGCCCACGCTGGGACACTGGGAAACCCACCCACTCTGGGACACTGGTATCAGGCCCTGCTCTGGGACACTGGGAAACTCGCCCGCACTGGAACACTTGGAAAGCTGCCCGCTCTGGGACATTGGGAAACTCGCCCACTCTGGTACCCAGGGAAATCTCCCACTGCTCTGGGAAAATGGGAAACACGCCCGGCTGGTGTGCAGGGAAATCTCCCACTGCTCTGAAACACTGGGAAGCACGCCCGCTCTGGGACACTGGAAAACACGCCCGCTCTGGAATACTGGGGAACCCGTCCGCTCTGGGAAACCCACCCGCTCTGTGACACTGGTAAACCCACCCGCTCTGGGACACTGGGAACCCCACCCACTCTGGGATACTGGGCTAACCCGCCCCCGCTCTAAGACACTGGGAAACCCTGCCCGCTCTGTGAAACTGGGAAACACACCCGTTCTGGGACACTGGGAAACCTACCCCTGCTCTGGGACACAGGGAAACCCCAGCCGGGCAGAGACTCTGGGAAACTCACTCCCTCTGGGATACTGGGAAACAGCCCGTTGTGGGAAACGGGAAACCCGCTGGCTCTGGGAAACACGCCCGCTCTGGGACACTGCGAAACCCGCCAGGTCGGGAACACTGGGAAACCCGCCCGCTCTGGGAAACCCACCGCTGTGGGACACTGGGAAAACCTGTCCGCTCTGGGACACTGGAAAGTCGCTCTGCGACACTGGGACACCTGTCCGATCTGGGTGACTGGGATACCCTGCCCATTCTGGCACACTGGAAAACCTGCCTGCTCTGGGACAAAACATCCCACTCTGAGACACTGGGAAACCCACCTGTTCTGGGACACTGGGAAACCCGCCCCTCCACTCTGGGACACTGGGAAACCCCGCCCGTTCTGGGACACTGGGAAATTCATGTGCTCTGGGGCACTGGGAAACACGTCTGCTGTGGGACACTGGGAAACACGCCCGCTCTGGAACAGTGGGAAACCCTCCCGTTCTGGGACACTGGGAAACCCGCCCGCTCTGGGAAACCTGCCCACTCGGGGACACTGGTAAACCCACCCACTCTGGGATACTGGGAAACCCACCCACTCTGGGATACTGGGATAATGTGCCCCCGCTCTGGGACACTGGGAAAACCCGCCCACTCTGGGACACTGGGAAACCCACCCACTCTGGGACACTGGTATCAGGCCCTGCTCTGGGACACTGGGAAACTCGCCCGCACTGGAACACTTGGAAAGCTGCCCGCTCTGGGAAACTCGCCCGCTCTTGGACACGAGTAAATTCCCTCCCTCTGGCACACTGGGAAAGAGCCCGCTGTGCGAAACGGAAAAACCCGCTGGCTCTGGGAAACACGCCCGCTCTGGAACAGTGGGAAACCCACCCGTTCTGGGACACTGGGAAACCCGCCCACTCTGGGAAACCTGCCCGCTCGTGGACACTGGTAAACCCACCCACTCTGGGATACTGGGAAACCCACCCACTCTGGGATACTGGGAAACCCACCCACTCTGGGATACTGGGATAATGTGCCCCCGCTCTGGGGCAATGGGAAATCTGCCCGCTGTGGGACACTGGGAAAAACACCCGCTCCGGGACAGTGGGATACCTGCCCGCTCTAGGAAACCCACCCACTCTGGGACACTGGTAAACCCACCCGCTCTGGGACACTGGGAACCCCATCCGCTCTGGGACACTGGGATAAGCCGCCCCCGCTCTGGGACACTGGGAAACCTATCCGATCTGCGACACTCAGAATCCCGCCAACTCTGGGACACAGGAAACCCCGCCCGCTCTGGGACATTGGGAAACTCGCACACTCTGGTACCCAGGGAAATCTCCCACTGCTCTGGGACACTGGGAAACCCGCCAGACTGGTACGCAGGGAAATCTCCCACTGCTCTGAGACACTGGGAAACCCACCCGTTCTGGGACACTGGTAAACCTGCCCCCCCACCCTGGGACACTGGGAAACCCCACCCGTTCTGGGATACTGGGAAACCCACCCACTCTGGGATACTGGGATAATGTGCCCCCGCTCTGGGACACTGGGAAAACCCGCCCACTCTGGGACACTGGGAAACCCGCCCACTCTGGGACAGTGGGAAAGCCGCCCGCTCTGGGAAACCTGCCCACTCGGGGACACTGGTAAACCCACCCACTCGGGGATACTGGGAAACCCACCCACTCTGGCATACTGGGATAATGTGCCCCCGCTCTGGGACACTGGGAAAACCCGCCCACTCTGGGACACTGGGAAACCCGCCCACTCTGGGACAGTGGGAAAGCCGCCCGCTCTGGGAAACCTGCCCACTCGGGGACACTGGTAAACCCACCCACTCTGGGATACTGGGAAACCCACCCACTCTGGGATACTGGGATAATGTGCCCCCGCTCTGGGACACTGGGAAAACCCGCCCACTCTGGGACACTGGGAAACCCGCCCACTCTGGGACACTGGGAAACACACCCACTCTGGGATACTGGGATAATGTGCCCCCGCTCTGGGACACTGGGAAAACCCGCCCACTCTGGGACACTGGGAAACCCGCCCGCTCTGGGAAACCTGCCCACTCGGGGACACTGGTAAACCCACCCACTCTGGGATACTGGGAAACCCACCCACTCTGGGATACTGGGATAATGTGCCCCCGCTCTGGGACACTGGGAAAACCCGCCCACTCTGGGACACTGGGAAACCCACCCACTCAGGGACACTGGGAAACCCGCCCGCACTGGACACTGGGAAAACTGCCCACTCTGGGACACTGGGAAACCCACCCACTCTGGGACACTGGTATCAGGCCCTGCTCTGGGACACTGGGAAACTCGCCCGCACTGGAACACTTGGAAAGCTGCCCGCTCTGGGACACTGGGAAACCTGCCCACTCTGGGAAACTCGCCCGCTTTGGGACACGAGAAAAGCTACTCCCCCAGGGACACTGGGAAACAGCCTGCTGTGGGAAACGGGGAAACCTGCTGGCTCTGGGAAACACGCCCTCTCTGGGACACTGGGAAACCCCACCCGCTCTGGGAAACTCGCCCGCTCTTGGACACGAGCAAATTCGCTCCCTCTGGGACACTGGGAAACCCGCCCGCTCTGGGAAACCTGCCCACTCGGGGACACTGGTAAACCCACCCACTCTGTGATACTGGGAAACCCACCCACTCTGGGATACTGGGATAATGTGCCCCCGCTCTGGGGCACTGGGAAATCTGCCCACTGTGGGACACTGGGAAACACACCCGCTCTGGGACAGTGGGATACCTGCCCGCTCTAGGAAACCCACCCACTCTGGGACACTGGTAAACCCACCCGCTCTGGGACACTGGGAACCCCATCCGCTCTGGGACACTGGGATAAGCCGCCCCCGCTCTGGGACACTGGGAAACCTGCCCGATCTGCGACACTGGAAATCCCGCCCACTCTGGGACACAGGGAAACTCGCCCGCTCTGGGACATTGGGAAACTCGCCCACTCTGGTACCCAGGGAAATCTCCCACTGCTCTGGGACACTGGGAAACCCTCCAGGCTGGTATGCAGGGAAATCTCCCATTGCTCTGGGACACTGGGAAGCCCGCCTGCTCCGGAACACTGGGAAACACGCCCGCTCTGGAACACTGGGAAACCCGTCCGCTCTGGGAAATCCGCCCGCTCTGTGACACTGGTAAACTCACCCGCTCTGGGACACTGGGAAACCAACCCACTCTGGGATACTGGGATAACCCGCCCCCGCTCTAAGACACTGGGAAACACTGCCCGCTCTGTGAAACTGGGAAACACACCCGTTCTGGGACAGTGGGAAACCCACTCCTGCTCTGGGACACAGGGAAACCCCAGCCGGGCAGAGACTCTGGGAAACTCACTCCCTCTGGGATACTGGGAAACAGCCCGCTGTGGGAAATGGGGAAAGCCGCTGGCTCTGGGAAACACACCCGCTCTGGGACACTGCGAAACCCGCCAGGTCGGGAACACTGGGGAACCCGCCCGCTCTGGGAAACCCACCTGCTCTGGGACACTGGGAAATCTGCCTGCTCTGGGACAGTGGGAAACCCACCCATTCTTGGGCACTGGGAAACCCGCCGCTGTGGGACACTGGGAAAACCTGTCCGCTCTGGGACACTGGAAAGCCGCTCTGGGACACTGGGACACCTGTCCGATCTGGATGACTGGGATACCCTGCCCATTCGGGCACACTGGGAAACCTGCCTGCTCTGGGACAAAACATCCACTCTGAGACACTGGGAAATCCACCCGTTCTGGGACACTGGGAACCCCCCCCCCCACTCTGGCACACTGGGAAACCCGCCCGCTCTGGGAAACCCATCGCTGTGGGACACTGGGAAAACCTGTCCGCTCTGGGACACTGGAAAGTCGCTCTGCGACACTGGGACACCTGTCCGATCTGGGTGACTGGGATACCCTGCCCATTCTGGCACACTGGAAAACCTGCCTGCTCTGGGACAAAACATCCCACTCTGAGACACTGGGAAACCCACCTGTTCTGGGACACTGGGAAACCCGCCCCCCCACTCTGGGACACTGGGAAACCCCGTCCGTTCTGGGACACTGGGAAATTCATGTGCTCTGGGGCACTGGGAAACACGTCTGCTGTGCGACACTGGGAAACACGCCCGCTCTGGAACAGTGGGAAACACACCCGTTCTGGGACACTGGGAAACCCGCCCGCTCTGGGAAACCTGCCCACTCGGGGACACTGGTAAACCCACCCACTCTGGGATACTGGGAAACCCACCCACTCTGGGATACTGGGATAATGTGCCCCCGCTCTGGGACACTGGGAAAACCCGCCCACTCTGGGACACTGGGAAACCCACCCACTCAGGGACACTGGGAAACCCGCCCGCACTGGACACTGGGAAAACTGCCCACTCTGGGACACTGGGAAACCCACCCACTCTGGAACACTTGGAAAGCTGCCCGCTCTGGGACACTGGGAAACCTGCCCACTCTGGGAATCTCGCCCGCTTTGGGACACGAGAAAAGCTACTCCCCCAGGGACACTGGGAAACAGCCTGCTGTGGGAAACGGGGAAACCTGCTGGCTCTGGGAAACACGCCCTCTCTGGGACACTGGGAAACCCCACCCGCTCTGGGAAACTCGCCCGCTCTTGGACACGAGTAAATTCGCTCCCTCTGGGACACTGGGAAACCCGCCCGCTCTGGGAAACCTGCCCACTCGGGGACACTGGTAAACCCACCCACTCTGGGATACTGGGAAACCCACCCACTCTGGGATACTGGGATAACGTGCCCCCGCTCTGGGGCACTGGGAAATCTGCCCACTGTGGGACACTGGGAAACACACCCGCTCTGGGACAGTGGGATACCTGCCCGCTCTAGGAAACCCACCCACTCTGGGACACTGGTAAACCCACCCGCTCTGGGACACTGGGAACCCCATCCGCTCTGGGACACTGGGAAACCTGCCCGATCTGCGACACTGGAAATCCCGCCCACTCTGGGACACAGGGAAACCCGCCCGCTCTGGGGCATTGGGAAACTCGCCCACTCTGGTACCCAGGGAAATCTCCCACTGCTCTGGGACACTGGGAAACCCGCCAGGCTGGTATGCAGGGAAATCTCCCATTGCTCTGGGACACTGGGAAGCCCGCCTGCTCCGGAACACTGGGAAACACGCCCGCTCTGGAACACTGGGAAACCCGTCCGCTCTGGGAAATCCGCCCGCTCTGTGACACTGGCAAACTCACCCGCTCTGGGACACTGGGAAACCAACCCACTCTGGGATACTGGGATAACCCGCCCCCGCTCTAAGACACTGGGAAACCCTGCCCGCTCTGTGAAACTGGGAAACACACCCGTTCTGGGACAGTGGGAAACCCACTCCTGCTCTGGGACACAGGGAAATCCCAGCCGGGCAGAGACTCTTGCAAACTCACTCCCTCTGGTATACTGGGAAACAGCCCGCTGTGGGAAATGGGGAAACCCGCTGGCTCTGGGAAACACACCCGCTCTGGGACACTGCGAAACCCGCCAGGTCGGGAACACTGGGGAACCCGCCCGCTCTGGGAAACCCACCTGCTGTGGGACACTGGGACATCTGCCTGCTCTGGGACAGTGGGAGACCCACCCATTCTTGGGCACTGGGAAACCCGCCGCTGTGGGACACTGGGAAAACCTGTCCGCTCTGGGACACTGGAAAGCCGCTCTGGGACACTGGGACACCTGTCCGATCTGGATGACTGGGATACCCTGCCCATTCTGGCACACTGGGAAACCTGCCTGCTCTGGGACAAAACATCCACTCTGAGACACTGGGAAATCCACCCGTTCTGGGACACTGGGAACCCCACCCCGCCACTCTGGGACACTGGGAAACCCGCCCGCTCTGGGAATCCCACCGCTGTGGGACACTGGGAAAACCTGTCCGCTCTGGGACACTGGAAAGTCGCTCTGCGACACTGGGACACCTGTCCGATCTGGGTGACTGGGATACCCTGCGCATTCTGGCACACTGGAAAACCTGCCTGCTCTGGGACAAAACATCCCACTCTGAGACACTGGGAAAGCCACCTGTTCTGGGACACTGGGAAACCCGCCCCCCACTCTGGGACACTGGGAAACCCCGTCCGTTCTGGGACACTGGGAAATTCATGTGCTCTGGGGCACTGGGAAACACGTCTGCTGTGGGACACTGGGAAACACGCCCGCTCTGGAACAGTGGGAAACCCACCCGTTCTGGGACACTGGGAAACCCGCCCGCTCTGGGAAACCTGCCCACTCGGGGACACTGGTAAACCCACCCACTCTGGGATACTGGGAAACCCACCCACTCTGGGATACTGGGATAATGTGCCCCCACTCTGGGACACTGGGAAAACCCGCCCATTCTGGGACACTGGGAAACCCACCCACTCAGGGACAATGGGAAACCCGCCCGCACTGGACACTTTGAAAACTGCCCACTCTGGGACACTGGGAAACCCACCCACTCTGGGACACTGGTATCAGGCCCTGCTCTGGGACACTGGGAAACTCGCCCGCACTGGAACACTTGGAAAGCTGCCCGCTCTGGGACACTGGGAAACCTGCCCACTCTGGGAAACTCGCCCGCTTTGGGACACGAGAAAAGCTACTCCCCCAGGGACACTGGGAAACAGCCTGCTGTGGTAAACGGGGAAACCTGCTGGCTCTGGGAAACACGCCCTCTCTGGGACACTGGGAAACACCACCCGCTCGGGGAAACTCGCCCGCTCTTGGACACGAGTAAATTCGCTCCCTCTGGGACACTGGGAAACCCGCCCGCTCTGGGAAACCTGCCCACTCGGGGACACTGGTAAACCCACCCGCTCTGGGACACTGGGAAACCCACCCACTCTGGGATACTGGGATAACCTGCCCCCGCTCTAAGACACTGGGAAACCCTGCCCACTCAGTGAAACTGGGAAACACACCCGTTCTGGGACAGTGGGAAACCCACTCCTGCTCTGGGACACAGGGAAACCCCATCCGCTCTGGGACACTGGGTTAAGCCGCCCCCACTCTGGGACACCGGGAAACCTGCCAGATCTGGACACTGGGAATCCCGCCCACTCTGGGACACAGGGAAACCCGCCCGCTCTGGGACATTGGGAAACTCGCCCACTCTGGTACCCAGGGAAATCTCCCACTGCTCTGGGACACTGGGAATCCCGCCAGGCTGGTATGCAGGGAAATCTCCCATTTCTCTGGGACACTGGGAAGCCAGCCTGCTCCGGAACACTGGGAAACACGCCCACTCTGGAACACTGGGAAACCCGTCCGCTCTGGGAAATCCGCCCGCTCTGTGACACTGGTAAACTCACCCGCTCTGGGACACTGGGAAACCCACCCACTCTGGGATACTGGGATAACCCGCCCCCGCTCTAAGACACTGGGAAACCCTGCCCGCTCTGTGAAACTGGGAAACACACCCGTTCTGGGACAGTGGGAAACCCACTCCTCTTCTGGGACACAGGGAAACCCCAGCGGGGCAGAGACTCTGGGAAACTCACTCCCTCTGGGATACTGGGAAACAGCCCGCTGTGGGAAATGGGGAAACCCGCTGGCTCTGGGAAACACACCCGCTCTGGGACACTGCGAAACCCGCCAGGTCGGGAACACTGGGGAACCCGCCCGCTCTGGGAAACCCACCTGCTCTGGGACACTGGGAAATCTGCCCGCTCTGGGACAGTGGGAAACCCACCCATTCTTGGGCACTGGGAAACCCGCCGCTGTGGGACACTGGGAAAACCTGTCCGCTCTGGGACACTGGAAAGCCGCTCTGGGACACTGGGACACCTGTCCGATCTGGATGACTGGGATACCCTGCCCATTCTGGCACACTGGGAAACCTGCCTGCTCTGGGACAAAGCATCCACTCTGAGACACTGGGAAATCCTCCCGTTCTGGGACACTGGGAACCCCCCCCACTCTGGGACACTGGGAAACCCGCCCGCTCTGGGAAACCTGCCCGCTCGGGGACACTGGTAAACCCACCCACTCTGGGATACTGGGAAACCCACCCACTCTGTGATACTGGGATAATGTGCCCCCTCTCTGGGACACTGGGAAAACCAGCCCACTCTGGGACACTGGGAAACCCGCCCACTCTGGGACAGTGGGAAACCCGCCCGCACTGGGCACTGGGAAAACTGCCCACTCTGGGACACTGGGAAACCCACCCACTCTGGGACACTGGTATCAGGCCCTACTCTAGGACACTGGGAAACTCGCCCGCACTGGGACACTGGGAAACTTGCCGGCTCTGGGAAACTTGGAATCCTTTCCGCTCTGGGACACTGGGAAAACCGCCCGCTCTGGGACAGTGGGAAACCCGCCCGCACTGGAACACTTGGAAAGCTGCCCGCTCTGGGACACTGGGAAACCTGCCCGCTCTGGGAAACTCGCCCGCTTTGGGACACGAGGAAAGCTACTCCCCCAGGGACACTGGGAAACAGCCTTCTGTGGGAAACGGGGAAACCTGCTGGCTCTGGGAAACACGCCATCTCTGGGACACTGGTAAACCCCACCCGCTCTGGGAAACTCGCCCGCTCTTGGACACTAGTAAATTCACTCCCTCTGGGACACTGGGAAACCCACCCGCTCTGGGACACTGGGAAACCTGCCCGCTCTGGGACACCGGGTAACCTGCTCGCTCTGGTACACTGGGAAACACGCCTGCTCTGGTACATTGCGATAACCGCCCCCGCTCTGGGACACAGGGCGACCCCGTCCGCTGAGAAACACTGGGAAACCCACGTGCTCTGGGACACTGGGAAAGCCACCCGCTCTGGGAAACTTGCCCACTTTGGGACACGAGGAAACCTGCTCTCTCTGGGGCACTGCGAAACAGCCCGCTGTGGGAAACGGGGAAACCCACCAGGTTGGGAACACTGGTTAACACGCCTGCTCTGGGACACTGGGTAACACGCCTGCTCTTGGACACTGGGAAATCGCCCTGGGACACTGGGAAATCACCCTGGGAGACTGGGAAACCCGGCTGCTCTGGGACACTGGAAAACCCGCCCACTCTGTGACACTGGGAAATCGCCCTTGGACACTGGGAAACCCGGCAGCTCTGGGACACTGGGAAACCCACCCACTCTGTGACACTGGGTAATCGCCCTGGGACATTGGGAAACTCACCCACTCTGGTATGCAGGGAAACCGTCATTGCTCTGGGACACTGGGAAACCCGTCTGCTCTGGGTGACTGGGATACCATGCTCAGTCTCGGACACTGGGAAACCCCGACCGCTCTGGGAAACTCGCCTGATCTGGGACACTAGTAAACCCACTCCCTCTGGGACACTGGGAACTAGCCCGCTGTGGGAAACGGTGAAACCAGCTGGCTCTGGGAAACACGTCCGCTCTGGGACATTGGGAAACCCGCCCACTCTGGCACACTGGGAAATGCCGCCTGCTCTGGGAAACTCGCCCGCTCTGGGACACTAGGAAACCCATTCCCATTGATACACTGGGTAACACGCTAGCTCTGGGACATTGGGAAACACGCCTGCTCTGGGACACTGGGAAACCCACCCGCTCAGGGGCACTGGAAATCCCACCCACTGTGTTACACTGAGATAACCCGCCCCTGCTCTGGGTAACAGGGAAACCCCGTCATCTCAGAGACACTGGGAAACCCACCTGCTTTGGGGGACTGGGAAACATGCCCGCTCTGGGAAACTGGAATACCCGCCCACTCGGGGACACTGGGAAACTCGCCTGCTCTGGGACTCTGGGACACTGGGAAACACGCCCGCTCTGAAACACTGGGAAACCCGTCCGCTATGGGAAACCCGCCGACTCTGTGGCACTGGTAAACCCACCCGCTCTGGGACACTGGGAAACCCACCCACTCTGGGATACTGGGATAACCCGCCCCCGCTCTAAGACACTGGGAAACCCTGCCCGCTCTGTGAAACTGGGAAACACACCCGTTCTGGGACACTGGGAAACCCACCCCTGCTCTGGGACACAGGGAAACCCCAGCCGGGCAGAGACTCTGGCAAACTCACTCCCTCTGGGATACTGGGAAACAGCCCGCTGTGGGAAACGGGGAAACCCGCTGGCTCTGGGAAACACACCCGCTCTGGGACACTGCGAAACCTACCAGGTCTGGGACACTGGGAAACCCGCCCACTCTGGAAAACCTGCCCGCTCGGGGACACTGGTAAACCCACCCACTTTGGGATACTGGGAAACCCACCCTCTCTGGGATACTGGGATAATGTGCCCCCGCTCTGGGGCACTGGGAAATCTGCCCGCTGTGGGACACTGGGAAACACACCCGCTCTGGGACAGTGGGATACCTGCCCGCTCTAGGAAACCCACCCACTCTGGGACACTGGTAAACCCACCCGCTCTGGGACACTGGGAACCCCATCCGCTCTGGGACACTGTGATAAGCTTCCCCCGCTCTGGGACACTGGGAAACCTGCCCGATCTGCGACACTAGGAATCCCGCCCACTCTGGGACACAGGGAAACCCGCCGGCTCTGGGACATTGGGCAACTCGCCCACTCTGGTACCCAGGGAAATTTCCCACTGCTCTGGGACACTGGGAAATCCGCCAGGCTGGTATGCAGGGAAATCTCCCACTGCTCTGGGACACTGGGAAGCTCGCCTGCTCTGGAACACTGGGAAACACACCCACTCTGGAACACTGGGAAACCCGTCCGCTCTGGGAAACCCGCCCGCTCTGTGACACTGGTAAACCCACCCGCTCTGGGACACTGGGAAACCCACCCACTCTGGGATACTGGGATAACCTGCCCCCGCTCTAAGACACTGGGAACCCCATCCGCTCTGGGACACTGGGATAAGCCGCCCCCGCTCTGGGACACTGGGAAACCTGCCCGATCTGCGACACTGGGAATCCCGCCCACTCTGGGACACAGGGAAACCCCAGCCGGGCAGAGACTCTGGGAAACTCACTCCCTCTGGGATACTGGGAAATAGCCCGCTGTGGTAAACGGGGAAACCCGCTGGCTCTGGGAAACACACCCGCTCTGGGACACTGCGAAACCCGCCAGGTCTGGAACAATGGGAAACCCGCCAACTCTGGGAAACCCACCTGCTCTGGGACACTGGGAAATCTGCCTGCTCTGGGATACTGGAATACCCGCCCACTCGGGGACACTGGGAAACTCGCCTGCTCTGGGACTCTGGGACACTGGGAAACACGCCCGCTCTGAAACACTGGGAAACCCGTCCGCTATGGGAAACCCGCCGACTCTGTGGCACTGGTAAACCCACCCGCTCTGGGACACTGGGAAACCCACCCACTCTGGGATACTGGGATAACCCGCCCCCGCTCTAAGACACTGGGAAATCCTGCCCGCTCTGTGAAACTGGGAAACACACCCGTTCTGGGACACTGGGAAACCCACCCCTGCTCTGGGACACAGGGAAACCCCAGCCGGGCAGAGACTCTGGCAAACTCACTCCCTCTGGGATACTGGGAAACAGCCCGCTGTGGGAAACGGGGAAACCCGCTGGCTCTGGGAAACACACCCGCTCTGGGACACTGCGAAACCCACCAGGTCTGGGACACTGGGAAACCCGCCCACTCTGGGTAACCTGCCCGCTCGGGGACACTGGTAAACCCACCCACTCTGGGATATTGGGAAACCCACCCTCTCTGGGATACTGGGATAATGTGCTCCCGCTCTGGGGCACTGGGAAATCTGCCCGCTGTGGGACACTGGGAAACACACCCGCTCTGGGACAGTGGGATACCTGCCCGCTGTAGGAAACCCACCCACTCTGGGACACTGATAAACCCACCCGCTCTGGGACACTGGGAACCCCATCCGCTCTGGGACACTGGGATAAGCCGCCCCCGCTCTGGGACACTGGGAAACCTATCCGATCTGCGACACTAGGAATCCCGCCCACTCTGGGACACAGGGAAACCCGCCCGCTCTGGGACATTGGGCAACTCGCCCACTCTGGTACCCAGGGAAATTTCCCACTGCTGTGGGACACTGGGAAATCCGCCAGGCTGGTATGCAGGGAAATCTCCCACTGCTCTGGGACACTGGGAAGCTCGCCTGCTCTGGAACACTGGGAAACACACCCACTCTGGAACACTGGGAAACCCGTCCGCTCTGGGAAACCCGCCCGCTCTGTGACACTGGTAAACCCACCCGCTCTGGGACACTGGGAAACCCACCCACTCTGGGATACTGGGATAACCTGCCCCCGCTCTAAGACACTGGGAACCCCATCCGCTCTGGGACACTGGGATAAGCCGCCCCCGCTCTGGGACACTGGGAAACCTGCCCGATCTGCGACACTGGGAATCCCGCCCACTCTGGGACACAGGGAAACCCCAGCCGGGCAGAGACTCTGGGAAACTCACTCCCTCTGGGATACTGGGAAATAGCCCGCTGTGGTAAACGGGGAAACCCGCTGGCTCTGGGAAACACACCCGCTCTGGGACACTGCGAAACCCGCCAGGTCTGGAACAATGGGAAACCCGCCCGCTCTGGGAAACCCACCTGTTCTGGGACACTGGGAAATCTGCCTGCTCTGGGACAGTGGGAAACCCACCCATTCTTGGGCACTGGGAAACCCGCCGCTGTGGGACACTGGGAAAACCTGTCCGCTCTGGGACACTGGAAAGCCGCTCTGCGACACTGGGACACCTGTCCGATCTGGGTGACTGGGATGCCCTGCCCATTCTGGCACACTGGAAAACCTGCCTGCTCTGGGACAATACATCCCACTCTGAGACACTGGGAAACCCACCTGTTCTGGGACACTGGGAAACCCACCCGTTCTGGGACACTGGGAAATTCATGTGCTCTGGGGCACTGGGAAACACGTCTGCTGTGGGACACTGGGAAACACGCCCGCTCTGGAACAGTGGGAAACCCACCCGTTCTGGGACACTGGGAAACCCGCTCGCTCTGGGAAACCTGCCCACTCGGGGACACTGATAAACCCACCCACTCTGGGATACTGGGAAACCCACCCACTCTGGGATACTGTGATAATGTGCCCCCGCTCTGGGGCACTGGGAAATCTGCCCGCTGTCGGACACTGGGAAACTCACCCGCTCTGGGACAGTGGGAAACCAGCCCGCTCTAGGAAACCCGCCCACTCTGGGACACTGGTAAACCCACCCGCTCTGGGACACTGGGAACCCCATCCGCTCTGGAACAGTGGGATAAGCCGCCCCCGCTCTGGGACACTGGGAAACCTGCCCGATCTAGGACATTGGGAAACTCGACCACTCTGGTACCCAGGGAAATCTCCCACTGCTCTGGGACACTGGGAAACCCGCCCGGGTGGTACGCAGGGAAATCCCCCACTGCTCTGGGACACTGGGAAGCCCGCCCGCTCTGGGACACTGGAAAACACGCCCGCTCTGGAACACTGGGAAACCCGTCCGCTCTGGGAAACCCGCCCGCTCTGTGACACTGGTAAACCCACCCGCTCTGGGACATTGGGAAACCCACCCACTCTGGGATATTGGGATAACCCGCCCCGCTCTAAGACACCGGGAAACCCGCCCACTCTGTGAAACTGGGAAACACACCCGTTCTGGGACACTGGGAAACCTACCCCTGCTCTGGGACACAGGGAAACCCCAGCCGGGCAGAGACTCTGGGAAACTCACACCCTCTGGGATACTTGGAAACAGCCCGCTGTGGGAAACGGGGAAACCCGCTGGCTCTGGGAAACACACCCGCTCTGGGACACTGCGAAACCCGCCAGGTCGGGAACACTGGGAAACCCGCCCGCTCTGGGAAACCCACCGCTGTGGGACACTGGGAAAACCTGTCCGCTCTGGGACACTGGAAAGCCGCTCTGCGACACTGGGACACCTGTCCGATCTGGGTGACTGGGATACCCTGCCCATTCTGGCACACTGGGAAACCTGCCTGCTCTGGGACAAAACATCCACTCTGAGACACTGGGAAATCCACCCGTTCTGGGACACTGGGAAACCCGCCCCCCCCACTCTGGGACACTGTGAAACCCGCCCGCTCTGGGAAACCTGCCCGCTCGGAGACACTGGTAAACCGACCCACTCTGGGATACTGGGAAACCCACCCACTCTGGGATACTGGGATAATGTGCCCCCGCTCTGGGACACTAGGAAAACCCGCCCACTCTGGGACACTGGGAAACCCGCCCACTCTGGGACAGTGGGAAACCCGCCCGCACTGGACACTGGGAAAACTGCCCACTCTGGGACACTGGGAAACCCACACACTCTGGGACACTGGTATCAGGCCCTGCTCTGGGACACTGGGAAACTCGCCCGCTAAGGGACACTGGGAAACTTGCCAGCTCTGGGAAACTGGGAACCCTGTCCGCTCTGGGACACTGGGAAAACCCGCCCGCTCTGGGACACTGGAAAACCCGCCCGCACTGGAACACTTGGAAAGCTGCCCGCTCTGGGACACAGGGAAACCCCAGCCGGGCAGAGACTCTGGCAAACTCACTCCCTCTGGGATACTGGGAAACAGCCCGCTGTGGGAAACGGGGAAACCCGCTGGCTCTGGGAAACACACCCGCTCTGGGACACTGCGAAACCCACCAGGTCTGGGACACTGGGAAACCCGCCCACTCTGGAAAACCTGCCCGCTCGGGGACACTGGTAAACCCACCCACTTTGGGATACTGGGAAACCCACCCTCTCTGGGATACTGGGATAATGTGCCCCCGCTCTGGGGCACTGGGAAATCTGCCCGCTGTGGGACACTGGGAAACACACCCGCTCTGGGACAGTGGGATACCTGCCCGCTCTAGGAAACCCACCCACTCTGGGACACTGGTAAACCCACCCGCTCTGGGACACTGGGAAACCCATCCGCTCTGGGACACTGTAATAAGCTGCCCCCGCTCTGGGACACTGGGAAACCTGCCCGATCTGCGACACTAGGAATCCCGCCCACTCTGGGACACAGGGAAACCCGCCCGCTCTGGGACATTGGGAAACTCGCCCACTCTGGTACCCAGGGAAATTTCCCACTGCTCTGGGACACTGGGAAATCCGCCAGGCTGGTATGCAGGGAAATCTCCCACTGCTCTGGAACACTGGGAAGCTAGCCTGCTCTGGAACACTGGGAAACACACCCACTCTGGAACACTGGGAAACCCGTCCGCTCTGGGAAACCCGCCCGCTCTGTGACACTGGTAAACCCACCCGCTCTGGGACACTGGGAAACCCACCCACTCTGGGATACTGGGATAACCTGCCCCCGCTCTAAGACACTGGGAAACCCTGCCCACTCTGTGAAACTGGGAAACACACCCGTTCTGGGACAGTGGGAAACCCACTCCTGCTCTGGGACACAGGGAAACCCCATCCGCTCTGGGACACTGGGTTAAGCCGCCCCCACTCTGGGACACCGGGAAACCTGCCAGATCTGGACACTGGGAATCCCGCCCACTCTGGGACACAGGGAAACCCGCCCGCTCTGGGACTCTGGGACACTGGGAAACACGCCCGTTCTGAAACACTGGGAAACCCGTCCGCTATGGGAAACCCGCCCACTCTGTGGCACTGTTAAACCCACCCGCTCTGGGACACTGGGAAACCCACCCACTCTGGGATACTGGGATAACCCGCCCCCGCTCTAAGACACTGGGAAACCCTGCCCGCTCTGTGAAACTGGGAAACACACCCGTTCTGGGACACTGGGAAACCCACCCCTGCTCTGGACACAGGGAAACCCCAGCCGGACAGAGACTCTGGCAAACTCACTCCCTCTGGGATACTGGGAAACAGCCCGCTGTGGGAAACGGGGAAACCCGCTGGCTCTGGGAAACACACCCGCTCTGGGACACTGCGAAACCCACCAGGTCTGGGACACTGGGAAACCCGCCCACTCTGGAAAACCTGCCCGCTCGGGGACACTGGTAAACCCACCCACTTTGGGATACTGGGAAACCCACCCTCTCTGGGATACTGGGATAATGTGCACCCGCTCTGGGGCACTGGGAAATCTGCCCGCTGTGGGACACTGGGAAACACACCCGCTCTGGGACAGTGGGATACCTTCCCGCTCTAGGAAACCCACCCACTCTGGGACACTGGTAAACCCACCCGCTCTGGGACACTGGGAACCCCATCCGCTCTGGGACACTGTGATAAGCTGCCCCCGCTCTGGGACACTGGGAAACCTGCACGATCTGCGACACTAGGAATCCCGCCCATTCTGGGACACAGGGAAACCCGCCCGCTCTGGGACATTGGGAAACTCGCCCACTCTGGTACCCAGGGAAATTTCCCACTGCTCTGGGACACTGGGAAACCCGCCAGGCTGGTATGCAGGGAAATCTCCCATTGCTCTGGGACACTGGGAAGCCCGCCTGCTCCGGAACACTGGGAAACACGCCCGCTCTGGAACACTGGGAAACCCGACCGCTCTGGGAAATCCGCCCGCTCTGTGACACTGGTAAACTCACCCGCTCTGGGACACTGGGAAACCAACCCACTCTGGGATACTGGGATAACCCGCCCCCGCTCTAAGACACTGGGAAACCCTGCCCGCTCTGTGAAACTGGGAAACACACCCGTTCTGGGACAGTGGGAAACCCACTCCTGCTCTGGGACACAGGGAAACCCCAGCCGGGCAGAGACTCTGGGAAACTCACTCCCTCTGGGATACTGGGAAACAGCCCGCTGTGGGAAATGGGGAAACCCGCTGGCTCTGGGAAACACACCCGCTCTGGGACACTGCGAAACCCGCCAGGTCGGGAACACTGGGGAACCCGCCCGCTCTGGGAAACCCACCTGCTCTGGGACACTGGGAAATCTGCCTGCTCTGGGACAGTGGGAAACCCACCCATTCTTGGGCACTGGGAAACCCGCCGCTGTGGAACACTGGGAAAACCTGTCCGCTCTGGGACACTGGAAAGCCGCTCTGGGACACTGGGACACCTGTCCGATCTGGATGACTGGGATACCCTGCCCATTCTGGCACACTGGGAAACCTGCCTGCTCTGGGACAAAACATCCACTCTGAGACACTGGGAAATCCACCCGTTCTGGGACACTGGGAACCCCCCCCCATACTCTGGGACACTGGGAAACCCGCCCGCTCTGGGAATCCCACCGCTGTGGGACACTGGGAAAACCTGTCCGCTCTGGGACACTGGAAAGTCGCTCTGCGACACTGGTACACCTGTCCGATCTGGGTGACTGGGATACCCTGCCCATTCTGGCACACTGGAAAACCTGCCTGCTCTGGGACAAAACATCCCACTCTGAGACACTGGGAAAGCCACCTGTTCTGGGACACTGGGAAACCCGCCCCCCCACTCTGGGACACTGGGAAACCCCGTCCGTTCTGGGACACTGGGATATTCATGTGCTCTGGGGCACTGGGAAACACGTCTGCTGTGGGACACTGGGAAACACGCCCGCTCTGGAACAGTGGGAAACCCACCCGTTCTGGGACACTGGGAAACCCGCCCGCTCTGGGAAACCTGCCCACTCGGGGACACTGGTAAACCCACCCACTCTGGGATACTGGGAAACCCACCCACTCTGGGATACTGGGATAATGTGCCCCCGCTCTGGGACACTGGGAAAACCCGCCCACTCTGGGACACTGGGAAACCCACCCACTCAGGGACACTGGGAAACCCGCCCGCACTGGACACTGGGAAAACTGCCCACTCTGGGACACTGGGAAACCCACCCACTCTGGGACACTGGTATCAGGCCCTGCTCTGGGACACTGGGAAACTCGCCCGCACTGGAACACTTGGAAAGCTGCCCGCTCTGGGACACTGGGAAACCTGCCCACTCTGGGAAACTCGCCCGCTTTGGGACACGAGAAAAGCTACACCCCCAGGGACACTGGGAAACAGCCTGCTGTGGGAAACGGGGAAACCTGCTGGCTCTGGGAAACACGCCCTCTCTGGGACACTGGGAAACCCCACCCGCTCTGGGAAACTCGCCCGCTCGTGGACACGAGTAAATTCGCTCCCTCTGGGACACTGGGAAACCCGCCCGCTCTGGGATACTGGGATAATGTGCCCCCGCTCTGGGGCACTGGGAAATCTGCCCACTGTGGGACACTGGGAAACACACCCGCTCTGGGACAGTGGGATACCTGCCCGCTCTAGGAAACCCACCCACTCTGGGACACTGGTAAACCCACCCGCTCTGGGACACTGGGAACCCCATCCGCTCTGGGACACTGTGATAAGCTGCCCCCGCTCTGGGACACTGGGAAACCTGCACGATCTGCGACACTAGGAATCCCGCCCACTCTGGGACACAGGGAAACCCGCCCGCTCTGGGACATTGGGAATCTCGCCCACTCTGGTACCCAGGGAAATTTCCCACTGCTCTGGGACACTGGGAAACCCGCCAGGCTGGTATGCAGGGAAATCTCCCATTGCTCTGGGACACTGGGAAGCCCGCCTGCTCCGGAACACTGGGAAACACGCCCGCTCTGGAACACTGGGAAACCCGTCCGCTCTGGGAAATCCGCCCGCTCTGTGACACTGGTAAACTCACCCGCTCTGGGACACTGGGAAACCAACCCACTCTGGGATACTGGGATAACCCGCCCCCGCTCTAAGACACTGGGAAACCCTGCCCGCTCTGTGAAACTGGGAAACACACCCGTTCTGGGACAGTGGGAAACCCACTCCTGCTCTGGGACACAGGGAAACCCCAGCCGGGCAGAGACTCTGGGAAACTCACTCCCTCTGGGATACTGGGAAACAGCCCGCTGTGGGAAATGGGGAAACCCGCTGGCTCTGGGAAACACACCCGCTCTGGGACACTGCGAAACCCGCCAGGTCGGGAACACTGGGGAACCCGCCCGCTCTGGGAAACCCACCTGCTCTGGGACACTGGGAAATCTGCCTGCTCTGGGACAGTGGGAAACCCACCCATTCTTGGGCACTGGGAAACCCGCCGCTGTGGGACACTGGGAAAACCTGTCCGCTCTGGGACACTGGAAAGCCGCTCTGGGACACTGGGACACCTGTCCGATCTGGATGACTGGGATACCCTGCCCATTCTGGCACACTGGGAAACCTGCCTGCTCTGGGACAAAACATCCACTCTGAGACACTGGGAAATCCACCCGTTCTGGGACACTGGGAACCCGCCCCCACTCTGGGACACTGGGAAACCCGCCCGCTCTGGGAATCCCACCGCTGTGGGACACTGGGAAAACCTGTCCGCTCTGGGACACTGGAAAGTCGCTCTGCGACACTGGGACACCTGCCGATCTGGGTGACTGGGATACCCTGCCCATTCTGGCACACTGGAAAACCTGCCTGCTCTGGGACAAAACATCCCACTCTGAGACACTGGGAAAGCCACCTGTTCTGGGACACTGGGAAACCCGCCCCCCCACTCTGGGACACTGGGAAACCCCGTCCGTTCTGGGACACTGGGAAATTCATGTGCTCTGGGGCACTGGGAAACACGTCTGCTGTGGGACACTGGGAAACACGCCCGCTCTGGAACAGTGGGAAACCCACCCGTTCTGGGACACTGGGAAACCCGCCCGCTCTGGGAAACCTGCCCACTCGGGGACACTGGTAAACCCACCCACTCTGGGATACTGGGAAACCCACCCACTCTGGGATACTGGGATAATGTGCCCCCGCTCTGGGGCACTGGGAAATCTGCCCGCTCTGGGACACTGGGAAACCTGCCCACTCTGGGAAACTCGCCCGCTTTGGGACACGAGAAAAGCTACTCCCCCAGGGACACTGGGAAACAGCCTGCTGTGGGAAACGGGGAAACCTGCTGGCTCTGGGAAACACGCCCTCTCTGGGACACTGGGAAACCCCACCCGCTCTGGGAAACTCGCCCGCTCTTGGACACGAGTAAATTCGCTCCCTCTGGGACACTGGGAAACCCGCCCGCTCTGGGAAACCTGCCCACTCGGGGACACTGGTAAACCCACCCACTCTGGGATACTGGGAAACCCACCCACTCTGGGATACTGGGATAATGTGCCCCCGCTCTGGGGCACTGGGAAATCTGCCCACTGTGGGACACTGGGAAACACACCCGCTCTGGGACAGTGGGATACCTGCCCGCTCTAGGAAACCCACCCACTCTGGGACACTGGTAAACCCACCCGCTCTGGGACACTGGGAACCCCATCCGCTCTGGGACACTGGGATAAGCCGCCCCCGCTCTGGGACACTGGGAAACCTGCCCGATCTGCGACACTGGAAATCCCGCCCACTCTGGGACACAGGGAAACCCGCCCGCTCTGGGACATTGGGAAACTCGCCCACTCTGGTACCCAGTGAAATCTCCTACTGCTCTGGGACACTGGGAAACCCGCCAGGCTGGTATGCAGGGAAATCTCCCATTGCTCTGGGACACTGGGAAGCCCGCCTGCTCCGGAACACTGGGAAACACGCCCGCTCTGGAACACTGGGAAACCCGTCCGCTCTGGGAAATCCGCCCGCTCTGTGACACTGGTAAACTCACCCGCTCTGGGACACTGGGAAACCAACCCACTCTGGGATACTGGGATAACCCGCCCCCGCTCTAAGACACTGGGAAACCCTGCCCGCTCTGTGAAACTGGGAAACACACCCGTTCTGGGACAGTGGGAAACCCACTCCTGCTCTGGGACACAGGGAAACCCCAGCCGGGCAGAGACTCTGGGAAACTCACTCCCTCTGGTATACTGGGAAACAGCCCGCTGTGGGAAATGGGGAAACCCGCTGGCTCTGGGAAACACACCCGCTCTGGGACACTGCGAAACCCGCCAGGTCGGGAACACTGGGGAACCCGCCCGCTCTGGGAAACCCACCTGCTCTGGGACAGTGGGAAACCCACCCATTCTTGGGCACTGGAAAACCCGCCGCTGTGGGACACTGGGAAAACCTGTCCGCTCTGGGACACTGGAAAGCCGCTCTGGGACACTGGGACACCTGTCCGATCTGGATGACTGGGATACCCTGCCCATTCTGGCACACTGGGAAAACTGCCTGCTCTGGGACAAAACATCCACTCTGAGACACTGGGAAATCCACCCGTTCTGGGACACTGGGAACCACCCCCCCATTCTGGGACACTGGGAAACCCGCCCGCTCTGGGAATCCCACCGCTGTGCGACACTGGGAAAACCTGTCCGCTCTGGGACACTGGAAAGTCGCTCTGCGACACTGGGACACCTGTCCGATCTGGGTGACTGGGATACCCTGCCCATTCTGGCACACTGGAAAACCTGCCTGCTCTGGGACAAAACATCCCACTCTGAGACACTGGGAAAGCCACCTGTTCTGGGACACTGGGAAACCCGCCCCCCCACTCTGGGACACTGGGAAACCCCGTCCGTTCTGGGACACTGGGAAATTCATGTGCTCTGGGGCACTGGGAAACACGTCTGCTGTGGGACACTGGGAAACACGCCCGCTCTGGAACAGTGGGAAACCCACCCGTTCTGGGACACTGGGAAACCCGCCCGCTCTGGGAAACCTGCCCACTCGGGGACACTGGTAAACCCACCCACTCTGGGATACTGGGAAACCCACCCACTCTGGGATACTGGGATAATGTGCCCCCGCTCTGGGACACTGGGAAAACCCGCCCACTCTGGGACACTGGGAAACCCACCCACTGAGGGACACTGGGAAACCCGCCCGCACTGGACACTGGGAAAACTGCCCACTCTGGGACACTGGGAAACCCACCCACTCTGGGACACTGGTATCAGGCCCTGCTCTGGGACACTGGGAAACTCGCCCGCACTGGAACACTTGGAAAGCTGCCCGCTCTGGGACACTGGGAAACCTGCCCACTCTGGGAAACTCGCCCGCTTTGGGACACGAGAAAAGCTACTCCCCCAGGGACACTGGGAAACAGCCTGCTGTGGGAAACGGGGAAACCTGCTGGCTCTGGGAAACACGCCCTCTCTGGGACACTGGGAAACCCCACCCGCTCTGGGAAACTCGCCAGCTCTTGGACACGAGTAAATTCGCTCCCTCTGGGACACTGGGAAACCCGCCCGCTCTGGGAAACCTGCCCACTCGGGGACACTGGTAAACCCACCCACTCTGGGATACTGGGAAACCCACCCACTCTGGGATACTGGGATAATGTGCCCCCGCTCTGGGGCACTGGGAAATCTGCCTACTGTGGGACACTGGGAAACACACCCGCTCTGGGACAGTGGGATACCTGCCCGCTCTAGGAAACCCACCCACTCTGGGACACTGGTAAACCTACCCGCTCTGGGACACTGGGAACCCCATCCGCTCTGGGACACTGGGATAAGCCGCCCCCGCTCTGGGACACTGGGAAACCTGCCCGATCTGCGACACTGGAAATCCCGCCCACTCTGGGACACAGGGAAACCCGCCCGCTCTGGGACATTGGGAAACTCGCCCACTCTGGTACCCAGGGAAATCTCCCACTGCTCTGGGACACTGGGAAACCCGCCAGGCTGGTAAGCAGGGAAATCTCCCATTGCTCTGGGACACTGGGAAGCCCGCCTGCTCCGGAACACTGGGAAACACGCCCGCTCTGGAACACTGGGAAACCCGTCCGCTCTGGGAAATCCGCCCGCTCTGTGACACTGGTAAACTCACCCGCTCTGGGACACTGGGAAACCAACCCACTCTGGGATACTGGGATAACCCGCCCCCGCTCTAAGACACTGGGAAACCCTGCCCGCTCTGTGAAACTGGGAAACACACCCGTTCTGGGACAGTGGGAAACCCACTCCTGCTCTGGGACACAGGGAAACCCCAGCCGGGCAGAGACTCTGGGAAACTCACTCCCTCTGGTATACTGGGAAACAGCCCGCTGTGGGAAATGGGGAAACCCGCTGGTTCTGGGAAACACACCCGCTCTGGGACACTGCGAAACCCGCCAGGTCGGGAACACTGGGGAACCCGCCCGCTCTGGGAAACCCACCTGCTCTGGGACAGTGGGAAACCCACCCATTCTTGGGCACTGGAAAACCCGCCGCTGTGGGACACTGGGAAAACCTGTCCGCTCTGGGACACTGGAAAGCCGCTCTGGGACACTGGGACACCTGTCCGATCTGGATGACTGGGATACTCTGCCCATTCTGGCACACTGGGAAACCTGCCTGCTCTGCGACAAAACATCCACTCTGAGACACTGGGAAATCCACCCGTTCTGGGACACTGGGAACCCCCCCCCCCCACTCTGGGACACTGGGAAACCCGCCCGCTCTGGGAATCCCACCGCTGTGGGACACTGGGAAAACCTGTCCGCTCTGGGACACTGGAAAGTCGCTCTGCGACACTGGGACACCTGTCCGATCTGGGTGACTGGGATACCCTGCCCATTCTGGCACACTGGAAAACCTGCCTGCTCTGGGACAAAACATCCCACTCTGAGACACTGGGAAAGCCACCTGTTCTGGGACACTGGGAAACCCGCCCCCCCACTCTGGGACACTGGGAAACCCCGTCCGTTCTGGGACACTGGGAAATTCATGTGCTCTGGGGCACTGGGAAACACGTCTGCTGTGGGACACTGGGAAACACGCCCGCTCTGGAACAGTGGGAAACCCACCCGTTCTGGGACACTGGGAAACCCGCCCGCTCTGGGAAACCTGCCCACTCGGGGACACTGGTAAACCCACCCACTCTGGGATACTGGGAAACCCACCCACTCTGGGATACTGGGATAATGTGCCCCCGCTCTGGGACACTGGGAAAACCCGCCCACTCTGGGACACTGGGAAACCCACCCACTGAGGGACACTGGGAAACCCGCCCGCACTGGACACTGGGAAAACTGCCCACTCTGGGACACTGGGAAACCCACCCACTCTGGGACACTGGTATCAGGCCCTGCTCTGGGACACTGGGAAACTCGCCCGCACTGGAACACTTGGAAAGCTGCCCGCTCTGGGACACTGGGAAACCTGCCCACTCTGGGAAACTCGCCCGCTTTGGGACACGAGAAAAGCTACTCCCCCAGGGACACTGGGAAACAGCCTGCTGTGGGAAACGGGGAAACCTGCTGGCTCTGGGAAACACGCCCTCTCTGGGACACTGGGAAACCCCACCCGCTCTGGGAAACTCGCCAGCTCTTGGACACGAGTAAATTCGCTCCCTCTGGGACACTGGGAAACCCGCCCGCTCTGGGAAACCTGCCCACTCGGGGACACTGGTAAACCCACCCACTCTGGGATACTGGGAAACCCACCCACTCTGGGATACTGGGATAATGTGCCCCCGCTCTGGGGCACTGGGAAATCTGCCTACTGTGGGACACTGGGAAACACACCCGCTCTGGGACAGTGGGATACCTGCCCGCTCTAGGAAACCCACCCACTCTGGGACACTGGTAAACCCACCCGCTCTGGGACACTGGGAACCCCATCCGCTCTGGGACACTGGGATAAGCCGCCCCCGCTCTGGGACACTGGGAAACCTGCCCGATCTGCGACACTGGAAATCCCGCCCACTCTGGGACACAGGGAAACCCGCCCGCTCTGGGACATTGGGAAACTCGCCCACTCTGGTACCCAGGGAAATCTCCCACTGCTCTGGGACACTGGGAAACCCGCCAGGCTGGTATGCAGGGAAATCTCCCATTGCTCTGGGACACTGGGAAGCCCGCCTGCTCCGGAACACTGGGAAACACGCCCGCTCTGGAACACTGGGAAACCCGTCCGCTCTGGGAAATCCGCCCGCTCTGTGACACTGGTAAACTCACCCGCTCTGGGACACTGGGAAACCAACCCACTCTGGGATACTGGGATAACCCGCCCCCGCTCTAAGACACTGGGAAACCCTGCCCGCTCTGTGAAACTGGGAAACACACCCGTTCTGGGACAGTGGGAAACCCACTCCTGCTCTGGGACACAGGGAAACCCCAGCCGGGCAGAGACTCTGGGAAACTCACTCCCTCTGGTATACTGGGAAACAGCCCGCTGTGGGAAATGGGGAAACCCGCTGGCTCTGGGAAACACACCCGCTCTGGGACACTGCGAAACCCGCCAGGTCGGGAACACTGGGGAACCCGCCCGCTCTGGGAAACCCACCTGCTCTGGGACACTGGGAAATCTGCCTGCTCTGGGACAGTGGGAAACCCACCCATTCTTGGGCACTGGAAAACCCGCCGCTGTGGGACACTGGGAAAACCTGTCCGCTCTGGGACACTGGAAAGCCGCTCTGGGACACTGGGACACCTGTCCGATCTGGATGACTGGGATACCCTGCCCATTCTGGCACACTGGGAAACCTGCCTGCTCTGGGACAAAACATCCACTCTGAGACACTGGGAAATCCACCCGTTCTGGGACACTGGGAACCCCCCCCCCCCCACTCTGGGACACTGGGAAACCCGCCCGCTCTGGGAATCCCACCGCTGTGGGACACTGGGAAAACCTGTCCGCTCTGGGACACTGGAAAGTCGCTCTGCGACACTGGGACACCTGTCCGATCTGGGTGACTGGGATACCCTGCCCATTCTGGCACACTGGAAAACCTGCCTGCTCTGGGACAAAACATCCCACTCTGAGACACTGGGAAAGCCACCTGTTCTGGGACACTGGGAAACCCGCCCCCCCACTCTGGGACACTGGGAAACCCCGTCCGTTCTGGGACACTGGGAAATTCATGTGCTCTGGGGCACTGGGAAACACGTCTGCTGTGGGACACTGGGAAACACGCCCGCTCTGGAACAGTGGGAAACCCACCCGTTCTGGGACACTGGGAAACCCGCCCGCTCTGGGAAACCTGCCCACTCGGGGACACTGGTAAACCCACCCACTCTGGGATACTGGGAAACCCACCCACTCTGGGATACTGGGATAATGTGCCCCCGCTCTGGGACACTGGGAAAACCCGCCCACTCTGGGACACTGGGAAACCCACCCACTGAGGGACACTGGGAAACCCGCCCGCACTGGACACTGGGAAAACTGCCCACTCTGGGACACTGGGAAACCCACCCACTCTGGGACACTGGTATCAGGCCCTGCTCTGGGACACTGGGAAACTCGCCCGCACTAGAACACTTGGAAAGCTGCCCGCTCTGGGACACTGGGAAACCTGCCCACTCTGGGAAACTCGCCCGCTTTGGGACACGAGAAAAGCTACTCCCCCAGGGACACTGGGAAACAGCCTGCTGTGGGAAACGGGGAAACCTGCTGGCTCTGGGAAACACGCCCTCTCTGGGACACTGGGAAACCCCACCCGCTCTGGGAAACTCGCCCGCTCTTGGACACGAGTAAATTCGCTCCCTCTGGGACACTGGGAAACCCGCCCGCTCTGGGAAACCTGCCCACTCGGGGACACTGGTAAACCCACCCACTCTGGGATACTGGGAAACCCACCCACTCTGGGATACTGGGATAATGTGCCCCCGCTCTGGGGCACTGGGAAATCTGCCCACTGTGGGACACTGGGAAACACACCCGCTCTGGGACAGTGGGATACCTGCCCGCTCTAGGAAACCAACCCACTCTGGGACACTGGTAAACCCACCCGCTCAGGGACACTGGGAACCCCATCCGCTCTGGGACACTGGGATAAGCCGCCCCCGCTCTGGGACACTGGGAAACCTGCCCGATCTGCGACACTGGAAATCCCGCCCACTCTGGGACACAGGGAAACCCGCCCGCTCTGGGACATTGGGAAACTCGCCCACTCTGGTACCCAGTGAAATCTGCCACTGCTCTGGGACACTGGGAAACCCGCCAGGCTGGTATGCAGGGAAATCTCCCATTGCTCTGGGACACTGGGAAGCCCGCCTGCTCCGGAACACTGGGAAACACGCCCGCTCTGGAACACTGGGAAACCCGTCCGCTCTGGGAAATCCGCCCGCTCTGTGACACTGGTAAACTCACCCGCTCTGGGACACTGGGAAACCCACCCACTCTGGGATACTGGGATAACCCGCCCCCGCTCTAAGACACTGGGAAACCCTGCCCGCTCTGTGAAACTGGGAAACACACACGTTCTGGGACAGTGGGAAACCCACTCCTGCTCTGGGACACAGGGAAACCCCAGTCGGGCAGAGACTCTGGGAAACTCACTCCCTCTGGGATACTGGGAAACAGCCCGCTGTGGGAAATGGGGAAACCCGCTGGCTCTGGGAAACACACCCGCTCTGGGACACTGCGAAACCCGCCAGGTCGGGAACACTGGGGAACCCGCCCGCTCTGGGAAACCCACCTGCTCTGGGACACTGGGAAATCTGCCTGCTCTGGGACAGTGGGAAACCCACCCATTCTTGGGCACTGGGAAACCCGCCGCTGTGGGACACTGGGAAAACCTGTCCGCTCTGGGACACTGGAAAGCCGCTCTGGGACACTGGGACACCTGTCCGATCTGGATGACTGGGATACCCTGCCCATTCTGGCACACTGGGAAACCTGCCTGCTCTGGGACAAAACATCCACTCTGAGACACTGGGAAATCCACCCGTTCTGGGACACTGGGAACCCCCCCCACTCTGGGACACTGGGAAACCCGCCCGCTCTGGGAAACCCACCGCTGTGGGACACTGGGAAAACCTGTCCGCTCTGGGACACTGGAAAGTCGCTCTGCGACACTGGGACACCTGTCCGATCTGGGTGACTGGGATACCCTGCCCATTCTGGCACACTGGAAAACCTGCCTGCTCTGGGACATAACATCCCACTCTGAGACACTGGGAAACCCACCTGTTCTGGGACACTGGGAAACCCGCCCCCCCCCACTCTGGGACACTGGGAAACCCGCCCGCTCTGGGAAACCTGCCCGCTCGGGGACACTGGTAAACCCACCCACTCTGGGATACTGGGAAACCCACCCACTCTGTGATACTGGGATAATGTGCCCCCTCTCTGGGACACTGGGAAAACCCGCCCACTCTGGGACACTAGGAAACCCGCCCACTCTGGGACAGTGGGAAACCCGCCCGCACTGGACACTGGGAAAACTGCCCACTCTGGGACACTGGGAAACCCACCCACTCTGGGACACTGGTATCAGGCCCTGCTCTGGGACACTGGGATACTCGCCCGCACTGGGACACTGGGAAACCCGGCTGCTCTGGGACACTGGAAAACCCGCCCACTCTGTGACACTGGGAAATCGCCCTTGGACACTGGGAAACCCGGCAGCTCTGGGACACTGGGAAACCCACCCACTCTGTGACACTGGGTAATCGCCCTGGGACATTGGGAAACTCACCCACTCTGGTATGCAGGGAACCCGTCATTGCTCTGGGACACTGGGAAACCCGTCTGCTCTGGGTGACTGGGATACCATGCTCAGTCTCGGACACTGGGAAACCCCGACCGCTCTGGGAAACTCACCTGATCTGGGACACTAGTAAACCCACTCCCTCTGGGACACTGGGAACTAGCCCGCTGTGGGAAACGGTGAAACCAGCTGGCTCTGGGAAACACGTCCGCTCTGGGGCATTGGGAAACCCGCCCACTCTGGCACACTGGGAAACTCCGCCTGCTCTGGGAAACTCGCCCGCTCTGGGACACTAGGAAACCCATTCCCATTAGTACACTGGGTAACACGCCCGCTCTGGGACATTGGGAAACACGCCTGCTCTGGGACACTGGGAAACCCACCCGCTCAGGGGCACTGGAAATCCCACCCACTGTGTTACACTGAGATAACCCGCACCTGCTCTGGGTCACAGGGAAACACCGTCATCTCAGAGACACTGGGAAACCCACCTGCTCTGGGGCACTGGGAAACATGCCCGCTCTGGGATACTGGAATACCCGCCCACTCGGGGACACTGGGAAACTCGCCTGCTCTGGGACTCTGGGACACTGGGAAACACGCCCGTTCTGAAACACTGGGAAACCCGTCCGCTATGGGAAACCCGCCCACTCTGTGGCACTGGTAAACCCACCCGCTCTGGGACACTGGGAAACCCACCCACTCTGGGATACTGGGATAACCCGCCCCCGCTCTAAGACACTGGGAAACCCTGCCCGCTCTGTGAAACTGGGAAACACACCCGTTCTGGGACACTGGGAAACCCACCCCTGCTCTGGGACACAGGGAAACCCCAGCCGGGCAGAGACTCTGGCAAACTCACTCCCTCTGGGATACTGGGAAACAGCCCGCTGTGGGAAACGGGGAAACCCGCTGCCTCTGGGAAACACACCCGCTCTGGGACACTGCGAAACCCACCAGGTCTGGGACACTGGGAAACCCGCCCACTCTGGAAAACCTGCCCGCTCGGGGACACTGGTAAACCCACCCACTTTGGGATACTGGGAAACCCACCCTCTCTGGGATACTGGGATAATGTGCCCCCGCTCTGGGGCACTGGGAAATCTGCCCGCTGTGGGACACTGGGAATCACACCCGCTCTGGGACAGTGGGATACCTGCCCGCTCTAGGAAACCCACCCACTCTGGGACACTGGTAAACCCACCCGCTCTGGGACACTGGGAACCCCATCCGCTCTGGGACACTGTGATAAGCTGCCCCCGCTCTGGGACACTGGGAAACCTGCACGATCTGCGACACTAGGAATCCCGCCCACTCTGGGACACAGGGAAACCCGCCCGCTCTGGGACATTGGGAAACTCGCCCACTCTGGTACCCAGGGAAATTTCCCACTGCTCTGGGACACTGGGAAACCCGCCAGGCTGGTATGCAGGGAAATCTCCCATTGCTCTGGGACACTGGGAAGCCCGCCTGCTCCGGAACACTGGGAAACACGCCCGCTCTGGAACACTGGGAAACCCGTCCGCTCTGGGAAATCCGCCCGCTCTGTGACACTGGTAAACTCACCCGCTCTGGGACACTGGGAAACCAACCCACTCTGGGATACTGGGATAACCCGCCCCCGCTCTAAGACACTGGGAAACCCTGCCCGCTCTGTGAAACTGGGAAACACACCCGTTCTGGGACAGTGGGAAACCCACTCCTGCTCTGGGACACAGGGAAACCCCAGCCGGGCAGAGACTCTGGGAAACTCACTCCCTCTGGGATACTGGGAAACAGCCCGCTGTGGGAAATGGGGAAACCCGCTGGCTCTGGGAAACACACCCGCTCTGGGACACTGCGAAACCCGCCAGGTCGGGAACACTGGGGAACCCGCCCGCTCTGGGAAACCCACCTGCTCTGGGACACTGGGAAATCTGCCTGCTCTGGGACAGTGGGAAACCCACCCATTCTTGGGCACTGGGAAACCCGCCGCTGTGGGACATTGGGAAAACCTGTCCGCTCTGGGACACTGGAAAGCCGCTCTGGGACACTGGGACACCTGTCCGATCTGGATGACTGGGATACCCTGCCCATTCTGGCACACTGGGAAACCTGCCTGCTCTGGGACAAAACATCCACTCTGAGACACTGGGAAATCCACCCGTTCTGGGACACTGGGAACCCCCCCCCCACTCTGGGACACTGGGAAACCCGCCCGCTCTGGGAAACCCACCGCTGTGGGACACTGGGAAAACCTGTCCGCTCTGGGACACTGGAAAGTCGCTCTGCGACACTGGGACACCTGTCCGATCTCGGTGACTGGGATACCCTGCCCATTCTGGCACACTGGAAAACCTGCCTGCTCTGGGACATAACATCCCACTCTGAGACACTGGGAAACCCACCTGTTCTGGGACACTGGGAAACCCGCCCCCCCACTCTGGGACACTGGGAAACCCGCCCGCTCTGGGAAACCTGCCCGCTCGGGGACACTGGTAAACCCACCCACTCTGGGATACTGGGAAACCCACCCACTCTGTGATACTGGGATAATGTGCCCCCTCTCTGGGACACTGGGAAAACCCGCCCACTCTGGGACACTGGGAAACCCGCCCACTCTGGGACAGTGGGAAACCCGCCCGCACTGGACACTGGGAAAACTGCCCACTCTGGGACTCTGGGAAACCCACCCACTCTGGGACACTGGTATCAGGCCCTGCTCTGGGACACTGGGATACTCGCCCGCACTGGGACACTGGGAAACCCGGCTGCTCTGGGACACTGGAAAACCCGCCCACTCTGTGACACTGGGAAATCGCCCTTGGACACTGGGAAACCCGGCAGCTCTGGGACACTGGGAAACCCACCCACTCTGTGACACTGGGTAATCGCCCTGGGACATTGGGAAACTCACCCACTCTGGTATGCAGGGAACCCGTCATTGCTCTGGGACACTGGGAAACCCGTCTGCTCTGGGTGACTGGGATACCATGCTCAGTCTCGGACACTGGGAAACCCCGACCGCTCTGGGAAACTCGCCTGATCTGGGACACTAGTAAACCCACTGCCTCTGGGACACTGGGAACTAGCCCGCTGTGGGAAACGGTGAAACCAGCTGGCTCTGGGAAACACGTCCGCTCTGGGGCATTGGGAAACCCGCCCACTCTGGCACACTGGGAAACTCCGCCTGCTCTGGGAAACTCGCCCGCTCTGGGACACTAGGAAACCCATTCCCATTGGTACACTGGGTAACACGCCCGCTCTGGGACATTGGGAAACACGCCTGCTCTGGGACACTGGGAAACCCACCCGCTCAGGGGCACTGGAAATCCCACCCACTGTGTTACACTAAGATAACCCGCACCTGCTCTGGGTCACAGGGAAACACCGTCATCTCAGAGACACTGGGAAACCCACCTGCTCTGGGGCACTGGGAAACATGCCCGCTCTGGGATACTGGAATACCCGCCCACTCGGGGACACTGGGAAACTCGCCTGCTCTGGGACTCTGGGAAACACGCCCGCTCTGAAACACTGGGAAACCCGTCCGATATGGGAAACCCGCCCACTCTGTGGCACTGGTAAACCCACCCGCTCTGGGACACTGGGAAACCCACCCACTCTGGGATACTGGGATAACCCGCCCCCGCTCTAAGACACTGGCAAACCCTGCCCGCTCTGTGAAACATGGAAACACACCCGTTCTGGGACACTGGGAAACCCACCCCTGCTCTGGGACACAGGGAAACCCCAGCCGGGCAGAGACTCTGGCAAACTCACTCCCTCTGGGATACTGGGAAACAGCCCGCTGTGGGAAACGGGGAAACCCGCTGGCTCTGGGAAACACACCCGCTCTGGGACACTGCGAAACCCACCAGGTCTGGGACACTGGGAAACCCGCCCACTCTGGAAAACCTGCCCGCTCGGGGACACTGGTAAACCCACCCACTTTGGGATACTGGGAAACCCACCCTCTCTGGGATACTGGGATAATGTGCCCCCGCTCTGGGGCATTGGGAAATCTGCCCGCTGTGGGACACTGGGAAACACACCCGCTCTGGGACAGTGGGATACCTGCCCGCTCTAGGAAACCCACCCACTCTGGGACACTGGTAAACCCACCCGCTCTGGGACACTGGGAACCCCATCCGCTCTGGGACACTGTAATAAGCTGCCCCCGCTCTGGGACACTGGGAAACCTGCCCGATCTGCGACACTAGGAATCCCGCCCACTCTGGGACACAGGGAAACCCGCCCGCTCTGGGACATTGGGAAACTCGCCCACTCTGGTACCCAGGGAAATTTCCCACTGCTCTGGGACACTGGGAAATCCGCCAGGCTGGTATGCAGGGAAATCTCCCACTGCTCTTGAACACTGGGAAGCTCGCCTGCTCTGGAACACTGGGAAACACACCCACTCTGGAACACTGGGAAACCCGTCCGCTCTGGGAAACCCGCCCGCTCTGTGACACTGGTAAACCCACCCGCTCTGGGACACTGGGAAACCCACCCACTCTGGGATACTGGGATAACCTGCCCCCGCTCTAAGACACTGGGAAACCCTGCCCACTCTGTGAAACTGGGAAACACACCCGTTCTGGGACAGTGGGAAACCCACTCCTGCTCTGGGACACAGGGAAACCCCATCCGCTCTGGGACACTGGGTTAAGCCGCCCCCACTCTGGGACACCGGGAAACCTGCCAGATCGGGACACTGGGAATCACGCCCACTCTGGGACACAGGGAAACCCGCCCGCTCTGGGACTCTGGGACACTGGGAAACACGCCCGTTCTGAAACACTGGGAAACCCGTCCGCTATGGGAAACCCGCCCACTCTGTGGCACTGGTAAACCCACCCGCTCTGGGACACTGGGAAACCCACCCACTCTGGGATACTGGGATAACCCGCCCCCGCTCTAAGACACTGGGAAACCCTGCCCGCTCTGTGAAACTGGGAAACACACCCGTTCTGGGACACTGGGAAACCCACCCCTGCTCTGGGACACAGGGAAACCCCAGCCGGGCAGAGACTCTGGCAAACTCACTCCCTCTGGGATACTGGGAAACAGCCCGCTGTGGGAAACGGGGAAACCCGCTGGCTCTGGGAAACACACCCGCTCTGGGACACTGCGAAACCCACCAGGTCTGGGACACTGGGAAACCCGCCCACTCTGGAAAACCTGGCCGCTCGGGGACACTGGTAAACCCACCCACTTTGGGATACTGGGAAACCCACCCTCTCTGGGATACTGGGATAATGTGCCCCCGCTCTGGGGCACTGGGAAATCTGCCCGCTGTGGGACACTGGGAAACACACCCGCTCTGGGACAGTGGGATACCTGCCCGCTCTAGGAAACCCACCCACTCTGGGACACTGGTAAACCCACCCGCTCTGGGACACTGGGAACCCCATCCGCTCTGGGACACTGTGATAAGCTGCCCCCGCTCTGGGACACTGGGAAACCTGCACGATCTGCGACACTAGGAATCCCGCCCACTCTGGGACACAGGGAAACCCGCCCGCTCTGGGACATTGGGAAACTCGCCCACTCTGGTACCCAGGGAAATTTCCCACTGCTCTGGGACACTGGGAAACCCGCCAGGCTGGTATGCAGGGAAATCTCCCATTGCTCTGGGACACTGGGAAGCCCGCCTGCTCCGGAACACTGGGAAACACGCCCGATCTGGAACACTGGGAAACCCGTCCGCTCTGGGAAATCCGCCCGCTCTGTGACACTGGTAAACTCACCCGCTCTGGGACACTGGGAAACCAACCCACTCTGGGATACTGGGATAACCCGCCCCCGCTCTAAGACACTGGGAAACCCTGCCCGCTCTGTGAAACTGGGAAACACACCCGTTCTGGGACAGTGGGAAACCCACTCCTGCTCTGGGACACAGGGAAACCCCAGCCGGGCAGAAACTCTGGGAAACTCACTCCCTCTGGGATACTGGGAAACAGCCCGCTGTGGGAAATGGGGAAACCCGCTGGCTCTGGGAAACACACCCGCTCTGGGACACTGCGAAACCCGCCAGGTCGGGAACACTGGGGAACCCGCCCGCTCTGGGAAACCCACCTGCTCTGGGACACTGGGAAATCTGCCTGCTCTGGGACAGTGGGAAACCCACCCATTCTTGGGCACTGGGAAACCCGCCGCTGTGGGACACTGGGAAAACCTGTCCGCTCTGGGACACTGGAAAGCCGCTCTGGGACACTGGGACACCTGTCCGATCTGGATGACTGGGATACCCTGCCCATTCTGGCACACTGGGAAACCTGCCTGCTCTGGGACAAAACATCCACTCTGAGACACTGGGAAATCCACCCGTTCTGGGACACTGGGAACCCGCCCCCCACTCTGGGACACTGGGAAACCCGCCCGCTCTGGGAAACCCACCGCTGTGGGACACTGGGAAAACCTGTCCGCTCTGGGACACTGGAAAGTCGCTCTGCGACACTGGGACACCTGTCCGATCTCGGTGACTGGGATATCCTGCCCATTCTGGCACACTGGAAAACCTGCCTGCTCTGGGACATAACATCCCACTCTGAGACACTGGGAAACCCACCTGTTCTGGGACACTGGGAAACCCGCCCCCCCACTCTGGGACACTGGGAAACCCGCCCGCTCTGGGAAACCTGCCCGCTCGGGGACACTGGTAAACCCACCCAATCTGGGATACTGGGAAACCCACCCACTCTGTGATACTGGGATAATGTGCCCCCTCTCTGGGACACTGGGAAAACCCGCCCACTCTGGGACACTGGGAAACCCGCCCACTCTGGGACAGTGGGAAACCCGCCCGCACTGGACACTGGGAAAACTGCCCACTCTGGGACTCTGGGAAACCCACCCACTCTGGGACACTGGTATCAGGCCCTGCTCTGGGACACTGGGATACTCGCTCGCACTGGGACACTGGGAAACCCGGCTGCTCTGGGACACTGGAAAACCCGCCCACTCTGTGACACTGGGAAATCGCCCTTGGACACTGGGAAACCCGGCAGCTCTGGGACACTGGGAAACCCACCCACTCTGTGACACTGGGTAATCGCCCTGGGACATTGGGAAACTCACCCACTCTGGTATGCAGGGAACCCGTCATTGCTCTGGGACACTGGGAAACCCGTCTGCTCTGGGTGACTGGGATACCATGCTCAGTCTCGGACACTGGGAAACCCCGACCGCTCTGGGAAACTCGCCTGATCTGGGACACTAGTAAACCCACTCCCTCTGGGACACTGGGAACTAGCCCGCTGTGGGAAACGGTGAAACCAGCTGGCTCTGGGAAACACGTCCGCTCTGGGGCATTGGGAAACCCGCCCACTCTGGCACACTGGGAAACTCCGCCTGCTCTGGGAAACTCGCCCGCTCTGGGACACTAGGAAACCCATTCCCATTGGTACACTGGGTAACACGCCCGCTCTGGGACATTGGGAAACACGCCTGCTCTGGGACACTGGGAAACCCACCCGCTCAGGGGCACTGGAAATCCCACCCACTGTGTTACACTGAGATAACCCGCACCTGCTCTGGGTCACAGGGAAACACCGTCATCTCAGAGACACTGGGAAACCCACCTGCTCTGGGGCACTGGGAAACATGCCCGCTCTGGGATACTGGAATACCCGCCCACTCGGGGACACTGGGAAACTCGCCTGCTCTGGGACTCTGGGACACTGGGAAACACGCCCGCTCTGAAACACTGGGAAACCCGTCCGCTATGGGAAACCCGCCCACTCTGTGGCACTGGTAAACCCACCCGCTTTGGGACACTGGGAAACCCACCCACTCTGGGATACTGGGATAACCCGCCCCCGCTCTAAGACACTGGGAAACCCTGCCCGCTCTGTGAAACTGGGAAACACACCCGTTCTGGGACACTGGGAAACCCACCCCTGCTCTGGGACACAGGGAAACCCCAGCCGGGCAGAGACTCTGGCAAACTCACTCCCTCTGGGATACTGGGAAACAGCCCGCTGTGGGAAACGGGGAAACCCGCTGGCTCTGGGAAACACACCCGCTCTGGGACACTGCGAAACCCACCAGGTCTGGGACACTGGGAAACCCGCCCACTCTGGAAAACCTGCCCGCTCGGGGACACTGGTAAACCCACCCACTTTGGGATACTGGGAAACCCACCCTCTCTGGGATACTGGGATAATGTGCCCCTTCTCTGGGACACTGGGAAAACCCGCCCACTCTGGGACACTGGGAAACCCGCCCACTCTGGGACAGTGGGAAACCCGCCCGCACTGGGCACTGGGAAAACTGCCCACTCTGGGACACTGGGAAACCCACCCACTCTGGGACACTGGTATCAGGCCCTACTCTGGGACACTGGGAAACTCGCCCGCACTGGGACACTGGGAAACTTGCCGGCTCTGGGAAACTTGGAATCCTGTCCGCTCTGGGACACTGGGAAAACCGCCCGCTCTGGGACAGTGGGAAACCCGCCCGCACTGGAACACTTGGAAAGCTGCCCGCTCTGGGACACTGGGAAACCTGCCCGCTCTGGGAAACTCGCCCGCTTTGGGACACGAGGAAAGCTACTCCCCCAGGGACACTGGGAAACAGCCTGCTGTGGGAAACGGGGAAACCTGCTGGCTCTGGGAAACACGCCATCTCTGGGACACTGGTAAACCCCACCCGCTCTGGGAAACTCGCCCGCTCTTGGACACTAGTAAATTCACTCCCTCTGGGACACTGGGAAACCCACCCGCTCTGGGACACCGGGTAACCTGCTCGCTCTGGTACACTGGGAAAGACGCCTGCTCTGGTACATTGCGATAACCGCCCCCGCTCTGGGAAACAGGGCGACCCCGTCCGCTGAGAAACACTGGGAAACCCACGTGCTCTGGGACACTGGGAAAGCCACCCGCTCTGGGAAACTTGCCCACTTTGGGACACGAGGAAACCTGCTCTCTCTGGGGCACTGCGAAACAGCCCGCTGTGGGAAACGGGGAATCCCACCAGGTTGGGAACACTAGTTAACACGCCTGCTCTGGGACACTGGGTAACACGCCTGCTCTTGGACACTGGGAAATCGCCCTGGGACACTGGGAAATCACCCTGGGAGACTGGGAAACCCGGCTGCTCTGGGACACTGGAAAACCCGCCCACTCTGTGACACTGGGAAATCGCCCTTGGACACTGGGAAACCCGGCAGCTCTGGGACACTGGGAAACCCACCCACTCTGTGACACTGGGTAATGGCCCTGGGACATTGGGAAACTCACCCACTCTGGTATGCAGGGAAACCGTCATTGCTCTGGGACACTGGGAAACCCGTCTGCTCTGGGTGACTGGGATACCATGCTCAGTCTCGGACACTGGGAAACCCCGACCGCTCTGGGAAACTCGCCTGATCTGGGACACTAGTAAACCCACTCCCTCTGGGACACTGGGAACTAGCCCGCTGTGGGAAACGGTGAAACCAGCTGGCTCTGGGAAACACGTCCGCTCTGGGACATTGGGAAACCCGCCCACTCTGGCACACTGGGAAATGCCGCCTGCTCTGGGAAACTCGCCCGCTCTGGGACACTAGGAAACCCATTCCCATTGATACACTGGGTAACACGCTAGCTCTGGGACATTGGGAACCACGCCTGCTCTGGGACACTGGGAAAACCACCCGCTCAGGGGCACTGGAAATCCCACCCACTGTGTTACACTGAGATAACCCGCCCCTGCTCTGGGTAACAGGGAAACCCCGTCATCTCAGAGACACTGGGAAACCCACCTGCTCTGGGGGACTGGGAAACATGCCCGCTCTGGGATACTGGAATACCCGCCCACTCGGGGACACTGGGAAACTCGCCTGCTCTGGGACTCTGGGACACTGGGAAACACGCCCGCTCTGAAACACTGGGAAACCCGTCCGCTATGGGAAACCCGCCCACTCTGTGGCACTGGTAAACCCACCCGCTCTGGGACACTGGGAAACCCACCCACTCTGGGATACTGGGATAACCCGCCCCCGCTCTAAGACACTGGGAAACCCTGCCCGCTCTGTGAAACTGGGAAACACACCCGTTCTGGGACACTGGGAAACCCACCCCTGCTCTGGGACACAGGGAAACCCCAGCCGGGCAGAGACTCTGGCAAACTCACTCCCTCTGGGATACTGGGAAACAGCCCGCTGTGGGAAACGGGGAAACCCGCTGGCTCTGGGAAACACACCCGCTCTGGGACACTGCGAAACCTACCAGGTCTGGGACACTGGGAAACCCGCCCACTCTGGAAAACCTGCCCGCTCGGGGACACTGGTAAACCCACCCACTTTGGGATACTGGGAAACCCACCCTCTCTGGGATACTGGGATAATGTGCCCCTGCTCTGGGGCACTGGGAAATCTGCCCGCTGTGGGACACTGGGAAACACACCCGCTCTGGGACAGTGGGATACCTGCCCGCTGTAGGAAACCCACCCACTCTGGGACACTGGTAAACCCACCCGCTCTGGGACACTGGGAACCCCATCCGCTCTGGGACACTGGGATAAGCCGCCCCCACTCTGGGACACTGGGAAACCTATCCGATCTGCGACACTAGGAATCCCGCCCACTCTGGGACACAGGGAAACCCGCCCGCTCTGGGACATTGGGCAACTCGCCCACTCTGGTACCCAGGGAAATTTCCCACTGCTCTGGGACACTGGGAAATCCGCCAGGCTGGTATGCAGGGAAATCTCCCACTGCTCTGGGACACTGGGAAGCTCGCCTGCTCTGGAACACTGGGAAACACACCCACTCTGGAACACTGGGAAACCCGTCCGCTCTGGGAAACCCGCCCGCTCTGTGACACTGGTAAACCCACCCGCTCTGGGACACTGGGAAACCCACCCACTCTGGGATACTGGGATAACCTGCCCCCGCTCTAAGACACTGGGAACCCCATCCGCTCTGGGATACTGGGATAAGCCGCCCCCGCTCTGGGACACTGGGAAACCTGCCCGATCTGCGACACTGGGAATCCCGCCCACTCTGGGACACAGGGAAACCCCAGCCGGGCAGAGACTCTGGGAAACTCACTCCCTCTGGGATACTGGGAAATAGCCCGCTGTGGTAAACGGGGAAACCCGCTGGCTCTGGGAAACACACCCGCTCTGGGACACTGCGAAACCCGCCAGGTCTGGAACAATGGGAAACCCGCCCGCTCTGGGAAACCCACCTGCTCTGGGACACTGGGAAATCTGCCTGCTCTGGGACAGTGGGAAACCCACCCATTCTTGGGCACTGGGAAACCCGCCGCTGTTGGACACTGGGAAAACCTGTCCGCTCTGGGACACTGGAAAGCCGCTCTGCGACACTGGGACACCTGTCCGATCTGGGTGACTGGGATGCCCTGCCCATTCTGGCACACTGGAAAACCTGCCTGCTCTGGGACAATACATCCCACTCTGAGACACTGGGAAACCCACCCGTTCTGGGACACTGGGAAACCCACCCGTTCTGGGACACTGGGAAATTCATGTGCTCTGGGGCACTGGGAAACACGTCTGCTGTGGGACACTGGGAAACACGCCCGCTCTGGAACAGTGGGAAACCCACCCGTTCTGGGACACTGGGAAACCCGCCCGCTCTGGGAAACCTGCCCACTCGGGGACACTGATAAACCCACCCACTCTGGGATACTGGGAAACCCACCCACTCTGGGATACTGGGATAATGTGCCCCCGCTCTGGGGCACTGGGAAATCTGCCCGCTGTCGGACACTGGGAAACACACCCGCTCTGGGACAGTGGGAAACCTGCCCGCTCTAGGAAACCCGCCCACTCTGGGACACTGGTAAACCCACCCGCTCTGGGACACTGGGAACCCCATCCGCTCTGGAACAGTGGGATAAGCCGCCCCCGCTCTGGGACACTGGGAAACCTGCCCGATCTAGGACATTGGGAAACTCGACCACTCTGGTACCCAGGGAAATCTCCCACTGCTCTGGGACACTGGGAAACCCGCCCGGGTGGTACGCAGGGAAATCCCCCACTGCTCTGGGACACTGGGAAGCCCGCCCGCTCTGGGACACTGGAAAACACGCCCGCTCTGGAACACTGGGAAACCCGTCCGCTCTGGAAAACCCGCCCGCTCTGTGACACTGGTAAACCCACCCGCTCTGGGACATTGGGAAACCCACCCACTCTGGGATATTGGGATAACCCGCATCCGCTCTAAGACACTGGGAAACCCGCCCACTCTGTGAAACTGGGAAACACACCCGTTCTGGGACACTGGGAAACCTACCCCTGCTCTGGGACACAGGGAAACCCCAGCCGGGCAGAGACTCTGGGAAACTCACACCCTCTGGGATACTGGGAAACAGCCCGCTGTGGGAAACGGGGAAACCCGCTGGCTCTGGGAAACACACCCGCTCTGGGACACTGCGAAACCCGCCAGGTCGGGAACACTGGGAAACCCGCCCGCTCTGGGAAACCCACCGCTGTGGGACACTGGGAAAACCTGTCCGCTCTGGGACACTGGAAAGCCGCTCTGCGACACTGGGACACCTGTCCGATCTGGGTGACTGGGATACCCTGCCCATTCTGGCACACTGGGAAACCTGCCTGCTCTGGGACAAAACATCCACTCTGAGACACTGGGAAATCCACCCGTTCTGGGACACTGGGAAACCCGCCCCCCCCCCACTCTGGGACACTGTGAAACCCGCCCGCTCTGGGAAACCTGCCCGCTCGGAGACACTGGTAAACCGACCCACTCTGGGATACTGGGAAACCCACCCACTCTGGGATACTGGGATAATGTGCCCCCGCTCTGGGACTCTAGGAAAACCCGCCCACTCTGGGACACTGGGAAACCCGCCCACTCTGGGACAGTGGGAAACCCGCCCGCACTGGACACTGGGAAAACTGCCCACTCTGGGACACTGGGAAACCCACCCACTATGGGACACTGGTATCAGGCCCTGCTCTGGGACACTGGGAAACTCGCCCGCTAAGGGACACTGGGAAACTTGCCAGCTCTGGGAAACTCGCCCGCTTTGGGATACGAGGAAAGCTACTCCCCCAGGGACACTGGGAAACAGCCTGCTGTGGGAAACGGGGAAACCTGCTGGATCTGGGAAACACGCCATCTCTGGGACACTGGGAAACCCCACCCGCTCTGGGAAACTCGCCCGCTCTTGGACAAGAGTAAATTCACTCCCTCTGGGACACAGGGACACCCACCCGCTCTGGGACACTGGGAAACCCACTGGCTCTGGGAAACACGCCCGCTCTGGGACACTGGGAAACCTGCCCGCTCTGGGACAGTGGGATACCTGCAATCTCTAGGAAACCCACTCACTCTGGGACACTGGTAAACCCACCCGCTCTGGGACACTGGGAACCCCATCCGCTCTGGGACACTGGGATAAGCCGCCCCCGCTCTGGGACACTGGGAAACCTGCCCGATCTGCGACACTGGGAATCCCGCCGACTCTGGGACATAGGGAAACCCGCCCGCTCTGGGACATTGGGAAACTCGCCCACTCTGGTACCCAGGGAAATTTCCCACTGCTCTGGGACACTGGGAAACCCGCCAGGCTGGTACGCAGAGAAATCTCCCACTGCTCTGGGACATTGGGAAGCTCGCCCGCTCTGGAACACTGGAAAACACGCCCGCTCTGGAACACTGGGAAACCCGTCCGCTCTGGGAAACCCGCCCGCTCTGTGACACTGGTAAACCCACCCGCTCTGGGATACTGGGATAACCCGCCCCCGCTCTAAGACACTGGGAAACCCTGCCCGCTCTGTGAAACTGGGAAACACATCCGTTCTGGGACACTGGGAAACCAACCCCTGCTCTGGGACACAGGGAAACTCCAGCCGGGCAGAGACTCTGGGAAACTCACTCCCTCTGGGATACTGTGAAACAGCCCGCTGTGGGAAACGGGTAAACCCGCTGGCTCTGGGAAACACACCCGCTCTGGGACACTGCGAAACCCGCCAGGTCTGGAACACTGGGAAAGCCACCCGCTCTGGGAAACCCACCTGCTCTAGGACACTGGGAAATCTGCCTGCTCTGGGACAGTGGGAAACCCACCCATTCTTGGGCACTGGGAAACCGCCTCTGTGGGGCACTGGGAAAACATGTCCGCTCTGGGACACTGGAAAGCCACTCTGGGACACTGGGACACCTGTCCGATCTGGGTGACTGGGATAACCTGCCCATTCTGGCACACTGGGAAACCTGCCTGCTCTGGGACAAAACAGCCCGCTCTGAGACACTGGGAAACCCACCCGTTCTGGGACACTGGGAAACCCACCCGTTCTGGGACACTGGGAAACCCACCCGTTCTGGGACACTGGGAAATTCATGTGCTCTGGGGCACTGGGAAACACGTCTGCTGTGGGACTCTGGGAAACACGCCCGCTCTGGAACAGTGGGAAACCCACCCGTTCTGGGACACTGGGAAACCCGCCCGCTCTGGGAAACCTGCCCGCTCGGGGACACTGGTAAACCCACCCACTCTGGGATACTGGGAAACCCACCCACTCTGGGATACTGGGATAATGTGCCCCTGCTCTGGGGCACTGGGAAACCTGCCCGCTGTGGGACACTGGGAAACACGCCCGCTCTGGGACAGTGGGAAACCTGCCCGCTCTGGGAAACCCGCCCACTCTGGGACACTGGTAAACCCACCCGCTCTGGGACACTGGGAACCCCATCCGCTCTGGGACACTGGGATAAGCCGCCCCCGCTCTGGGACACTGGGAAAACTGCCCGATCTAGGACACTGGGAATCCCGCCCACTCTGGGACAGAGGGAAACCGCCCGCTCTGGGACATTGGGAAACTCGCCCACTCTGGTACCCAGGGAAATCTCCCACTGCTCTGGGACACTGGGAAACCCGCCCGGCTGGTACGCAGGGAAATCTCCCACTGCTCTGGGACACTGGGAAGCCCGCCCGCTCTGGGACACTGGAAAACACGCCCGCTCTGGAACACTGGGAAACCCGTCCGCTCTGGGAAACCCGCCCGCTCTGTGACACTGGTAAACCCACCCGCTCTGGGACACTGGGAAACCCACCCACTCTGGGATACTGGGATAACCCGCCCCCGCTCTAAGACACTGGGAAACCCTGCCCACTCTGTGAAACTGGGTAACACACCCGTTCTGGGACACTGCGAAACCCGCCAGGTCGGGAACACTGGGAAACACGCCCGTTCTGGGAAACCCACCTGCTCTGGGACACTGGGAAACCTGCCTGCTCTGAGACAGAGGGAAACCCACCCATTCTTGGGCACTGGGAAACCCGCCGCTGTGGGATACTGGGAAAATCTGTCCGCTCTGGGACAATGGAAAGCCGCTCTGGGACACTGGGACACCTGTCCGATCTGGGTGACTGGGATACCGTGACCATTCTGGCACACTGGGAAACCTGCCTGCTCTGGGACAAAACATCCCACTCTGAGACACTGGGAAACCCACCCGTTCTGGAACACTGGTAAACCCGCTCAACACTCTGGGACACTGGGAAACCCCGCCCGTTCTGGGACACTGGGAAATTCATGTGCTCTGGGGCACTGGAAAACACGTCTGCTGTGGGACACTGGGAAACACGCCCGCTCTGGAACAGTGGGAAACCCACCCGCTCTGGGACACTGGGAAACCCGCCCGCTCTGGGAAACCTGCCCGCTCGGTGACACTGGTAAACCCACCCACTCTGGGATACTGGGAAACCCACCCACTCTGGGATAATGGGATAATGTGCCCCTACTCTGGGGCACTGGGAAATCTGCCCGCTGTGGGACACTGGGAAACACGCCCGCTCTGGGGCAGTGGGAAACCTGCCCGCTCTGGGAAACCCGCCCACTCTGGGACACTGGTAAACCCACCCGCTCTGGGACACTGGGAACCCCATCCGCTCTGCGACACTGGGATAAGCCGCCCCCGCTCTGGGACACTGGGAAACCTGCCCGATCTAGGACACTGGGAATCCCGCCCACTCTGGGACAGAGGGAAACGCGCCCGCTCTGGGACATTGGGAAACTCGCCCACTCTGGTACCCAGGGAAATCTCCCACTGCTCTGCGACACTGGGAAACCCGCCCAGCTGGTACGCAGGGAAATCTCCCACTGCTCTGGGACATTGGAAGCCCGCCCGCTCTGGAACACTGGAAAACACGCCCGCTCTGGAACACTGGGAAACCCGTCCGCTCTGGGAAACCCGCCCGCTCTGTGACACTGGTAAACCCACCTGCTCTGGGACACTGGGAAACCCACCCACTCTGGGATACTGGGATAACCCGCCCCCGCTCTAAGACACTGGGAAACCCTGCCCACTCTGTGAAACTGGGAAACACACCCGTTCTGGGACACTGGGAAACCTACCCCTGCACTGGGAAACAGGCAAACCAAAGCCGGGCAGGGACTCTGGAAAACTCACTCCCTCTGGGATACTGGGAAACAGCCCGCTGTGGGAAACGGGAAAACCCGCTGGCTCTGGGAAACACACCCGCTCTGGGACACTGCGAAACCCGCCAGGTCGGGAACACTGGGAAACCCGCCCGCACTGGGAAACCCACCTGCTCTGGGACACTGGGAAATCTGCCTGCTCTGAGACAGAGGGAAATCCACCCATTCTTGGGCACTGGGAAACCCGCCGCTGTGGGACACTGGGAAAACCTGTCCGCTCTGGGACAATGGAAAGCCGCTCTGGGACACTGGGACACCTGTCCGATCTGGGTGACTGGGATACCCTGACCATTCTGGCACACTGGGAAACCTGCCTGTTCTGGGACAAACATCCCACTCTGAGACACTGGGAAACCCACCCGTTCTGGGACACTGGTAAACCTGCCCCCCCACTCTGGGACACTGGGAAACCCCACCCGTTCTGGGACACTGGGAAATTCATGTGCTCTGGGGCACTGGGAAACACGTCTGCTGTGGGACACTGGGAAACACGCCCGCTCTGGAACAGTGGGAAACCCACCCGCTCTGGGACAGTGGGAAACCCGCCCGCTCTGTGAAACCTGCCCGCTCGGGGACACTGGTAAACCCACTCACTCTGGGATACTGGGAAACCCACCCACTCTGGGATACTGGGATAATGTGCCCCTGCTCTGGGACACTGGGAAAACCCGCCCACTCTGGGACACTGGGAAACCCGCCCACTCTGGGACAGTGGGAAAGCCGCCCGCTCTGGGAAACCTGCCCACTCGGGGACACTGGTAAACCCACCCACTCTGGGATACTGGGAAACCCACCCACTCTGGGATACTGGGATAATGTGCCCCCGCTCTGGGACACTGGGAAAACCCGCCCACTCTGGGACACTGGGAAACCCGCCCACTCTGGGACACTGGGGAAACTGCCCACTCTGGGAAACTGGGAAACCCACCCACTCTGGGACACTGGTATCAGGCCCTGCTCTGGGACACTGGGAAACTCGCCCGCACTGGAACACTTGGAAAGCTGCCCGCTCTGGGAAACTCGCCCGGTCTTGGACACGAGTAAATTCCCTCCCTCTGGGACACTGGGAAACAGCCCGCTGTGCGAAACGGAAAAACCCGCTGGCTCTGGGAAACACGCCCGCTCTGGAACAGTGGGAAACCCACCCGTTCTGGGACACTGGGAAACCCGCCCACTCTGGGAAACCTGCCCGCTCGTGGACACTGGTAAACCCACCCACTCTGGGATACTGGGAAACCCACCCACTCTGGGATACTGGGAAACCCACCCACTCTGGGATACTGGGATAATGTGCCCCCGCTCTGGGGCAATGGGAAATCTGCCCGCTGTGGGACACAGGGAAACACACCCGCTCCGGGACAGTGGGATACCTGCCCGCTCTAGGAAACCCACCCACTCTGGGACACTGGTAAACCCACCCGCTCTGGGACACTGGGAACCCCATCCGCTCTGGGACACTGGGATAAGCCGCCCCCGCTCTGGGACACTGGGAAACCTATCCGATCTGCGACACTCAGAATCCCGCCCACTCTGGGACACAGGGAACCCCGCCCGCTCTGGGACATTGGGAAACTCGCACACTCTGGTACCCAGGGAAATCTCCCACTGCTCTGGGACACTGGGAAACCCGCCAGACTGGTACGCAGGGAAATCTCCCACTGCTCTGAGACACTGGGAAACCCATCCGTTCTGGGACACTGGTAAACCTGCCCCCCCACTCTGGGACACTGGTAAACCCACCCACACTGGGATACTGGGAAACCCACCCACACTGGGATACTGGGATAATGTGCCCCCGCTCTGGGACACTGGGAAAACCCGCCCACTCTGGGACACTGGGAAACCCGCCCACTCTGGGACAGTGGGAAAGCCGCCCGCTCTGGGAAACCTGCCCACTCGGGGACACTGGTAAACCCACCCACTCTGGGATACTGGGAAACCCACCCACTCTGGGATACTGGGATAATGTGCCCCCGCTCTTGGACACTGGGAAAACCCGCCCACTCTGGGACACTGGGGAACCCGCCCACTCTGGGACACTGGGAAACCCACCCACTCTGGGATACTGGGATAATGTGCCCCCGCTCTGGGACACTGGGAAAACCCGCCCACTCTGGGACACTGGGAAACCCGCCCACTCTGGGACAGTGGGAAAGCCGCCCGCTCTGGGAAACCTGCCCACTCGGGGACACTGGTAAACCCACCCACTCTGGGATACTGGGAAACCCACCCACTCTGGGATACTGGGATAATGTGCCCCCGCTCTGGGACACTGGGAAAACCCGCCCGCACTGGACACTGGGAAAACTGCCCACTCTGGGTCACTGGGAAACCCACCCACTCTGGGACACTGGTATCAGTCCATGCTCTGGGACACTGGGAAACTCGCCCGCACTGGAACACTTGGAAAGCTGCCCGCTCTGCGACACTGGGAAACCTGCCCGCTCTGGGAAACCTACCCGCTTTGGGACACGAGGAAAGCTACTCCCCCAGGGACACTGGGAAACAGCCTGCTGTGGGAAACGGGGAAACCTGCTGGCTCTGGGAAACAAGCACTCTCTGGGACACTGGGAAACCCCACCCGCTCGGGGAAACTCGCCCGCTCTTGGACACAATTAAATTCCCTCCCTCTGGGACACTGGGAAACAGCCCGCTGTGCGAAACGGAGAAACCCACTGGCTCTGGGAAACACGCCCGCTCTGGAACAGTGGGAAATCCACCCGTTCTGGGACACTGGGAAACCCGCCCACTCTGGGAAACCTGCCCGCTCGGGGACACTGGTAAATCCACCCACTCTGGGATACTGGGAAACCCACCCACTCTGGGATACTGGGATAATGTGCCCCCGCTCTGGGACACTGGGAAAACCTGTCCGCTCTGGGACACTGGAAAGCCGCTCTGCGACACTGGGACACCTGTCCGATCTGGGTGACTGGGATACCCTGCCCACTCTGGCACACTGGGAAACCTGCCTGCTTGGGACAAAACATCCCAATCTGAGACACTGGGAAACCCACCCGTTCTGGGACACTGGGAAACCCGCCCCCCCACTCTGGGACACTGGAAAACCCCGCCCGTTGTGGGACACTGGGAAATTCATGTGCTCTGGGGCACTGGGAAACACGTCTGCTGTGGGACACTGGGAAACACGCCCGCTCTCGAACAGTGGAAAACCCACCCGTTCTGGGACACTGGGAAACCCGCCCGCTCTGGGAAACCTGCCCACTCGGGGACACTGGTAAACCCACCCACTCTGGGATGCTGGGAAACCCACCCACTCTGGGATACTGAGATAATGTGCCCCCGCTCTGGGACACTGGGAAAACCCGCCCACTCTGGGACACTGGGAAACCCGCCCACTCTGGGACACTGGGGAAACTGCCCACTCTGGGACACTGGGAAACCCACCCACTCTGGGACACTGGTATCAGGCCCTGCTCTGGGACACTGGGAAACTCGCCCGCACTGGAACACTTGGAAAGCTGCCCGCTCTGGGAAACTCGCCCGCTCTTGGACACGAGTAAATTCCCTCCCTCTGGGACACTGGGAAACAGCCCGCTGTGCGAAACGGAAAAACCCGCTGGCTCTGGGAAACACGCCCGCTCTGGAACAGTGGGAAACCCACCCGTTCTGGGACACTGGGAAACCCGCCCACTCTGGGAAACCTGCCCGCTCGTGGACACTGGTAAACCCACCCACTCTGGGATACTGGGAAACCCACCCACTCTGGGATACTGGGAAACCCACCCACTCTGGGATACTGGGATAATGTGCCCCCGCTCTGGAGCAATGGGAAATCTGCCCGCTGTGGGACACTGGGAAACACACCCGCTCCGGGACAGTGGGATACCTGCCCGCTCTAGGAAACCCACCCACTCTGGGACACTGGTAAACCCACCCGCTCTGGGATACTGGGAACCCCATCCGCTCTGGGACACTGGGATAAGCCGCCCCCGCTCTGGGACACTGGGAAACCTATCCGATCTGCGACACTCAGAATCCCGCCCACTCTGGGACACAGGGAACCCCGCCCGCTCTGGGACATTGGGAAACTCGCACACTCTGGTACCCAGGGAAATCTCCCACTGCTCTGGGACACTGGGAAACCCGCCAGACTGGTACGCAGGGAAATCTCCCACTGCTCTGAGACACTGGGAAACTCACCCGTTCTGGGACACTGGTAAACCTGCCCCCCCACTCTGGGACACTGGGAAACCCCACCCGTTCTGGGATACTGGGAAACCCACCCACTCTGGGATACTGGGATAATGTGCCCCCGCTCTGGGACACTGGGAAAACCCGCCCACTCTGGGACACTGGGAAACCCGCCCACTCTGTGACAGTGGGAAAGCCGCCCGCTCTGGGAAACCTGCCCACTCGGGGACATTGGTAAACCCACCCACTCTGGGATACTGGGAAACCCACCCACTCTGGGATACTGGGTTAATGTGCCCCCGCTCTGGGACACTGGGAAAACCCGCCCACTCTGGGACACTGGGAAAACCGCCCACTCTGGGACAGTGGGAAAGCCGCCCGCTCTGGGAAACCTGCCCACTCGGGGACACTGGTAAACCCACCCACTCTGGGATACTGGGAAACCCACCCACTCTGGGATACTGGGATAATGTGCCCCCGCTCTGGGACACTGGGAAAACCCGCCCACTCTGGGACACTGGGAAACCCGCCCACTCTGGGACACTGGGAAACCCACCCACTCTGGGATACTGGGATAATGTGCCCCCGCTCTGGGACACTGGGAAAACCCGCCCACTCTGGGACACTGGGAAACCCACCCGTTCTGGGACACTGGGAAACCCGCCCGCTCTGGGAAACCTGCCCACTCGGGGACACTGGTAAACCCACCCACTCTGGGATACTGGGAAACCCACCCACTCTGGGATACTGGGATAATGTGCCCCCGCTCTGGGACACTGGGAAAACCCGCCCACTCTGGGACACTGGGAAACCCACCCACTCAGGGACACTGGGAAACCCGCCCGCACTGGACACTGGGAAAACTGCCCACTCTGGGACACTGGGAAACCCACCCACTCTGGGATACTGGTATCAGGCCCTGCTCTGGGACACTGGGAAACTCGCCCGCACTGGAACACTTGGAAAGCTGCCCGCTCTGGGACACTGGGAAACCTGCCCACTCTGGGAAACTCGCCCGCTTTGGGACACGAGAAAAGCTACTCCCCCAGGGACACTGGGAAACAGCCTGCTGTGGGAAACGGGGAAACCTGCTGGCTCTGGGAAACACGCCCTCTCTGGGACACTGGGAAACCCCACCCGCTCTGGGAAACTCGCCCGCTCTTGGACACGAGTAAATTCGCTCCCTCTGGGACACTGGGAAACCCGCCCGCTCTGGGAAACCTGCCCACTCTGGGACACTGGGAAACCCCGTCCGTTCTGGGACACTGGGAAATTCATGTGCTCTGGGGCACTGGGAAACACGTCTGCTGTGGGACACTGGGAAACACGCCCGCTCTGGAACAGTGGGAAACCCACCCGTTCTGGGACACTGGGAAACCCGCCCGCTCTGGGAAACCTGCCCACTCGGGGACACTGGTACACCCACCCACTCTGCGATACTGGGAAACCCACCCACTCTGGGATACTGGGATAATGTGCCCCCGCTCTGGGACACTGGGAAAACCCGCCCACTCTGGTACACTGGGAAACCCACCCACTCTGGGACACTGGGAAACCCGCCCGCACTGGACACTGGGAAAACTGCCCACTCTGGGACACTGGGAAACCCACCCACTCTGGGACACTAGTATCAGGCCCTGCTCTGGGACACTGGGAAACTCGCCCGCACTGGAACACTTGGAAAGCTGCCCGCTCTGGGACACTGGGAAACCTGCCTACTCTGGGAAACTCGCCCGCTTTGGGACACGAGAAAAGCTACTCCCCCAGGGACACTGGGAAACAGCCTGCTGTGGGAAACGGGGAAACCTGCTGGCTCTGGGAAACACGCCCTCTCTACGACACTGGGAAACCCCACCCGCTCTGGGAAACTCGCCCGCTCTTGGACACGAGTAAATTCGCTCCCTCTGGGACACTGGGAAACCCGCCCGCTCTGGGAAACCTGCCCACTCGGGGACACTGGTAAACCCACCCACTCTGGGATACTGGGAAACCCACCCACTCTGGGATACTGGGATAATGTGCCCCCGCTCTGGGGCACTGGGAAATCTGCCCGCTCTGGGACACTGGGAAACCTGCCCACTCTGGGAAACTCGCCCGCTTTGGGACACGAGAAAAGCTACTCCCCCAGGGACACTGGGAAACAGCCTGCTGTGGGAAACGGGGAAACCTGCTGGCTCTGGGAAACACGCCCTCTCTGGGACACTGGGAAACCCCACCCGCTCTGGGAAACTCGCCCGCTCTTGGACACGAGTAAATTCGCTCCCTCTGGGACACTGGGAAACCCGCCCGCTCTGGGAAACCTGCCCACTCGGGGACACTGGTAAACCCACCCACTCTGGGATACTGGGAAACCCACCCACTCTGGGATACTGGGATAATGTGCCCCCGCTCTGGGGCACTTGGAAATCTGCCCACTGTGGGACACTGGGAAACACACCCGCTCTGGGACAGTGGGATACCTGCCCGCTCTAGGAAACCCACCCACTCTGGGACACTGGTAAACCCACCCGCTCTGGGACACTGGGAACCCCATCCGCTCTGGGACACTGGGATAAGCCGCCCCCGCTCTGGGACACTGGGAAACCTGCCCGATCTGCGACACTGGAAATCCCGCCCACTCTGGGACACAGGGAAACCCGCCCGCTCTGGGACATTGGGAAACTCGCCCACTCTGGTACCCAGGGAAATCTCCCACTGCTCTGGGACACTGGGAAACCCGCCAGGCTGGTATGCAGGGAAATCTCCCATTGCTCTGGGACACTGGGAAGCCCGCCTGCTCCGGAACACTGGGAAACACGCCCGCTCTGGAACACTGGGAAACCCGTCCGCTCTGGGAAATCCGCCCGCTCTGTGACACTGGTAAACTCACCCGCTCTGGGACACTGGGAAACCAACCCACTCTGGGATACTGGGATAACCCGCCCCCGCTCTAAGACACTGGGAAACCCTGCCCGCTCTGTGAAACTGGGAAACACACCCGTTCTGGGATGTGGGAAACCCACTCCTGCTCTGGGACACAGGGAAACCCCAGCCGGGCAGAGACTCTGGGAAACTCACTCCCTCTGGTATACTGGGAAACAGCCCGCTGTGGGAAATGGGGAAACCCGCTGGCTCTGGGAAACACACCCGCTCTGGGACACTGCGAAACCCGCCAGGTCGGGAACACTGGGGAACCCGCCCGCTCTGGGAAACCCACCTGCTCTGGGACACTGGGAAATATGCCTGCTCTGGGACAGTGGGAAACCCACCCATTCTTGGGCACTGGGAAACCCGCCGCTGTGGGACACTGGGAAAACCTGTCCGCTCTGGGACACTGGAAAGCCGCTCTGGGACACTGGGACACCTGTCCGATCTGGATGACTGGGATACCCTGCCCATTCTGGCACACTGGGAAAACTGCCTGCTCTGGGACAAAACATCCACTCTGAGACACTGGGAAATCCACCCGTTCTGGGACACTGGGAACCCCCCCCCCCACTCTGGGACACTGGGAAACCCGCCCGCTCTGGGAATCCCACCGCTGTGGGACACTGGGAAAACCTGTCCGCTCTGGGACACTGGAAAGTCGCTCTGCGACACTGGGACACCTGTCCGATCTGGGTGACTGGGATACCCTGCCCATTCTGGCACACTGGAAAACCTGCCTGCTCTGGGACAAAACATCCCACTCTGAGACACTGGGAAACCCACCTGTTCTGGGACACTGGGAAACCCGCCTCCCCACTCTGGGACACTGGGAAACCCCGTCCGTTCTGGGACACTGGGAAATTCATGTGCTCTGGGGCACTGGGAAACACGTCTGCTGTGGGACACTGGGAAACACGCCCGCTCTGGAACAGTGGGAAACCCACCCGTTCTGGGACACTGGGAAACCCGCCCGCTCTGGGAAACCTGCCCACTCGGGGACACTGGTAAACCCACCCACTCTGGGATACTGGGAAACCCACCCACTCTGGGATACTGGGATAATGTGCCCCCGCTCTGGGACACTGGGAAAACCCGCCCACTCTGGGACACTGGGAAACCCACCCACTCAGGGACACTGGGAAACCCGCCCGCACTGGACACTGGGAAAACTGCCCACTCTGGGACACTGGGAAACCCACCCACTCTGGGACACTGGTATCAGGCCCTGCTCTGGGACACTGGGAAACTCGCCCGCACTGGAACACTTGGAAAGCTGCCCGATCTGGGTCACTGGGAAACCTGCCCACTCTGGGAAACTCGCCCGCTTTGGGACACGAGAAAAGCTACTCCCCCAGGGACACTGGGAAACAGCCTGCTGTGGGAAACGGGGAAACCTGCTGGCTCTGGGAAACACGCCCTCTCTGGGACACTGGGAAACCCCACCCGCTCTGGGAAACTCGCCCACTCTTGGACACGAGTAAATTCGCTCCCTCTGGGACACTGGGAAACCCGCCCGCTCTGGGAAACCTGCCCACTCGGGGACACTGGTAAACCCACCCACTCTGGGATACTGGGAAACCCACCCACTCTGGGATACTGGGATAATGTGGCCCCGCTCTGGGGCACTGGGAAATCTGCCTACTGTGGGACACTGGGAAACACACCCGCTCTGGGAAAGTGGGATACCTGCCCGCTCTAGGAAACCCACCCACTCTGGGACACTGGTAAACCCACCCGCTCTGGGACACTGGGAACCCCATCCGCTCTGGGACACTGGGATAAGCCGCCCCCGCTCTGGGACACTGGGAAACCTGACCGATCTGCGACACTGGAAATCCCGCCCACTCTGGGACACAGGGAAACCCGCCCGCTCTGGGACATTGGGAAACTCGCCCACTCTGGTACCCAGGGAAATCTCCCACTGCTCTGGGACACTGGGAAACCCGCCAGGCTGGTATGCAGGGAAATCTCCCATTGCTCTGGGACACTGGGAAGCCCGCCTGCTCCGGAACACTGGGAAACACGCCCGCTCTGGAACACTGGGAAACCCGTCCGCTCTGGGAAATCCGCCCGCTCTGTGACACTGGTAAAGTCACCCGCTCTGGGACACTGGGAAACCAACCCACTCTGGGATACTGGGATAACCCGCCCCCGCTCTAAGACACTGGGAAACCCTGCCCGCTCTGTGAAACTGGGAAACACACCCGTTCTGGGACAGTGGGAAACCCACTCCTGCTCTGGGACACAGGGAAACCCCAGCCGGGCAGAGACTCTGGGAAACTCACTCCCTCTGGTATACTGGGAAACAGCCCGCTGTGGGAAATGGGGAAACCCGCTGGCTCTGGGAAACACACCCGCTCTGGGACACTGCGAAACCCGCCAGGTCGGGAACACTGGGGAACCCGCCCGCTCTGGGAAACCCACCTGCTCTGGGACACTGGGAAATCTGCCTGCTCTGGGACAGTGGGAAACCCACCCATTCTTGGGCACTGGGAAACCCGCCGCTGTGGGACACTGGGAAAACCTGTCCGCTCTGGGACACTGGAAAGCCGCTCTGGGACACTGGGACACCTGTCCGATCTGGATGACTGGGATACCCTGCCCATTCTGGCACACTGGGAAACCTGCCTGCTCTGGGACAAAACATCCACTCTGAGACACTGGGAAATCCACCCGTTCTGGGACACTGGGAACCCCCCCCCCCACTCTGGGACACTGGGAAACCCGCCCGCTCTGGGAAACCCACCGCTGTGGGACACTGGGAAAACCTGTCCGCTCTGGGACACTGGAAAGTCGCTCTGCGACACTGGGACACCTGTCCGATCTGGGTGACTGGGATACCCTGCCCATTCTGGCACACTGGAAAACCTGCCTGCTCTGGGACATAACATCCCACTCTGAGACACTGGGAAACCCACCTGTTCTGGGACACTGGGAAACCCGCCCCCCCCACTCTGGGACACTGGGAAACCCGCCCGCTCTGGGAAACCTGCCCGCTCGGGGACACTGATAAACCCACCCACTCTGGGATACTGGGAAACCCACCCACTCTGTGATACTGGGATAATGTGCCCCCTCTCTGGGACACTGGGAAAACCCGCCCACTCTGGGACAGTAGGAAACTCGCCCACTCTGGGACAGTGGGAAACCCGCCCGCACTGGACACTGGGAAAACTGCCCACTCTGGGACACTGGGAAACCCACCCACTCTGGGACACTGGTATCAGGCCCTGCTCTGGGACACTGGGATACTCGCCCGCACTGGGACACTGGGAAACCCGGCTGCTCTGGGACACTGGAAAACCCGCCCACTCTGTGACACTGGGAAATCGCCCTTGGACACTGGGAAACCCGGCAGCTCTGGGACACTGGGAAACCCACCCACTCTGTGACACTGGGTAATCGCCCTGGGACATTGGGAAACTCACCCACTCTGGTATGCAGGGAACCCGTCATTGCTCTGGGACACTGGGAAACCCGTCTGCTCTGGGTGACTGGGATACCATGCTCAGTCTCGGACACTGGGAAACCCCGACCGCTCTGGGAAACTCGCCTGATCTGGGACACTAGTAAACCCACTCCCTCTGGGACACTGGGAACTAGCCCGCTGTGGGAAACGGTGAAACCAGCTGGCTCTGGGAAACACGTCCGCTCTGGGGCATTGGGAAACCCGCCCACTCTGGCACACTGGGAAACTCCGCCTGCTCTGGGAAACTCGCCCGCTCTGGGACACTAGGAAACCCATTCCCATTGGTACACTGGGTAACACGCCCGCTCTGGGACATTGGGAAACACGCCTGCTCTGGGACACTGGGAAACCCACCCGCTCAGGGGCACTGGAAATCCCACCCACTGTGTTACACTGAGATAACCCGCACCTGCTCTGGGTCACAGGGAAACACCGTCATCTCAGAGACACTGGGAAACCCAACTGCTCTGGGGCACTGGGAAACATGCCCGCTCTGGGATACTGGAATACCCGCCCACTCGGGGACACTGGGAAACTCGCCTGCTCTGGGACTCTGGGACACTGGGAAACACGCCCGTTCTGAAACACTGGGAAACCCGTCCGCTATGGGAAACCCGCCCACTCTGTGGCACTGGTAAACCCACCCGCTCTGGGACACTGGGAAACCCACCCACTCTGGGATACTGGGATAACCCGCCCCCGCTCTAAGACACTGGGAAACCCTGCCCGCTCTGTGAAACTGGGAAACACACCCGTTCTGGGACACTGGGAAACCCACCCCTGCTCTGGGACACAGGGAAACCCCAGCCGGACAGAGTCTCTGGCAAACTCACTCCCTCTGGGATACTGGGAAACAGCCCGCTGTGGGAAACGGGGAAACCCGCTGGCTCTGGGAAACACACCCGCTCTGGGACACTGCGAAACCCACCAGGTCTGGGACACTGGGAAACCCGCCCACTCTGGAAAACCTGCCCGCTCGGGGACACTGGTAAACCCACCCACTTTGGGATACTGGGAAACCCACCCTCTCTGGGATACTGGGATAATGTGCACCCCCTCTGGGGCACTGGGAAATCTGCCCGCTGTGGGACACTGGGAAACACGCCCGCTCTGGAACACTGGGAAACCCGTCCGCTCTGGGAAATCCGCCCGCTCTGTGACACTGGTAAACTCACCCGCTCTGGGACACTGGGAAACCCACCCACTCTGGGATACTGGGATAACCCGCCCCCGCTCTAAGACACTGGGAAACCCTGCCCGCTCTGTGAAACTGGGAAACACACACGTTCTGGGACAGTGGGAAACCCACTCCTGCTCTGGGACACAGGGAAACCCCAGCCGGGCAGAGACTCTGGGAAACTCACTCCCTCTGGGACACTGGGAAACCCGCCCGCTCTGGGAAACCTGCCCACTCGGGGACACTGGTAAACCCACCCACTCTGGGATACTGGGAAACCCACCCACTCTGGGATACTGGGATAATGTTCCCCCACTCGGGGACACTGGGAAAACCCGCCCACTCTTGGACACTGGGAAACCCACCCACTCAGGGACACTGGGAAACCCGCCCGCACTGGACACTGGGAAAACTGCCCACTCTGGGACACTGGGAAACCCACCCACTCTGGGACACTGGTATCAGGCCCTGCTCTGGGACACTGGGAAACTCGCCCGCACTGGAACACTTGGAAAGCTGCCCGCTCTGGGACACTGGGAAACCTGCCCACTCTGGGAAACTCGCCCGCTTTGGGACACGAGAAAAGCTACTCCCCCAGGGACACTGGGAAACAGCCTGCTGTGGGAAACGGGGAAACCTGCTGGCTCTGGGAAACACGCCCTCTCTGGGACACTGGGAAACCCCACCCGCTCTGGGAAACTCGCCCGCTCTTGGACACGAGTAAATTCGCTCCCTCTGGGACACTGGGAAACCCGCCCGCTCTGGGAAACCTGCCCACTCGGGGACACTGGTAAACCCACCCACTCTGGGATACTGGGAAACCCACCCACTCTGGGATACTGGGATAATGTGCCCCCGCTCTGGGGCACTGGGAAATCTGCCCACTGTGGGACACTGGGAAACACACCCGCTCTGGGACAGTGGGATACCTGCCCGCTCTAGGAAACCCACCCACTCTGGGACACTGGTAAACCCACCCGCTCTGGGACACTGGGAACCCCATCCGCTCTGGGACACTGGGATAAGCCGCCCCCGCTCTGGGACACTGGGAAACCTGCCCGATCTGCGACACTGGAAATCCCGCCCACTCTGGGACACAGGGAAACCCGCCCGCTCTGGGACATTGGGAAACTCGCCCACTCTGGTACCCAGGGAAATCTCCCACTGCTCTGGGACACTGGGAAACCCGCCAGGCTGGTATGCAGGGAAATCTCCCATTGCTCTGGGACACTGGGAAGCCCGCCTGCTCCGGAACACTGGGAAACACGCCCGCTCTGGAACACTGGGAAACCCGTCCGCTCTGGGAAATCCGCCCGCTCTGTGACACTGGTAAACTCACCCGCTCTGGAACACTGGGAAACCAACCCACTCTGGGATACTGGGATAACCCGCCCCCGCTCTAAGACACTGGGAAACCCTGCCCGCTCTGTGAAACTGGGAAACACACACGTTCTGGGACAGTGGGAAACCCACTCCTGCTCTGGGACACAGGGAAACCCCAGCCGGGCAGAGACTCTGGGAAACTCACTCCCTCTGGGATACTGGGAAACAGCCCGCTGTGGGAAATGGGGAAACCCGCTGGCTCTGGGAAACACACCCGCTCTGGGACACTGCGAAACCCGCCAGGTCGGGAACACTGGGGAACCCGCCCGCTCTGGGAAACCCACCTGCTCTGGGACACTGGGAAATCTGCCTGCTCTGGGACAGTGGGAAACCCACCCATTCTTGGGCACTGGGAAACCCGCCGCTGTGGGACACTGGGAAAACCTGTCCGCTCTGGGACACTGGAAAGCCGCTCTGGGACACTGGGACACCTGTCCGATCTGGATGACTGGGATACCCTGCCCATTCTGGCACACTGGGAAACCTGCCTGCTCTGGGACAAAACATCCACTCTGAGACACTGGGAAATCCACCCGTTCTGGGACACTGGGAACCCCCCCCACTCTGGGACACTGGGAAACCCGCCCGCTCTGGGAGACCCACCGCTGTGGGACACTGGGAAAACCTGTCCGCTCTGGGACACTGGAAAGTCGCTCTGCGACACTGGGACACCTGTCCGATCTGGGTGACTGGGATACCCTGCCCATTCTGGCACACTGGAAAACCTGCCTGCTCTGGGACATAACATCCCACTCTGAGACACTGGGAAACCCACCTGTTCTGGGACACTGGGAAACCCGCCCCCCCCCACTCTGGGACACTGGGAAACCCGCCCGCTCTGGGAAACCTGCCCGCTCGGGGACACTGGTAAACCCACCCACTCTGGGATACTGGGAAACCCACCCACTCTGTGATACTGGGATAATGTGCCCCCTCTCTGGGACACTGGGAAAACCCGCCCACTCTGGGACACTAGGAAACCCGCCCACTCTGGGACAGTGGGAAACCCGCCCGCACTGGACACTGCGAAAACTGCCCACTCTGGGACACTGGGAAACCCACCCACTCTGGGACACTGGTATCAGGCCCTGCTCTGGGACACTGGGATACTCGCCCGCACTGGGACACTGGGAAACCCGGCTGCTCTGGGACACTGGAAAACCCGCCCACTCTGTGACACTGGGAAATCGCCCTTGGACACTGGGAAACCCGGCAGCTCTGGGACACTGGGAAACCCACCCACTCTGTGACACTGGGTAATCGCCCTGGGACATTGGGAAACTCACCCACTCTGGTATGCAGGGAACCCGTCATTGCTCTGGGACACTGGGAAACCCGTCTGCTCTGGGTGACTGGGATACCATGCTCAGTCTCGGACACTGGGAAACCCCGACCGCTCTGGGAAACTCGCCTGATCTGGGACACTAGTAAACCCACTCCCTCTGGGACACTGGGAACTAGCCCGCTGTGGGAAACGGTGAAACCAGCTGGCTCTGGGAAACACGTCCGCTCTGGGGCATTGGGAAACCCGCCCACTCTGGCACACTGGGAAACTCCGCCTGCTCTGGGAAACTCGCCCGCTCTGGGACACTAGGAAACCCATTCCCATTGGTACACTGGGTAACACGCCCGCTCTGGGACATTGGGAAACACGCCTGCTCTGGGACACTGGGAAACCCACCCGTTCTGGGACAGTGGGAAACCCACTCCTCTTCTGGGACACAGGGAAACCCCAGCCGGGCAGAGACTCTGGGAAACTCACTCCCTCTGGGATACTGGGAAACAGCCCGCTGTGGGAAATGGGGAAACCCGCTGGCTCTGGGAAACACACCCGCTCTGGGACACTGCGAAACCCGCCAGGTCGGGAACACTGGGGAACCCGCCCGCTCTGGGAAACCCACCTGCTCTGGGACACTGGGAAATCTGCCTGCTCTGGGACAGTGGGAAACCCACCCATTCTTGGGCACTGGGAAACCCGCCGTTGTGGGACACTGGGAAAACCTGTCCGCTCTGTGACACTGGAAAGCCGCTCTGGGACACTGGGACACCTGTCCGATCTGGGTGACTGGGATACCCTGCCCATTCTGGCACACTGGGAAACCTGCCTGCTCTGGGACAAAGCATCCACTCTGAGACACTGGGAAATCCTCCCGTTCTGGGATACTGGGAACCCCCCCCCCACTCTGGGACACTGGGAAACCCGCCCGCTCTGGGAAACCTGCCCGCTCGGGGACACTGGTAAACCCACCCACTCTGGGATACTGGGAAACACACCCACTCTGTGATACTGGGATAATGTGCCCACTCTCTGGGACACTGGGAAAACCCGCCCACTCTGGGACACTGGGAAACCCGCCCACTCTGGGACAGTGGGAAACCCGCCCGCACTGGGCACTGAGAAAACTGCCCACTCTGGGACACTGGGAAACCCACCCACTCTGGGACACTGGTATCAGGCCCTGCTCTGGGACACTGGGAAACTCGCCCGCACTGGGACACTGGGAAACTTGCCGGCTCTGGGAAACTTGGAATCCTGTCCGCTCTGGGACACTGGGAAAACCGCCCGCTCTGGGACAGTGGGAAACCCGCCCGCACTGGAACACTTGGAAAGCTGCCCGCTCTGGGACACTGGGAAACCTGCCCGCTCTGGGAAACTCGCCCGCTTTGGGACACGAGGAAAGCTACTCCCCCAGGGACACTGGGAAACAGCCTGCTGTGGGAAACGGGGAAACCTGCTGGCTCTGGGAAACACGCCATTTCTGGGACACTGGTAAACCCCACCCGCTCTGGGAAACTCGCCCGCCTTTGGACACTAGTAAATTCACTCCCTCTGGGACACTGGGAAACCCACCCGCTCTGGGACACTGGGAAACCTGCCCGCTCTGGGACACCGGGTAACCTGCTCGCTCTGGCACACTGGGAAACACGCCTGCTCTGGTACATTGCGATAACCGCCCCCGCTCTGGGACACAGGGCGACCCCGTCCGCTGAGAAACACTGGGAAACCCACGTGCTCTGGGACACTGGGAAAGCCACCCGCTCTGGGAAACTTGCCCACTTTGGGACACGAGGAAACCTGCTCTCTCTGGGGCACTGCGAAACAGCCCGCTGTGGGAAACGGGGAAACCCACCAGGTTGGGAACACTGGTTAACACGCCTGCTCTGGGACACTGGGTAACACGCCTGCTCTTGGACACTGGGAAATCGCCCTGGGACACTGGGAAATCACCCTGGGAGACTGGGAAACCCGGCTGCTCTGGGACACTGGAAAACCCGCCCACTCTGTGACACTGGGAAATCGCCCTTGGACACTGGGAAACCCGGCAGCTCTGGGACACTGGGAAACCCACCCACTCTGTGACACTGGGTAATCGCCCTGGAACATTGGGAAACTCACCCACTCTGGTATGCAGGGAAACCGTCATTGCTCTGGGACACTGGGAAACCCGTCTGCTCTGGGTGACTGGGATACCATGCTCAGTCTCGGACACTGGGAAACCCCGACCGCTCTGGGAAACTCGCCTGATCTGGGACACTAGTAAACCCACTCCCTCTGGGACACTGGGAACTAGCCCGCTGTGGGAAACGGTGAAACCAGCTGGCTCTGGGAAACACGTCCGCTCTGGGACATTGGGAAACCCGCCCACTCTGGCACACTGGGAAACGCCGCCTGCTCTGGGAAACTCGCCCGCTCTGGGACACTAGGAAACCCATTCCCATTGATACACTGGGTAACACGCTAGCTCTGGTACATTGGGAAACACGCCTGCTCTGGGACACTGGGAAACCCACCCGCTCAGGGGCACTGGAAATCCCACCCACTGTGTTACACTGAGATAACCCGCCCCTGCTCTGGGTAACAGGGAAACCCCGTCATCTCAGAGACACTGGGAAACCCACCTGCTCTGGGGGACTGGGAAACATGCCCGCTCTGGGATACTGGAATAACCGCCCACTCGGGGACACTGGGAAACTCGCCTGCTCTGGGACTCTGGGACACTGGGAAACACGCCCGCTCTGAAACACTGGGAAACCCGTCCGCTATGGGAAACCCGACGACTCTGTGGCACTGGTAAACCCACCCGCTCTGGGACACTGGGAAACCCACCCACTCTGGGATACTGGGATAACCCGCCCCCGCTCTAAGACACTGGGAAAACCCTGCCCGCTCTGTGAAACTGGGAAACACACCCGTTCTGGGACACTGGGAAACCCACCCCTGCTCTGGGACACAGGGAAACCCCAGCCGGGCAGAGACTCTGGCAAACTCACTCCCTCTGGGATACTGGGAAACAGCCCGCTGTGGGAAACGGGGAAACCCGCTGGCTCTGGGAAACACACCCGCTCTGGGACACTGAGAAACCTACCAGGTCTGGGACACTGGGAAACCCGCCCAATCTGGAAAACCTGCCCGCTCGGGGACACTGGTAAACCCACCCACTTTGGGATACTGGGAAACCCACCCTCTCTGGGATACTGGGATAATGTGCCCCCGCTCTGGGGCACTGGGAAATCTGCCCGCTGTGGGACACTGGGAAACACACCCGCTCTGGGACAGTGGGATACCTGCCCGCTCTAGGAAACCCACCCACTCTGGGACACTGGTAAACCCACCCGCTCTGGGACACTGGGAACCCCATCCGCTCTGGGACACTGTGATAAGCTTCCCCCGCTCTGGGACACTGGGAAACCTGCCCGATCTGCGACACTAGGAATCCCGCCCACTCTGGGACACAGGGAAACCCGCCCGCTCTGGGACATTGGGCAACTCGCCCACTCTGGTACCCAGGGAAATTTCCCACTGCTCTGGGACACTGGGAAATCCGCCAGGCTGGTATGCAGGGAAATCTCCCACTGCTCTGGGACACTGGGAAGCTCGCCTGCTCTGGAACACTGGGAAACACACCCACTCTGGAACACTGGGAAACCCGTCCGCTCTGGGAAACCCGCCCGCTCTGTGACACTGGTAAACCCACCCGCTCTGGGACACTGGGAAACCCACCCACTCTGGGATACTGGGATAACCTGCCCCCGCTCTAAGACACTGGGAACCCCATCCGCTCTGGGACACTGGGATAAGCCGCCCCCGCTCTGGGACACTGGGAAACCTGCCCGCTCTGCGACACTGGAAGTCCCGCCCACTCTGGGACACAGGGAAACCCCAGCCGGGCAGAGACTCTGGGAAACTCACTCCCTCTGGGATACTGGGAAATAGCCCGCTGTGGTAAACGGGGAAACCCGCTGGCTCTGGGAAACACACCCGCTCTGGGACACTGCGAAACCCGCCAGGTCTGGAACAATGGGAAACCCGCCCGCTCTGGGAAACCCACCTGCACTGGGACACTGGGAAATCTGCCTGCTCTGGGACAGTGGGAAACCCACCCATTCTTGGGCACTGGGAAACCCGCCGCTGTAGGACACTGGGAAAACCTGTCCGCTCTGGGACACTGGAAAGCCGCTCTGGAACACTGGGACACATGTCCGAGCTGGGAGACTGGGATACCCTGCTCATTCTGGCACACTGGGAAACCTGCCTGCTCTGGGACAAAACAGCCCGCTTTGTGACACTGGGAAACCCACCCGTTCTGGGACACTGGGAAACCCACCCGTTCTGGGACACTGGGAAATTCATGTGCTCTGGGGCACTGGGAAACACGTCTGATGTGGGACACTGGGAAACACGCCCGCTCTGGAACAGTGGGAAACCCACCCGTTCTGGGACACTGGGAAACCCGCCCGCTCTGGGAAACCTGCCCACTCGGGGACACTGATAAACCCACCCACTCTGGGATACTGGGAAACCCACCCACTCTGGGATACTGGGATAATGTGCCCCCGCTCTGGGGCACTGGGAAATCTGCCCGCTGTCGGACACTGGGAAACACACCCGCTCTGGGACAGTGGGAAACCTGCCCGCTCTAGGAAACCCGCCCACTCTGGGACACTGGTAAACCCACCCGCTCTGGGACACTGGTAAACCCACCCGCTCTGGGACACTGGGAACCCCATCCGCTCTGGGACACTGTGATAAGCTTCCCCCGCTCTGGGACACTGGGAAACCTGCCCGATCTGCGACACTAGGAATCCCGCCCACTCTGGGACACAGGGAAACCCGCCCGCTCTGGGACATTGGGCAACTCGCCCACTCTGGTACCCAGGGAAATTTCCCACTGCTCTGGGACACTGGGAAATCCGCCAGGCTGGTATGCAGGGAAATCTCCCACTGCTCTGGGACACTGGGAAGCTCGCCTGCCCTGGAACACTGGGAAACACACCCACTCTGGAACACTGGGAAACCCGTCCGCTCTGGGAAACCCGCCCGCTCTGTGACACTGGTAAACCCACCCGCTCTGGGACACTGGGAAACCCACCCACTCTGGGATACTGGGATAACCTGCCCCCGCTCTAAGACACTGGGAACCCCATCCGCTCTGGGACACTGGGATAAGCCGCCCCCGCTCTGGGACACTGGGAAACCTGCCCGATCTGCGACACTGGGAATCCCGCCCACTCTGGGACACAGGGAAACCCCAGCCGGGCAGAGACTCTGGGAAACTCACTCCCTCTGGGATACTGGTAAATAGCCCGCTGTGGTAAACGAGGAAACCCGCTGGCTCTGGGAAAGACACCCGCTCTGGGACACTGCGAAACCCGCCAGGTCTGGAACAATGGGAAACCCGCCCGCTCTGGGAAACCCACCTGCTCTGGGACACTGGGAAATCTGCCTGCTCTGGGACAGTGGGAAACCCACCCATTCTTGGGCACTGGGAAACCCGCCGCTGTAGGACACTGGGAAAACCTGTCCGCTCTGGGACACTGGAAAGCCGCTCTGGAACACTGGGACACATGTCCGAGTTGGGTGACTGGGATACCCTGCTCATTCTGGCACACTGGGAAACCTGCCTGCTCTGGGACAAAACAGCCCGCTCTGAACACAGGGAAACCCACCCGTTCTGGGACACTGGGAAACCCACCCGTTCAGGGACACTGGGAAATTCATGTGCTCTGGGGCACTGGGAAACACGTCTGCTGTGGGACACTGGGAAACACGCCCGCTCTGGAACAGTGGGAAACCCACCCGTTCTGGGACACTGGGAAACCCGCCCGCTCTGGGAAACCTGCCCACTCGGGGACACTGATAAACCCACCCACTCTGGGATACTGGGAAACCCACCCACTCTGGGATACTGGGATAATGTGCCCCCGCTCTGGGGCACTGGGAAATCTGCCCGCTGTCGGACACTGGGAAACACACCCGCTCTGGGACAGTGGGAAACCTGCCCGCTCTAGGAAACCCGCCCACTCTGGGACACTGGTAAACCCACCCGCTCTGGAACACTGGGAACCCCATCCGCTCTGGAACAGTGGGATAAGCCGCCCCCGCTCTGGGACACTGGGAAACCTGCCCGATCTAGGACATTGGGAAACTCGACCACTCTGGTACCCAGGGAAATCTCCCACTGCTCTGGGACACTGGGAAACCCGCCCGGGTGGTACGCAGGGAAATCCCCCACTGCTCTGGGACACTGGGAAGCCCGCCCGCTCTGGGACACTGGAAAACACGCCCGCTCTGGAACACTGGGAAACCCGTCCGCTCTGGGAAACCCGCCCGCTCTGTGACACTGGTAAACCCACCCGCTCTGGGACATTGGGAAACCCACCCACTCTGGGATATTGGGATAACCCGCCCCCGCTCTAAGACACTGGGAAACCCGCCCACTCTGTGAAACTGGGAAACACACCCGTTCTGGGACACTGGGAAACCTACCCCTGCTCTGGGACACAGGGAAACCCCAGCCGGGCAGAGACTCTGGGAAACTCACACCCTCTGGGATACTGGGAAACAGCCCGCTGTGGGAAACGGGGAAACCCGCTGGCTCTGGGAAACACACCCGCTCTGGGACACTGCGAAACCCGCCAGGTCGGGAACACTGGGAAACCCGCCCGCTCTGGGAAACCCACCGCTGTGGGACACTGGGAAAACCTGTCCGCTCTGGGACACTGGAAAGCCGCTCTGCGACACTGGGACACCTGTCCGATCTGGGTGACTGGGATACCCTGCCCATTCTGGCACACTGGGAAACCTGCCTGCTCTGGGACAAAACATCCACTCTGAGACACTGGGAAATCCACCCGTTCTGGGACACTGGGAAACCCGCCCCCCCCCCCACTCTGGGACACCGTGAAACCCGCCCGCTCTGGGAAACCTGCCCGCTCGGAGACACTGGTCAACCGACCCACTCTGGGATACTGGGAAACCCACCCATTCTGGGATACTGGGATAATGTGCCCCCGCTCTGGGACACTAGGAAAACCCGCCCACTCTGGGACACTGGGAAACCCGCCCACTCTGGGACAGTGGGAAACCCGCCCGCACTGGACACTGGGAAAACTGCCCACTCTGGGACACTGGGAAACCCACCCACTCTGGGACACTGGTATCAGGCCCTGCTCTGGGACACTGGGAAACTCGCCCGCTAAGGGACACTGGGAAACTTGCCAGCTCTGGGAAACTGGAAAAACCGCCCGCTCTGGGACAGTGGGAAACCCGCCCGCACTGGAACACTTGGAAAGCTGCCCGCTCTGGGACACTGGGAAACCTGCCCGCTCTGGGAAACTCGCCCGCTTTGGGATACGAGGAAAGCTACTCCCCCAGGGACACTGGGAAACAGCCTGCTGTGGGAAACGGGGAAACCTGCTGGATCTGGGAAACACGCCATCTCTGGGACACTGGGAAACCCCACCCGCTCTGGGAAACTCGCCCGCTCTTGGACAAGAGTAAATTCACTCCCTCTGGGACACAGGGACACCCACCCGCTCTGGGACACTGGGATACCTGCCCGCTCTAGGAAACCCACCCACTCTGGGACACTGGTAAACCCACCCGCTCTGGGACACTGGGAACCCCATCCGCTCTGGGACACTGGGATAAGCCGCCCCCGCTCTGGGACACTGGGAAACCTGCCCGATCTGCGACACTGGGAATCCCGCCGACTCTGGGACATAGGGAAACCCGCCCGCTCTGGGACATTGGGAAACTCGCCCACTCTGGTACCCAGGGAAATTTCCCACTGCTCTGGGTCACTGGGAAACCCGCCAGGCTGGTACGCAGAGAAATCTCCCACTGCTCTGGGACATTGGGAAGCTCGCCCGCTCTGGAACACTGGAAAACACGCCCGCTCTGGAACACTGGGAAACCCGTCTGCTCTGGGAAACCCGCCCGCTCTGTGACACTGGTAAACCCACCCGCTCTGGGATACTGGGATAACCCGCCCCCGCTCTAAGACTCTGGGAAACCCTGCCCGCTCTGTGAAACTGGGAAACACATCCGTTCTGGGACACTGGGAAACCCACCCCTGCTCTGGGACACAGGGAAACTCCAGCCGGGCAGAGACTCTGGGAAACTCACTCCCTCTGGGATACTGTGAAACAGCCCGCTGTGGGAAACGGGTAAACCCGCTGGCTCTGGGAAACACACCCGCTCTGGGACACTGCGAAACCCGCCAGGTCTGGAACACTGGGAAAGCCACCCGCTCTGGGAAACCCACCTGCTCTAGGACACTGGGAAATCTGCCTGATCTGGGACAGTGGGAAACCCACCCATTCTTGGGCACTGGGAAACCGCCTCTGTGGGGCACTGGGAAAACCTGTCCGCTCTGGGACACTGGAAAGCCACTCTGGGACACTGGGACACCTGTCCGATCTGGGTGACTGGGATAACCTGCCCATTCTGGCACACTGGGAAACCTGCCTGCTCTGGGACAAAACAGCCCGCTCTGAGACACTGGGAAACCCACCCGTTCTGGGACACTGGGAAACCCACCCGTTCTGGGACACTGGGAAACCCACCCGTTCTTGGACACTGGGAAATTCATGTGCTCTGGGGCACTGGGAAACACGTCTGCTGTGGGACTCTGGGAAACACGCCCGCTCTGGAACAGTGGGAAACCCACCCGTTCTGGGACACTGGGAAACCCGCTCGCTCTGGGAAACCTGCCCGCTCGGGGACACTGGTAAACCCACCCACTCTGGGATACTGGGAAACCCACCCACTCTGGGATACTGGGATAATGTGCCCCTGCTCTGGGGCACTGGGAAATCTGCCCGCTGTGGGACACTGGGAAACACGCCCGCTCTGGGACAGTGGGAAACCTGCCCGCTCTGGGAAACCCGCCCACTCTGGGACACTGGTAAACCCACCCGCTCTGGGACACTTGGAACCCCATCCGCTCTGGGACACTGGGATAAGCCGCCCCCGCTCTGGGACACTGGGAAAACTGCCCGATCTAGGACACTGGGAATCCCGCCCACTCTGGGACAGAGGGAAACCGCCCGCTCTGGGACATTGGGTAACTCGCCCACTCTGGTACCCAGGGAAATCTCCCACTGCTCTGGGACACTGGGAAACCCGCCCGGCTGGTACGCAGGGAAATCTCCCACTGCTGTGGGACACTGGGAAGCCCGCCCGCTCTGGGACACTGGAAAACACGCCCGCTCTGGAACACTGGGAAACCCGTCCGCTCTGGGAAACCCGCCCGCTCTGTGACACTGGTAAACCCACCCGCTCTGGGACACTGGGAAACCCACCCACTCTGGGATACTGGGATAACCCGCCCCCGCTCTAAGACACTGGGAAACCCTGCCCACTCTGTGAAACTGGGTAACACACCCGTTCTGGGACACTGCGAAACCCGCCAGGTCGGGAACACTGGGAAACACGCCCGTTCTGGGAAACCCACCTGCTCTGGGACACTGGGAAACCTGCCTGCTCTGAGACAGAGGGAAACCCACCCATTCTTGGGCACTGGGAAACCCGCCGCTGTGGGACACTGGGAAAACCTGTCTGCTCTGTGACACTGGAAAGCCGCTCTGGGACACTGGGACACCTGTCCGATCTGGGTGACTGGGATACCCTGCCCATTCTGGCACACTGGGAAACCTGCCTGCTCTGGGACAAAGCATCCACTCTGAGACACTGGGAAATCCTCCCGTTCTGGGATACTGGGAACCCCCCCCCCACTCTGGGACACTGGGAAACCCGCCCGCTCTGGGAAACCTGCCCGCTCGGGGACACTGGTAAACCCACCCACTCTGGGATACTGGGAAACACACCCACTCTGTGATACTGGGATAATGTGCCCACTCTCTGGGACACTGGGAAAACCCGCCCACTCTGGGACACTGGGAAACCCGCCCACTCTGGGACAGTGGGAAACCCGCCCGCACTGGGCACTGGGAAAACTGCCCACTCTGGGACACTGGGAAACCCACCCACTCTGGGACACTGGTATCAGGCCCTGCTCTGGGACACTGGGAAACTCGCCCGCACTGGGACACTGGGAAACTTGCCGGCTCTGGGAAACTTGGAATCCTGTCCGCTCTGGGACACTGGGAAAACCGCCCGCTCTGGTACAGTGGGAAACCCGCCCGCACTGGAACACTTGGAAAGCTGCCCGCTCTGGGACACTGGGAAACCTGCCCGCTCTGGGAAACTCGCCCGCTTTGGGACACGAGGAAAGCTACTCCCCCAGGGACACTGGGAAACAGCCTGCTGTGGGAAACGGGGAAACCTGCTGGCTCTGGGAAACACGCCATTTCTGGGACACTGGTAAACCCCACCCGCTCTGGGAAACTCGCCCGCCTTTGGACACTAGTAAATTCACTCCCTCTGGGACACTGGGAAACCCACCCGCTCTGGGACACTGGGAAACCTGCCCGCTCTGGGACACCGGGTAACCTGCTCGCTCTGGCACACTGGGAAACACGCCTGCTCTGGTACATTGCGATAACCGCCCCCGCTCTGGGACACAGGGCGACCCCGTCCGCTGAGAAACACTGGGAAACCCACGTGCTCTGGGACACTGGGAAAGCCACCCGCTCTGGGAAACTTGCCCACTTTGGACACGAGGAAACCTGCTCTCTCTGGGGCACTGCGAAACAGCCCGCTGTGGGAAACGGGGAAACCCACCAGGTTGGGAACACTGGTTAACACGCCTGCTCTGGGACACTGGGTAACACGCCTGCTCTTGGACACTGGGAAATCGCCCTGGGACACTGGGAAATCACCCTGGGAGACTGGGAAACCCGGCTGCTCTGGGACACTGGAAAACCCGCCCACTCTGTGACACTGGGAAATCGCCCTTGGACACTGGGAAACCCGGCAGCTCTGGGACACTGGGAAACCCACCCACTCTGTGACACTGGGTAATCGCCCTGGAACATTGGGAAACTCACCCACTCTGGTATGCAGGGAAACCGTCATTGCTCTGGGACACTGGGAAACCCGTCTGCTCTGGGTGACTGGGATACCATGCTCAGTCTCGGACACTGGGAAACCCCGACCGCTCTGGGAAACTCGCCTGATCTGGGACACTAGTAAACCCACTCCCTCTGGGACACTGGGAACTAGCCCGCTGTGGGAAACGGTGAAACCAGCTGGCTCTGGGAAACACGTCCGCTCTGGGACATTGGGAAACCCGCCCACTCTGGCACACTGGGAAACGCCGCCTGCTCTGGGAAACTCGCCCGCTCTGGGACACTAGGAAACCCATTCCCATTGATACACTGGGTAACACGCTAGCTCTGGGACATTGGGAAACACGCCTGCTCTGGGACACTGGGAAACCCACCCGCTCAGGGGCACTGGAAATCCCACCCACTGTGTTACACTGAGATAACCCGCCCCTGCTCTGGGTAACAGGGAAACCCCGTCATCTCAGAGACACTGGGAAACCCACCTGCTCTGGGGGACTGGGAAACATGCCCGCTCTGGGATACTGGAATACCCGCCCACTCGGGGACACTGGGAAACTCGCCTGCTCTGGGACTCTGGGACACTGGGAAACACGCCCGCTCTGAAACACTGGGAAACCCGTCCGCTATGGGAAACCCGACGACTCTGTGGCACTGGTAAACCCACCCGCTCTGGGACACTGGGAAACCCACCCACTCTGGGATACTGGGATAACCCGCCCCCGCTCTAAGACACTGGGAAAACCCTGCCCGCTCTGTGAAACTGGGAAACACACCCGTTCTGGGACACTGGGAAACCCACCCCTGCTCTGGGACACAGGGAAACCCCAGCCGGGCAGAGACTCTGGCAAACTCACTCCCTCTGGGATACTGGGAAACAGCCCGCTGTGGGAAACGGGGAAACCCGCTGGCTCTGGGAAACACACCCGCTCTGGGACACTGCGAATCCTACCAGGTCTGGGACACTGGGAAACCCGCCCAATCTGGAAAACCTGCCCGCTCGGGGACACTGGTAAACCCACCCACTTTGGGATACTGGGAAACCCACCCTCTCTGGGATACTGGGATAATGTGCCCCCGCTCTGGGGCACTGGGAAATCTGCCCGCTGTGGGACACTGGGAAACACACCCGCTCTGGGACAGTGGGATACCTGCCCGCTCTAGGAAACCCACCCACTCTGGGACACTGGTAAACCCACCCGCTCTGGGACACTGGGAACCCCATCCGCTCTGGGACACTGTGATAAGCTTCCCCCGCTCTGGGACACTGGGAAACCTGCCCGATCTGCGACACTAGGAATCCCGCCCACTCTGGGACACAGGGAAACCCGCCCGCTCTGGGACATTGGGCAACTCGCCCACTCTGGTACCCAGGGAAATTTCCCACTGCTCTGGGACACTGGGAAATCCGCCAGGCTGGTATGCAGGGAAATCTCCCACTGCTCTGGGACACTGGGAAGCTCGCCTGCTCTGGAACACTGGGAAACACACCCACTCTGGAACACTGGGAAACCCGTCCGCTCTGGGAAACCCGCCCGCTCTGTGACACTGGTAAACCCACCCGCTCTGGGACACTGGGAAACCCACCCACTCTGGGATACTGGGATAACCTGCCCCCGCTCTAAGACACTGGGAACCCCATCCGCTCTGGGACACTGGGATAAGCCGCCCCCGCTCTGGGACACTGGGAAACCTGCCCGATCTGCGACACTGGGAATCCCGCCCACTCTGGGACACAGGGAAACCCCAGCCGGGCAGAGACTCTGGGAAACTCACTCCCTCTGGGATACTGGGAAATAGCCCGCTGTGGTAAACGGGGAAACCCGCTGGCTCTGGGAAACACACCCGCTCTGGGACACTGCGAAACCCGCCAGGTCTGGAACAATGGGAAACCCGCCCGCTCTGGGAAACCCACCTGCTCTGGGACACTGGGAAATCTGCCTGCTCTGGGACAGTGGGAAACCCACCCATTCTTGGGCACTGGGAAACCCGCCGCTGTAGGACACTGGGAAAACCTGTCCGCTCTGGGACACTGGAAAGCCGCTCTGGAACACTGGGACACATGTCCGAGCTGGGAGACTGGGATACCCTGCTCATTCTGGCACACTGGGAAACCTGCCTGCTCTGGGACAAAACAGCCCGCTCTGTGACACTGGGAAACCCACCCGCTCTGGGAATCCCACCGCTGTGGGACACTGGGAAAACCTGTCCGCTCTGGGACACTGGAAAGTCGCTCTGCGACACTGGGACACCTGTCCGATCTGGGTGACTGGGATACCCTGCCCATTCTGGCACACTGGAAAACCTGCCTGCTCTGGGACAAAACATCCCACTCTGAGACACTGGGAAAGCCACCTGTTCTGGGACACTGGGAAACCCGCCCCCCCACTCTGGGACACTGGGAAACCCCGTCCGTTCTGGGACACTGGGAAATTCATGTGCTCTGGGGCACTGGGAAACACGTCTGCTGTGGGACACTGGGAAACACGCCCGCTCTGGAACAGTGGGAAACCCACCCGTTCTGGGACACTGGGAAACCCGCCCGCTCTGGGAAACCTGCCCACTCGGGGACACTGGTAAACCACCCACTCTGGGATACTGGGAAACCCACCCACTCTGGGATACTGGGATAATGTGCCCCCGCTCGGGGACACTGGGAAAACCCGCCCACTCTGGGACACTGGGAAACCCACCCACTCAGGGACACTGGGAAACCCGCCCGCACTGGACACTGGGAAAACTGCCCACTCTGGGACACTGGGAAACCCACCCACTCTGGGACACTGGTATCAGGCCCTGCTCTGGGACACTGGGAAACTCGCCCGCACTGGAACACTTGGAAAGCTGCCCGCTCTGGGACACTGGGAAACCTGCCCACTCTGGGAAACTCGCCCGCTTTGGGACACGAGAAAAGCTACTCCCCCAGGGACACTGGGAAACAGCCTGCTGTGGGAAACGGGGAAACCTGCTGGCTCTGGGAAACACGCCCTCTCTGGGACACTGGGAAAACCCACCCGCTCTGGGAAACTCGCCCGCTCTTGGACACGAGTAAATTCGCTCCCTCTGGGACACTGGGAAACCCGCCCGCTCTGGGAAACCTGCCCACTCAGGGACACTGGTAAACCCACCCACTCTGGGATACTGGGAAACCCACCCACTCTGGGATACTGGGATAATGTGCCCCCGCTCTAAGACACTGGGAAACCCTGCCCGCTCTGTGAAACTGGGAAACACACACGTTCTGGGACAGTGGGAAACCCACTCCTGCTCTGGGACACAGGGAAACCCCAGCCGGGCAGAGACTCTGGGAAACTCACTCCCTCTGGGATACTGGGAAACAGCCCGCTGTGGGAAATGGGGAAACCCGCTGGCTCTGGGAAACACACCCGCTCTGGGACACTGCGAAACCCGCCAGGTCGGGAACACTGGGGAACCCGCCCGCTCTGGGAAACCCACCTGCTCTGGGACACTGGGAAATCTGCCTGCTCTGGGACAGTGGGAAACCCACCCATTCTTGGGCACTGGGAAACCCGCCGCTGTGGGACACTGGGAAAACCTGTCCGCTCTGGGACACTGGAAAGCCGCTCTGGGACACTGGGACACCTATCCGATCTGGATGACTGGGATACCCTGTCCATTCTGGCACACTGGGAAACCTGCCTGCTCTGGGACAAAACATCCACTCTGAGACACTGGGAAATCCACCCGTTCTGGGACACTGGGAACCCCCCCCCCACTCTGGGACACTGGGAAACCCGCCCGCTCTGGGAGACCCACCGCTGTGGGACACTGGGAAAACCTGTCCGCTCTGGGACACTGGAAAGTCGCTCTGCGACACTGGGACACCTGTCCGATCTGGGTGACTGGGATACCCTGCCCATTCTGGCACACTGGAAAACCTGCCTGCTCTGGGACATAACATCCCACTCTGAGACACTGGGAAACCCACCTGTTCTGGGACACTGGGAAACCCGCCCCCCCCACTCTGGGACACTGGGAAACCCGCCCGCTCTGGGAAACCTGCCCGCTCGGGGACACTGGTAAACCCACCCACTCTGGGATACTGGGAAACCCACCCACTCTGTGATACTGGGATAATGTGCCCCCTCTCTGGGACACTGGGAAAACCCGCCCACTCTGGGACACTAGGAAACCCGCCCACTCTGGGACAGTGGGAAACCCGCCCGCACTGGACACTGGGAAAACTGCCCACTCTGGGACACTGGGAAACCCACCCACTCTGGGACACTGGTATCAGGCCCTGCTCTGGGACACTGGGATACTCGCCCGCACTGGGACACTGGGAAACCCGGCTGCTCTGGGACACTGGAAAACCCGCCCACTCTGTGACACTGGGAAATCGCCCTTGGACACTGGGAAACCCGGCAGCTCTGGGACACTGGGAAACCCACCCACTCTGTGACACTGGGTAATCGCCCTGGGACATTGGGAAACTCACCCACTCTGGTATGCAGGGAACCCGTCATTGCTCTGGGACACTGGGAAACCCGTCTGCTCTGGGTGACTGGGATACCATGCTCAGTCTCGGACACTGGGAAACCCCGACCGCTCTGGGAAACTCGCCTGATCTGGGACACTAGTAAACCCACTCCCTCTGGGACACTGGGAACTAGCCCGCTGTGGGAAACGGTGAAACCAGCTGGCTCTGGGAAACACGTCCGCTCTGGGGCATTGGGAAACCCGCCCACTCTGGCACACTGGGAAACTCCGCCTGCTCTGGGAAACTCGCCCGCTCTGGGACACTAGGAAACCCATTCCCATTGGTACACTGGGTAACACGCCCGCTCTGGGACATTGGGAAACACGCCTGCTCTGGGACACTGGGAAACCCACCCGCTCAGGGGCACTGGAAATCCCACCCACTGCGTTACACTGAGATAACCCGCACCTGCTCTGGGTCACAGGGAAACACCGTCATCTCAGAGACACTGGGAAACCCACCTGCTCTGGGGCACTGGGAAACATGCCCGCTCTGGGATACTGGAATACCCGCCCACTCGGGGACACTGGGAAACTCGCCTGCTCTGGGACTCTGGGACACTGGGAAACACGCCCGTTCTGAAACACTGGGAAACCCGTCCGCTATGGGAAACCCGCCCACTCTGTGGCACTGGTAAACCCACCCGCTCTGGGACACTGGGAAACCCACCCACTCTGGGATACTGGGATAACCCGCCCCCGCTCTAAGACACTGGGAAACCCTGCCCGCTCTGTGAAACTGGGAAACACACCCGTTCTGGGACACTGGGAAACCCACCCCTGCTCTGGGACACAGGGAAACCCCAGCCGGGCAGAGACTCTGGCAAACTCACTCCCTCTGGGATACTGGGAAACAGCCCGCTGTGGGAAACGGGGAAACCCGCTGGCTCTGGGAAACACACCCGCTCTGGGACACTGCGAAACCCACCAGGTCTGGGACACTGGGAAACCCGCCCTATCTGGAAAACCTGCCCGCTCGGGGACACTGGTAAACCCACCCACTTTGGGATACTGGGAAACCCACCCTCTCTGGGATACTGGGATAATGTGCCCCCGCTCTGGGGCACTGGGAAATCTGCCCGCTGTGGGACACTGGGAAACACACCCGCTCTGGGACAGTGGGATACCTGCCCGCTCTAGGAAACCCACCCACTCTGGGACACTGGTAAACCCACCCGCTCTGGGACACTGGGAACCCCATCCGCTCTGGGACACTGTGATAAGCTGCCCCCGCTCTAAGACACTGGGAAACCTGCACGATCTGCGACACTAGGAATCCCGCCCACTCTGGGACACAGGGAAACCCGCCCGCTCTGGGACATTGGGAAACTCGCCCACTCTGGTACCCAGGGAAATTTCCCACTGCTCTGGGACACTGGGAAACCCGCCAGGCTGGTATGCAGGGAAATCTCCCATTGCTCTGGGACACTGGGAAGCCCGCCTGCTCCGGAACACTGGGAAACACGCCCGCTCTGGAACACTGGGAAACCCGCCCGCTCTGGGAAATCCGCCCGCTCTGTGACACTGGTAAACTCACCCGCTCTGGGACACTGGGAAACCAACTCACTCTGGGATACTGGGATAACCCGCCCCCGCTCTAAGACACTGGGAAACCCTGCCCGCTCTGTGAAACTGGGAAACACACCCGTTCTGGGACAGTGGGAAACCCACTCCTGCTCTGGGACACAGGGAATCCCCAGCCGGGCAGAGACTCTGGGAAACTCACTCCCTCTGGGATACTGGGAAACAGCCCGCTGTGGGAAATGGGGAAACCCGCTGGCTCTGGGAAACACACCCGCTCTGGGACACTGCGAAACCCGCCAGGTCGGGAACACTGGGGAACCCGCCCGCTCTGGGAAACCCACCTGCTCTGGGACACTGGGAAATCTGCCTGCTCTGGGACAGTGGGAAACCCACCCATTCTTGGGCACTGGGAAACCCGCCGCTGTGGGACACTGGGAAAACCTGTCCGCTCTGGGACACTGGAAAGCCGCTCTGGGACACTGGGACACCTGTCCGATCTGGATGACTGGGATACCCTGCCCATTCTGGCACACTGGGAAACCTGCCTGCTCTGGGACAAAACATCCACTCTGAGACACTGGGAAATCCACCCGTTCTGGGACACTGGGAACCCCCCCCCCCCACTCTGGGACACTGGGAAACCCGCCCGCTCTGGGAAACCCACCGCTGTGGGACACTGGGAAAACCTGTCCGCTCTGGGACACTGGAAAGTCGCTCTGCGACACTGGGACACCTGTCCGATCTCGGTGACTGGGATACCCTGCCCATTCTGGCACACTGGAAAACCTGCCTGCTCTGGGACATAACATCCCACTCTGAGACACTGGGAAACCCACCTGTTCTGGGACACTGGGAAACCCGCCCCCCCACTCTGGGACACTGGGAAACCCGCCCGCTCTGGGAAACCTGCCCGCTCGGGGACACTAGTAAACCCACCCACTCTGGGATACTGGGAAACCCACCCACTCTGTGATACTGGGATAATGTGCCCCCTCTCTGGGACACTGGGAAAACCCGCCCACTCTGGGACACTGGGAAACCCGCCCACTCTGGGACAGTGGGAAACCCGCCCGCACTGGACACTGGGAAAACTGCCCACTCTGGGACTCTGGGAAACCCACCCACTCTGGGACACTGGTATCAGGCCCTGCTCTGGGACACTGGGATACTCGTCCGCACTGGGACACTGGGAAACCCGGCTGCTCTGGGACACTGGAAAACCCGCCCACTCTGTGACACTGGGAAATCGCCCTTGGACACTGGGAAACTCGCCCGCACTGGGACACTGGGAAACTTGCCGGCTCTGGGAAACTTGGAATCCTGTCCGCTCTGGGACACTGGGAAAACCGCCCGCTCTGGGACAGTGGGAAACCCGCCCGCACTGGAACACTTGGAAAGCTGCCCGCTCTGGGACACTGGGAAACCTGCCCGCTCTGGGAAACTCGCCCGCTTTGGGACACGAGGAAAGCTACTCCCCCAGGGACACTGGGAAACAGCCTGCTGTGGGAAACGGGGAAACCTGCTGGCTCTGGGAAACACGCCATTTCTGGGACACTGGTAAACCCCACCCGCTCTGGGAAACTCGCCCGCCTTTGGACACTAGTAAATTCACTCCCTCTGGGACACTGGGAAACCCACCCGCTCTGGGACACTGGGAAACCTGCCCGCTCTGGGACACCGGGTAACCTGCTCGCTCTGGCACACTGGGAAACACGCCTGCTCTGGTACATTGCGATAACCGCCCCCGCTCTGGGACACAGGGCGACCCCGTCCGCTGAGAAACACTGGGAAACCCACGTGCTCTGGGACACTGGGAAAGCCACCCGCTCTGGGAAACTTGCCCACTTTGGGACACGAGGAAACCTGCTCTCTCTGGGGCACTGCGAAACAGCCCGCTGTGGGAAACGGGGAAACCCACCAGGTTGGGAACACTGGTTAACACGCCTGCTCTGGGACACTGGGTAACACGCCTGCTCTTGGACACTGGGAAATCGCCCTGGGACACTGGGAAATCACCCTGGGAGACTGGGAAACCCGGCTGCTCTGGGACACTGGAAAACCCGCCCACTCTGTGACACTGGGAAATCGCCCTTGGACACTGGGAAACCCGGCAGCTCTGGGACACTGGGAAACCCACCCACTCTGTGACACTGGGTAATCGCCCTGGAACATTGGGAAACTCACCCACTCTGGTATGCAGGGAAACCGTCATTGCTCTGGGACACTGGGAAACCCGTCTGCTCTGGGTGACTGGGATACCATGCTCAGTCTCGGACACTGGGAAACCCCGACCGCTCTGGGAAACTCGCCTGATCTGGGACACTAGTAAACCCACTCCCTCTGGGACACTGGGAACTAGCCCGCTGTGGGAAACGGTGAAACCAGCTGGCTCTGGGAAACACGTCCGCTCTGGGACATTGGGAAACCCGCCCACTCTGGCACACTGGGAAACGCCGCCTGCTCTGGGAAACTCGCCCGCTCTGGGACACTAGGAAACCCATTCCCATTGATACACTGGGTAACACGCTAGCTCTGGGACATTGGGAAACACGCCTGCTCTGGGACACTGGGAAACCCACCCGCTCAGGGGCACTGGAAATCCCACCCACTGTGTTACACTGAGATAACCCGCCCCTGCTCTGGGTAACAGGGAAACCCCGTCATCTCAGAGACACTGGGAAACCCACCTGCTCTGGGGGACTGGGAAACATGCCCGCTCTGGGATACTGGAATACCCGCCCACTCGGGGACACTGGGAAACTCGCCTGCTCTGGGACTCTGGGACACTGGGAAACACGCCCGCTCTGAAACACTGGGAAACCCGTCCGCTATGGGAAACCCGACGACTCTGTGGCACTGGTAAACCCACCCGCTCTGGGACACTGGGAAACCCACCCACTCTGGGATACTGGGATAACCCGCCCCCGCTCTAAGACACTGGGAAAACCCTGCCCGCTCTGTGAAACTGGGAAACACACCCGTTCTGGGACACTGGGAAACCCACCCCTGCTCTGGGACACAGGGAAACCCCAGCCGGGCAGAGACTCTGGCAAACTCACTCCCTCTGGGATACTGGGAAACAGCCCGCTGTGGGAAACGGGGAAACCCGCTGGCTCTGGGAAACACACCCGCTCTGGGACACTGCGAAACCTACCAGGTCTGGGACACTGGGAAACCCGCCCAATCTGGAAAACCTGCCCGCTCGGGGACACTGGTAAACCCACCCACTTTGGGATACTGGGAAACCCACCCTCTCTGGGATACTGGGATAATGTGCCCCCGCTCTGGGGCACTGGGAAATCTGCCCGCTGTGGGACACTGGGAAACACACCCGCTCTGGGACAGTGGGATACCTGCCCGCTCTAGGAAACCCACCCACTCTGGGACACTGGTAAACCCACCCGCTCTGGGACACTGGGAACCCCATCCGCTCTGGGACACTGTGATAAGCTTCCCCCGCTCTGGGACACTGGGAAACCTGCCCGATCTGCGACATTGGAATCCCGCCCACTCTGGGACACAGGGAAACCCGCCCGCTCTGGGACATTGGGCAACTCGCCCACTCTGGTACCCAGGGAAATTTCCCACTGCTCTGGGACACTGGGAAATCCGCCAGGATGGTATGCAGGGAAATCTCCCACTGCTCTGGGACACTGGGAATCTCGCCTGCTCTGGAACACTGGGAAACACACCCACTCTGGAACACTGGGAAACCCGTCCGCTCTGGGAAACCCGCCCGCTCTGTGACACTGGTAAACCCACCCGCTCTGGGACACTGGGAAACCCACCCACTCTGGGATACTGGGATAACCTGCCCCCGCTCTAAGACACTGGGAACCCCATCCGCTCTGGGACACTGGGATAAGCCGCCCCCGCTCTGGGACACTGGGAAACCTGCCCGATCTGCGACACTGGGAATCCCGCCCACTCTGGGACACAGGGAAACCCCAGCCGGGCAGAGACTCTGGGAAACTCACTCCCTCTGGGATACTGGGAAATAGCCCGCTGTGGTAAACGGGGAAACCCGCTGGCTCTGGGAAACACACCCGCTCTGGGACACTGCGAAACCCGCCAGGTCTGGAACAATGGGAAACCCGCCCGCTCTGGGAAACCCACCTGCTCTGGGACACTGGGAAATCTGCCTGCTCTGGGACAGTGGGAAACCCACCCATTCTTGGGCACTGGGAAACCCGCCGCTGTAGGACACTGGGAAAACCTGTCCGCTCTGGGACACTGGAAAGCCGCTCTGGAACACTGGGACACATGTCCGAGCTGGGAGACTGGGATACCCTGCTCATTCTGGCACACTGGGAAACCTGCCTGCTCTGGGACAAAACAGCCCGCTCTGTGACACTGGGAAACCCACCCGTTCTGGGACACTGGGAAACCCACCCGTTCTGGGACACTGGGAAATTCATGTGCTCTGGGGCACTGGGAAACACGTCTGATGTGGGACACTGGGAAACACGCCCGCTCTGGAACAGTGGGAAACCCACCCGTTCTGGGACACTGGGAAACCCGCCCGCTCTGGGAAACCTGCCCACTCGGGGACACTGATAAACCCACCCACTCTGGGATACTGGGAAACCCACCCACTCTGGGATACTGGGATAATGTGCCCCCGCTCTGGGGCACTGGGAAATCTGCCCGCTGTCGGACACTGGGAAACACACCCGCTCTGGGACAGTGGGAAACCTGCCCGCTCTAGGAAACCCGCCCACTCTGGGACACTGGTAAACCCACCCGCTCTGGGACACTGGTAAACCCACCCGCTCTGGGACACTGGGAACCCCATCCGCTCTGGGACACTGTGATAAGCTTCCCCCGCTCTGGGACACTGGGAAACCTGCCCGATCTGCGACACTAGGAATCCCGCCCACTCTGGGACACAGGGAAACCCGCCCGCTCTGGGACATTGGGCAACTCGCCCACTCTGGTACCCAGGGAAATTTCCCACTGCTCTGGGACACTGGGAAATCCGCCAGGCTGGTATGCAGGGAAATCTCCCACTGCTCTGGGACACTGGGAAGCTCGCCTGCCCTGGAACACTGGGAAACACACCCACTCTGGAACACTGGGAAACCCGTCCGCTCTGGGAAACCCGCCCGCTCTGTGACACTGGTAAACCCACCCGCTCTGGGACACTGGGAAACCCACCCACTCTGGGATACTGGGATAACCTGCCCCCGCTCTAAGACACTGGGAACCCCATCCGCTCTGGGACACTGGGATAAGCCGCCCCCGCTCTGGGACACTGGGAAACCTGCCCGATCTGCGACACTGGGAATCCCGCCCACTCTGGGACACAGGGAAACCCCAGCCGGGCAGAGACTCTGGGAAACTCACTCCCTCTGGGATACTGGGAAATAGCCCGCTGTGGTAAACGAGGAAACCCGCTGGCTCTGGGAAACACACCCGCTCTGGGACACTGCGAAACCCGCCAGGTCTGGAACAATGGGAAACCCGCCCGCTCTGGGAAACCCACCTGCTCTGGGACACTGGGAAATCTGCCTGCTCTGGGACAGTGGGAAACCCACCCATTCTTGGGCACTGGGAAACCCGCCGCTGTAGGACACTGGGAAAACTTGTCCGCTCTGGGACACTGGAAAGCCGCTCTGGAACACTGGGACACATGTCCGAGCTGGGTGACTGGGATACCCTGCTCATTCTGGCACACTGGGAAACCTGCCTGCTCTGGGACAAAACAGCCCGCTCTGTGACACTGGGAAACCCACCCGTTCTGGGACACTGGGAAACCCACCCGTTCAGGTACACTGGGAAATTCATGTGCTCTGGGGCACTGGGAAACACGTCTGCTGTGGGACACTGGGAAACACGCCCGCTCTGGAACAGTGGGAAACCCACCCGTTCTGGGACACTGGGAAACCCGCCCGCTCTGGGAAACCTGCCCACTCGGGGACACTGATAAACCCACCCACTCTGGGATACTGGGAAACCCACCCACTCTGGGATACTGGGATAATGTGCCCCCGCTCTGGGGCACTGGGAAATCTGCCCGCTGTCGGACACTGGGAAACACACCCGCTCTGGGACAGTGGGAAACCTGCCCGCTCTAGGAAACCCGCCCACTCTGGGACACTGGTAAACCCACCCGCTCTGGGACACTGGGAACCCCATCCGCTCTGGAACAGTGGGATAAGCCGCCCCCGCTCTGGGACACTGGGAAACCTGCCCGATCTAGGACATTGGGAAACTCGACCACTCTGGTACCCAGGGAAATCTCCCACTGCTCTGGGACACTGGGAAACCCGCCCGGGTGGTACGCAGGGAAATCCCCCACTGCTCTGGGACACTGGGAAGCCCGCCCGCTCTGGGACACTGGAAAACACGCCCGCTCTGGAACACTGTGAAACCCGTCCGCTCTGGGAAACCCGCCCGCTCTGTGACACTGGTAAACCCACCCGCTCTGGGACATTGGGAAACCCACCCACTCTGGGATATTGGGATAACCCGCCCCCGCTCTAAGACACTGGGAAACCCGCCCACTCTGTGAAACTGGGAAACACACCCGTTCTGGGACACTGGGAAACCTACCCCTGCTCTGGGACACAGGGAAACCCCAGCCGGGCAGAGACTCTGGGAAACTCACACCCTCTGGGATACTGGGAAACAGCCCGCTGTGGGAAACGGGGAAACCCGCTGGCTCTGGGAAACACACCCGCTCTGGGACACTGCGAAACCCGCCAGGTCGGGAACACTGGGAAACCCGCCCGCTCTGGGAAACCCACCGCTGTGGGACACTGGGAAAACCTGTCCGCTCTGGGACACTGGAAAGCCGCTCTGCGACACTGGGACACCTGTCCGATCTGGGTGACTGGGATACCCTGCCCATTCTGGCACACTGGGAAACCTGCCTGCTCTGGGACAAAACATCCACTCTGAGACACTGGGAAATCCACCCGTTCTGGGACACTGGGAAACCCGCCCCCCCCCCCCACTCTGGGACACCGTGAAACCCGCCCGCTCTGGGAAACCTGCCCGCTCGGAGACACTGGTCAACCGACCCACTCTGGGATACTGGGAAACCCACCCACTCTGGGATACTGGGATAATGTGCCCCCGCTCTGGGACACTAGGAAAACCCGCCCACTCTGGGACACTGGGAAACCCGCCCACTCTGGGACAGTGGGAAACCCGCCCGCACTGGACACTGGGAAAACTGCCCACTCTGGGACACTGGGAAACCCACCCACTCTGGGACACTGGTATCAGGCCCTGCTCTGGGACACTGGGAAACTCGCCCGCTAAGGGACACTGGGAAACTTGCCAGCTCTGGGAAACTGGGAACCATGTCCGCTCTGGGACACTGGGAAAACCCGCCCGCTCTGGGACACTGGAAAAACCGCCCGCTCTGGGACAGTGGGAAACCCGCCCGCACTGGAACACTTGGAAAGCTGCCCGCTCTGGGACACTGGGAAACCTGCCCGCTCTGGGAAACTCGCCCGCTTTGAGATACGAGGAAAGCTACTCCCCCAGGGACACTGGGAAACAGCCTGCTGTGGGAAACGGGGAAACCTGCTGGATCTGGGAAACACGCCATCTCTGGGACACTGGGAAACCCCACCCGCTCTGGGAAACTCGCCCGCTCTTGGACAAGAGTAAATTCACTCCCTCTGGAACACAGGGACACCCACCCGCTCTGGGACACTGGGATACCTGCCCGCTCTAGGAAACCCACCCACTCTGGGACACTGGTAAACCCACCCGCTCTGGGACACTGGGAACCCCATCCGCTCTGGGACACTGGGATAAGCCGCCCCCGCTCTGGGACACTGGGAAACCTGCCCGATCTGCGACACTGGGAATCCCGCCGACTCTGGGACATAGGGAAACCCGCCCGCTCTGGGACATTGGGAAACTCGCCCACTCTGGTACCCAGGGAAATTTCCCACTGCTCTGGGACACTGGGAAACCCGCCAGGCTGGTACGCAGAGAAATCTCCCACTGCTCTGGGACATTGGGAAGCTCGCCCGCTCTGGAACACTGGAAAACACGCCCGCTCTGGAACACTGGGAAACCCGTCCGCTCTGGGAAACCCGCCCGCTCTGTGACACTGGTAAACCCACCCGCTCTGGGATACTGGGATAACCCGCCCCCGCTCTAAGACTCTGGGAAACCCTGCCCGCTCTGTGAAACTGGGAAACACATCCGTTCTGGGACACTGGGAAACCCACCCCTGCTCTGGGACACAGGGAAACTCCAGCCGGGCAGAGACTCTGGGAAACTCACTCCCTCTGGGATACTGTGAAACAGCCCGCTGTGGGAAACGGGTAAACCCGCTGGCTCTGGGAAACACACCCGCTCTGGGACACTGCGAAACCCGCCAGGTCTGGAACACTGGGAAAGCCACCCGCTCTGGGAAACCCACCTGCTCTAGGACACTGGGAAATCTGCCTGATCTGGGTCAGTGGGAAACCCACCCATTCTTGGGCACTGGGAAACCGCCTCTGTGGGGCACTGGGAAAACCTGTCCGCTCTGGGACACTGGAAAGCCACTCTGGGACACTGGGACACCTGTCCGATCTGGGTGACTGGGATAACCTGCCCATTCTGGCACACTGGGAAACCTGCCTGCTCTGGGACAAAACAGCTCGCTCTGAGACAATGGGAAACCCACCCGTTCTGGGACACTGGGAAACCCACCCGTTCTGGGACACTGGGAAACCCACCCGTTCTGGGACACTGGGAAATTCATGTGCTCTGGGGCACTGGGAAACACGTCTGCTGTGGGACTCTGGGAAACACGCCCGCTCTGGAACAGTGGGAAACCCACCCGTTCTGGGACACTGGGAAACCCGCTCGCTCTGGGAAACCCGCCCGCTCTGTGACACTGGTAAACCCACCCACTCTGGGACACTGGGAAACCCACCCACTCTGGGATACTGGGATAACCCGCCCCCGCTCTAAGACACTGGGAAACCCTGCCCACTCTGTGAAACTGGGTAACACACCCGTTCTGGGACACTGCGAAACCCGCCAGGTCGGGAACACTGGGAAACACGCCCGTTCTGGGAAACCCACCTGCTCTGGGACACTGGGAAACCTGCCTGCTCTGAGACAGAGGGAAACCCACCCATTCTTGGGCACTGGGAAACCCGCCGCTGTGGGACACTGGGAAAACCTGTCCGCTCTGTGACACTGGAAAGCCGCTCTGGGACACTGGGACACCTGTCCGATCTGGGTGACTGGGATACCCTGCCCATTCTGGCACACTGGGAAACCTGCCTGCTCTGGGACAAAGCATCCACTCTGAGACACTGGGAAATCCTCCCGTTCTGGGATACTGGGAACCCCCCCCCCCACTCTGGGACACTGGGAAACCCGCCCGCTCTGGGAAACCTGCCCGCTCGGGGACACTGGTAAACCCATCCACTCTGGGATACTGGGAAACACACCCACTCTGTGATACTGGGATAATGTGCCCACTCTCTGGGACACTGGGAAAACCCGCCCACTCTGGGACACTGGGAAACCCGCCCACTCTGGGACAGTGGGAAACCCGCCCGCACTGGGCACTGGGAAAACTGCCCACTCTGGGACACTGGGAAACCCACCCACTCTGGGACACTGGTATCAGGCCCTGCTCTGGGACACTGGGAAACTCGCCCGCACTGGGACACTGGGAAACTTGCCGGCTCTGGGAAACTTGGAATCCTGTCCGCTCTGGGACACTGGGAAAACCGCCCGCTCTGGTACAGTGGGAAACCCGCCCGCACTGGAACACTTGGAAAGCTGCCCGCTCTGGGACACTGGGAAACCTGCCCGCTCTGGGAAACTCGCCCGCTTTGGGACACGAGGAAAGCTACTCCCCCAGGGACACTGGGAAACAGCCTGCTGTGGGAAACGGGGAAACCTGCTGGCTCTGGGAAACACGCCATTTCTGGGACACTGGTAAACCCCACCCGCTCTGGGAAACTCGCCCGCCTTTGGACACTAGTAAATTCACTCCCTCTGGGACACTGGGAAACCCACCCGCTCTGGGACACTGGGAAACCTGCCCGCTCTGGGACACCGGGTAACCTGCTCGCTCTGGCACACTGGGAAACACGCCTGCTCTGGTACATTGCGATAACCGCCCCCGCTCTGGGACACAGGGCGACCCCGTCCGCTGAGAAACACTGGGAAACCCACGTGCTCTGGGACACTGGGAAAGCCACCCGCTCTGGGAAACTTGCCCACTTTGGGACACGAGGAAACCTGCTCTCTCTGGGGCACTGCGAAACAGCCCGCTGTGGGAAACGGGGAAACCCACCAGGTTGGGAACACTGGTTAACACGCCTGCTCTGGGACACTGGGTAACACGCCTGCTCTTGGACACTGGGAAATCGCCCTGGGACACTGGGAAATCACCCTGGGAGACTGGGAAACCCGGCTGCTCTGGGACACTGGAAAACCCGCCCACTCTGTGACACTGGGAAATCGCCCTTGGACACTGGGAAACCCGGCAGCTCTGGGACACTGGGAAACCCACCCACTCTGTGACACTGGGTAATCGCCCTGGAACATTGGGAAACTCACCCACTCTGGTATGCAGGGAAACCGTCATTGCTCTGGGACACTGGGAAACCCGTCTGCTCTGGGTGACTGGGATACCATGCTCAGTCTCGGACACTGGGAAACCCCGACCGCTCTGGGAAACTCGCCTGATCTGGGACACTAGTAAACCCACTCCCTCTGGGACACTGGGAACTAGCCCGCTGTGGGAAACGGTGAAACCAGCTGGCTCTGGGAAACACGTCCGCTCTGGGACATTGGGAAACCCGCCCACTCTGGCACACTGGGAAACGCCGCCTGCTCTGGGAAACTCGCCCGCTCTGGGACACTAGGAAACCCATTCCCATTGATACACTGGGTAACACGCTAGCTCTGGGACATTGGGAAACACGCCTGCTCTGGGACACTGGGAAACCCACCCGCTCAGGGGCACTGGAAATCCCACCCACTGTGTTACACTGAGATAACCCGCCCCTGCTCTGGGTAACAGGGAAACCCCGTCATCTCAGAGACACTGGGAAACCCACCTGCTCTGGGGGACTGGGAAACATGCCCGCTCTGGGATACTGGAATACCCGCCCACTCGGGGACACTGGGAAACTCGCCTGCTCTGGGACTCTGGGACACTGGGAAACACGCCCGCTCTGAAACACTGGGAAACCCGTCCGCTATGGGAAACCCGACGACTCTGTGGCACTGGTAAACCCACCCGCTCTGGGACACTGGGAAACCCACCCACTCTGGGATACTGGGATAACCCGCCCCCGCTCTAAGACACTGGGAAAACCCTGCCCGCTCTGTGAAACTGGGAAACACACCCGTTCTGGGACACTGGGAAACCCACCCCTGCTCTGGGACACAGGGAAACCCCAGCCGGGCAGAGACTCTGTCAAACTCACTCCCTCTGGGATACTGGGAAACAGCCCGCTGTGGGAAACGGGGAAACCCGCTGGCTCTGGGAAACACACCCGCTCTGGGACACTGCGAAACCTACCAGGTCTGGGACACTGGGAAACCCGCCCAATCTGGAAAACCTGCCCGCTCGGGGACACTGGTAAACCCACCCACTTTGGGATACTGGGAAACCCACCCTCTCTGGGATACTGGGATAATGTGCCCCCGCTCTGGGGCACTGGGAAATCTGCCCGCTGTGGGACACTGGGAAACACACCCGCTCTGGGACAGTGGGATACCTGCCCGCTCTAGGAAACCCACCCACTCTGGGACACTGGTAAACCCACCCGCTCTGGGACACTGGGAACCCCATCCGCTCTGGGACACTGTGATAAGCTTCCCCCGCTCTGGGACACTGGGAAACCTGCCCGATCTGCGACACTAGGAATCCCGCCCACTCTGGGACACAGGGAAACCCGCCCGCTCTGGGACATTGGGCAACTCGCCCACTCTGGTACCCAGGGAAATTTCCCACTGCTCTGGGACACTGGGAAATCCGCCAGGCTGGTATGCAGGGAAATTTCCCACTGCTCTGGGACACTGGGAAATCCGCCAGGCTGGTATGCAGGGAAATCTCCCACTGCTCTGGGACACTGGGAAGCTCGCCTGCCCTGGAACACTGGGAAACACACCCACTCTGGAACACTGGGAAACCCGTCCGCTCTGGGAAACCCGCCCGCTCTGTGACACTGGTAAACCCACCCGCTCTGGGACACTGGGAAACCCACCCACTCTGGGATACTGGGATAACCTGCCCCCGCTCTAAGACACTGGGAACCCCATCCGCTCTGGGACACTGGGATAAGCCGCCCCCGCTCTGGGACACTGGGAAACCTGCCCGATCTGCGACACTGGGAATCCCGCCCACTCTGGGACACAGGGAAACCCCAGCCGGGCAGAGACTCTGGGAAACTCACTCCCTCTGGGATACTGGGAAATAGCCCGCTGTGGTAAACGAGGAAACCCGCTGGCTCTGGGAAACACACCCGCTCTGGGACACTGCGAAACCCGCCAGGTCTGGAACAATGGGAAACCCGCCCGCTCTGGGAAACCCACCTGCTCTGGGACACTGGGAAATCTGCCTGCTCTGGGACAGTGGGAAACCCACCCATTCTTGGGCACTGGGAAACCCGCCGCTGTAGGACACTGGGAAAACCTGTCCGCTCTGGGACACTGGAAAGCCGCTCTGGAACACTGGGACACATGTCCGAGCTGGGTGACTGGGATACCCTGCTCATTCTGGCACACTGGGAAACTTGCCTGCTCTGGGACAAAACAGCCCGCTCTGTGACACTGGGAAACCCACCCGTTCTGGGACACTGGGAAACCCACCCGTTCAGGTACACTGGGAAATTCATGTGCTCTGGGGCACTGGGAAACACGTCTGCTGTGGGACACTGGGAAACACGCCCGCTCTGGAACAGTGGGAAACCCACCCGTTCTGGGACACTGGGAAACCCGCCCGCTCTGGGAAACCTGCCCACTCGGGGACACTGATAAACCCACCCACTCTGGGATACTGGGAAACCCACCCACTCTGGGATACTGGGATAATGTGCCCCCGCTCTGGGGCACTGGGAAATCTGCCCGCTGTCGGACACTGGGAAACACACCCGCTCTGGGACAGTGGGAAACCTGCCCGCTCTAGGAAACCCGCCCACTCTGGGACACTGGTAAACCCACCCGCTCTGGGACACTGGGAACCCCATCCGCTCTGGAACAGTGGGATAAGCCGCCCCCGCTCTGGGACACTGGGAAACCTGCCCGATCTAGGACATTGGGAAACTCGACCACTCTGGTACCCAGGGAAATCTCCCACTGCTCTGGGACACTGGGAAACCCGCCCGGGTGGTACGCAGGGAAATCCCCCACTGCTCTGGGACACTGGGAAGCCCGCCCGCTCTGGGACACTGGAAAACACGCCCGCTCTGGAACACTGTGAAACCCGTCCGCTCTGGGAAACCCGCCCGCTCTGTGACACTGGTAAACCCACCCGCTCTGGGACATTGGGAAACCCACCCACTCTGGGATATTGGGATAACCCGCCCCCGCTCTAAGACACTGGGAAACCCGCCCACTCTGTGAAACTGGGAAACACACCCGTTCTGGGACACTGGGAAACCTACCCCTGCTCTGGGACACAGGGAAACCCCAGCCGGGCAGAGACTCTGGGAAACTCACACCCTCTGGGATACTGGGAAACAGCCCGCTGTGGGAAACGGGGAAACCCGCTGGCTCTGGGAAACACACCCGCTCTGGGACACTGCGAAACCCGCCAGGTCGGGAACACTGGGAAACCCGCCCGCTCTGGGAAACCCACCGCTTTGGGACACTGGGAAAACCTGTCCGCTCTGGGACACTGGAAAGCCGCTCTGCGACACTGGGACACCTGTCCGATCTGGGTGACTGGGATACCCTGCCCATTCTGGCACACTGGGAAACCTGCCTGCTCTGGGACAAAACATCCACTCTGAGACACTGGGAAATCCACCCGTTCTGGGACACTGGGAAACCCGCCCCCCCCCCCCCACTCTGGGACACCGTGAAACCCGCCCGCTCTGGGAAACCTGCCCGCTCGGAGACACTGGTCAACCGACCCACTCTGGGATACTGGGAAACCCACCCACTCTGGGATACTGGGATAATGTGCCCCCGCTCTGGGACACTAGGAAAACCCGCCCACTCTGGGACACTGGGAAACCCGCCCACTCTGGGACAGTGGGAAACCCGCCCGCACTGGACACTGGGAAAACTGCCCACTCTGGGACACTGGGAAACCCACCCACTCTGGGACACTGGTATCAGGCCCTGCTCTGGGACACTGGGAAACTCGCCCGCTAAGGGACACTGGGAAACTTGCCAGCTCTGGGAAACTGGGAACCATGTCCGCTCTGGGACACTGGGAAAACCCGCCCGCTCTGGGACACTGGAAAAACCGCCCGCTCTGGGACAGTGGGAAACCCGCCCGCACTGGAACACTTGGAAAGCTGCCCGCTCTGGGACACTGGGAAACCTGCCCGCTCTGGGAAACTCGCCCGCTTTGGGATACGAGGAAAGCTACTCCCCCAGGGACACTGGGAAACAGCCTGCTGTGGGAAACGGGGAAACCTGCTGGATCTGGGAAACACGCCATCTCTGGGACACTGGGAAACCCCACCCGCTCTGGGAAACTCGCCCGCTCTTGGACAAGAGTAAATTCACTCCCTCTGGGACACAGGGACACCCACCCGCTCTGGGACACTGGGATACCTGCCCGCTCTAGGAAACCCACCCACTCTGGGACACTGGTAAACCCACCCGCTCTGGGACACTGGGAACCCCATCCGCTCTGGGACACTGGGATAAGCCGCCCCCGCTCTGGGACACTGGGAAACCTGCCCGATCTGCGACACTGGGAATCCCGCCGACTCTGGGACATAGGGAAACCCGCCCGCTCTGGGACATTGGGAAACTCGCCCACTCTGGTACCCAGGGAAATTTCCCACTGCTCTGGGACACTGGGAAACCCGCCAGGCTGGTACGCAGAGAAATCTCCCACTGCTCTGGGACATTGGGAAGCTCGCCCGCTCTGAAACACTGGAAAACACGCCCGCTCTGGAACACTGGGAAACCCGTCCGCTCTGGGAAACCCGCCCGCTCTGTGACACTGGTAAACCCACCCGCTCTGGGATACTGGGATAACCCGCCCCCGCTCTAAGACTCTGGGAAACCCTGCCCGCTCTGTGAAACTGGGAAACACATCCGTTCTGGGACACTGGGAAACCCACCCCTGCTCTGGGACACAGGGAAACTCCAGCCGGGCAGAGACTCTGGGAAACTCACTCCCTCTGGGATACTGTGAAACAGCCCGCTGTGGGAAACGGGTAAACCCGCTGGCTCTGGGAAACACACCCGCTCTGGGACACTGCGAAACCCGCCAGGTCTGGATCACTGGGAAAGCCACCCGCTCTGGGAAACCCACCTGCTCTAGGACACTGGGAAATCTGCCTGATCTGGGACAGTGGGAAACCCACCCATTCTTGGGCACTGGGAAACCGCCTCTGTGGGGCACTGGGAAAACCTGTCCGCTCTGGGACACTGGAAAGCCACTCTGGGACACTGGGACATCTGTCCGATCTGGGTGACTGGGATAACCTGCCCATTCTGGCACACTGGGAAACCTGCCTGCTCTGGGACAAAACAGCCCGCTCTGAGACACTGGGAAACCCACCCGTTCTGGGACACTGGGAAACCCACCCGTTCTGGGACACTGGGAAACCCACCCGTTCTGGGACACTGGGAAATTCATGTGCTCTGGGGCACTGGGAAACACGTCTGCTGTGGGACTCTGGGAAACACGCCCGCTCTGGAACAGTGGGAAACCCACCCGTTCTGGGACACTGGGAAACCCGCTCGCTCTGGGAAACCTGCCCGCTCGGGGACACTGGTAAACCCACCCACTCTGGGATACTGGGAAACCCACCCACTCTGGGATACTGGGATAATGTGCCCCTGCTCTGGGGCACTGGGAAATCTGCCCGCTGTGGGACACTGGGAAACACGCCCGCTCTGGGACAGTGGGAAACCTGCCCGCTCTGGGAAACCCGCCCACTCTGGGACACTGGTAAACCCACCCGCTCTGGGACACTGGGAACCCCATCCGCTCTGGGACACTGGGATAAGCCGCCCCCGCTCTGGGACACTGGGAAAACTGCCCGATCTAGGACACTGGGAATCCCGCCCACTCTGGGACAGAGGGAAACCGCCCGCTCTGGGACATTGGGAAACTCGCCCACTCTGGTACCCAGGGAAATCTCCCACTGCTCTGGGACACTGGGAAACCCGCCCGGCTGGTACGCAGGGAAATCTCCCACTGCTGTGGGACACTGGGAAGCCCGCCCGCTCTGGGACACTGGAAAACACGCCCGCTCTGGAACACTGGGAAACCCGTCCGCTCTGGGAAACCCGCCCGCTCTGTGACACTGGTAAACCCACCCGCTCTGGGACACTGGGAAACCCACCCACTCTGGGATACTGGGATAACCCGCCCCCGCTCTAAGACACTGGGAAACCCTGCCCACTCTGTGAAACTGGGTAACACACCCGTTCTGGGACACTGCGAAACCCGCCAGGTCGGGAACACTGGGAAACACGCCCGTTCTGGGAAACCCACCTGCTCTGGGACACTGGGAAACCTGCCTGCTCTGAGACAGAGGGAAACCCACCCATTCTTGGGCACTGGGAAACCCGCCGCTGTGGGATACTCGGAAAATCTGTCCGCTCTGGGACAATGGAAAGCCGCTCTGGGACACTGGGACACCTGTCCGATCTGGGTGACTGGGATACCGTGACCATTCTGGCACACTGGGAAACCTGCCTGCTCTGGGACAAAACATCCCACTCTGAGACACTGGGAAACCCACCCGTTCTGGAACACTGGTAAACCCGCCCCCCACTCTGGGACACTGGGAAACCCCGCCCGTTCTGGGACACTGGGAAATTCATGTGCTCTGGGGCACTGGAAAACACGTCTGCTGTGGGACACTGGGAAACACGCCCGCTCTGGAACAGTGGGAAACCCACCCGCTCTGGGACACTGGGAAACCCGCCCGCTCTGGGAAACCTGCCCGCTCGGTGACACTGGTAAACCCACCCACTCTGGGATACTGGGAAACCCACCCTCTCTGGGATACTGGGATAATGTGCCCCTACTCTGGGGCACTGGGAAATCTGCCCGCTGTGGGACACTGGGAAACACGCCCGCTCTGGGACAGTGGGAAACCTGCCCGCTCTGGGAAACCCGCCCACTCTGGGCACTGGTAAACCCACCCGCTCTGGGACACTGGGAACCCCATCCGCTCTGCGACACTGGGATAAGCCGCCCCCGCTCTGGGACACTGGGAAACCTGCCCGATCTAGGACACTGGGAATCCCGCCCACTCTGGGACAGAGGGAAACCCGCCCGCTCTGGGACATTGGGAAACTCGCCCACTCTGGTACCCAGGGAAATCTCCCACTGCTCTGGGACACTGGGAAACCCGCCCAGCTGGTACGCAGGGAAATCTCCCACTGCTCTGGGACATTGGAAGCCCGCCCGCTCTGGAACACTGGAAAACACGCCCGCTCTGGAACACTGGGAAACCCGTCCGCTCTGGGAAACCCGCCCGCTCTGTGACACTGGTAAACCCACCTGCTCTGGGACACTGGGAAACCCACCCACTCTGGGATACTGGGATAACCCGCCCCCACTCTAAGACACTGGGAAACCCTGCCCACTCTGTGAAACTGGGAAACACAACCGTTCTGGGACACTGGGAAACCTACCCCTGCACTGGGAAACAGGCAAACCAAAGCCGGGCAGGGACTCTGGGAAACTCACTCCCTCTGGGATACTGGGAAACAGCCCGCTGTGGGAAACGGGGAAACCCGCTGACTCTGGGAAACACACCCGCTCTGGGACACTGCGAAACCCGCCAGGTCGGGAACACTGGGAAACCCGCCCGCACTGGGAAACCCACCTGCTCTGGGACACTGGGAAATCTGCCTGCTCTGAGACAGAGGGAAATCCACCCATTCTTGGGCACTGGGAAACCCGCCGCTGTGGGACACTGGGAAAACCTGTCCGCCCTGGGACAATGGAAAGCCGCTCTGGGACACTGGGACACCTGTCCGATCTGGGTGACTGGGATACCCTGACCATTCTGGCACACTGGGAAACCTGCCTGTTCTGGGACAAAACATCCCACTCTGAGACACTGGGAAACCCACCCGTTCTGGGACACTGGTAAACCTGCCCCCCCACTCTGGGACACTGGGAAACCCCACCCGTTCTGGGACACTGGGAAATTCATGTGCTCTGGGGCACTGGGAAACACGTCTGCTGTGGGACACTGGGAAACACGCCCGCTCTGGAACAGTGGGAAACCTACCCGCTCTGGGACAGTGGGAAACCCGCCCGCTCTGGGAAACCTGCCCGCTCGGGGACACTGGTAAACCCACCCACTCTGGGATACTGGGAAACCCACCCACTCTGGGATACTGGGATAATGTGCCCCCGCTCTGGGACACTGGGAAAACCCGCCCACTCTGGGACACTGGGAAACCCGCCCACTCTGGGACAGTGGGAAAGCCGCCCGCTCTGGGAAACCTGCCCACTCGGGGACACTGGTAAACCCACCCACTCTGGGATACTGGGAAACCCACCCACTCTGGGATACTGGGATAATGTGCCCCCGCTTTGGGACACTGGGAAAACCCGCCCACTCTGGGACACTGGGAAACCCGCCCACTCTGGGACACTGGGAAACCCGCCCGCACTGGACACTGGGAAAACTGCCCACTCTGGGACACTGGGAAACCCACCCACTCTGGGACACTGGTATCAGTCCATGCTCTGGGACACTGGGAAACTCGCCCGCACTGGAACACTTGGAAAGCTGCCCGCTCTGCGACACTGGGAAACCTGCCCGCTCTGGGAAACTCACCCGCTTTGGGACACGAGGAAAGCTACTCCCCCAGGGACACTGGGAAACACACCCGCTCTGGGACAGTGGGATACCTGCCCGCTCTAGGAAACCCACCCACTCTGGGACACTGGTAAACCCACCCGCTCTGGGACACTGGGAACCCCATCCGCTCTGGGACACTGTGATAAGCTTCCCCCGCTCTGGGACACTGGGAAACCTGCCCGATCTGCGACACTAGGAATCCCGCCCACTCTGGGACACAGGGAAACCCGCCCGCTCTGGGACATTGGGCAACTCGCCCACTCTGGTACCCAGGGAAATTTCCCACTGCTCTGGGACACTGGGAAATCCGCCAGGCTGGTATGCAGGGAAATCTCCCACTGCTCTGGGACACTGGGAAGCTCGCCTGCTCTGGAACACTGGGAAACACACCCACTCTGGAACACTGGGAAACCCGTCCGCTCTGGGAAACCCGCCCGCTCTGTGACACTGGTAAACCCACCCGCTCTGGGACACTGGTAAACCCACCCACTCTGGGATACTGGGATAACCTGCCCCCGCTCTAAGACACTGGGAACCCCATCCGCTCTGGGACACTGGGATAAGCCGCCCCCGCTCTGGGACACTGGGAAACCTGCCCGATCTGCGACACTGGGAATCCCGCCCACTCTGGGACACAGGGAAACCCCAGCCGGGCAGAGACTCTGGGAAACTCACTCCCTCTGGGATACTGGGAAATAGCCCGCTGTGGTAAACGGGGAAACCCGCTGGCTCTGGGAAACACACCCGCTCTGGGACACTGCGAAACCCGCCAGGTCTGGAACAATGGGAAACCCGCCCGCTCTGGGAAACCCACCTGCTCTGGGACACTGGGAAATCTGCCTGCTCTGGGACAGTGGGAAACCCACCCATTCTTGGGCACTGGGAAACCCGCCGCTGTAGGACACTGGGAAAACCTGTCCGCTCTGGGACACTGGAAAGCCGCTCTGGAACACTGGGACACATGTCCGAGCTGGGAGACTGGGATACCCTGCTCATTCTGGCACACTGGGAAACCTGCCTGCTCTGGGACAAAACAGCCCGCTCTGTGACACTGGGAAACCCACCCGTTCTGGGACACTGGGAAACCCACCCGTTCTGGGACACTGGGAAATTCATGTGCTCTGGGGCACTGGGAAACACGTCTGATGTGGGACACTGGGAAACACGCCCGCTCTGGAACAGTGGGAAACCCACCCGTTCTGGGACACTGGGAAACCCGCCCGCTCTGGGAAACCTGCCCACTCGGGGACACTGATAAACCCACCCACTCTGGGATACTGGGAAACCCACCCACTCTGGGATACTGGGATAATGTGCCCCCGCTCTGGGGCACTGGGAAATCTGCCCGCTGTCGGACACTGGGAAACACACCCGCTCTGGGACAGTGGGAAACCTGCCCGCTCTAGGAAACCCGCCCACTCTGGGACACTGGTAAACCCACCCGCTCTGGGACACTGGTAAACCCACCCGCTCTGGGACACTGGGAACCCCATCCGCTCTGGGACACTGTGATAAGCTTCCCCCGCTCTGGGACACTGGGAAACCTGCCCGATCTGCGACACTAGGAATCCCGCCCACTCTGGGACACAGGGAAACCCGCCCGCTCTGGGACATTGGGCAACTCGCCCACTCTGGTACCCAGGGAAATTTCCCACTGCTCTGGGACACTGGGAAATCCGCCAGGCTGGTATGCAGGGAAATCTCCCACTGCTCTGGGACACTGGGAAGCTCGCCTGCCCTGGAACACTGGGAAACACACCCACTCTGGAACACTGGGAAACCCGTCCGCTCTGGGAAACCCGCCCGCTCTGTGGCACTGGTAAACCCACCCGCTCTGGGACACTGGGAAACCCACCCACTCTGGGATACTGGGATAACCTGCCCCCGCTCTAAGACACTGGGAACCCCATCCGCTCTGGGACACTGGGATAAGCCGCCCCCGCTCTGGGACACTGGGAAACCTGCCCGATCTGCGACACTGGGAATCCCGCCCACTCTGGGACACAGGGAAACCCCAGCCGGGCAGAGACTCTGGGAAACTCACTCCCTCTGGGATACTGGGAAATAGCCCGCTGTGGTAAACGAGGAAACCCGCTGGCTCTGGGAAAGACACCCGCTCTGGGACACTGCGAAACCCGCCAGGTCTGGAACAATGGGAAACCCGCCCGCTCTGGGAAACCCACCTGCTCTGGGACACTGGGAAATCTGCCTGCTCTGGGACAGTGGGAAACCCACCCATTCTTGGGCACTGGGAAACCCGCCGCTGTAGGACACTGGGAAAACCTGTCCGCTCTGGGACACTGGAAAGCCGCTCTGGAACACTGGGACACATGTCCGAGCTGGGTGACTGGGATACCCTGCTCATTCTGGCACACTGGGAAACCTGCCTGCTCTGGGACAAAACAGCCCGCTCTGTGACACTGGGAAACCCACCCGTTCTGGGACACTGGGAAACCCACCCGTTCAGGGACACTGGGAAATTCATGTGCTCTGGGGCACTGGGAAACACGTCTGCTGTGGGACACTGGGAAACACGCCCGCTCTGGAACAGTGGGAAACCCACCCGTTCTGGGACACTGGGAAACCCGCCCGCTCTGGGAAACCTGCCCACTCGGGGACACTGATAAACCCACCCACTCTGGGATACTGGGAAACCCACCCACTCTGGGATACTGGGATAATGTGCCCCCGCTCTGGGGCACTGGGAAATCTGCCCGCTGTCGGACACTGGGAAACACACCCGCTCTGGGACAGTGGGAAACCTGCCCGCTCTAGGAAACCCGCCCACTCTGGGACACTGGTAAACCCACCCGCTCTGGGACACTGGGAACCCCATCCGCTCTGGAACAGTGGGATAAGCCGCCCCCGCTCTGGGACACTGGGAAACCTGCCCGATCTAGGACATTGGGAAACTCGACCACTCTGGTACCCAGGGAAATCTCCCACTGCTCTGGGACACTGGGAAACCCGCCCGGGTGGTACGCAGGGAAATCCCCCACTGCTCTGGGACACTGGGAAGCCCGCCCGCTCTGGGACACTGGAAAACACGCCCGCTCTGGAACACTGGGAAACCCGTCCGCTATGGGAAACCCGCCCGCTCTGTGACACTGGTAAACCCACCCGCTCTGGGACATTGGGAAACCCACCCACTCTGGGATATTGGGATAACCCGCCCCCGCTCTAAGACACTGGGAAACCCGCCCACTCTGTGAAACTGGGAAACACACCCGTTCTGGGACACTGGGAAACCTACCCCTGCTCTGGGACACAGGGAAACCCCAGCCGGGCAGAGACTCTGGGAAACTCACACCCTCTGGGATACTGGGAAACAGCCCGCTGTGGGAAACGGGGAAACCCGCTGGCTCTGGGAAACACACCCGCTCTGGGACACTGCGAAACCCGCCAGGTCGGGAACACTGGGAAACCCGCCCGCTCTGGGAAACCCACCGCTGTGGGACACTGGGAAAACCTGTCCGCTCTGGGACACTGGAAAGCCGCTCTGCGACACTGGGACACCTGTCCGATCTGGGTGACTGGGATACCCTGCCCATTCTGGCACACTGGGAAACCTGCCTGCTCTGGGACAAAACATCCACTCTGAGACACTGGGAAATCCACCCGTTCTGGGACACTGGGAAACCCGCCCCCCCCCACTCTGGGACACCGTGAAACCCGCCCGCTCTGGGAAACCTGCCCGCTCGGAGACACTGGTCAACCGACCCACTCTGGGATACTGGGAAACCCACCCACTCTGGGATACTGGGATAATGTGCCCCCGCTCTGGGACACTAGGAAAACCCGCCCACTCTGGGACACTGGGAAACCCGCCCACTCTGGGACAGTGGGAAACCCGCCCGCACTGGACACTGGGAAAACTGCCCACTCTGGGACACTGGGAAACCCACCCACTCTGGGACACTGGTACAGGCCCTGCTCTGGGACACTGGGAAACTCGCCCGCTAAGGGACACTGGGAAACTTGCCAGCTCTGGGAAACTGGGAACCATGTCCGCTCTGGGACACTGGGAAAACCCGCCCGCTCTGGGACACTGGAAAAACCGCCCGCTCTGGGACAGTGGGAAACCCGCCCGCACTGGAACACTTGGAAAGCTGCCCGCTCTGGGACACTGGGAAACCTGCCCGCTCTGGGAAACTCGCCCGCTTTGGGATACGAGGAAAGCTACTCCCCCAGGGACACTGGGAAACAGCCTGCTGTGGGAAACGGGGAAACCTGCTGGATCTGGGAAACACGCCATCTCTGGGACACTGGGAAACCCCACCCGCTCTGGGAAACTCGCCCGCTCTTGGACAAGAGTAAATTCACTCCCTCTGGGACACAGGGACACCCACCCGCTCTGGGACACTGGGATACCTGCCCGCTCTAGGAAACCCACCCACTCTGGGACACTGGTAAACCCACCCGCTCTGGGACACTGGGAACCCCATCCGCTCTGGGACACTGGGATAAGCCGCCCCCGCTCTGGGACACTGGGAAACCTGCCCGATCTGCGACACTGGGAATCCCGCCGACTCTGGGACATAGGGAAACCCGCCCGCTCTGGGACATTGGGAAACTCGCCCACTCTGGTACCCAGGGAAATTTCCCACTGCTCTGGGACACTGGGAAACCCGCCAGGCTGGTACGCAGAGAAATCTCCCACTGCTCTGGGACATTGGGAAGCTCGCCCGCTCTGGAACACTGGAAAACACGCCCGCTCTGGAACACTGGGAAACCCGTCCGCTCTGGGAAACCCGCCCGCTCTGTGACACTGGTAAACCCACCCGCTCTGGGATACTGGGATAACCCGCCCCCGCTCTAAGACTCTGGGAAACCCTGCCCGCTCTGTGAAACTGGGAAACACATCCGTTCTGGGACACTGGGAAACCCACCCCTGCTCTGGGACACAGGGAAACTCCAGCCGGGCAGAGACTCTGGGAAACTCACTCCCTCTGGGATACTGTGAAACAGCCCGCTGTGGGAAACGGGTAAACCCGCTGGCTCTGGGAAACACACCCGCTCTGGGACACTGCGAAACCCGCCAGGTCTGGAACACTGGGAAAGCCACCCGCTCTGGGAAACCCACCTGCTCTAGGACACTGGGAAATCTGCCTGATCTGGGACAGTGGGAAACCCACCCATTCTTGGGCACTGGGAAACCGCCTCTGTGGGGCACTGGGAAAACCTGTCCGCTCTGGGACACTGGAAAGCCACTCTGGGACACTGGGACACCTGTCCGATCTGGGTGACTGGGATAACCTGCCCATTCTGGCACACTGGGAAACCTGCCTGCTCTGGGACAAAACAGCCCGCTCTGAGACACTGGGAAACCCACCCGTTCTGGGACACTGGGAAACCCACCCGTTCTGGGACACTGGGAAACCCACCCGTTCTGGGACACTGGGAAATTCATGTGCTCTGGGGCACTGGGAAACACGTCTGCTGTGGGACTCTGGGAAACACGCCCGCTCTGGAACAGTGGGAAACCCACCCGTTCTGGGACACTGGGAAACCCGCTCGCTCTGGGAAACCTGCCCGCTCGGGGACACTGGTAAACCCACCCACTCTGGGATACTGGGAAACCCACCCACTCTGGGATACTGGGATAATGTGCCCCTGCTCTGGGGCACTGGGAAATCTGCCCGCTGTGGGACACTGGGAAACACGCCCGCTCTGGGACAGTGGGAAACCTGCCCGCTCTGGGAAACCCGCCCACTCTGGGACACTGGTAAACCCACCCGCTCTGGGACACTGGGAACCCCATCCGCTCTGGGACACTGGGATAAGCCGCCCCCGCTCTGGGACACTGGGAAAACTGCCCGATCTAGGACACTGGGAATCCCGCCCACTCTGGGACAGAGGGAAACCGCCCGCTCTGGGACATTGGGAAACTCGCCCACTCTGGTACCCAGGGAAATCTCCCACTGCTCTGGGACACTGGGAAACCCGCCCGGCTGGTACGCAGGGAAATCTCCCACTGCTGTGGGACACTGGGAAGCCCGCCCGCTCTGGGACACTGGAAAACACGCCCGCTCTGGAACACTGGGAAACCCGTCCGCTCTGGGAAACCCGCCCGCTCTGTGACACTGGTAAACCCACCCGCTCTGGGACACTGGGAAACCCACCCACTCTGGGATACTGGGATAACCCGCCCCCGCTCTAAGACACTGGGAAACCCTGCCCACTCTGTGAAACTGGGTAACACACCCGTTCTGGGACACTGCGAAACCCGCCAGGTCGGGAACACTGGGAAACACGCCCGTTCTGGGAAACCCACCTGCTCTGGGACACTGGGAAACCTGCCTGCTCTGAGACAGAGGGAAACCCACCCATTCTTGGGCACTGGGAAACCCGCCGCTGTGGGACACTGGGAAAACCTGTCCGCTCTGTGACACTGGAAAGCCGCTCTGGGACACTGGGACACCTGTCCGATCTGGGTGACTGGGATACCCTGCCCATTCTGGCACACTGGGAAACCTGCCTGCTCTGGGACAAAGCATCCACTCTGAGACACTGGGAAATCCTCCCGTTCTGGGATACTGGGAACCCCCCCCCCCCCACTCTGGGACACTGGGAAACCCGCCCGCTCTGGGAAACCTGCCCGCTCGGGGACACTGGTAAACCCACCCACTCTGGGATACTGGGAAACACACCCACTCTGTGATACTGGGATAATGTGCCCACTCTCTGGGACACTGGGAAAACCCGCCCACTCTGGGACACTGGGAAACCCGCCCACTCTGGGACAGTGGGAAACCCGCCCGCACTGGGCACTGGGAAAACTGCCCACTCTGGGACACTGGGAAACCCACCCACTCTGGGACACTGGTATCAGGCCCTGCTCTGGGACACTGGGAAACTCGCCCGCACTGGGACACTGGGAAACTTGCCGGCTCTGGGAAACTTGGAATCCTGTCCGCTCTGGGACACTGGGAAAACCGCCCGCTCTGGTACAGTGGGAAACCCGCCCGCACTGGAACACTTGGAAAGCTGCCCGCTCTGGGACACTGGGAAACCTGCCCGCTCTGGGAAACTCGCCCGCTTTGGGACACGAGGAAAGCTACTCCCCCAGGGACACTGGGAAACAGCCTGCTGTGGGAAACGGGGAAACCTGCTGGCTCTGGGAAACACGCCATTTCTGGGACACTGGTAAACCCCACCCGCTCTGGGAAACTCGCCCGCCTTTGGACACTAGTAAATTCACTCCCTCTGGGACACTGGGAAACCCACCCGCTCTGGGACACTGGGAAACCTGCCCGCTCTGGGACACCGGGTAACCTGCTCGCTCTGGCACACTGGGAAACACGCCTGCTCTGGTACATTGCGATAACCGCCCCCGCTCTGGGACACAGGGCGACCCCGTCCGCTGAGAAACACTGGGAAACCCACGTGCTCTGGGACACTGGGAAAGCCACCCGCTCTGGGAAACTTGCCCACTTTGGGACACGAGGAAACCTGCTCTCTCTGGGGCACTGCGAAACAGCCCGCTGTGGGAAACGGGGAAACCCACCAGGTTGGGAACACTGGTTAACACGCCTGCTCTGGGACACTGGGTAACACGCCTGCTCTTGGACACTGGGAAATCGCCCTGGGACACTGGGAAATCACCCTGGGAGACTGGGAAACCCGGCTGCTCTGGGACACTGGAAAACCCGCCCACTCTGTGACACTGGGAAATCGCCCTTGGACACTGGGAAACCCGGCAGCTCTGGGACACTGGGAAACCCACCCACTCTGTGACACTGGGTAATCGCCCTGGAACATTGGGAAACTCACCCACTCTGGTATGCAGGGAAACCGTCATTGCTCTGGGACACTGGGAAACCCGTCTGCTCTGGGTGACTGGGATACCATGCTCAGTCTCGGACACTGGGAAACCCCGACCGCTCTGGGAAACTCGCCTGATCTGGGACACTAGTAAACCCACTCCCTCTGGGACACTGGGAACTAGCCCGCTGTGGGAAACGGTGAAACCAGCTGGCTCTGGGAAACACGTCCGCTCTGGGACATTGGGAAACCCGCCCACTCTGGCACACTGGGAAACGCCGCCTGCTCTGGGAAACTCGCCCGCTCTGGGACACTAGGAAACCCATTCCCATTGATACACTGGGTAACACGCTAGCTCTGGGACATTGGGAAACACGCCTGCTCTGGGACACTGGGAAACCCACCCGCTCAGGGGCACTGGAAATCCCACCCACTGTGTTACACTGAGATAACCCGCCCCTGCTCTGGGTAACAGGGAAACCCCGTCATCTCAGAGACACTGGGAAACCCACCTGCTCTGGGGGACTGGGAAACATGCCCGCTCTGGGATACTGGAATACCCGCCCACTCGGGGACACTGGGAAACTCGCCTGCTCTGGGACTCTGGGACACTGGGAAACACGCCCGCTCTGAAACACTGGGAAACCCGTCCGCTATGGGAAACCCGACGACTCTGTGGCACTGGTAAACCCACCCGCTCTGGGACACTGGGAAACCCACCCACTCTGGGATACTGGGATAACCCGCCCCCGCTCTAAGACACTGGGAAAACCCTGCCCGCTCTGTGAAACTGGGAAACACACCCGTTCTGGGACACTGGGAAACCCACCCCTGCTCTGGGACACAGGGAAACCCCAGCCGGGCAGAGACTCTGGCAAACTCACTCCCTCTGGGATACTGGGAAACAGCCCGCTGTGGGAAACGGGGAAACCCGCTGGCTCTGGGAAACACACCCGCTCTGGGACACTGCGAAACCTACCAGGTCTGGGACACTGGGAAACCCGCCCAATCTGGAAAACCTGCCCGCTCGGGGACACTGGTAAACCCACCCACTTTGGGATACTGGGAAACCCACCCTCTCTGGGATACTGGGATAATGTGCCCCCGCTCTGGGGCACTGGGAAATCTGCCCCCTGTGGGACACTGGGAAACACACCCGCTCTGGGACAGTGGGATACCTGCCCGCTCTAGGAAACCCACCCACTCTGGGACACTGGTAAACCCACCCGCTCTGGGACACTGGGAACCCCATCCGCTCTGGGACACTGTGATAAGCTTCCCCCGCTCTGGGACACTGGGAAACCTGCCCGATCTGCGACACTAGGAATCCCGCCCACTCTGGGACACAGGGAAACCCGCCCGCTCTGGGACATTGGGCAACTCGCCCACTCTGGTACCCAGGGAAATTTCCCACTGCTCTGGGACACTGGGAAATCCGCCAGGCTGGTATGCAGGGAAATCTCCCACTGCTCTGGGACACTGGGAAGCTCGCCTGCTCTGGAACACTGGGAAACACACCCACTCTGGAACACTGGGAAACCCGTCCGCTCTGGGAAACCCGCCCGCTCTGTGACACTGGTAAACCCACCCGCTCTGGGACACTGGGAAAACCACCCACTCTGGGATACTGGGATAACCTGCCCCCGCTCTAAGACACTGGGAACCCCATCCGCTCTGGGACACTGGGATAAGCCGCCCCCGCTCTGGGACACTGGGAAACCTGCCCGATCTGCGACACTGGGAATCCCGCCCACTCTGGGACACAGGGAAACCCCAGCCGGGCAGAGACTCTGGGAAACTCACTCCCTCTGGGATACTGGGAAATAGCCCGCTGTGGTAAACGGGGAAACCCGCTGGCTCTGGGAAACACACCCGCTCTGGGACACTGCGAAACCCGCCAGGTCTGGAACAATGGGAAACCCGCCCGCTCTGGGAAACCCACCTGCTCTGGGACACTGGGAAATCTGCCTGCTCTGGGACAGTGGGAAACCCACCCATTCTTGGGCACTGGGAAACCCGCCGCTGTAGGACACTGGGAAAACCTGTCCGCTCTGGGACACTGGAAAGCCGCTCTGGAACACTGGGACACATGTCCGAGCTGGGAGACTGGGATACCCTGCTCATTCTGGCACACTGGGAAACCTGCCTGCTCTGGGACAAAACAGCCCGCTCTGTGACACTGGGAAACCCACCCGTTCTGGGACACTGGGAAACCCACCCGTTCTGGGACACTGGGAAATTCATGTGCTCTGGGGCACTGGGAAACACGTCTGATGTGGGACACTGGGAAACACGCCCGCTCTGGAACAGTGGGAAACCCACCCGTTCTGGGACACTGGGAAACCCGCCCGCTCTGGGAAACCTGCCCACTCGGGGACACTGATAAACCCACCCACTCTGGGATACTGGGAAACCCACCCACTCTGGGATACTGGGATAATGTGCCCCCGCTCTGGGGCACTGGGAAATCTGCCCGCTGTCGGACACTGGGAAACACACCCGCTCTGGGACAGTGGGAAACCTGCCCGCTCTAGGAAACCCGCCCACTCTGGGACACTGGTAAACCCACCCGCTCTGGGACACTGGTAAACCCACCCGCTCTGGGACACTGGGAACCCCATCCGCTCTGGGACACTGTGATAAGCTTCCCCCGCTCTGGGACACTGGGAAACCTGCCCGATCTGCGACACTAGGAATCCCGCCCACTCTGGGACACAGGGAAACCCGCCCGCTCTGGGACATTGGGCAACTCGCCCACTCTGGTACCCAGGGAAATTTCCCACTGCTCTGGGACACTGGGAAATCCGCCAGGCTGGTATGCAGGGAAATCTCCCACTGCTCTGGGACACTGGGAAGCTCGCCTGCCCTGGAACACTGGGAAACACACCCACTCTGGAACACTGGGAAACCCGTCCGCTCTGGGAAACCCGCCCGCTCTGTGACACTGGTAAACCCACCCGCTCTGGGACACTGGGAAACCCACCCACTCTGGGATACTGGGATAACCTGCCCCCGCTCTAAGACACTGGGAACCCCATCCGCTCTGGGACACTGGGATAAGCCGCCCCCGCTCTGGGACACTGGGAAACCTGCCCGATCTGCGACACTGGGAATCCCGCCCACTCTGGGACACAGGGAAACCCCAGCCGGGCAGAGACTCTGGGAAACTCACTCCCTCTGGGATACTGGGAAATAGCCCGCTGTGGTAAACGAGGAAACCCGCTGGCTCTGGGAAACACACCCGCTCTGGGACACTGCGAAACCCGCCAGGTCTGGAACAATGGGAAACCCGCCCGCTCTGGGAAACCCACCTGCTCTGGGACACTGGGAAATCTGCCTGCTCTGGGACAGTGGGAAACCCACCCATTCTTGGGCACTGGGAAACCCGCCGCTGTAGGACACTGGGAAAACCTGTCCGCTCTGGGACACTGGAAAGCCGCTCTGGAACACTGGGACACATGTCCGAGCTGGGTGACTGGGATACCCTGCTCATTCTGGCACACTGGGAAACTTGCCTGCTCTGGGACAAAACAGCCCGCTCTGTGACACTGGGAAACCCACCCGTTCTGGGACACTGGGAAACCCACCCGTTCAGGGACACTGGGAAATTCATGTGCTCTGGGGCACTGGGAAACACGTCTGCTGTGGGACACTGGGAAACACGCCCGCTCTGGAACAGTGGGAAACCCACCCGTTCTGGGACACTGGGAAACCCGCCCGCTCTGGGAAACCTGCCCACTCGGGGACACTGATAAACCCACCCACTCTGGGATACTGGGAAACCCACCCACTCTGGGATACTGGGATAATGTGCCCCCGCTCTGGGGCACTGGGAAATCTGCCCGCTGTCGGACACTGGGAAACACACCCGCTCTGGGACAGTGGGAAACCTGCCCGCTCTAGGAAACCCGCCCACTCTGGGACACTGGTAAACCCACCCGCTCTGGGACACTGGGAACCCCATCCGCTCTGGAACAGTGGGATAAGCCGCCCCCGCTCTGGGACACTGGGAAACCTGCCCGATCTAGGACATTGGGAAACTCGACCACTCTGGTACCCAGGGAAATCTCCCACTGCTCTGGGACACTGGGAAACCCGCCCGGGTGGTACGCAGGGAAATCCCCCACTGCTCTGGGACACTGGGAAGCCCGCCCGCTCTGGGACACTGGAAAACACGCCCGCTCTGGAACACTGGGAAACCCGTCCGCTCTGGGAAACCCGCCCGCTCTGTGACACTGGTAAACCCACCCGCTCTGGGACATTGGGAAACCCACCCACTCTGGGATATTGGGATAACCCGCCCCCGCTCTAAGACACTGGGAAACCCGCCCACTCTGTGAAACTGGGAAACACACCCGTTCTGGGACACTGGGAAACCTACCCCTGCTCTGGGACACAGGGAAACCCCAGCCGGGCAGAGACTCTGGGAAACTCACACCCTCTGGGATACTGGGAAACAGCCCGCTGTGGGAAACGGGGAAACCCGCTGGCTCTGGGAAACACACCCGCTCTGGGACACTGCGAAACCCGCCAGGTCGGGAACACTGGGAAACCCGCCCGCTCTGGGAAACCCACCGCTGTGGGACACTGGGAAAACCTGTCCGCTCTGGGACACTGGAAAGCCGCTCTGCGACACTGGGACACCTGTCCGATCTGGGTGACTGGGATACCCTGCCCATTCTGGCACACTGGGAAACCTGCCTGCTCTGGGACAAAACATCCACTCTGAGACACTGGGAAATCCACCCGTTCTGGGACACTGGGAAACCCGCCCCCCCCCCACTCTGGGACACCGTGAAACCCGCCCGCTCTGGGAAACCTGCCCGCTCGGAGACACTGGTCAACCGACCCACTCTGGGATACTGGGAAACCCACCCACTCTGGGATACTGGGATAATGTGCCCCCGCTCTGGGACACTAGGAAAACCCGCCCACTCTGGGACACTGGGAAACCCGCCCACTCTGGGACAGTGGGAAACCCGCCCGCACTGGACACTGGGAAAACTGCCCACTCTGGGACACTGGGAAACCCACCCACTCTGGGACACTGGTATCAGGCCCTGCTCTGGGACACTGGGAAACTCGCCCGCTAAGGGACACTGGGAAACTTGCCAGCTCTGGGAAACTGGGAACCATGTCCGCTCTGGGACACTGGGAAAACCCGCCCGCTCTGGGACACTGGAAAAACCGCCCGCTCTGGGACAGTGGGAAACCCGCCCGCACTGGAACACTTGGAAAGCTGCCCGCTCTGGGACACTGGGAAACCTGCCCGCTCTGGGAAACTCGCCCGCTTTGGGATACGAGGAAAGCTACTCCCCCAGGGACACTGGGAAACAGCCTGCTGTGGGAAACGGGGAAACCTGCTGGATCTGGGAAACACGCCATCTCTGGGACACTGGGAAACCCCACCCGCTCTGGGAAACTCGCCCGCTCTTGGACAAGAGTAAATTCACTCCCTCTGGGACACAGGGACACCCACCCGCTCTGGGACACTGGGATACCTGCCCGCTCTAGGAAACCCACCCACTCTGGGACACTGGTAAACCCACCCGCTCTGGGACACTGGGAATCCCATCCGCTCTGGGACACTGGGATAAGCCGCCCCCGCTCTGGGACACTGGGAAACCTGCCCGATCTGCGACACTGGGAATCCCGCCGACTCTGGGACATAGGGAAACCCGCCCGCTCTGGGACATTGGGAAACTCGCCCACTCTGGTACCCAGGGAAATTTCCCACTGCTCTGGGACACTGGGAAACCCGCCAGGCTGGTACGCAGAGAAATCTCCCACTGCTCTGGGACATTGGGAAGCTCGCCCGCTCTGAAACACTGGAAAACACGCCCGCTCTGGAACACTGGGAAACCCGTCCGCTCTGGGAAACCCGCCCGCTCTGTGACACTGGTAAACCCACCCGCTCTGGGATACTGGGATAACCCGCCCCCGCTCTAAGACTCTGGGAAACCCTGCCCGCTCTGTGAAACTGGGAAACACATCCGTTCTGGGACACTGGGAAACCCACCCCTGCTCTGGGACACAGGGAAACTCCAGCCGGGCAGAGACTCTGGGAAACGCACTCCCTCTGGGATACTGTGAAACAGCCCGCTGTGGGAAACGGGTAAACCCGCTGGCTCTGGGAAACACACCCGCTCTGGGACACTGCGAAACCCGCCAGGTCTGGAACACTGGGAAAGCCACCCGCTCTGGGAAACCCACCTGCTCTAGGACACTGGGAAATCTGCCTGATCTGGGACAGTGGGAAACCCACCCATTCTTGGGCACTGGGAAACCGCCTCTGTGGGGCACTGGGAAAACCTGTCCGCTCTGGGACACTGGAAAGCCACTCTGGGACACTGGGACACCTGTCCGATCTGGGTGACTGGGATAACCTGCCCATTCTGGCACACTGGGAAACCTGCCTGCTCTGGGACAAAACAGCCCGCTCTGAGACACTGGGAAACCCACCCGTTCTGGGACACTGGGAAACCCACCCGTTCTGGGACACTGGGAAACCCACCCGTTCTGGGACACTGGGAAATTCATGTGCTCTGGGGCACTGGGAAACACGTCTGCTGTGGGACTCTGGGAAACACGCCCGCTCTGGAACAGTGGGAAACCCACCCGTTCTGGGACACTGGGAAACCCGCTCGCTCTGGGAAACCTGCCCGCTCGGGGACACTGGTAAACCCACCCACTCTGGGATACTGGGAAACCCACCCACTCTGGGATACTGGGATAATGTGCCCCTGCTCTGGGGCACTGGGAAATCTGCCCGCTGTGGGACACTGGGAAACACGCCCGCTCTGGGACAGTGGGAAACCTGCCCGCTCTGGGAAACCCGCCCACTCTGGGACACTGGTAAACCCACCCGCTCTGGGACACTGGGAACCCCATCCGCTCTGGGACACTGGGATAAGCCGCCCCCGCTCTGGGACACTGGGAAAACTGCCCGATCTAGGACACTGGGAATCCCGCCCACTCTGGGACAGAGGGAAACCGCCCGCTCTGGGACATTGGGAAACTCGCCCACTCTGGTACCCAGGGAAATCTCCCACTGCTCTGGGACACTGGGAAACCCGCCCGGCTGGTACGCAGGGAAATCTCCCACTGCTGTGGGACACTGGGAAGCCCGCCCGCTCTGGGACACTGGAAAACACGCCCGCTCTGGAACACTGGGAAACCCGTCCGCTCTGGGAAACCCGCCCGCTCTGTGACACTGGTAAACCCACCCGCTCTGGGACACTGGGAAACCCACCCACTCTGGGATACTGGGATAACCCGCCCCCGCTCTAAGACACTGGGAAACCCTGCCCACTCTGTGAAACTGGGTAACACACCCGTTCTGGGACACTGCGAAACCCGCCAGGTCGGGAACACTGGGAAACACGCCCGTTCTGGGAAACCCACCTGCTCTGGGACACTGGGAAACATGCATGCTCTGAGACAGAGGGAAACCCACCCATTCTTGGGCACTGGGAAACCCGCCGCTGTGGGATACTGGGAAAATCTGTCCGCTCTGGGACAATGGAAAGCCGCTCTGGGACACTGGGACACCTGTCCGATCTGGGTGACTGGGATACCCTGACCATTCTGGCACACTGGGAAACCTGCCTGCTCTGGGACAAAACATCCCACTCTGAGACACTGGGAAACCCACCCGTTCTGGAACACTGGTAAACCCGCCCCCCACTCTGGGACACTGGGAAACCCCGCCCGTTCTGGGACACTGGGAAATTCATGTGCTCTGGGGCACTGGAAAACACGTCTGCTGTGGGACACTGGGAAACACGCCCGCTCTGGAACAGTGGGAAACCCACCCGCTCTGGGACACTGGGAAACCCGCCCGCTCAGGGAAACCTGCCCGCTCGGTGACACTGGTAAACCCACCCACTCTGGGATACTGGGAAACCCACCCACTCTGGGATACTGGGATAATGTGCCCCTACTCTGGGGCACTGGGAAATCTGCCCGCTGTGGGACACTGGGAAACACGCCCGCTCTGGGACAGTGGGAAACCTGCCCGCTCTGGGAAACCCGCCCACTCTGGGACACTGGTAAACCCACCCGCTCTGGGACACTGGGAACCCCATCCGCTCTGCGACACTGGGATAAGCCGCCCCCGCTCTGGGACACTGGGAAACCTGCCCGATCTAGGACACTGGGAATCCCGCCCACTCTGGGACAGAGGGAAACCCGCCCGCTCTGGGACATTGGGAAACTCGCCCACTCTGGTACCCAGGGAAATCTCCCACTGCTCTGGGACACTGGGAAACCCGCCCAGCTGGTACGCAGGGAAATCTCCCACTGCTCTGGGACATTGGAAGCCCGCCCGCTCTGGAACACTGGAAAACACGCCCGCTCTGGAACACTGGGAAACCCGTCCGCTCTGGGAAACCCGCCCGCTCTGTGACACTGGTAAACCCACCTGCTCTGGGACACTGGGAAACCCACCCACTCTGGGATACTGGGATAACCCGCCCCCACTCTAAGACACTGGGAAACCCTGCCCACTCTGTGAAACTGGGAAACACAACCGTTCTGGGACACTGGGAAACCTACCCCTGCACTGGGAAACAGGCAAACCAAAGCCGGGCAGGGACTCTGGGAAACTCACTCCCTCTGGGATACTGGGAAACAGCCCGCTGTGGGAAACGGGGAAACCCGCTGGCTCTGGGAAACACACCCGCTCTGGGACACTGCGAAACCCGCCAGGTCGGGAACACTGGGAAACCCGCCCGCACTGGGAAACCCACCTGCTCTGGGACACTGGGAAATCTGCCTGCTCTGAGACAGAGGGAAATCCACCCATTCTTGGACACTGGGAAACCCGCCGCTGTGGGACACTGGGAAAACCTGTCCGCCCTGGGACAATGGAAAGCCGCTCTGGGACACTGGGACACCTGTCCGATCTGGGTGACTGGGATACCCTGACCATTCTGGCACACTGGGAAACCTGCCTGTTCTGGGACAAAACATCCCACTCTGAGACACTGGGAAACCCACCCGTTCTGGGACACTGGTAAACCTGCCCCCCCACTCTGGGACACTGGGAAACCCCACCCGTTCTGGGACACTGGGAAATTCATGTGCTCTGGGGCACTGGGAAACACGTCTGCTGTGGGACACTGGGAAACACGCCCGCTCTGGAACAGTGGGAAACCCACCCGCTCTGGGACAGTGGGAAACCCGCCCGCTCTGGGAAACCTGCCCGCTCGGGGACACTGGTAAACCCACCCACTCTGGGATACTGGGAAACCCACCCACTCTGGGATACTGGGATAATGTGCCCCCGCTCTGGGACACTGGGAAAACCCGCCCACTCTGGGACACTGGGAAACCCGCCCACTCTGGGACAGTGGGAAAGCCGCCCGCTCTGGGAAACCTGCCCACTCGGGGACACTGGTAAACCCACCCACTCTGGGATACTGGGAAACCCACCCACTCTGGGATACTGGGATAATGTGCCCCCGCTTTGGGACACTGGGAAAACCCGCCCACTCTGGGACACTGGGAAACCCGCCCACTCTGGGACACTGGGAAACCCGCCCGCACTGGACACTGGGAAAACTGCCCACTCTGGGACACTGGGAAACCCACCCACTCTGGGACACTGGTATCAGTCCATGCTCTGGGACACTGGGAAACTCGCCCGCACTGGAACACTTGGAAAGCTGCCCGCTCTGCGACACTGGGAAACCTGCCCGCTCTGGGAAACTCACCCGCTTTGGGACACGAGGAAAACTACTCCCCCAGGGACACTGGGAAACAGCCTGCTGTGGGAAACGGGGAAACCTGCTGGCTCTGGGAAACAAGCACTCTCTGGGACACTGGGAAACCCCACCCGCTCGGGGAAACTCGCCCGCTCTTGGACACAATTAAATTCCCTCCCTCTGGGACACTGGGAAACAGCCCGCTGTGCGAAACGGAGAAACCCACTGGCTCTGGGAAACACGCCCGCTCTGGAACAGTGGGAAATCCACCCGTTCTGGGACACTGGGAAACCCGCCCACTCTGGGAAACCTGCCCGCTCGGGGACACTGGTAAATCCACCCACTCTGGGATACTGGGAAACCCACCCACTCTGGGATACTGGGATAATGTGCCCCCGCTCTGGGACACTGGGAAAACCTGTCCGCTCTGGGACACTGGAAAGCCGCTCTGCGACACTGGGACACCTGTCCGATCTCGGTGACTGGGATACCCTGCCCACTCTGGCACACTGGGAAACCTGCCTGCTTGGGACAAAACATCCCAATCTGAGACACTGGGAAACCCACCCGTTCTGGGACACTGGGAAACCCGCCCCCCCACTCTGGGACACTGGAAAACCCCGCCCGTTCTGGGACACTGGGAAATTCATGTGCTCTGCGGCACTGGGAAACACGTCTGCTGTGGGACACTGGGAAACACGCCCGATCTGGAACAGTGGGAAACCCACCCGTTCTGGGACACTGGGAAACCCGCCCGCTCTGGGAAACCTGCCCACTCGGGGACACTGGTAAACCCACCCACTCTGGGATACTGAGATAATGTGCCCCCGCTCTGGGACACTGGGAAAACCCGCCCACTCTGGGACACTGGGAAACCCGCCCACTCTGGGACACTGGGGAAACTGCCCACTCTGGGACACTGGGAAACCCACCCACTCTGGGACACTGGTATCAGGCCCTGCTCTGGGACACTGGGAAACTCGCCCGCACTGGAACACTTGGAAAGCTGTCCGCTCTGGGAAACTCGCCCGCTCTTGGACACGAGTAAATTCCCTCCCTCTGGGACACTGGGAAACAGCCCGCTGTGCGAAACAGAAAAACCCGCTGGCTCTGGGAAACACGCCCGCTCTGGAACAGTGGGAAACCCACCCGTTCTGGGACACTGGGAAACCCGCCCACTCTGGGAAACCTGCCCGCTCGTGGACACTGGTAAACCCATCCACTCTGGGATACTGGGAAACCCACCCACTCTGGGATACTGGGAAACCCACCCACTCTGGGATACTGGGATAATGTGCCCCCGCTCTGGGGCAATGGGAAATCTGCCCGCTGTGGGACACTGGGAAACACACCCGCTCCGGGACAGTGGGATACCTGCACGCTCTAGGAAACCCACCCATTCTGGGACACTGGTAAACCCACCCACTCTGGGACACAGGGAACCCCGCCCGCTCTGGGACATTGGGAAACTCGCACACTCTGATACCCAGGGAAATCTCCCACTGCTCTGGGACACTGGGAAACCCGCCAGACTGGTACGCAGGGAAATCTCCCACTGCTCTGAGACACTGGGAAACCCACCCGTTCTGGGACACTGGTAAACCTGCCCCCCCACTCTGGGACACTGGGAAACCCCACCCGTTCTGGGATACTGGGAAACCCACCCACTCTGGGATACTGGGATAATGTGCCCCCGCTCTGGGACACTGGGAAAACCCGCCCACTCTGGGACACTGGGAAACCCGCCCACTCTGGGACAGTGGGAAAGCCGCCCGCTCTGGGAAACCTGCCCACTCGGGGACACTGGTAAACCCACCCACTCTGGGATACTGGGAAACCCACCCACTCTGGGATACTGGGATAATGTGCCCCCGCTCTGGGACACTGGGAAAACCCGCCCACTCTGGGACACTGGGAAACCCGCCAGACTGGTACGCAGGGAAATCTCCCACTGCTCTGAGACACTGGGAAACCCACCCGTTCTGGGACACTGGTAAACCTGCCCCCCCACTCTGGGACACTGGGAAACCCCACCCGTTCTGGGATACTGGGAAACCCACCCACTCTGGGATACTGGGATAATGTGCCCCCGCTCTGGGACACTGGGAAAACCCGCCCACTCTGGGACACTGGGAAACCCGCCCACTCTGGGACAGTGGGAAAGCCGCCCGCTCTGGGAAACCTGCCCACTCGGGGACACTGGTAAACCCACCCACTCTGGGATACTGGGAAACCCACCCACTCTGGGATACTGGGATAATGTGCCCCCGCTCTGGGACACTGGGAAAACCCGCCCACTCTGGGACACTGGGAAACCCGCCCACTCTGGGACAGTGGGAAAGCCGCCCGCTCTGGGAAACCTGCCCACTCGGGGACACTGGTAAACCCACCCACTCTGGGATACTGGGAAACCCACCCACTCTGGGATACTGGGATAATGTGCCCCCGCTCTGGGACACTGGGAAAACCCGCCCACTCTGGGACACTGGGAAACCCGCCCACTCTGGGACACTGGGAAACCCACCCACTCTGGGATACTGGGATAATGTGCCCCCGCTCTGGGACACTGGGAAAACCCGCCCACTCTGGGACACTGGGAAACCCACCCACTCTGGGATACTGGGATAACCTGCCCCCGCTCTAAGACACTGGGAACCCCATCCGCTCTGGGACACTGGGATAAGCCGCCCCCGCTCTGGGACACTGGGAAACCTGCCCGATCTGCGACACTGGGAATCCCGCCCACTCTGGGACACAGGGAAACCCCAGCCGGGCAGAGACTCTGGGAAACTCACTCCCTCTGGGATACTGGGAAATAGCCCGCTGTGGTAAACGGGGAAACCCGCTGGCTCTGGGAAACACACCCGCTCTGGGACACTGCGAAACCCGCCAGGTCTGGAACAATGGGAAACCCGCCCGCTCTGGGAAACCCACCTGCTCTGGGACACTGGGAAATCTGCCTGCTCTGGGACAGTGGGAAACCCACCCATTCTTGGGCACTGGGAAACCCGCCGCTGTAGGACACTGGGAAAACCTGTCCGCTCTGGGACACTGGAAAGCCGCTCTGGAACACTGGGACACATGTCCGAGCTGGGTGACTGGGATACCCTGCTCATTCTGGCACACTGGGAAACCTGCCTGCTCTGGGACAAAACAGCCCGCTCTGTGACACTGGGAAACCCACCCGTTCTGGGACACTGGGAAACCCACCCGTTCTGGGACACTGGGAAATTCATGTGCTCTGGGGCACTGGGAAACACGTCTGATGTGGGACACTGGGAAACACGCCCGCTCTGGAACAGTGGGAAACCCACCCGTTCTGGGACACTGGGAAACCCGTCCGCTCTGGGAAACCTGCCCACTCGGGGACACTGATAAACCCACCCACTCTGGGATACTGGGAAACCCACCCACTCTGGGATACTGGGATAATGTGCCCCCGCTCTGGGGCACTGGGAAATCTGCCCGCTGTCGGACACTGGGAAACACACCCGCTCTGGGACAGTGGGAAACCTGCCCGCTCTAGGAAACCCGCCCACTCTGGGACACTGGTAAACCCACCCGCTCTGGGACACTGGTAAACCCACTCGCTCTGGGACACTGGGAACCCCATCCGCTCTGGGACACTGTGATAAGCTTCCCCCGCTCTGGGACACTGGGAAACCTGCCCGATCTGCGACACTAGGAATCCCGCCCAGTCTGGGACACAGGGAAACCCGCCCGCTCTGGGACATTGGGCAACTCGCCCACTCTGGTACCCAGGGAAATTTCCCACTGCTCTGGGACACTGGGAAATCCGCCAGGCTGGTATGCAGGGAAATCTCCCACTGCTCTGGGACACTGGGAAGCTCGCCTGCCCTGGAACACTGGGAAACACACCCACTCTGGAACACTGGGAAACCCGTCCGCTCTGGGAAACCCGCCCGCTCTGTGACACTGGTAAACCCATCCGCTCTGGGACACTGGGAAACCCACCCACTCTGGGATACTGGGATAACCTGCCCCCGCTCTAAGACACTGGGAACCCCATCCGCTCTGGGACACTGGGATAAGCCACCCCCGCTCTGGGACACTGGGAAACCTGCCCGATCTGCGACACTGGGAATCCCGCCCACTCTGGGACACAGGGAAACCCCAGCCGGGCAGAGACTCTGGGAAACTCACTCCCTCTGGGATACTGGGAAATAGCCCGCTGTGGTAAACGAGGAAACCCGCTGGCTCTGGGAAACACACCCGCTCTGGGACACTGCGAAACCCGCCAGGTCTGGAACAATGGGAAACCCGCCCGCTCTGGGAAACCCACCTGCTCTGGGACACTGGGAAATCTGCCTGCTCTGGGACAGTGGGAAACCCACCCATTCTTGGGCACTGGGAAACCCGCCGCTGTAGGACACTGGGAAAACCTGTCCGCTCTGGGACACTGGAAAGCCGCTCTGGAACACTGGGACACATGTCCGAGCTGGGTGACTGGGATACCCTGCTCATTCTGGCACACTGGGAAACCTGCCTGCTCTGGGACAAAACAGCCCGCTCTGTGACACTGGGAAACCCACCCGTTCTGGGACACTGGGAAACCCACCCGTTCAGGGACACTGGGAAATTCATGTGCTCTGGGGCACTGGGAAACACGTCTGCTGTGGGACACTGGGAAACACGCCCGCTCTGGAACAGTGGGAAACCCACCCGTTCTGGGACACTGGGAAACCCGCCCGCTCTGGGAAACCTGCCCACTCGGGGACACTGATAAACCCACCCACTCTGGGATACTGGGAAACCCACCCACTCTGGGATACTGGGATAATGTGCCCCCGCTCTGGGGCACTGGGAAATCTGCCCGCTGTCGGACACTGGGAAACACACCCGCTCTGGGACAGTGGGAAACCTGCCCGCTCTAGGAAACCCGCCCACTCTGGGACACTGGTAAACCCACCCGCTCTGGGACACTGGGAACCCCATCCGCTCTGGAACAGTGGGATAAGCCGCCCCCGCTCTGGGACACTGGGAAACCTGCCCGATCTAGGACATTGGGAAACTTGACCACTCTGGTACCCAGGGAAATCTCCCACTGCTCTGGGACACTGGGAAACCCGCCCGGGTGGTACGCAGGGAAATCCCCCACTGCTCTGGGACACTGGGAAGCCCGCCCGCTCTGGGACACTGGAAAACACGCCCGCTCTGGAACACTGGGAAACCCGTCCGCTCTGGGAAACCCGCCCGCTCTGTGACACTGGTAAACCCACCCGCTCTGGGACATTGGGAAACCCACCCACTCTGGGATATTGGGATAACCCGCCCCCGCTCTAAGACACTGGGAAACCCGCCCACTCTGTGAAACTGGGAAACACACCCGTTCTGGGACACTGGGAAACCTACCCCTGCTCTGGGACACAGGGAAACCCCAGCCGGGCAGAGACTCTGGGAAACTCACACCTTCTGGGATACTGGGAAACAGCCCGCTGTGGGAAACGGGGAAACCCGCTGGCTCTGGGAAACACACCCGCTCTGGGACACTGCGAAACCCGCTAGGTCGGGAACACTGGGAAACCCGCCCGCTCTGGGAAACCCACCGCTGTGGGACACTGGGAAAACCTGTCCGCTCTGGGACACTGGAAAGCCGCTCTGCGACACTGGGACACCTGTCCGATCTGGGTGACTGGGATACCCTGCCCATTCTGGCACACTGGGAAACCTGCCTGCTCTGGGACAAAACATCCACTCTGAGACACTGGGAAATCCACCCGTTCTGGGACACTGGGAAACCCGCCCCCCCCCACTCTGGGACACCGTGAAACCCGCCCGCTCTGGGAAACCTGCCCGCTCGGAGACACTGGTCAACCGACCCACTCTGGGATACTGGGAAACCCACCCACTCTGGGATACTGGGATAATGTGCCCCCGCTCTGAGACACTAGGAAAACCCGCCCACTCTGGGACACTGGGAAACCCGCCCACTCTGGGACAGTGGGAAACCCGCCCGCACTGGACACTGGGAAAACTGCCCACTCTGGGACACTGGGAAACCCACCCACTCTGGGACACTGGTATCAGGCCCTGCTCTGGGACACTGGGAAACTCGCCCGCTAAGGGACACTGGGAAACTTGCCAGCTCTGGGAAACTGGGAACCATGTCCGCTCTGGGACACTGGGAAAACCCGCCCGCTCTGGGACACTGGAAAAACCGCCCGCTCTGGGACAGTGGGAAACCCGCCCGCACTGGAACACTTGGAAAGCTGCCCGCTCTGGGACACTGGGAAACCTGCCCGCTCTGGGAAACTCGCCCGCTTTGGGATACGAGGAAAGCTACTCCCCCAGGGACACTGGGAAACAGCCTGCTGTGGGAAACGGGGAAACCTGCTGGATCTGGGAAACACGCCATCTCTGGGACACTGGGAAACCCCACCCGCTCTGGGAAACTCGCCCGCTCTTGGACAAGAGTAAATTCACTCCCTCTGGGACACAGGGACACCCACCCGCTCTGGGACAGTGGGATACCTGCCCGCTCTAGGAAACCCACCCACTCTGGGACACTGGTAAACCCACCCGCTCTGGGACACTGGGAACCCCATCCGCTCTGGGACACTGGGATAAGCCGCCCCCGCTCTGGGACACTGGGAAACCTGCCCGATCTGCGACACTGGGAATCCCGCCGACTGTGGGACATAGGGAAACCCGCCCGCTCTGGGACATTGGGAAACTCGCCCACTCTGGTACCCAGGGAAATTTCCCACTGCTCTGGGACACTGGGAAACCCGCCAGGCTGGTACGCAGAGAAATCTCCCACTGCTCTGGGACATTGGGAAGCTCGCCCGCTCTGGAACACTGGAAAACACGCCCGCTCTGGAACACTGGGAAACCCGTCCGCTCTGGGAAAACCGCCCGCTCTGTGACACTGGTAAACCCACCCGCTCTGGGATACTGGGATAACCCGCCCCCGCTCTAAGACACTGGGAAACCCTGCCCGCTCTGTGAAACTGGGAAACACATCCGTTCTGGGACACTGGGAAACCCACCCCTGCTCTGGGACACAGGGAAACTCCAGCCGGGCAGAGACTCTGGGAAACTCACTCCCTCTGGGATACTGTGAAACAGCCCGCTGTGGGAAACGGGTAAACCCGCTGGCTCTGGGAAACACACCCGCTCTGGGACACTGCGAAACCCGCCAGGTCTGGAACACTGGGAAAGCCGCCCGCTCTGGGAAACCCACCTGCTCTAGGACACTGGGAAATCTGCCTGATCTGGGACAGTGGGAAACCCACCCATTCTTGGGCACTGGGAAACCGCCTCTGTGGGGCACTGGGAAAACCTGTCCGCTCTGGGACACTGGAAAGCCACTCTGGGACACTGGGACACCTGTCCGATCTGGGTGACTGGGATAACCTGCCCATTCTGGCACACTGGGAAACCTGCCTGCTCTGGGACAAAACAGCCCGCTCTGAGACACTGGGAAACCCACCCGTTCTGGGACACTGGGAAACCCACCCGTTCTGGGACACTGGGAAACCCACCCGTTCTGGGACACTGGGAAATTCATGTGCTCTCGGGCACTGGGAAACACGTCTGCTGTGGGACTCTGGGAAACACGCCCACTCTGGAACAGTGGGAAACCCACCCGTTCTGGGACACTGGGAAACCCGCTCGCTCTGGGAAACCTGCCCGCTCGGGGACACTGGTAAACCCACCCACTCTGGGATACTGGGAAACCCACCCACTCTGGGATACTGGGATAATGTGCCCCTGCTCTGGGGCACTGGGAAATCTGCCCGCTGTGGGACACTGGGAAACACGGCTGCTCTGGGACAGTGGGAAACCTGCCCGCTCTGGGAAACCCGCCCACTCTGGGACACTGGTAAACCCACCCGCTCTGGGACACTGGGAACCCCATCCGCTCTGGGACACTGGGATAAGCCGCCCCCGCTCTGGGACACTGGGAAAACTGCCCGATCTAGGACACTGGGAATCCCGCCCACTCTGGGACAGAGGGAAACCGCCCGCTCTGGGACATTGGGAAACTCGCCCACTCTGGTACCCAGGGAAATCTCCCACTGCTCTGGGACACTGGGAAACCCGCCCGGCTGGTACGCAGGGAAATCTCCCACTGCTGTGGGACACTGGGAAGCCCGCCCGCTCTGGGACACTGGAAAACACGCCCGCTCTGGAACACTGGGAAACCCGTCCGCTCTGGGAAACCCGCCCGCTCTGTGACACTGGTAAACCCACCCGCTCTGGGACACTTGGAAACCCACCCACTCTGGAATACTGGGATAACCCGCCCCCGCTCTAAGACACTGGGAAACCCTGCCCACTCTGTGAAACTGGGTAACACACCCGTTCTGGGACACTGCGAAACCCGCCAGGTCGGGAACACTGGGAAACACGCCCGTTCTGGGAAACCCACCTGCTCTGGGACACTGGGAAACCTGCCTGCTCTGAGACAGAGGGAAACCCACCCATTCTTGGGCACTGGGAAACCCGCCGCTGTGGGATACTGGGAAAATCTGTCCGCTCTGGGACAATGGAAAGCCGCTCTGGGACACTAGGACACCTGTCCGATCTGGGTGACTGGGATACCGTGACCATTCTGGCACACTGGGAAACCTGCCTGCTCTGGGACAAAACATCCCACTCTGAGACACTGGGAAACCCACCCGTTCTGGAACACTGGTAAACCCGCCCCCCACTCTGGGACACTGGGAAACCCCGCCCGTTCTGGGACACTGGGAAATTCATGTGCTCTGGGGCACTGGAAAACACGTCTGCTGTGGGACACTGGGAAACACGCCCGCTCTGGAACAGTGGGAAACCCACCCGCTCTGGGACACTGGGAAACCCGCCCGCTCTGGGAAACCTGCCCGCTCGGTGACACTGGTAAACCCACCCACTCTGGGATACTGGGAAACCCACCCACTCTGGGATACTGGGATAATGTGCCCCTACTCTGGGGCACTGGGAAATCTGCCCGCTGTGGGACACTGGGAAACACGCCCGCTCTGGGACAGTGGGAAACCTGCCCGCTCTGGGAAACCCGCCCACTCTGGGACACTGGTAAACCCACCCGCTCTGGAACACTGGGAACCCCATCCGCTCTGCGACACTGGGATAAGCCACCCCCGATCTGGGACACTGGGAAACCTGCCCGATCTAGGACACTGGGAATCCCGCCCACTCTGGGACAGAGGGAAACCCGCCCGCTCTGGGACATTGGGAAACTCGCCCACTCTGGTACCCAGGGAAATCTCCCACTGCTCTGGGACACTGGAAACCCGCCCAGCTGGTACGCAGGGAAATCTCCCACTGCTCTGGGACATTGGAAGCCCGCCCGCTCTGGAACACTGGAAAACACGCCCGCTCTGGAACACTGGGAAACCCGTCCGCTCTGGGAAACCCGCCCGCTCTGTGACACTGGTAAACCCACCTGCTCTGGGACACTGGGAAACCCACCCACTCTGGCATACTGGGATAACCCGCCCCCACTCTAAGACACTGGGAAACCCTGCCCACTCTGTGAAACTGGGAAACACACCCGTTCTGGGACACTGGGAAACCTACCCCTGCACTGGGAAACAGGCAAACCAAAGCCGGGCAGGGACTCTGGGAAACTCACTCCCTCTGGGATACTGGGAAACAGCCCGCTGTGGGAAACGGGGAAACCCGCTGGCTCTGGGAAACACACCCGCTCTGGGACACTGCGAAACCCGCCAGGTCGGGAACACTGGGAAACCCGCCCGCACTGGGAAACCCACCTGCTCTGGGACACTGGGAAATCTGCCTGCTCTGAGACAGAGGGAAATCCACCCATTCTTGGGCACTGGGAAACCCGCCGCTGTGGGACACTGGGAAAACCTGTCTGCCCTGGGACAATGGAAAGCCGCTCTGGGACACTGGGACACCTGTCCGATCTGGGTGACTGGGATACCCTGACCATTCTGGCACACTGGGAAACCTGCCTGTTCTGGGACAAAACATCCCACTCTGAGACACTGGGAAACCCACCCGTTCTGGGACACTGGTAAACCTGCCCCCCCACTCTGGGACACTGGGAAACCCCACCCGTTCTGGGACACTGGGAAATTCATGTGCTCTCGGGCACTGGGAAACACGTCTGCTGTGGGACACTGGGAAACACGCCCGCTCTGGAACAGTGGGAAACCCACCCGCTCTGGGACAGTGGGAAACCCGCCCGCTCTGGGAAACCTGCCCGCTCGGGGACACTGGTAAACCCACCCACTCTGGGATACTGGGAAACCCACCCACTCTGGGATACTGGGATAATGTGCCCCCGCTCTGGGACACTGGGAAAACCCGCCCACTCTGGGACACTGGGAAACCCGCCCACTCTGGGACAGTGGGAAAGCCGCCCGCTCTGGGAAACCTGCCCACTCGGGGACACTGGTAAACCCACCCACTCTGGGATACTGGGAAACCCACCCACTCTGGGATACTGGGATAATGTGCCCCCGCTTTGGGACACTGGGAAAACCCGCCCACTCTGGGACACTGGGAAACCCGCCCACTCTGGGACACTGGGAAACCCGCCCGCACTGGACACTGGGAAAACTGCCCACTCTGGGACACTGGGAAACCCACCCACTCTGGGACACTGGTATCAGTCCATGCTCTGGGACACTGGGAAACTCGCCCGCACTGGAACACTTGGAAAGGTGCCCGCTCTGCGACACTGGGAAACCTGCCCGCTCTGGGAAACTCACCCGCTTTGGGACACGAGGAAAGCTACTCCCCCAGGGACACTGGGAAACAGCCTGCTGTGGGAAACGGGGAAACCTGCTGGCTCTGGGAAACAGGCACTCTCTGGGACACTGGGAAACCCCACCCGCTCGGGGAAACTCGCCCGCTCTTGGACACAATTAAATTCCCTCCCTCTGGGACACTGGGAAATAGCCCGCTGTGCGAAACGGAGAAACCCACTGGCTCTGGGAAACACGCCCGCTCTGGAACAGTGGGAAATCCACCCGTTCTGGGACACTGGGAAACCCGCCCACTCTGGGAAACCTGCCCGCTCGGGGACACTGGTAAATCCACCCACTCTGGGATACTGGGAAACCCACCCACTCTGGGATACTGGGATAATGTGCCCCCGCTCTGGGACACTGGGAAAACCTGTCCGCTCTGGGACACTGGAAAGCCGCTCTGCGACACTGGGACACCTGTCCGATCTGGGTGACTGGGATACCCTGCCCACTCTGGCACACTGGGAAACCTGCCTGCTTGGGACAAAACATCCCAATCTGAGACACTGGGAAACCCACCCGTTCTGGGACACTGGGAAACCCGCCCCCCCACTCTGGGACACTGGTAAACCCCGCCCGTTCTGGGACACTGGGAAATTCATGTGCTCTGCGGCACTGGGAAACACGTCTGCTGTGGGACACTGGGAAACACGCCCGATCTGGAACAGTGGGAAACCCACCCGTTCTGGGACACTGGGAAACCCGCCCGCTCTGGGAAAACCTGCCCACTCGGGGACACTGGTAAACCCACCCACTCTGGGATTCTGGGAAACCCACCCACTCTGGGATACTGAGATAAGGTGCCCCCGCTCTGGGACACTGGGAAAACCCGCCCACTCTGGGACACTGGGAAACCCGCCCACTCTGGGACACTGGGGAAACTGCCCACTCTGGGACACTGGGAAACCCACCCACTCTGGGACACTGGTATCAGGCCCTGCTCTGGGACACTGGGAAACTCGCCCGCACTGGAACACTTGGAAAGATGTCCGCTCTGGGAAACTCGCCCGCTCTTGGACACGAGTAAATTCCCTCCCTCTGGGACACTGGGAAACAGCCCGCTGTGCGAAACAGAAAAACCCGCTGGCTCTGGGAAACACGCCCGCTCTGGAACAGTGGGAAACCCACCCGTTCTGGGACACTGGGAAACCCGCCCACTCTGGGAAACCTGCCCGCTCGTGGACACTGGTAAACCCATCCACTCTGGGATACTGGGAAACCCACCCACTCTGGGATACTGGGAAACCCACCCACTCTGGGATACTGGGATAATGTGCCCCCGCTCTGGGGCAATGGGAAATCTGCCCGCTGTGGGACACTGGGAAACACACCCGCTCCGGGACAGTGGGATACCTGCCCGCTCTAGGAAACCCACCCATTCTGGGACACTGGTAAACCCACCCACTCTGGGACACAGGGAACCCCGCCCGCTCTGGGACATTGGGAAACTCGCACACTCTGATACCCAGGGAAATCTCCCACTGCTCTGGGACACTGGGAAACCCGCCAGACTGGTACGCAGGGAAATCTCCCACTGCTCTGAGACACTGGGAAACCCACCCGTTCTGGGACACTGGTAAACCTGCCCCCCCACTCTGGGACACTGGGAAACCCCACCCGTTCTGGGATACTGGGAAACCCACCCACTCTGGGATACTGGGATAATGTGCCCCCGCTCTGGGACACTGGGAAAACCCGCCCACTCTGGGACACTGGGAAACCCGCCCACTCTGGGACAGTGGGAAAGCCGCCCGCTCTGGGAAACCTGCCCACTCGGGGACACTGGTAAACCCACCCACTCTGGGATACTGGGAAACCCACCCACTCTGGGATACTGGGATAATGTGCCCCCGCTCTGGGACACTGGGAAAACCCGCCCACTCTGGGACACTGGGAAACCCGCCCACTCTGGGACAGTGGGAAAGCCGCCCGCTCTGGGAAACCTGCCCACTCGGGGACACTGGTAAACCCACCCACTCTGGGATACTGGGAAACCCACCCACTCTGGGATACTGGGATAATGTGCCCCCGCTCTGGGACACTGGGAAAACCCGCCCACTCTGGGACACTGGGAAACCCGCCCACTCTGGGACACTGGGAAACCCACCCACTCTGGGATACTGGGATAATGTGCCCCCGCTCTGGGACACTGGGAAAACCCGCCCACTCTGGGACACTGGGAAACCCGCCCACTCTGGGACAGTGGGAAAGCCGCCCGCTCTGGGAAACCTGCCCACTCGGGGACACTGGTAAACCCACCCACTCTGGGATACTGGGAAACCCACCCACTCTGGGATACTGGGATAATGTGCCCCCGCTCTGGGACACTGGGAAAACCCGCCCACTCTGGGACACTGGGAAACCCGCCCACTCTGGGACACTGGGAAACCCGCCCGCACTGGACACTGGGAAAACTGCCCACTCTGGGACACTGGGAAACCCACCCACTCTGGGACACTGGTATCAGTCCATGCTCTGGGACACTGGGAAACTCGCCCGCACTGGAACACTTGGAAAGCTGCCCGCTCTGCGACACTGGGAAACCTGCCCGCTCTGGAAACTCACCCGCTTTGGGACACGAGGAAAGCTACTCCCCCAGGGACACTGGGAAACAGCCTGCTGTGGGAAACGGGGAAACCTGCTGGCTCTGGGAAACAAGCACTCTCTGGGACACTGGGAAACCCCACTCGCTCTGGGAAACTCGCCCGCTCTTGGACAAGAGTAAATTCACTCCCTCTGGGACACAGGGACACCCACCCGCTCTGGGACACTGGGAAACCCACTGGCTCTGGGAAACACGCCCGCTCTGGGACACTGGGAAACCTGCCCGCTCTGGGACAGTGGGATACCTGCCCGCTCTAGGAAACCCACCCACTCTGGGACACTGGCAAACCCACCCGCTCTGGGACACTGGGAACCCCATCCGCTCTGGGACACTGGGATAAGCCGCCCCCGCTCTGGGACACTGGGAAACCTGCCCGATCTGCGACACTGGGAATCCCGCCGACTCTGGGACATAGGGAAACCCGCCCGCTCTGGGACATTGGGAAACTCGCCCACTCTGGTACCCAGGGAAATTTCCCACTGCTCTGGGACACCGGGAAACCCGCCAGGCTGGTACGCAGAGAAATCTCCCACTGCTCTGGGACATTGGGAAGCTCGCCCGCTCTGGAACACTGGAAAACACGCCCGCTCTGGAACACTGGGAAACCCGTCCGCTCTGGGAAACCCGCCCGCTCTGTGACACTGGTAAACCCACCCGCTCTGGGATACTGGGATAACCCGCCCCCGCTCTAAGACACTGGGAAACCCTGCCCGCTCTGTGAAACTGGGAAACACATTCGTTCTGGGACACTGGGAAACCCACCCCTGCTCTGGGACACAGGGAAACTCCAGCCGGGCAGAGACTCTGGGAAACTCACTCCCTCTGGGATACTGTGAAACAGCCCGCTGTGGGAAACGGGTAAACCCGCTGGCTCTGGGAAACACACCCGCTCTGGGACACTGCGAAACCCGCCAGGTCTGGAACACTGGGAAAGCCACCCGCTCTGGGAAACCCACCTGCTCTAGGACACTGGGAAATCTGCCTGATCTGGGACAGTGGGAAACCCACCCATTCTTGGGCACTGGGAAACCGCCTCTGTGGGGCACTGGGAAAACCTGTCCGCTCTGGGACACTGGAAAGCCACTCTGGGACACTGGGACACCTGTCCGATCTGGGTGACTGGGATAACCTGCCCATTCTGGCACACTGGGAAACCTGCCTGCTCTGGGACAAAACAGCCCGCTCTGAGACACTGGGAAACCCACCCGTTCTGGGACACTGGGAAACCCACCCGTTCTGGGACACTGGGAAACCCACCCGTTCTGGGACACTGGGAAATTCATGTGCTCTGGGGCACTGGGAAACACGTCTGCTGTGGGACTCTGGGAAACACGCCCGCTCTGGAACAGTGGGAAACCCACCCGTTCTGGGACACTGGGAAACCCGCTCGCTCTGGGAAACCTGCCCGCTCGGGGACACTGGTAAACCCACCCACTCTGGGATACTGGGAAACCCACCCACTCTGGGATACTGGGATAATGTGCCCCTGCTCTGGGGCACTGGGAAATCTGCCCGCTGTGGGACACTGGGAAACACGCCCGCTCTGGGACAGTGGGAAACCTGCCCGCTCTGGGAAACCCGCCCACTCTGGGACACTGGTAAACCCACCCGCTCTGGGACACTGGGAACCCCATCCGCTCTGGGACACTGGGATAAGCCGCCCCCGCTCTGGGACACTGGGAAAACTGCCCGATCTAGGACACTGGGAATCCCGCCCACTCTGGGACAGAGGGAAACCGCCCGCTCTGGGACATTGGGAAACTCGCCCACTCTGGTACCCAGGGAAATCTCCCACTGCTCTGGGACACTGGGAAACCCGCCCGGCTGGTACGCAGGGAAATCTCCCACTGCTGTGGGACACTGGGAAGCCCGCCCGCTCTGGGACACTGGAAAACACGCCCGCTCTGGAACACTGGGAAACCCGTCCGCTCTGGGAAACCCGCCCGCTCTGTGACACTGGTAAACCCACCCGCTCTGGGACACTGGGAAACCCACCCACTCTGGGATACTGGGATAACCCGCCCCCGCTCTAAGACACTGGGAAACCCTGCCCACTCTGTGAAACTGGGTAACACACCCGTTCTGGGACACTGCGAAACCCGCCAGGTCGGGAACACTGGGAAACACGCCCGTTCTGGGAAACCCACCTGCTCTGGGACACTGGGAAACATGCATGCTCTGAGACAGAGGGAAACCCACCCATTCTTGGGCACTGGGAAACCCGCCGCTGTGGGATACTGGGAAAATCTGTCCGCTCTGGGACAATGGAAAGCCGCTCTGGGACACTGGGACACCTGTCCGATCTGGGTGACTGGGATACCCTGACCATTCTGGCACACTGGGAAACCTGCCTGCTCTGGGACAAAACATCCCACTCTGAGACACTGGGAAACCCACCCGTTCTGGAACACTGGTAAACCCGCCCCCCACTCTGGGACACTGGGAAACCCCGCCCGTTCTGGGACACTGGGAAATTCATGTGCTCTGGGGCACTGGAAAACACGTCTGCTGTGGGACACTGGGAAACACGCCCGCTCTGGAACAGTGGGAAACCCACCCGCTCTGGGACACTGGGAAACCCGCCCGCTCAGGGAAACCTGCCCGCTCGGTGACACTGGTAAACCCACCCACTCTGGGATACTGGGAAACCCACCCACTCTGGGATACTGGGATAATGTGCCCCTACTCTGGGGCACTGGGAAATCTGCCCGCTGTGGGACACTGGGAAACACGCCCGCTCTGGGACAGTGGGAAACCTGCCCGCTCTGGGAAACCCGCCCACTCTGGGACACTGGTAAACCCACCCGCTCTGGGACACTGGGAACCCCATCCGCTCTGCGACCCTGGGATAAGCCGCCCCCGCTCTGGGACACTGGGAAACCTGCCCGATCTAGGACACTGGGAATCCCGCCCACTCTGGGACAGAGGGAAACCCGCCCGCTCTGGGACATTGGGAAACTCGCCCACTCTGGTACCCAGGGAAATCTCCCACTGCTCTGGGACACTGGGAAACCCGCCCAGCTGGTACGCAGGGAAATCTCCCACTGCTCTGGGACATTGGAAGCCCGCCCGCTCTGGAACACTGGAAAACACGCCCGCTCTGGAACACTGGGAAACCCGTCCGCTCTGGGAAACCCGCCCGCTCTGTGACACTGGTAAACCCACCTGCTCTGGGACACTGGGAAACCCACCCACTCTGGGATACTGGGATAACCCGCCCCCACTCTAAGACACTGGGAAACCCTGCCCACTCTGTGAAACTGGGAAACACAACCGTTCTGGGACACTGGGAAACCTACCCCTGCACTGGGAAACAGGCAAACCAAAGCCGGGCAGGGAATCTGGGAAACTCACTCCCTCTGGGATACTGGGAAACAGCCCGCTGTGGGAAACGGGGAAACCCGCTGGCTCTGGGAAACACACCCGCTCTGGGACACTGCGAAACCCGCCAGGTCGGGAACACTGGGAAACCCGCCCGCACTGGGAAACCCACCTGCTCTGGGACACTGGGAAATCTGCCTGCTCTGAGACAGAGGGAAATCCACCCATTCTTGGGCACTGGGAAACCCGCCGCTGTGGGACACTGGGAAAACCTGTCCGCCCTGGGACAATGGAAAGCCGCTCTGGGACACTGGGACACCTGTCCGATCTGGGTGACTGGGATACCCTGACCATTCTGGCACACTGGGAAACCTGCCTGTTCTGGGACAAAACATCCCACTCTGAGACACTGGGAAACCCACCCGTTCTGGGACACTGGTAAACCTGCCCCCCCACTCTGGGACACTGGGAAACCCCACCCGTTCTGGGACACTGGGAAATTCATGTGCTCTGGGGCACTGGGAAACACGTCTGCTGTGGGACACTGGGAAACACGCCCGCTCTGGAACAGTGGGAAACCCACCCGCTCTGGGACAGTGGGAAACCCGCCCGCTCTGGGAAACCTGCCCGCTCGGGGACACTGGTAAACCCACCCACTCTGGGATACTGGGAAACCCACCCACTCTGGGATACTGGGATAATGTGCCCCCGCTCTGGGACACTGGGAAAACCCGCCCACTCTGGGACACTGGGAAACCCGCCCACTCTGGGACAGTGGGAAAGCCGCCCGCTCTGGGAAACCTGCCCACTCGGGGACACTGGTAAACCCACCCACTCTGGGATACTGGGAAACCCACCCACTCTGGGATACTGGGATAATGTGCCCCCGCTTTGGGACACTGGGAAAACCCGCACACTCTGGGACACTGGGAAACCCGCCCACTCTGGGACACTGGGAAACCCGCCCGCACTGGACACTGGGAAAACTGCCCACTCTGGGACACTGGGAAACCCACCCACTCTGGGACACTGGTATCAGTCCATGCTCTGGGACACTGGGAAACTCGCCCGCACTGGAACACTTGGAAAGCTGCCCGCTCTGCGACACTGGGAAACCTGCCCGCTCTGGGAAACTCACCCGCTTTGGGACACGAGGAATGCTACTCCCCCAGGGACACTGGGAAACAGCCTGCTGTGGGAAACGGGGAAACCTGCTGGCTCTGGGAAACAAGCACTCTCTGGGACACTGGGAAACCCCACCCGCTCGGGGAAACTCGCCCGCTCTTGGACACAATTAAATTCCCTCCCTCTGGGACACTGGGAAACAGCCCGCTGTGCGAAACGGAGAAACCCACTGGCTCTGGGAAACACGCCCGCTCTGGAACAGTGGGAAATCCACCCGTTCTGGGACACTGGGAAACCCGCCCACTCTGGGAAACCTGCCCGCTCGGGGACACTGGTAAATCCACCCACTCTGGGATACTGGGAAACCCACCCACTCTGGGATACTGGGATAATGTGCCCCCGCTCTGGGACACTGGGAAAACCTGTCCGCTCTGGGACACTGGAAAGCCGCTCTGCGACACTGGGACACCTGTCCGATCTGGGTGACTGGGATACCCTGCCCACTCTGGCACACTGGGAAACCTGCCTGCTTGGGACAAAACATCCCAATCTGAGACACTGGGAAACCCACCCGTTCTGGGACACTGGGAAACCCGCCCCCCCACTCTGGGACACTGGAAAACCCCGCCCGTTCTGGGACACTGGGAAATTCATGTGCTCTGCGGCACTGGGAAACACGTCTGCTGTGGGACACTGGGAAACACGCCCGATCTGGAACAGTGGGAAACCCACCCGTTCTGGGACACTGGGAAACCCGCCCGCTCTGGGAAACCTGCCCACTCGGGGACACTGGTAAACCCACCCACTCTGGGATACTGGGAAACCCACCCACTCTGGGATACTGAGATAATGTGCCCCCGCTCTGGGACACTGGGAAAACCCGCCCACTCTGGGACACTGGGAAACCCGCCCACTCTGGGACACTGGGGAAACTGCCCACTCTGGGACACTGGGAAACCCACCCACTCTGGGACACTGGTATCAGGCCCTGCTCTGGGACACTGGGAAACTCGCCCGCACTGGAACACTTGGAAAGCTGTCCGCTCTGGGAAACTCGCCCGCTCTTGGACACGAGTAAATTCCCTCCCTCTGGGACACTGGGAAACAGCCCGCTGTGCGAAACAGAAAAACCCGCTGGCTCTGGGAAACACGCCCGCTCTGGAACAGTGGGAAACCCACCCGTTCTGGGACACTGGGAAACCCGCCCACTCTGGGAAACCTGCCCGCTCGTGGACACTGGTAAACCCATCCACTCTGGGATACTGGGAAACCCACCCACTCTGGGATACTGGGAAACCCACCCACTCTGGGATACTGGGATAATGTGCCCCCGCTCTGGGGCAATGGGAAATCTGCCCGCTGTGGGACACTGGGAAACACACCCGCTCCGGGACAGTGGGATACCTGCCCGCTCTAGGAAACCCACCCATTCTGGGACACTGGTAAACCCACCCACTCTGGGACACAGGGAACCCCGCCCGCTCTGGGACATTGGGAAACTCGCACACTCTGATACCCAGGGAAATCTCCCACTGCTCTGGGACACTGGGAAACCCGCCAGACTGGTACGCAGGGAAATCTCCCACTGCTCTGAGACACTGGGAAACCCACCCGTTCTGGGACACTGGTAAACCTGCCCCCCCACACTGGGACACTGGGAAACCCCACCCGTTCTGGGATACTGGGAAACCCACCCACTCTGGGATACTGGGATAATGTGCCCCCGCTCTGGGACACTGGGAAAACCCGCCCACTCTGGGACACTGGGAAACCCGCCCACTCTGGGACAGTGGGAAAGCCGCCCGCTCTGGGAAACCTGCCCACTCGGGGACACTGGTAAACCCACCCACTCTGGGATACTGGGAAACCCACCCACTCTGGGATACTGGGATAATGTGCCCCCGCTCTGGGACACTGGGAAAACCCGCCCACTCTGGGACACTGGGAAACCCGCCCACTCTGGGACACTGGGAAACCCACCCACTCTGGGATACTGGGATAATGTGCCCCCGCTCTGGGACACTGGGAAAACCCGCCCACTCTGGGACACTGGGAAACCCACCCACTCTGGGATACTGGGATAACCTGCCCCCGCTCTAAGAAACTGGGAACCCCATCCGCTCTGGGACACTGGGATAAGCCGCCCCCGCTCTGTGACACTGGTAAACCCACCCGCTCTGGGACACTGGGAAACCCACCCACTCTGGGATACTGGGATAACCCGCCCCCACTCTAAGACACTGGGAAACCCTGCCCACTCTGTGAAACTGGGAAACACAACCGTTCTGGGACACTGGGAAACCTACCCCTGCACTGGGAAACAGGCAAACCAAAGCCGGGCAGGGACTCTGGGAAACTCACTCCCTCTGGGATACTGGGAAACAGCCCGCTGTGGGAAACGGGGAAACCCGCTGGCTCTGGGAAACACACCCGCTCTGGGACACTGCGAAACCCGCCAGGTCGGGAACACTGGGAAACCCGCCCGCACTGGGAAACCCACCTGCTCTGGGACACTGGGAAATCTGCCTGCTCTGAGACAGAGGGAAATCCACCCATTCTTGGACACTGGGAAACCCGCCGCTGTGGGACACTGGGAAAACCCGTCCGCCCTGGGACAATGGAAAGCCGCTCTGGGACACTGGGACACCTGTCCGATCTGGGTGACTGGGATACCCTGACCATTCTGGCACACTGGGAAACCTGCCTGTTCTGGGACAAAACATCCCACTCTGAGACACTGGGAAACCCACCCGTTCTGGGACACTGGTAAACCTGCCCCCCCACTCTGGGACACTGGGAAACCCCACCCGTTCTGGGACACTGGGAAATTCATGTGCTCTGGGGCACTGGGAAACACGTCTGCTGTGGGACACTGGGAAACACGCCCGCTCTGGAACAGTGGGAAACCCACCCGCTCTGGGACAGTGGGAAACCCGCCCGCTCTGGGAAACCTGCCCGCTCGGGGACACTGGTAAACCCACCCACTCTGGGATACTGGGAAACCCACCCACTCTGGGATACTGGGATAATGTGCCCCCGCTCTGGGACACTGGGAAAACCCGCCCACTCTGGGACACTGGGAAACCCGCCCACTCTGGGACAGTGGGAAAGCCGCCCGCTCTGGGAAACCTGCCCACTCGGGGACACTGGTAAACCCACCCACTCTGGGATACTGGGAAACCCACCCACTCTGGGATACTGGGATAATGTGCCCCCGCTTTGGGACACTGGGAAAACCCGCCCACTCTGGGACACTGGGAAACCCGCCCACTCTGGGACACTGGGAAACCCGCCCGCACTGGACACTGGGAAAACTGCCCACTCTGGGACACTGGGAAACCCACCCACTCTGGGACACTGGTATCAGTCCATGCTCTGGGACACTGGGAAACTCGCCCGCACTGGAACACTTGGAAAGCTGCCCGCTCTGCGACACTGGGAAACCTGCCCGCTCTGGGAAACTCACCCGCTTTGGGACACGAGGAAAACTACTCCCCCAGGGACACTGGGAAACAGCCTGCTGTGGGAAACGGGGAAACCTGCTGGCTCTGGGAAACAAGCACTCTCTGGGACACTGGGAAACCCCACCCGCTCGGGGAAACTCGCCCGCTCTTGGACACAATTAAATTCCCTCCCTCTGGGACACTGGGAAACAGCCCGCTGTGCGAAACGGAGAAACCCACTGGCTCTGGGAAACACGCCCGCTCTGGAACAGTGGGAAATCCACCCGTTCTGGGACACTGGGAAACCCGCCCACTCTGGGAAACCTGCCCGCTCGGGGACACTGGTAAATCCACCCACTCTGGGATACTGGGAAACCCACCCACTCTGGGATACTGGGATAATGTGCCCCCGCTCTGGGACACTGGGAAAACCTGTCCGCTCTGGGACACTGGAAAGCCGCTCTGCGACACTGGGACACCTGTCCGATCTCGGTGACTGGGATACCCTGCCCACTCTGGCACACTGGGAAACCTGCCTGCTTGGGACAAAACATCCCAATCTGAGACACTGGGAAACCCACCCGTTCTGGGACACTGGGAAACCCGCCCCCCCACTCTGGGACACTGGAAAACCCCGCCCGTTCTGGGACACTGGGAAATTCATGTGCTCTGCGGCACTGGGAAACACGTCTGCTGTGGGACACTGGGAAACACGCCCGATCTGGAACAGTGGGAAACCCACCCGTTCTGGGACACTGGGAAACCCGCCCGCTCTGGGAAACCTGCCCACTCGGGGACACTGGTAAACCCACCCACTCTGGGATACTGAGATAATGTGCCCCCGCTCTGGGACACTGGGAAAACCCGCCCACTCTGGGACACTGGGAAACCCGCCCACTCTGGGACACTGGGGAAACTGCCCACTCTGGGACACTGGGAAACCCACCCACTCTGGGACACTGGTATCAGGCCCTGCTCTGGGACACTGGGAAACTCGCCCGCACTGGAACACTTGGAAAGCTGTCCGCTCTGGGAAACTCGCCCGCTCTTGGACACGAGTAAATTCCCTCCCTCTGGGACACTGGGAAACAGCCCGCTGTGCGAAACAGAAAAACCCGCTGGCTCTGGGAAACACGCCCGCTCTGGAACAGTGGGAAACCCACCCGTTCTGGGACACTGGGAAACCCGCCCACTCTGGGAAACCTGCCCGCTCGTGGACACTGGTAAACCCATCCACTCTGGGATACTGGGAAACCCACCCACTCTGGGATACTGGGAAACCCACCCACTCTGGGATACTGGGATAATGTGCCCCCGCTCTGGGGCAATGGGAAATCTGCCCGCTGTGGGACACTGGGAAACACACCCGCTCCGGGACAGTGGGATACCTGCACGCTCTAGGAAACCCACCCATTCTGGGACACTGGTAAACCCACCCACTCTGGGACACAGGGAACCCCGCCCGCTCTGGGACATTGGGAAACTCGCACACTCTGATACCCAGGGAAATCTCCCACTGCTCTGGGACACTGGGAAACCCGCCAGACTGGTACGCAGGGAAATCTCCCACTGCTCTGAGACACTGGGAAACCCACCCGTTCTGGGACACTGGTAAACCTGCCCCCCCACTCTGGGACACTGGGAAACCCCACCCGTTCTGGGATACTGGGAAACCCACCCACTCTGGGATACTGGGATAATGTGCCCCCGCTCTGGGACACTGGGAAAACCCGCCCACTCTGGGACACTGGGAAACCCGCCCACTCTGGGACAGTGGGAAAGCCGCCCGCTCTGGGAAACCTGCCCACTCGGGGACACTGGTAAACCCACCCACTCTGGGATACTGGGAAACCCACCCACTCTGGGATACTGGGATAATGTGCCCCCGCTCTGGGACACTGGGAAAACCCGCCCACTCTGGGACACTGGGAAACCCGCCAGACTGGTACGCAGGGAAATCTCCCACTGCTCTGAGACACTGGGAAACCCACCCGTTCTGGGACACTGGTAAACCTGCCCCCCCACTCTGGGACACTGGGAAACCCCACCCGTTCTGGGATACTGGGAAACCCACCCACTCTGGGATACTGGGATAATGTGCCCCCGCTCTGGGACACTGGGAAAACCCGCCCACTCTGGGACACTGGGAAACCCGCCCACTCTGGGACAGTGGGAAAGCCGCCCGCTCTGGGAAACCTGCCCACTCGGGGACACTGGTAAACCCACCCACTCTGGGATACTGGGAAACCCACCCACTCTGGGATACTGGGATAATGTGCCCCCGCTCTGGGACACTGGGAAAACCCGCCCACTCTGGGACACTGGGAAACCCGCCCACTCTGGGACAGTGGGAAAGCCGCCCGCTCTGGGAAACCTGCCCACTCGGGGACACTGGTAAACCCACCCACTCTGGGATACTGGGAAACCCACCCACTCTGGGATACTGGGATAATGTGCCCCCGCTCTGGGACACTGGGAAAACCCGCCCACTCTGGGACACTGGGAAACCCGCCCACTCTGGGACACTGGGAAACCCACCCACTCTGGGATACTGGGATAATGTGCCCCCGCTCTGGGACACTGGGAAAACCCGCCCACTCTGGGACACTGGGAAACCCACCCACTCTGGGATACTGGGATAACCTGCCCCCGCTCTAAGACACTGGGAACCCCATCCGCTCTGGGACACTGGGATAAGCCGCCCCCGCTCTGGGACACTGGGAAACCTGCCCGATCTGCGACACTGGGAATCCCGCCCACTCTGGGACACAGGGAAACCCCAGCCGGGCAGAGACTCTGGGAAACTCACTCCCTCTGGGATACTGGGAAATAGCCCGCTGTGGTAAACGGGGAAACCCGCTGGCTCTGGGAAACACACCCGCTCTGGGACACTGCGAAACCCGCCAGGTCTGGAACAATGGGAAACCCGCCCGCTCTGGGAAACCCACCTGCTCTGGGACACTGGGAAATCTGCCTGCTCTGGGACAGTGGGAAACCCACCCATTCTTGGGCACTGGGAAACCCGCCGCTGTAGGACACTGGGAAAACCTGTCCGCTCTGGGACACTGGAAAGCCGCTCTGGAACACTGGGACACATGTCCGAGCTGGGTGACTGGGATACCCTGCTCATTCTGGCACACTGGGAAACCTGCCTGCTCTGGGACAAAACAGCCCGCTCTGTGACACTGGGAAACCCACCCGTTCTGGGACACTGGGAAACCCACCCGTTCTGGGACACTGGGAAATTCATGTGCTCTGGGGCACTGGGAAACACGTCTGATGTGGGACACTGGGAAACACGCCCGCTCTGGAACAGTGGGAAACCCACCCGTTCTGGGACACTGGGAAACCCGCCCGCTCTGGGAAACCTGCCCACTCGGGGACACTGATAAACCCACCCACTCTGGGATACTGGGAAACCCACCCACTCTGGGATACTGGGATAATGTGCCCCCGCTCTGGGGCACTGGGAAATCTGCCCGCTGTCGGACACTGGGAAACACACCCGCTCTGGGACAGTGGGAAACCTGCCCGCTCTAGGAAACCCGCCCACTCTGGGACACTGGTAAACCCACCCGCTCTGGGACACTGGTAAACCCACTCGCTCTGGGACACTGGGAACCCCATCCGCTCTGGGACACTGTGATAAGCTTCCCCCGCTCTGGGACACTGGGAAACCTGCCCGATCTGCGACACTAGGAATCCCGCCCAGTCTGGGACACAGGGAAACCCGCCCGCTCTGGGACATTGGGCAACTCGCCCACTCTGGTACCCAGGGAAATTTCCCACTGCTCTGGGACACTGGGAAATCCGCCAGGCTGGTATGCAGGGAAATCTCCCACTGCTCTGGGACACTGGGAAGCTCGCCTGCCCTGGAACACTGGGAAACACACCCACTCTGGAACACTGGGAAACCCGTCCGCTCTGGGAAACCCGCCCGCTCTGTGACACTGGTAAACCCATCCGCTCTGGGACACTGGGAAACCCACCCACTCTGGGATACTGGGATAACCTGCCCCCGCTCTAAGACACTGGGAACCCCATCCGCTCTGGGACACTGGGATAAGCCACCCCCGCTCTGGGACACTGGGAAACCTGCCCGATCTGCGACACTGGGAATCCCGCCCACTCTGGGACACAGGGAAACCCCAGCCGGGCAGAGACTCTGGGAAACTCACTCCCTCTGGGATACTGGGAAATAGCCCGCTGTGGTAAACGAGGAAACCCGCTGGCTCTGGGAAACACACCCGCTCTGGGACACTGCGAAACCCGCCAGGTCTGGAACAATGGGAAACCCGCCCGCTCTGGGAAACCCACCTGCTCTGGGACACTGGGAAATCTGCCTGCTCTGGGACAGTGGGAAACCCACCCATTCTTGGGCACTGGGAAACCCGCCGCTGTAGGACACTGGGAAAACCTGTCCGCTCTGGGACACTGGAAAGCCGCTCTGGAACACTGGGACACATGTCCGAGCTGGGTGACTGGGATACCCTGCTCATTCTGGCACACTGGGAAACCTGCCTGCTCTGGGACAAAACAGCCCGCTCTGTGACACTGGGAAACCCACCCGTTCTGGGACACTGGGAAACCCACCCGTTCAGGGACACTGGGAAATTCATGTGCTCTGGGGCACTGGGAAACACGTCTGCTGTGGGACACTGGGAAACACGCCCGCTCTGGAACAGTGGGAAACCCACCCGTTCTGGGACACTGGGAAACCCGCCCGCTCTGGGAAACCTGCCCACTCGGGGACACTGATAAACCCACCCACTCTGGGATACTGGGAAACCCACCCACTCTGGGATACTGGGATAATGTGCCCCCGCTCTGGGGCACTGGGAAATCTGCCCGCTGTCGGACACTGGGAAACACACCCGCTCTGGGACAGTGGGAAACCTGCCCGCTCTAGGAAACCCGCCCACTCTGGGACACTGGTAAACCCACCCGCTCTGGGACACTGGGAACCCCATCCGCTCTGGAACAGTGGGATAAGCCGCCCCCGCTCTGGGACACTGGGAAACCTGCCCGATCTAGGACATTGGGAAACTTGACCACTCTGGTACCCAGGGAAATCTCCCACTGCTCTGGGACACTGGGAAACCCGCCCGGGTGGTACGCAGGGAAATCCCCCACTGCTCTGGGACACTGGGAAGCCCGCCCGCTCTGGGACACTGGAAAACACGCCCGCTCTGGAACACTGGGAAACCCGTCCGCTCTGGGAAACCCGCCCGCTCTGTGACACTGGTAAACCCACCCGCTCTGGGACATTGGGAAACCCACCCACTCTGGGATATTGGGATAACCCGCCCCCGCTCTAAGACACTGGGAAACCCGCCCACTCTGTGAAACTGGGAAACACACCCGTTCTGGGACACTGGGAAACCTACCCCTGCTCTGGGACACAGGGAAACCCCAGCCGGGCAGAGACTCTGGGAAACTCACACCCTCTGGGATACTGGGAAACAGCCCGCTGTGGGAAACGGGGAAACCCGCTGGCTCTGGGAAACACACCCGCTCTGGGACACTGCGAAACCCGCTAGGTCGGGAACACTGGGAAACCCGCCCGCTCTGGGAAACCCACCGCTGTGGGACACTGGGAAAACCTGTCCGCTCTGGGACACTGGAAAGCCGCTCTGCGACACTGGGACACCTGTCCGATCTGGGTGACTGGGATACCCTGCCCATTCTGGCACACTGGGAAACCTGCCTGCTCTGGGACAAAACATCCACTCTGAGACACTGGGAAATCCACCCGTTCTGGGACACTGGGAAACCCGCCCCCCCCCACTCTGGGACACCGTGAAACCCGCCCGCTCTGGGAAACCTGCCCGCTCGGAGACACTGGTCAACCGACCCACTCTGGGATACTGGGAAACCCACCCACTCTGGGATACTGGGATAATGTGCCCCCGCTCTGAGACACTAGGAAAACCCGCCCACTCTGGGACACTGGGAAACCCGCCCACTCTGGGACAGTGGGAAACCCGCCCGCACTGGACACTGGGAAAACTGCCCACTCTGGGACACTGGGAAACCCACCCACTCTGGGACACTGGTATCAGGCCCTGCTCTGGGACACTGGGAAACTCGCCCGCTAAGGGACACTGGGAAACTTGCCAGCTCTGGGAAACTGGGAACCATGTCCGCTCTGGGACACTGGGAAAACCCGCCCGCTCTGGGACACTGGAAAAACCGCCCGCTCTGGGACAGTGGGAAACCCGCCCGCACTGGAACACTTGGAAAGCTGCCCGCTCTGGGACACTGGGAAACCTGCCCGCTCTGGGAAACTCGCCCGCTTTGGGATACGAGGAAAGCTACTCCCCCAGGGACACTGGGAAACAGCCTGCTGTGGGAAACGGGGAAACCTGCTGGATCTGGGAAACACGCCATCTCTGGGACACTGGGAAACCCCACCCGCTCTGGGAAACTCGCCCGCTCTTGGACAAGAGTAAATTCACTCCCTCTGGGACACAGGGACACCCACCCGCTCTGGGACAGTGGGATACCTGCCCGCTCTAGGAAACCCACCCACTCTGGGACACTGGTAAACCCACCCGCTCTGGGACACTGGGAACCCCATCCGCTCTGGGACACTGGGATAAGCCGCCCCCGCTCTGGGACACTGGGAAACCTGCCCGATCTGCGACACTGGGAATCCCGCCGACTGTGGGACATAGGGAAACCCGCCCGCTCTGGGACATTGGGAAACTCGCCCACTCTGGTACCCAGGGAAATTTCCCACTGCTCTGGGACACTGGGAAACCCGCCAGGCTGGTACGCAGAGAAATCTCCCACTGCTCTGGGACATTGGGAAGCTCGCCCGCTCTGGAACACTGGAAAACACGCCCGCTCTGGAACACTGGGAAACCCGTCCGCTCTGGGAAACCCGCCCGCTCTGTGACACTGGTAAACCCACCCGCTCTGGGATACTGGGATAACCCGCCCCCGCTCTAAGACACTGGGAAACCCTGCCCGCTCTGTGAAACTGGGAAACACATCCGTTCTGGGACACTGGGAAACCCACCCCTGCTCTGGGACACAGGGAAACTCCAGCCGGGCAGAGACTCTGGGAAACTCACTCCCTCTGGGATACTGTGAAACAGCCCGCTGTGGGAAACGGGTAAACCCGCTGGCTCTGGGAAACACACCCGCTCTGGGACACTGCGAAACCCGCCAGGTCTGGAACACTGGGAAAGCCACCCGCTCTGGGAAACCCACCTGCTCTAGGACACTGGGAAATCTGCCTGATCTGGGACAGTGGGAAACCCACCCATTCTTGGGCACTGGGAAACCGCCTCTGTGGGGCACTGGGAAAACCTGTCCGCTCTGGGACACTGGAAAGCCACTCTGGGACACTGGGACACCTGTCCGATCTGGGTGACTGGGATAACCTGCCCATTCTGGCACACTGGGAAACCTGCCTGCTCTGGGACAAAACAGCCCGCTCTGAGACACTGGGAAACCCACCCGTTCTGGGACACTGGGAAACCCACCCGTTCTGGGACACTGGGAAACCCACCCGTTCTGGGACACTGGGAAATTCATGTGCTCTCGGGCACTGGGAAACACGTCTGCTGTGGGACTCTGGGAAACACGCCCACTCTGGAACAGTGGGAAACCCACCCGTTCTGGGACACTGGGAAACCCGCTCGCTCTGGGAAACCTGCCCGCTCGGGGACACTGGTAAACCCACCCACTCTGGGATACTGGGAAACCCACCCACTCTGGGATACTGGGATAATGTGCCCCTGCTCTGGGGCACTGGGAAATCTGCCCGCTGTGGGACACTGGGAAACACGGCTGCTCTGGGACAGTGGGAAACCTGCCCGCTCTGGGAAACCCGCCCACTCTGGGACACTGGTAAACCCACCCGCTCTGGGACACTGGGAACCCCATCCGCTCTGGGACACTGGGATAAGCCGCCCCCGCTCTGGGACACTGGGAAAACTGCCCGATCTAGGACACTGGGAATCCCGCCCACTCTGGGACAGAGGGAAACCGCCCGCTCTGGGACATTGGGAAACTCGCCCACTCTGGTACCCAGGGAAATCTCCCACTGCTCTGGGACACTGGGAAACCCGCCCGGCTGGTACGCAGGGAAATCTCCCACTGCTGTGGGACACTGGGAAGCCCGCCCGCTCTGGGACACTGGAAAACACGCCCGCTCTGGAACACTGGGAAACCCGTCCGCTCTGGGAAACCCGCCCGCTCTGTGACACTGGTAAACCCACCCGCTCTGGGACACTTGGAAACCCACCCACTCTGGAATACTGGGATAACCCGCCCCCGCTCTAAGACACTGGGAAACCCTGCCCACTCTGTGAAACTGGGTAACACACCCGTTCTGGGACACTGCGAAACCCGCCAGGTCGGGAACACTGGGAAACACGCCCGTTCTGGGAAACCCACCTGCTCTGGGACACTGGGAAACCTGCCTGCTCTGAGACAGAGGGAAACCCACCCATTCTTGGGCACTGGGAAACCCGCCGCTGTGGGATACTGGGAAAATCTGTCCGCTCTGGGACAATGGAAAGCCGCTCTGGGACACTAGGACACCTGTCCGATCTGGGTGACTGGGATACCGTGACCATTCTGGCACACTGGGAAACCTGCCTGCTCTGGGACAAAACATCCCACTCTGAGACACTGGGAAACCCACCCGTTCTGGAACACTGGTAAACCCGCCCCCCACTCTGGGACACTGGGAAACCCCGCCCGTTCTGGGACACTGGGAAATTCATGTGCTCTGGGGCACTGGAAAACACGTCTGCTGTGGGACACTGGGAAACACGCCCGCTCTGGAACAGTGGGAAACCCACCCGCTCTGGGACACTGGGAAACCCGCCCGCTCTGGGAAACCTGCCCGCTCGGTGACACTGGTAAACCCACCCACTCTGGGATACTGGGAAACCCACCCACTCTGGGATACTGGGATAATGTGCCCCTACTCTGGGGCACTGGGAAATCTGCCCGCTGTGGGACACTGGGAAACACGCCCGCTCTGGGACAGTGGGAAACCTGCCCGCTCTGGGAAACCCGCCCACTCTGGGACACTGGTAAACCCACCCGCTCTGGAACACTGGGAACCCCATCCGCTCTGCGACACTGGGATAAGCCACCCCCGATCTGGGACACTGGGAAACCTGCCCGATCTAGGACACTGGGAATCCCGCCCACTCTGGGACAGAGGGAAACCCGCCCGCTCTGGGACATTGGGAAACTCGCCCACTCTGGTACCCAGGGAAATCTCCCACTGCTCTGGGACACTGGGAAACCCGCCCAGCTGGTACGCAGGGAAATCTCCCACTGCTCTGGGACATTGGAAGCCCGCCCGCTCTGGAACACTGGAAAACACGCCCGCTCTGGAACACTGGGAAACCCGTCCGCTCTGGGAAACCCGCCCGCTCTGTGACACTGGTAAACCCACCTGCTCTGGGACACTGGGAAACCCACCCACTCTGGCATACTGGGATAACCCGCCCCCACTCTAAGACACTGGGAAACCCTGCCCACTCTGTGAAACTGGGAAACACACCCGTTCTGGGACACTGGGAAACCTACCCCTGCACTGGGAAACAGGCAAACCAAAGCCGGGCAGGGACTCTGGGAAACTCACTCCCTCTGGGATACTGGGAAACAGCCCGCTGTGGGAAACGGGGAAACCCGCTGGCTCTGGGAAACACACCCGCTCTGGGACACTGCGAAACCCGCCAGGTCGGGAACACTGGGAAACCCGCCCGCACTGGGAAACCCACCTGCTCTGGGACACTGGGAAATCTGCCTGCTCTGAGACAGAGGGAAATCCACCCATTCTTGGGCACTGGGAAACCCGCCGCTGTGGGACACTGGGAAAACCTGTCTGCCCTGGGACAATGGAAAGCCGCTCTGGGACACTGGGACACCTGTCCGATCTGGGTGACTGGGATACCCTGACCATTCTGGCACACTGGGAAACCTGCCTGTTCTGGGACAAAACATCCCACTCTGAGACACTGGGAAACCCACCCGTTCTGGGACACTGGTAAACCTGCCCCCCCACTCTGGGACACTGGGAAACCCCACCCGTTCTGGGACACTGGGAAATTCATGTGCTCTCGGGCACTGGGAAACACGTCTGCTGTGGGACACTGGGAAACACGCCCGCTCTGGAACAGTGGGAAACCCACCCGCTCTGGGACAGTGGGAAACCCGCCCGCTCTGGGAAACCTGCCCGCTCGGGGACACTGGTAAACCCACCCACTCTGGGATACTGGGAAACCCACCCACTCTGGGATACTGGGATAATGTGCCCCCGCTCTGGGACACTGGGAAAACCCGCCCACTCTGGGACACTGGGAAACCCGCCCACTCTGGGACAGTGGGAAAGCCGCCCGCTCTGGGAAACCTGCCCACTCGGGGACACTGGTAAACCCACCCACTCTGGGATACTGGGAAACCCACCCACTCTGGGATACTGGGATAATGTGCCCCCGCTTTGGGACACTGGGAAAACCCGCCCACTCTGGGACACTGGGAAACCCGCCCACTCTGGGACACTGGGAAACCCGCCCGCACTGGACACTGGGAAAACTGCCCACTCTGGGACACTGGGAAACCCACCCACTCTGGGACACTGGTATCAGTCCATGCTCTGGGACACTGGGAAACTCGCCCGCACTGGAACACTTGGAAAGTTGCCCGCTCTGCGACACTGGGAAACCTGCCCGCTCTGGGAAACTCACCCGCTTTGGGACACGAGGAAAGCTACTCCCCCAGGGACACTGGGAAACAGCCTGCTGTGGGAAACGGGGAAACCTGCTGGCTCTGGGAAACAGGCACTCTCTGGGACACTGGGAAACCCCACCCGCTCGGGGAAACTCGCCCGCTCTTGGACACAATTAAATTCCCTCCCTCTGGGACACTGGGAAATAGCCCGATGTGCGAAACGGAGAAACCCACTGGCTCTGGGAAACACGCCCGCTCTGGAACAGTGGGAAATCCACCCGTTCTGGGACACTGGGAAACCCGCCCACTCTGGGAAACCTGCCCGCTCGGGGACACTGGTAAATCCACCCACTCTGGGATACTGGGAAACCCACCCACTCTGGGATACTGGGATAATGTGCCCCCGCTCTGGGACACTGGGAAAACCTGTCCGCTCTGGGACACTGGAAAGCCGCTCTGCGACACTGGGACACCTGTCCGATCTGGGTGACTGGGATACCCTGCCCACTCTGGCACACTGGGAAACCTGCCTGCTTGGGACAAAACATCCCAATCTGAGACACTGGGAAACCCACCCGTTCTGGGACACTGGGAAACCCGCCCCCCCACTCTGGGACACTGGTAAACCCCGCCCGTTCTGGGACACTGGGAAATTCATGTGCTCTGCGGCACTGGGAAACACGTCTGCTGTGGGACACTGGGAAACACGCCCGATCTGGAACAGTGGGAAACCCACCCGTTCTGGGACACTGGGAAACCCGCCCGCTCTGGGAAACCTGCCCACTCGGGGACACTGGTAAACCCACCCACTCTGGGATACTGGGAAACCCACCCACTCTGGGATACTGAGATAAGGTGCCCCCGCTCTGGGACACTGGGAAAACCCGCCCACTCTGGGACACTGGGAAACCCGCCCACTCTGGGACACTGGGGAAACTGCCCACTCTGGGACACTGGGAAACCCACCCACTCTGGGACACTGGTATCAGGCCCTGCTCTGGGACACTGGGAAACTCGCCCGCACTGGAACACTTGGAAAGATGTCCGCTCTGGGAAACTCGCCCGCTCTTGGACACGAGTAAATTCCCTCCCTCTGGGACACTGGGAAACAGCCCGCTGTGCGAAACAGAAAAACCCGCTGGCTCTGGGAAACACGCCCGCTCTGGAACAGTGGGAAACCCACCCGTTCTGGGACACTGGGAAACCCGCCCACTCTGGGAAACCTGCCCGCTCGTGGACACTGGTAAACCCATCCACTCTGGGATACTGGGAAACCCACCCACTCTGGGATACTGGGAAACCCACCCACTCTGGGATACTGGGATAATGTGCCCCCGCTCTGGGGCAATGGGAAATCTGCCCGCTGTGGGACACTGGGAAACACACCCGCTCCGGGACAGTGGGATACCTGCCCGCTCTAGGAAACCCACCCATTCTGGGACACTGGTAAACCCACCCACTCTGGGACACAGGGAACCCCGCCCGCTCTGGGACATTGGGAAACTCGCACACTCTGATACCCAGGGAAATCTCCCACTGCTCTGGGACACTGGGAAACCCGCCAGACTGGTACGCAGGGAAATCTCCCACTGCTCTGAGACACTGGGAAACCCACCCGTTCTGGGACACTGGTAAACCTGCCCCCCCACTCTGGGACACTGGGAAACCCCACCCGTTCTGGGATACTGGGAAACCCACCCACTCTGGGATACTGGGATAATGTGCCCCCGCTCTGGGACACTGGGAAAACCCGCCCACTCTGGGACACTGGGAAACCCGCCCACTCTGGGACAGTGGGAAAGCCGCCCGCTCTGGGAAACCTGCCCACTCGGGGACACTGGTAAACCCACCCACTCTGGGATACTGGGAAACCCACCCACTCTGGGATACTGGGATAATGTGCCCCCGCTCTGGGACACTGGGAAAACCCGCCCACTCTGGGACACTGGGAAACCCGCCCACTCTGGGACAGTGGGAAAGCCGCCCGCTCTGGGAAACCTGCCCACTCGGGGACACTGGTAAACCCACCCACTCTGGGATACTGGGAAACCCACCCACTCTGGGATACTGGGATAATGTGCCCCCGCTCTGGGACACTGGGAAAACCCGCCCACTCTGGGACACTGGGAAACCCGCCCACTCTGGGACACTGGGAAACCCACCCACTCTGGGATACTGGGATAATGTGCCCCCGCTCTGGGACACTGGGAAAACCCGCCCACTCTGGGACACTGGGAAACCCGCCCACTCTGGGACAGTGGGAAAGCCGCCCGCTCTGGGAAACCTGCCCACTCGGGGACACTGGTAAACCCACCCACTCTGGGATACTGGGAAACCCACCCACTCTGGGATACTGGGATAATGTGCCCCCGCTCTGGGACACTGGGAAAACCCGCCCACTCTGGGACACTGGGAAACCCGCCCACTCTGGGACACTGGGAAACCCGCCCGCACTGGACACTGGGAAAACTGCCCACTCTGGGACACTGGGAAACCCACCCACTCTGGGACACTGGTATCAGTCCATGCTCTGGGACACTGGGAAACTCGCCCGCACTGGAACACTTGGAAAGCTGCCCGCTCTGCGACACTGGGAAACCTGCCCGCTCTGGAAACTCACCCGCTTTGGGACACGAGGAAAGCTACTCCCCCAGGGACACTGGGAAACAGCCTGCTGTGGGAAACGGGGAAACCTGCTGGCTCTGGGAAACAAGCACTCTCTGGGACACTGGGAAACCCCACTCGCTCTGGGAAACTCGCCCGCTCTTGGACAAGAGTAAATTCACTCCCTCTGGGACACAGGGACACCCACCCGCTCTGGGACACTGGGAAACCCACTGGCTCTGGGAAACACGCCCGCTCTGGGACACTGGGAAACCTGCCCGCTCTGGGACAGTGGGATACCTGCCCGCTCTAGGAAACCCACCCACTCTGGGACACTGGCAAACCCACCCGCTCTGGGACACTGGGAACCCCATCCGCTCTGGGACACTGGGATAAGCCGCCCCCGCTCTGGGACACTGGGAAACCTGCCCGATCTGCGACACTGGGAATCCCGCCGACTCTGGGACATAGGGAAACCCGCCCGCTCTGGGACATTGGGAAACTCGCCCACTCTGGTACCCAGGGAAATTTCCCACTGCTCTGGGACACCGGGAAACCCGCCAGGCTGGTACGCAGAGAAATCTCCCACTGCTCTGGGACATTGGGAAGCTCGCCCGCTCTGGAACACTGGAAAACACGCCCGCTCTGGAACACTGGGAAACCCGTCCGCTCTGGGAAACCCGCCCGCTCTGTGACACTGGTAAACCCACCCGCTCTGGGATACTGGGATAACCCGCCCCCGCTCTAAGACACTGGGAAACCCTGCCCGCTCTGTGAAACTGGGAAACACATTCGTTCTGGGACACTGGGAAACCCACCCCTGCTCTGGGACACAGGGAAACTCCAGCCGGGCAGAGACTCTGGGAAACTCACTCCCTCTGGGATACTGTGAAACAGCCCGCTGTGGGAAACGGGTAAACCCGCTGGCTCTGGGAAACACACCCGCTCTGGGACACTGCGAAACCCGCCAGGTCTGGAACACTGGGAAAGCCACCCGCTCTGGGAAACCCACCTGCTCTAGGACACTGGGAAATCTGCCTGATCTGGGACAGTGGGAAACCCACCCATTCTTGGGCACTGGGAAACCGCCTCTGTGGGGCACTGGGAAAACCTGTCCGCTCTGGGACACTGGAAAGCCACTCTGGGACACTGGGACACCTGTCCGATCTGGGTGACTGGGATAACCTGCCCATTCTGGCACACTGGGAAACCTGCCTGCTCTGGGACAAAACAGCCCGCTCTGAGACACTGGGAAACCCACCCGTTCTGGGACACTGGGAAACCCACCCGTTCTGGGACACTGGGAAATTCATGTGCTCTGGGGCACTGGGAAACACGTCTGCTGTGGGACTCTGGTAAACACGCCCGCTCTGGAACAGTGGGAAACCCACCCGTTCTGGGACACTGGGAAACCCGCCCGCTCTGGGAAACCTGCCCGCTCGGGGACACTGGTAAACCCACCCACTCTGGGATACTGGGAAACCCACCCACTCTGGGATACTGGGATAATGTGCCCCTGCTCTGGGGCACTGGGAAATCTGCCCGCTCTGGGACACTGGGAAACACGCCCGCTCTGGGACAGTGGGAAACCTGCCCGCTCTGGGAAACCCGCCCACTCTGGGACACTGGTAAACCCACCCGCTCTGGGACACTGGGAACCCCATCCGCTCTGGGACACTGGGATAAGCCGCCCCCGCTCTGGGACACTGGGAAAACTGCCCGATCTAGGACACTGGGAATCCCGCCCACTCTGGGACAGAGGGAAACCGCCCGCTCTGGGACATTGGGAAACTCGCCCACTCTGGTACCCAGGGAAATCTCCCACTGCTCTGGGACACTGGGAAACCCGCCCGGCTCGTACGCAGGGAAATCTCCCACTGCTCTGGGACACTGGAAAGCCCGCCCGCTCTGGGACACTGGAAAACACGCCCGCTCTGGAACACTGGGAAACCCGTCCGCTCTGGGAAACCCGCCCGCTCTGTGACACTGGTAAACCCACCCGCTCTGGGACACTGGGAAACCCACCCACTCTGGGATACTGGGATAACCCGCCCCCGCTCTAAGACACTGGGAAACCCTGCCCACTCTGTGAAACTGGGTAACACACCCGTTCTGGGACACTGCGAAACCCGCCAGGTCGGGAACACTGGGAAACACGCCCGTTCTGGGAAACCCACCTGCTCTGGGACACTGGGAAACCTGCCTGCTCTGAGACAGAGGGAAACCCACCCATTCTTGGGCACTGGGAAACCCGCCGCTGTGGGATACTGGGAAAATCTGTCCGCTCTGGGACAATGGAAAGCCGCTCTGGGACACTGGGACACCTGTCCGATCTGGGTGACTGGGATACCCTGACCATTCTGGCACACTGGGAAACCTGCCTGCTCTGGGACAAAACATCCCACTCTGAGACACTGGGAAACCCACCCGTTCTGGAACACTGGTAAACCCGCCCCCCACTCTGGGACACTGGGAAACCCCGCCCGTTCTGAGACACTGGGAAATTCAAGTGCTCTGGGGCACTGGAAAACACGTCTGCTGTGGGACACTGGGAAACACGCCCGCTCTGGAACAGTGGGAAACCCACCCGCTCTGGGACACTGGGAAACCCGCCCGCTCTGGGAAACCTGCCCGCTCGGTGACACTGGTAAACCCACCCACTCTGGGATACTGGGAAACCCACCCACTCTGGGATACTGGGATAATGTGCCCCTACTCTGGGGCACTGGGATATCTGCCCGCTGTGGGACACTGGGAAACACGCCCGCTCTGGGACAGTGGGAAACCTGCCCGCTCTGGGAAACCCGCCCACTCTGGGACACTGGTAAACCCACCCGCTCTGGGACACTGGGAACCCCATCCGCTCTGCGACACTGGGATAAGCCGCCCCCGCTCTGGGACACTGGGAAACCTGCCCGATCTAGGACACTGGGAATCCCGCCCACTCTGGGACAGAGGGAAACCCGCCCGCTCTGGGACATTGGGAAACTCGCCCACTCTGGTACCCAGGGAAATCTCCCACTGCTCTGGGACACTGGGAAACCCGCCCAGCTGGTACGCAGGGAAATCTCCCACTGCTCTGGGACATTGGAAGCCCGCCCGCTCTGGAACACTGGAAAACACGCCCGCTCTGGAACACTGGGAAACCCGTCCGCTCTGGGAAACCCGCCCGCTCTGTGACACTGGTAAACCCACCTGCTCTGGGACACTGGGAAACCCACCCACTCTGGGATACTGGGATAACCCGCCCCCGCTCTAAGACACTGGGAAACCCTGCCCACTCTGTGAAACTGGGAAACACACCCGTTCTGGGACACTGGGAAACCTACCCCTGCACTGGGAAACAGGCAAACCAAAGCCGGGCAGGGACTCTGGGAAACTCACTCCCTCTGGGATACTGGGAAACAGCCCGCTGTGGGAAACGGGGAAACCCGCTGGCTCTGGGAAACACACCCGCTCTGGGACACTGCGAAACCCGCCAGGTCGGGAACACTGGGAAACCCGCCCGCACTGGGAAACCCACCTGCTCTGGGACACTGGGAAATCTGCCTGCTCTGAGACAGAGGGAAATCCACCCATTCTTGGGCACTGGGAAACCCGCCGCTGTGGGAAACTGGGAAAACCTGTCCGCTCTGGGACAATGGAAAGCCGCTCTGGGACACTGGGACACCTGTCCGATCTGGGTGACTGGGATACCCTGACCATTCTGGCACACTGGGAAACCTGCCTGTTCTGGGACAAAACATCCCACTCTGAGAACTGGGAAACCCACCCGTTCTGGGACACTGGTAAACCTGCCCCCCCACTCTGGGACACTGGGAAACCCCACCCGTTCTGGGACACTGGGAAATTCATGTGCTCTGGGGCACTGGGAAACACGTCTGCTGTTGGACACTGGGAAACACGCCCGCTCTGGAACAGTGAGAAACCCACCCGCTCTGGGACAGTGGGAAACCCGCCCGCTCTGGGAAACCTGCCCGCTCGGGGACACTGGTAAACCCACCCACTCTGGGATACTGGGAAACCCACCCACTCTGGGATACTGGGATAATGTGCCCCCGCTCTGGGACACTGGGAAAACCCGCCCACTCTGGGACACTGGGAAACCCGCCCACTCTGGGACAGTGGGAAACCTGCCCGCTCTGGGAAACCTGCCCACTCGGGGACACTGGTAAACCCACCCACTCTGGGATACTGGGAAACCCACCCACTCTGGGATACTGGGATAATGTGCCCCCACTCTGGGACACTGGGAAAACCCGCCCACTCTGGGACACTGGGAAACCCGCCCACTCTGGGACACTGGGAAACCCGCCCGCACTGGACACTGGGAAAACTGCCCACTCTGGGACACTGGGAAACCCACCCACTCTGGGACACTGGTATCAGTCCATGCTCTGGGACACTGGGAAACTCGCCCGCACTGGAACACTTGGAAAGCTGCCCGCTCTGCGACACTGGGAAACCTGCCCGCTCTGGGAAACTCACCCGCTTTGGGACACGAGGAAAGCTACTCCCCCAGGGACACTGGGAAACAGCCTGCTGTGGGAAACGGGGAAACCTGCTGGCTCTGGGAAACAAGCACTCTCTGGGACACTGGGAAACCCCACCCGCTCGGGGAAACTCGCCCGCTCTTGGACACAATTAAATTCCCTCCCTCTGGGACACTGGGAAACAGCCCGCTGTGCGAAACGGAGAAACCCACTGGCTCTGGGAAACACGCCCGCTCTGGAACAGTGGGAAATCCACCCGTTCTGGGACACTGGGAAACCCGCCCACTCTGGGAAACCTGCCCGCTCGGGGACACTGGTAAATCCACCCACTCTGGGATACTGAGAAACCCACCCACTCTGGGATACTGGGATAATGTGCCCCCGCTCTGGGACACTGGGAAAACCTGTCCGCTCTGGGACACTGGAAAGCCGCTCTGCGACACTGGGACACCTGTCCGATCTGGGTGACTGGGATACCCTGCCCACTCTGGCACACTGGGAAACCTGCCTGCTTGGGACAAAACATCCCAATCTGAGACACTGGGAAACCCACCCGTTCTGGGACACTGGGAAACCCGCCCCCCCCACTCTGGGACACTGGAAAACCCCGCCCGTTCTGGGACACTGGGAAATTCATGTGCTCTGGGGCACTGGGAAACACGTCTGCTGTGGGACACTGGGAAACACGCCCGCTCCGGAACAGTGGGAAACCCACCCGTTCTGGGACACTGGGAAACCCGCCCGCTCTGGGAAACCTGCCCACTCGGGGACACTGGTAAACCCACCCACTCTGGGATACTGGGAAACCCACCCACTCTGGGATACTGAGATAATGTGCCCCCGCTCTGGGACACTGGGAAAACCCGCCCACTCTGGGACACTGGGAAACCCGCCCACTCTGGGACACTGGGGAAACTGCCCACTCTGGGACACTGGGAAACCCACCCACTCTGGGACACTGGTATCAGGCCCTGCTCTGGGACACTGGGAAACTCGCCCGCACTGGAACACTTGGAAAGCTGCCCGCTCTGGGAAACTCGCCCGCTCTTGGACACGAGTAAATTCCCTCCCTCTGGGACACTGGGAAACAGCCCGCTGTGCGAAACGGAAAAACCCGCTGGCTCTGGGAAACACGCCCGCTCTGGAACAGTGGGAAACCCACCCGTTCTGGGACACTGGGAAACCCGCCCACTCTGGGAAACCTGCCCGCTCGTGGACACTGGTAAACCCACCCACTCTGGGATACTGGGAAACCCACCCACTCTGGGATACTGGGAAACCCACCCACTCTGGGATACTGGGATAATGTGCCCCCGCTCTGGGGCAATGGGAAATCTGCCCGCTGTGGGACACTGGGAAACACACCCGCTCCGGGACAGTGGGATACCTGCCCGCTCTAGGAAACCCACCCACTCTGGGACACTGGTAAACCCACCCGCTCTGGGACACTGGGAACCCCATCCGCTCTGGGACACTGGGATAAGCCGCCCCCGCTCTGGGACACTGGGAAACCTATCCGATCTGCGACACTCAGAATCCCGCCCACTCTGGGACACAGGGAACCCCGCCCGCTCTGGGACATTGGGAAACTCGCACACTCTGGTACCCAGGGAAATCTCCCACTGCTCTGGGACACTGGGAAACCCGCCAGACTGGTACGCAGGGAAATCTCCCACTGCTCTGAGACACTGGGAAACCCACCCGTTCTGGGACACTGGTAAACCTGCCCCCCCCACTCTGGGACACTGGGAAACCCCACCCGTTCTGGGATACTGGGAAACCCACCCACTCTGAGATACTGGGATAATGTGCCCCCGCTCTGGGACACTGGGAAAACCCGCCCACTCTGGGACACTGGGAAACCCGCCCACTCTGGGACAGTGGGAAAGCCGCCCGCTCTGGGAAACCTGCCCACTCGGGGACACTGGTAAACCCACCCACTCTGGGATACTGGGAAACCCACCCACTCTGGGATACTGGGATAATGTGCCCCCGCTCTGGGACACTGGGAAAACCCGCCCACTCTGGGACACTGGGAAACCCGCCCACTCTGGGACAGTGGGAAAGCCGCCCGCTCTGGGAAACCTGCCCACTCGGGTACACTGGTAAACCCACCCACTCTGGGATACTGGGAAACCCACCCACTCTGGGATACTGGGATAATGTGCCCCCGCTCTGGGACACTGGGAAAACCCGCCCACTCTGGGACACTGGGAAACCCGCCCACTCTGGGACACTGGGAAACCCACCCACTCTGGGATACTGGGATAATGTGCCCCCGCTCTGGGACACTGGGAAAACCTGCCCACTCTGGGACACTGGGAAACCCGCCCACTCTGGGACAGTGGGAAAGCCGCCCGCTCTGGGAAACCTGCCCACTCGGGGACACTGGTAAACCCACCCACTCTGGGATACTGGGAAACCCACCCACTCTGGGATACTGGGATAATGTGCCCCCGCTCTGGGACACTGGGAAAACCCGCCCACTCTGGGACACTGGGAAACCCGCCCACTCTGGGACAGTGGGAAAGCCGCCCGCTCTGGGAAACCTGCCCACTCGGGGACACTGGTAAACCCACCCACTCTGGGATACTGGGAAACCCACCCACTCTGGGATACTGGGATAATGTGCCCCCGCTCTGGGACACTGGGAAAACCCGCACACTCTGGGACATTGGGAAACCCGCCCACTCTGGGACACTGGGAAACCCGCCCGCACTGGACACTGGGAAAACTGCCCACTCTGGGACACTGGGAAACCCACCCACTCTGGGACACTGGTATCAGGCCATGCTCTGGGACACTAGGAAACTCGCCCGCACTGGAACACTTGGAAAGCTGCCCGCTCTGCGACACTGGGAAACCTGCCCGCTCTGGGAAACTCACCCGCTTTGGGACACGAGGAAAGCTACTCCCCCAGGGACACTGGGAAACAGCCTGCTGTGGGAAACGGAAAAACCCGCTGGCTCTGGGAAACCCGCCCACTCTGCGACAGTGGGAAAGCCGCCCGCTCTGGGAAACCTGCCCACTCGGGGACACTGGTAAACCCACCCACTCTGGGATACTGGGAAACCCACCCACTCTGGGATACTGGGATAATGTGCCCCCGCTCTGGGACACTGGGAAAACCCGCCCACTCTGGGACACTGGGAAACCCGCCCACTCTGGGACAGTGGGAAAGCCGCCCGCTCTGGGAAACCTGCCCACTCGGGGACACTGGTAAACCCACCCACTCTGGGATACTGGGAAACCCACCCACTCTGGGATACTGAGATAATGTGCCCCCGCTCTGGGTCACTGGGAAAACCCGCCCACTCTGGGACACTGGGAAACCCGCCCACTCTGGGACACTGGGAAAACTGCCCACTCTGGGACACTGGGAAACCCACCCACTCTGGGACACTGGTATCAGGCCCTGCTCTGGGACTTTGGGAAACTCGCCCGCACTGGAACACTTGGAAAGTTGCACGCTCTGGGAAACTCGCCCGCTCTTGGACACGAGTAAATTCCCTCCCTCTGGGACACTGGGAAACAGCCCGCTGTGCGAAACGGAAAAACCCGCTGGCTCTGGGAAACACGCCCGCTCTGGAACAGTGGGAAACCCACCCGTTCTGGGACACTGGGAAACCCGCCCACTCTGGGAAACCTGCCCGCTCGTGGACACTGGTAAACCCACCCACTCTGGGATACTGGGAAACCCACCCACTCTGGGATACTGGGAAACCCACCCACTCTGGGATACTGGGATAATGTGCCCCCGCTCTGGGGCAATGGGAAATCTGCCCGCTGTGGGACACTGGGAAACACACCCGCTCCGGGACAGTGGGATACCTGCCCGCTCTAGGAAACCCACCCACTCTGGGACACTGGTAAACCCACCCGCTCTGGGACACTGGGAACCCCATCCGCTCTGGGACACTGGGATAAGCCGCCCCCGCTCTGGGACACTGGGAAACCTATCCGATCTGCGACACTCAGAATCCCGCCCACTCTGGGACACAGGGAACCCCGCCCGCTCTGGGACATTGGGAAACTCGCACACTCTGGTACCCAGGGAAATCTCCCACTGCTCTGGGACACTGGGAAACCCGCCAGACTGGTACGCAGGGAAATCTCTCACTGCTCTGGGACACTGGGAAGCCCACCCGCTCTGGGACACTGGGAAACCCACCCACTCTGGGATACTGGGATAACCCGCCCCCGCTCTAAGACACTGGGAACCCTGCCCGTTCTGTGAAACTGGGAAACACACCCGTTCTGGGACACTGGGAAACCTACCCCTGCTCTGGGACACAGGGAAACCCCAGCCGGGCAGAGACTCTGGGAAACTCACTCCTTCTGGGATACTGGGAAACAGCCCGCTGTGGGAAATGGGGAAACCCGCTGGCTCTGGGAAACACACCCGCTCTGGGACACTGCGAAACCCGCCAGGTCGGGAACACTGGGGAACCCGCCCGCTCTGGGAAACCCACCTGCTCTGGGACACTGGGAAATCTGCCTGCTCTGGTACAGTGGGAAACCCACCCATTCTTGGGCACTGGGAAACCAGCCTCTGTGGGACACTGGGGAAACCTGTCCGCTGTGGGACACTGGAAAGCCGCTCTGGGACACTGGGAAACCCACCCGCTCTGGGACACTGGTATCAGGCCCTGCTCTGGGACACTGGGAAACTCGCCCGCTCTGGGACACTGGGAAACTTGCCAGCTCTGGGAAACTGGGAATCCTGTCCGCTCTGGGACACTGGGAAAACCCGCCCGCTCTGGGACACTGGGAAAACCGCCCGCTCTGGGACACTGGGAAACCCGCCCACTCTGGGACAGTGGGAAAGCCGCCCGCTCTGGGAAACCTGCCCACTCGGGGACACTGGTAAACCCACCCACTCTGGGATACTGGGAAACCCACCCACTCTGGGATACTGGGATAATGTGCCCCCGCTCTGGGACACTGGGAAAACCCGCACACTCTGGGACATTGGGAAACCCGCCCACTCTGGGACACTGGGAAACCCGCCCGCACTGGACACTGGGAAAACTGCCCACTCTGGGACACTGGGAAACCCACCCACTCTGGGACACTGGTATCAGGCCATGCTCTGGGACACTAGGAAACTCGCCCGCACTGGAATACTTGGAAAGCTGCCCGCTCTGCGACACTGGGAAACCTGCCCGCTCTGGGAAACTCACCCGCTTTGGGACACGAGGAAAGCTACTCCCCCAGGGACACTGGGAAACAGCCTGCTGTGGGAAACGGAAAAACCCGCTGGCTCTGGGAAACCCGCCCACTCTGCGACAGTGGGAAAGCCGCCCGCTCTGGGAAACCTGCCCACTCGGGGACACTGGTAAACCCACCCACTCTGGGATACTGGGAAACCCACCCACTCTGGGATACTGGGATAATGTGCCCCCGCTCTGGGACACTGGGAAAACCCGCCCACTCTGGGACACTGGGAAACCCGCCCACTCTGGGACAGTGGGAAAGCCGCCCGCTCTGGGAAACCTGCCCACTCGGGACACTGGTAAACCCACCCACTCTGGGATACTGGGAAACCCACCCACTCTGGGATACTGAGATAATGTGCCCCCGCTCTGGGTCACTGGGAAAACCCGCCCACTCTGGGACACTGGGAAACCCGCCCACTCTGGGACACTGGGAAAACTGCCCACTCTGGGACACTGGGAAACCCACCCACTCTGGGACACTGGTATCAGGCCCTGCTCTGGGACACTGGGAAACTCGCCCGCACTGGAACACTTGGAAAGTTGCACGCTCTGGGAAACTCGCCCGCTCTTGGACACGAGTAAATTCCCTCCCTCTGGGACACTGGGAAACAGCCCGCTGTGCGAAACGGAAAAACCCGCTGGCTCTGGGAAACACGCCCGCTCTGGAACAGTGGGAAACCCACCCGTTCTGGGACACTGGGAAACCCGCCCACTCTGGGAAACCTGCCCGCTCGTGGACACTGGTAAACCCACCCACTCTGGGATACTGGGAAACCCACCCACTCTGGGATACTGGGAAACCCACCCACTCTGGGATACTGGGATAATGTGCCCCCGCTCTGGGGCAATGGGAAATCTGCCCGCTGTGGGACACTGGGAAACACACCCGCTCCGGGACAGTGGGATACCTGCCCGCTCTAGGAAACCCACCCACTCTGGGACACTGGTAAACCCACCCGCTCTGGGACACTGGGAACCCCATCCGCTCTGGGACACTGGGATAAGCCGCCCCCGCTCTGGGACACTGGGAAACCTATCCGATCTGCGACACTCAGAATCCCGCCCACTCTGGGACACAGGGAACCCCGCCCGCTCTGGGACATTGGGAAACTCGCACACTCTGGTACCCAGGGAAATCTCCCACTGCTCTGGGACACTGGGAAACCCGCCAGACTGGTACGCAGGGAAATCTCTCACTGCTCTGGGACACTGGGAAGCCCACCCGCTCTGGGACACTGGGAAACCCACCCACTCTGGGATACTGGGATAACCCGCCCCCGCTCTAAGACACTGGGAACCCTGCCCGTTCTGTGAAACTGGGAAACACACCCGTTCTGGGACACTGGGAAACCTACCCCTGCTCTGGGACACAGGGAAACCCCAGCCGGGCAGAGACTCTGGGAAACTCACTCCTTCTGGGATACTGGGAAACAGCCCGCTGTGGGAAATGGGGAAACCCGCTGGCTCTGGGAAACACACCCGCTCTGGGACACTGCGAAACCCGCCAGGTCGGGAACACTGGGGAACCCGCCCGCTCTGGGAAACCCACCTGCTCTGGGACACTGGGAAATCTGCCTGCTCTGGTACAGTGGGAAACCCACCCATTCTTGGGCACTGGGAAACCAGCCTCTATGGGACACTGGGAAAACCTGTCCGCTGTGGGACACTGGAAAGCCGCTTTGGGACACTGGGACACCTGTCCGATCTGGGTGACTGGGATACCCTGCCCATTCTGGCACACTGGGAAGCCTGCCTGCTCTGGGACAAAACATCCACTCTGAGACACTGGGAAATCCACCCGTTCTGGGACACTAGGAAACCCGCCCCCCCCCCACTCTGGGACACTGGGAAACCAGACCGCTCTGGGAAACCTGCCCGCCCGGGGACACTGGTAAACCCACCCACTCTGGGATACTGGGAACCCCACCCACTCTGGGATACTGGGATAATGTGCCCCCTCTCTGGGACACTGGGGAAACCCGCCCACTCTGGGACACTGGGAAAACTGCCCACTCTGGGACACTGGGAAACCCACCCGCTCTGGGACACTGGTATCAGGCCCTGCTCTGGGACACTGGGAAACTCGCCCGCTCTGGGACACTGGGAAACTTGCCAGCTCTGGGAAACTGGGAATCCTGTCCGCTCTGGGACACTGGGAAAACCCGCCCGCTCTGGGACACTGGGAAAACCGCCCGCTCTGGGACAGTGGGAAACCCGCCCGCACTGGAACACTTGGAAAGCTGCCCGCTCTGGGACACTGGGAAACCTGCCCGCTCTGGGAAACGCGCCCGCAGAGGGACACGAGGAAAGCTACTCCCCCAGGGACACTGGGAAACAGCCTGCTGTGGGAAACGGGGAAACCTGCTGGCTCTGGGAAACACGCCCTCTCTGGGACACTGGGAAACCCCACCCGCTCTGGGAAACTCGCCCGCTCTTGGACACGAGTAAATTCCCTCCCTCTGGGACACTGGGAAACAGCCCGCTGTGCGAAACGGAGAAACCCGCTGGCTCTGGGAAACACGCCCGCTCTGGGACACTGGGAAACCTGCCCGCTCTGGGCCACTGGGAAACCTGCTCGCTCTGGTACACTGGGAAACACGCCTGCTCTGGTATATTGCGATAACCCTCCCCCGCTCTGGGACACAGGGCGACCCCGTCCGCTGAAGACACTGGGAAACCCACGTGCTCTGGGACACTGGGAAAGCCACCCGCTCTGGGAAACTTGCCCACTTTGGGACACGAGGAAACCTTCTCGTTCTGGGGCACTGGGAAACAGCCTGCTGTGGGAAACGGGGAAACCCACCAGGTCGGGAACACTGGTTAACACGCCTGCTCTGGGACACTGGGTAACACGCCTGCTCTGGGACACTGGGAAATCACCCTGGGACACTGGGAAACCCGGCTGCTCTGGGACACTGGAAAACGCGCCCACTCTGTGACACTGGGAAATCGCCCTTGGACACTGGGAAACCCGGCAGCTCTGGGACACTGGGAAACCCACCCACTCTGTGACACTGGGTAATCGCCCTGGGACATTGGGAAACTCACCCACTCTGGTACGCAGGGAACCCGCCATTGCTCTGGGACACTGGAAAACCCGTCTGCTCTGGGTGACTGGGATACCATGCTCAGTCTCGGACACTGGGAAACCCCGACCGCTCTGGGAAACTCGCCCGATCTGGGACACGAATAAACCCACTTCCTCTGGGACACTGGGAAATAGCCCGCTGTGGGAAACGGTGAAACAAGCTGGCTCTGGGAAACACGTCTGCTCTGGGACATTGGGAAACCCGCCCACTCTGGCACACTGGGAAACTCCGCCTGCTCTGGGAAACTCGCCCGCTCTGGGACACTAGGAAACTCATTCCCATTGGGACACTGGGTAACACGCCCGCTCTGGGACATTGGGAAACACGCCTCCTCTGGGACACTGGGAAACCCACCCGCTCATGGTCACTGGAAATCCCACCCGCTCTGGTACACTGAGATAACCCGCCCCTGCTCTGGGTCACAGGGAAACCCCGTCCGCTCAGAGACACTGGGAAACGCACCTGCTCTGGGGCACTGAGAAAAATGCCCGCTCTGGGATACTGGAATACCCGCCCACTCGGGGACACTGGGAAACTCGCCTGCTCTGGGAATCTGGGACACTGGGAAACACGCCCGCTCTGGAACACTGGGAAACCCGTCCGCTCTGGGAAACCCGCCCGCTCTGTGACACTGTTAAACCCACCCGCTCTGGGACACTGGGAAACCCACCCACTCTGGGATGCTGGGATAACCCGCCCCCGCTCTAAGACACTGGGAAACCCTGCCCGCTCTGTGAAACTGGGAAACACACCCGTTCTGGGACACTGGGAAACCCACCCCTGCTCTGTGACACAGGGAAACCCCAGCCGGGCAGAGACTCTGGGAAACTCACTCCCTCTGGGATACTGGGAAACAGCCCGCTGTGGGAAACGGGGAAACCCGCTGGCTCTGGGAAACACACCCGCTCTGGGACACTGCGAAACCCGCCAGGTCTGGAACACTGGGAAACCCGCCCGCTCTGGGAAACCCACCTGCTCTGGGACACTGGGAAATCTGCCTGCTCTGGGACAGTGGGAAACCCACCTATTCTTGGGCACTGGGAAACCCACCGCTGTTGGACACTGGGAAAACCTGTCCGCTCTGGGACACTGGAAAGCCGCTCTGGGACACTGGGACACCTGTCCGATCTGGGTGACTGGGATACCCTGCCCATTCTGGCACACTGGGAAACCTGCCTGCTCTGGGACAAACAGCCCGCTCTGAGACACTGGGAAACCCACCCGTTCTGGGACACTGGGAAACCCATCCGTTCTGGGACACTGAAAAACCCACCCGTACTGGGACACTGGGAAATTCATGTGCTCTGGGGCACTGGGAAACACATCTGCTGTGGGACACTGGGAAACACGCCCGCTCTGGAACAGTGGGAAACCCACCCGTTCTGGGACACTGGGAAACCCGCCCGCTCTGGGAACCTGCCCGCTCGGGGACACTGATAAACCCACCCGCTCTGGGTCACTGGGAACCCCATCCGCTCTGGGACACTGGGATAAGCCACCCCCGCTCTGGGACACTGGGAAACCTGCCCGATCTGCGACACTGGGAATCCCGCCCGCTCTGGGACACAGGGAAACCCGCCCGCTCTGGGACATTGGGAAACTCGCCCACTCTGGTTCCCAGGGAAATCTCCCACTGCTCTGGGACACTGTGAAACCCGCCAGGCTGGTACGCAGTGACATTTCCCACTGCAGTGGGACACTGGGAAGCCTGCTCGCTCTAAGACACTGGAAAACACGCTCGCTCTGGAACACTGGGAAACCCGTCCGCTCTGGGCCACTGGGAAACCCTGCCCGCACTTTGAAAATGGGAAACACACCCGTTCTGGGACAGTGGGAAACCCACTCCTGCTCTGGGACACAGGGAAACCCCAGCCGGGCAGATACTCTGGGAAACTCACTCCCTCTGGGATACTGGGAAACAGCCCGCTGTGGGAAACGGGGAAACCCGCTGGCTCTGTGAAACACACCAGATCTGGGACACTGCGAAACCCGCCAGGATGGGAACACTGGGAAACTCGCCCGCTCTGGGAAACCCACCTGCTCTGGGACACTGGGAAATCTGCCTGCTCTGAGACAGTGGGAAACCCACCCATTCTTGGGCACTGGGAAACCCGCCGCTGTGGGACACTGGGAAAACCTGTCCGCTCTGGGACACTGGAAAGCCGCTTTGGGACACTGGGACACCTGTCCGATCTGGGTGACTGGGATACCCGGCCCATTCTGGCACACTGGGAAACCTGCCTGCTCAGGGACAAAACATCCCACTCTGAGACACTGGGAAACCCACCCGTTCTGGGACACTAGGAAACCCGCCCCCCCCCCACTCTGGGACATTGGGAAACCCCGCCCATTCTGGGACACTGGGAAATTCATGTGCTCTGGGGCACTGGGAAACACGTCTGCTGTGGGACACTGGGAAACACGCCCGATCTGGAACAGTGGGAAACCCACCCGTTCTGGGACACTGGGAAACCCGCCCGCTCTGGGAAACCTGCCCACTCGGGGACACTGGTAAACCCACCCACTCTGGGATACTGGGAAACCCACCCACTCTGGGATACTGGGATAATATGCCCCCGCTCTCGGACATTGGGAACACCCGCCCACTCTGGGACACTGGGAAACCCGCCCACTCTGGGACACTGGGAAACCCGCCCGCACTGGACACTGGGAAAACTGCCCACTCTGGGACACTGGGAAACCCACCCACTCTGGGACACTGGTATCAGGCCCTGCTCTGGGACACTGGGAAACTCGCCCGCACTGGAACACTTGGAAAGCTGCCCGCTCTGGGACACTGGGAAACCTGCCCGCTCTGGGAAACGCGCCCGCAGAGGGACCACGAGGAAAGCTACTCTCCCAGGGACACTGGGAAACAGCCTGCTGTGGGAAACGGGGAAACCTGCTGGTTCTGGGAAACACGCCCTCTCTGGGACACTGGGAAACCCCACCCGCTCTGGGAAACTCGCCCGCTCTTGGACACGAGTAAATTCCCTCCCTCTGGGACACTGGGAAACAGCCCACTGTGCGAAACGGAAAAACCCGCTGGCTCTGGGAAACACGCCCACTCTGGAACAGTGGGAAACCCACCCGTTCTGGGACACTGGGAAACCAGCCCACTCTGGGAAACCTGCCCGCTCGGGGACACTGGTAAACCCACCCACTCTGGGATACTGGGAAACCCACCCACTCTGGGATACTGGGAAACCCACCCACTCTGGGATACTGGGATAATGTGCCCCCGCTCTGGGGCACTGGGAAATCTGCCCGCTCTGGGACAGTGGGATACCTGCCCGCTCTAGGAAACCCACCCACTCTGAGACACTGGGAACCCCATCCGCTCTGGGACACTGGGATAAGCCGCCCCCGCTCTGGGACACAGGGCGACCCCGTCCGCTGAGAGACACTGTGAAATCCACGTGCTCTGGGACACTGGGAAAGCCGCCCGCTCTGGGAAACTTGCCCACTTTGGGACACGAGGAAACCTGCTCTCTCTGGGTCACTGGGAAACAGCCCGCTGTGGGAAACGGGGAAACCCACCAGGTTGGGAACACTGGTTAACACGCCTGCTCTGGGACACTAGGTAACACGCCTGCTCTGGGACACTGGGAAATCGCCCTGGGACACTGGGAAATCACCCTGGGACACTGGAAAACCCGGCTGCTCTGGGACACTAGAACCCCCGCCCACTCTGTGACACTGGGAAATCGCCCTTGGACATTGGGAAATCCGGCAGCTCTGGGACACTGGGAAACCCACCCACTCTGTGACACTGGGTAATCGCCCTGGGACATTGGGAAACTCACCCACTCTGGTACGCAGGGAAACCGCCATTGCTCTGGGACACTGGGAAACCCGTCTGCTCTGGGTGACTGGGATACCATGCTCAGTCTCGGACACTGGGAAACCCCGACCGCTCTGGGAAACTCGCCCGATCTGGGACACTAGTAAACCCACTCCCTCTGGGATACTGGGAAATAGCCCGCTGTGGGAAACGGTGAAACCAGCTGGCTCTGGGAAACACGTCTGCTCTGGGACATTGGGAAACCCGCCCACTCTGGCACACTGGGAAACTCCGCCTGCTCTGGGAAACTCGCCCGCTCTGGGACACTAGGAAACCCATTCCCATTGGGACACTGGGTAACACGCCCGCTCTGGGACATTGGGAAACACGCCTGCTCTGGGACACTGGGAAACCCACCCGCTCAGGGGCACTGGAAATCCCACCCGCTATGGTACACTGAGATAACCCGCCCCTGCTCTGGGTCACAGGGAAACCCCGTCCGCTCAGAGACACTGGGAAACCCACCTGCTCTGGGGCACTGGGAAACATGCTCGCTCTGGGATACTGGAATACTCGTCCACTCGGGGACACTGGGAAACTCGCCTGCTTTGGGACTCTGGGACAATGGGAAACACGCCCGCTCTGGAACACTGGGAAACCCGTCCGCTCTGGGAAACCCGCCCGCTCTGTGACACTGGGAAACACGCCCTCTCTGGAACAGTGGGAAACCCACCTGTTCTGGGACACTGGGAAACCCACCCCTGCTCTGGGACACAGGGAAACCCCAGCCGGGCAGAGACTCTGGGAAACTCACTCCCTCTGGGATACTGGGAAATAGCCTGCTGTGGGAAATGGGGAAACCCGCTTGCTCTGGGAAACACACCCACTCTGGGACACTGTGAAACCCGCCAGGTCGGGAACACTGGGGAAGCCGCCCGCTCTGGGAAACCCTCCTGCTCTGGGAAACTGGGAAATCTGCCTGCTCTGGGACAGTGGGAAACCCACCCATTCTTGGGCACTGGGAAACCCGCCGCTGTGGGACACTGGTAAAACCTGTCCGCTCTGGGACACTGGAAAGCTGCTCTGGGACACTGGGACACCTGTCCGATCTGGGTGACTGGGATACCCTGCCCATTCTGGCACACTGGGAAACCTGCCTGCTCTGGGACAAAACAGCCCGCTCTGAGACACTGGGAAATCCACCCGTTCTGGGACACTGGGAAACCCACCCGTTCTGGGGCACTGGGAAATCCACCCGTTCTGGGACACTGGGAAATTCATGTGCTCTGGGGCACTGGGAAACACGTCTGCTGTGGGACACTGGGAAACACGCCCGCTCTGGAACAGTGGGAAACCCACCCGTTCTGGGACACTGGGAAACCCGCCCGCTCTGGGAAACCTGCCCACTCGGGGACATTGGTAAACCCACCCACTCTGGGATACTGGGAAACCCACCCACTCTGGAATACTGGGATAATGTGCCCCCGCTCTGGGGCACTGGGAAATCTGCCCGCTGTGGGACACTGGGAAACGCACCCGCTCTGGGAAACTGGGAACCCCATCCTCTCTGGGACACTGGGTTAAGCCGCCCCCACTCTGGGACACCGGGAAACCTGCCAGATCTGGACACTGGGAATCCCGCCCACTCTGGGACACAGGGAAACCCGCCCGCTCTGGGACATTGGGAAACTCGCCCACTCTGGTACCCAGGGAAATCTCCCACTGCTCTGGGACACTGAGAAACCCGTCAGGCTGGTACGCAGGGAAATCTCCCACTGCTCTGGGACACTGGGAAGCCCGCCCACTCTGGGACACTGGGAAACACGCCCCCTCTGGAACACTGGGAAACCCGTCCGCTCTGGGAAACCCGCCCGCTCTGTGACACTGGTAAACCCACCCGCTCTGGGACACTGGGAAACCCACCCACTCTGGGATACTGGGATAACCCACCTCGCTCAAAGACACTGGGAAACCCTGCCCGCTCTGTGAACCTGGGAAACACACCCGTTCTGGGACACTGGGAAACCCACCCCTGCTCTGGGACACAGGGAAACCCCAGCTGGGCAGAGACTCTGGGAAACTCACTCCCTCTGGGATACTGGGAAACAGCCCGCTGTGGGAAATGGGGAAACCCGCTGGCTCTGGGAAACACACCCGCTCTGGGACACTGCGAAACCCGCCAGGTCGGGAACACTGGGAAACCCGCCCGCTCTGGGAAACCCACCTGCTCTGGAACACTGGAAATCTGCCTGCTCTGGGACAAAACATCCACTCTGAGACACTGGGAAATCCACCCATTCTGGGACACTGGGAAACCCGCCCCCCCACTCTGGGACACTGGGAAACCCACCCATTCTTGGGCACTGGGAAACCCGCCGCTGTGGGACACTGGTAAAACCTGTCCACTCTGGGACACTGGAAAGCTGCTCTGGGACACTGGGACACCTGTCCGATCTGGGTGACTGGGATACCCGGCCCATTCTGGCACACTGGGAAACCTGCCTGCTCTGGGACAAAACACCCACTCTGAGACACTGGGAATCCCACCCGTTCTGGGACACTGGGAAACCCGCCCCCCCCCACTCTGGGACACTGGGAAACCCCGCCCCTTCTGGGATACTGTGAAATTCATGTGCTCTGGGGCACTGGGAAACACGTCTGCTGTGGGACACTGGGAAACACGCCCGCTCTGGAACAGTGGGAAACCCACCCATTCTGGGACACTGGGAAACCCGCCCGCTTTGGGAAACCTGCCCGCTCGGGGCCACTGGTAAACCCACCCACTCTGGGATACTGGGAAACCCACCCACTCTGGGATACTGGGATAATGTGCCCCCGCTCTGGGGCACTGGGAAATCTGCCCGCTGCGGGACACTGGGAAACACACCCGCTCTGGGACAGTGGGAAACCTGCCCGCTCTGGGAAACCCGCCCATTGTGGGACACTGGTAAACCCACCCACTCTGGGACACTGGGAACCCCATCCGCTCTGGGACACTGTGATAAGCCGCCCCCGCTCTGGGACACTGGGAAACCTGCCCGATCTAGGACACTGGGAATCCCGCCCACTCTGGGACACAGGGAAACCCGCCCACTCTGGGACATTGGGAAACTCGCCCACTCTGGTACCCAGGGAAATCTCCCACTGCTCTGGGACACTGGGAAACCCGCCCGGCTGGTACGCAGGGAAATCTCCCACTGCTCTGGGGACACTGGGAAGCCCGCCCGCTCTGGGACACTGGAAAACACGCCCGCTCTGGAACACTGGGAAACCCATCCACTCTGGGAAACCCGCCCACTCTGTGACACTGGTAAACCCACCCGCTCTGGAACACTGGGGAACCCACTCACTCTGGGATACTGGGATAACCCGCCCCCGCTCGAAGACACTGGGAAACCCTGCCCGCTCTGTGAAACTGGGAAACACACCCGTTCTGGGACACTGGGAAACCCACCCCTGCTCTGGCACACAGGGAAACCCTAGCCGGGCAGAGACTCTGGGAAACTCACTCCCTCTGGGATACTGGGAAACAGCCCACTGTGGGAAACGGAGAAACCCGCTGGCTCTGGGAAACACACCCGCTCTGGAACACTGCGAAACCCGTCCGCTCTAGGACACTGGGAAACCCGCCAGCCCTATGACACTGGGAAAAGCTGCCCGCTCTGGGACACTGGGAAAACCACCTGCTCTGGGACACTGGTATCAGGTCCTGCTCTGGCACACTGGGAAACCCGCCTGCTCTGGGCACTCTATCCTGGTGAATGAGACATTATATCCAGGTGAATGGGATACTGCATCCTGGTGAATGGGACACTGTATCCTGGTGAATGAAAGGCTGTATCCTGGTGAATGAGGCACTGTATCCTGGCGAATGGGACATTGTATCCCGGTGAATCGGATACTGTATCCTGGAGAATGAGACACTGTATCCCGGTGAATGGAACACTGTATCCTGGTGAATGGGACACTCTATCCTGGTGAATGGGACACTGAATCCTGGTTAATGGGACATTTTACCCGGTGTATTGGACAATCTCTCGTGCTGAATGGGACATTGTATCCCGGTTAATTTGACACAGTATCACGGAGAATGGGGCACTCTATCCTGGTGAATGAGACATTGAATCCTGGTGAACGGGATGTTGTATCCCGGTGACTGGGACACTCTCTCCCGGTTAATGGGACACTCTATCCTGGTGAATGGGACACTGTATCCTGGTGAATGAGACACTGTATCCTGGTGAATGAGACACTGTATCCTGGTGAATATGACACTGTATCCTGGTGAATAGGATATTGTATCCTGGTGAATGGAACACTGTATCCTGGTGAATGGAACACACTATCCTGCTGAATGGAACACTGTATCCTGGTGAATGAGACACTGTATCCCGGTGAATGGGACATTTTATCCTGGTGAATGAGACACTGTATCCTGGTGAATGGGACAATGTATCCCGGTGAATGGGACACTGTATCCCGGAGAATGGGACATTGTATCCTGGTGAATGAGACACTGTATCCTGGTGAATGCGACAATGTATCCCGGTGAATGGGACACTGTATCCTGGTGAATGAAAGGCTGTATCCTGGTGAATGAGGCACTGTAACCTGGTGAATGGGACATTGTATCCCGGTGAATCGGATACTATATCCTGGAGAATGAGACACTCTATCGCGGTGAATGGGACACTGTATCCTGGTGAATAGGACACTGTATCCCGGTGAATGAGACACTGTATCCTGGTGAATGGGATTCTGTATCCTGGTGAATGGGACACTCTATCCTGGTGAATGGGACACTGAATCCTGGTTAATGGGACATTTTACCCGGTGTATTGGACAATCTCTCGTGGCGAATGGGACATTGTATCCCGGTGAATGGGACACTGTCTCCCGGTTAATGGGACACTCTATCCTGGTGAAGGGGACACTGTATCCCGGTGAAAGGGACAATGTATCTCGGTGAATGGGACACTGTCTCCCGGTTAATGGGACACTCTATCCTGGTGAATGAGACACTGTATCCTGGTGAATGGGACAATGTATCCTGGTGAACGAGACACTGTATCCTGGTGAATGAGACACTATCCTGGTGAATGGGACACTATATCCTGGTGAATGGGACATTGTATCCTGGTGAATGAGACACTGTATCCTGGTGAATGGGACACTGTATCTCGGTGAATGGGACACTGTCTCCCGGTTAATGGGACACTCTATCCTGGTGAATGAGACACTGTATCCTGGTGAATGGGACAATGTATCCTGGTGAATGAGACTGTATCTTGGTGAATGAGACACTATCCTGGTGAATGGGACACTATATCCTGGTGAATGGGACATTGTATCCTGGTCAATGAGACACTGTATCATGGTGAATGGGACACTGTATCCTGGTGAATAGGAAACTGTATTCTGGTGAATGGAACACTGTATCCTGGTGAATGAGACACTCTATCCTGATGAATGGGACACTGCATCCTGGTGAATAGGATACTCTATCCCGGTGAGTGAGACACTGCATCCTGGTGAATGGGACACTATATCCCGGTGAATGGGACATTGAATCCTGGTGAATGAGACACTGTATCCCGGTGAATGGGACTGTATCCTGGTGAATGAAAGGCTGTATCCTGGTGAATGAGGCACTGTATCCTGGTGAATGGGACATTGTATCCCGGTGAATCGGATACTGTATCCTGGAGAATGAGACACTGTATCCCAGTGAATGGGACACTGTATCCTAGTGAATGGGACAATGTATCTCGGTGAATGGGACACTGTATCCTGGTGAAAGAGACACTCTATCCTGGTGAATGGGACACTGAATCCTGGTTAATGGGACATTTTACCTGGTGAATTGGACAATCTCTCACGGCGAATGGGAAATTGTATCCCGGTTAATGGGACACAATATCACGGAGAATGGGGCACACTATCCTGGTGAATGAGACATTGAATCCCGGTGATCGGGATGCTGAACCCCCTAAATGGGACACTGTATCCCGGTTAATGGGACACTATCCTGGTGACGGGGACAATGTATCCTGGTGAATGAAACACTCTATCCCAGTGAATGGACATTGTATCCTGGTGAATAGGAAATTGTATCCTGGTGATGGAACACTGTATCCTGGTGAATGGGACACTGTATCCTGGTGAATGGGACACTATATCCTGGTGAATGGGACATTGTATCCTGGTGAATAAGACACTGTATCCTGGTGAATGGGACACTGTAGCCTGGTGAATGAAAGGCTGTATCCTGCTGAATGAGGCACTGTATCCTGGTGAATGGGACATTGTATCCCGGTGAATCAGATACTATCCTGGAGAATGAAGCACTCTATCACGGTGAATGGGACACTGTATCCTGGTGAATGGGACTCTGTATCCCGGTGAATGAGACACTGTATCCTGGTGAATGGGACACTGTATCCTGGTGAATGGGACACTCTATCCTGGTGAATGGGACACTGAATCCTGGTGAATGGGACAATGTATCCTGGTTAATGGGACATTTTACCCGGTGTATTGGACAATCTCTCGTGGCAAATGGGACATTGTATCCCGGTGAATGGGACACTGTCTCCCGGTTAATGGGACACTCTATCCTGGTGAAGGGGACACTGTATCCCGGTGAATGGGACATTGTATCCTGGTGAATGAGACACTGTATCCTGGTGAATGGGACAATGTATCCTGGTTAATGGGACATTTTACCCGGTGTATTGGATAATCTATCGTGGCGAATGGGACATTGTATCCCGGTTAATGGGACACAGTATCGCGGAGAATGGGGCACTCTATCCTGGTGAATGAGACACTGTATCCTGGTGAATGAGACACTGTATCCTGGTGAATGGGACACTATATCCTGGTGAATGGGACATTGTATACTGGTGAATGAAACACTGTATCCTGGTGAATGGGACACTGTATCCTGGTGAATAGGAAACTGTATTCTGGTGAATAGAACACTGTATCCTGGTGAATGAGACACTCTACCAGGTGAATGGGGCACTCTATCCTGGTGAATGGAACACTGTATCCTGGTGAATCGGACACTGTATCCTGGTGAATGGGACATTTTATCCTGGTGAGTGAGACACTGCATCCTGGTAAATGGGACACTATATCCTGGTGAATGGGACATTGTATACTGGTGAATGAAACACTGTATCCTGGTGAATGGGACACTGTATCCTGGTGAATAGGAAACTGTATTCTGGTGAATAGAACACTGTATCCTGGTGAATGAGACACTCTACCAGGTGAATGGGACATTCTATCCTGGTGAATGGAACACTGTATCCTGGTGAATGAGACACTCTATCCTGATGATTGGGACACTGCATCCTGGTGAATAGGATACTCTATCCCGGTGAGTGAGACACTGCATCCTGGTAAATGGGATACTATATCCCGGTGAATGGGACATTGTATCCTGGTGAATGAGACACTGTATCCCGGTGAATGGGACACTGTATCCTGGTGAATGAAAGGCTGTATCCTGGTGAATGAGGCACTGTATCCTGGTGAATGGGACATTGTATCCCGGTGAATCGGATACTGTATCCTGGAGAATGAGACACTGTATCCTGGTGAATAGGACACTGTATCCTGGTGAATGGGACAATGTATGCCGGTGAATGGGACACTGTATACTGGTGAATGGGACACTTTATCCTGATGAATGGGACACTGAATCCTGGTTAATGGGACATTTTACCTGGTGAATTGGACAATCTCTCACGGCGAATGGGACATTGTATCCCGGTTAATGGGACACAGTATCGCGGAGAATGGGGCACTCTATCCTGGTGAATGAGACATTGAATCCCGGTGAACGGGATGCTGAACCCCCTAAATGGGACACTGTATCCCGGTTAATGGGACACTCGATGCTGGTGAAGGGGACAATGTATCCTGGTGAATGAGACACTCTATCCCGGTGAATGGACACTGTATCCTGGTGAATAGGAAATTGTATCCTGGTGAATGGAACACTATATCCTGGTGAATGGGACACTGTATCCAGGTGAATGGAACACTGTGTCCTGGTGAATGGGACACTGTATCCTGGTGAATGGAACATTTTATCCGGGTGAGTGAGACACTGCATCCTGGTGAATGGGACACTATATCCTGGTGAATGGGACATTGTATCCTGGTGAATGAGTCACTGTATCCTGGTGAATGGGACACTGTATCCTGGTGAATGAAAGGCTGTATCCTGGTGAATGAGGCACTGTATCCTGGTGAATCGGACATTGTATCCCGGTGAATCAGATACTATATCCTGGAGAATGAGACACTCTATCGCGGTGAATGGGATACTGTATCCTGGTGAATGGGACACTGTATCCCGGTGAATGAGACACTGTATCCTGGTGAATGGGACACTGTATCCTGGCGAATGGGACATTGTATCCCGGTGAATGGGACACTCTCTCCCGGTTAATGGGACACTCTATCCTGGTGAAGGGGACACTGTATCCCGGTGAATGGGACATTGTATCCTGGTGAATGAGACACTGTATCCTGGTGAATGGGACAATGTATCCTGGTGAATGAAACACTGTATCCTGGTGAATGGGACACTGTATCCTGGTGAATGGGACATTATATCCTGGTGAATGGGATATTGTATCCTGGTGAATGAGACACTCTATCCTGGTGAATGGGACACTGTATCCTGGTGAATAGGAAATTGTATTCTGGTGAATGGAACACTGTATCTTGGTGAATGAGACACTCTATGTGGTGAATGGGACACTCTATCCTGGTGAATGGAACACTGTATCCTGGTGAATGAGACACCTGCACTGGGAAACAGGCAAACCAAAGCCGGGCAGGGACTCTGGGAAACTCACTCCCTCTGGGATACTGGGAAACAGCCCGCTGTGGGAAACGGGGAAACCCGCTGGCTCTGGGAAACACACCCGCTCTGGGACACTGCGAAACCCGCCAGGTCGGGAACACTGGGAAACCCGCCCGCACTGGGAAACCCACCTGCTCTGGGACACTGGGAAATCTGCCTGCTCTGAGACAGAGGGAAATCCACCCATTCTTGGGCACTGGGAAACCCGCCGCTGTGGGAAACTGGGAAAACCTGTCCGCTCTGGGACAATGGAAAGCCGCTCTGGGACACTGGGACACCTGTCCGATCTGGGTGACTGGGATACCCTGACCATTCTGGCACACTGGGAAACCTGCCTGTTCTGGGACAAAACATCCCACTCTGAGAACTGGGAAACCCACCCGTTCTGGGACACTGGGAAATTCATGTGCTCTGGGGCACTGGGAAACACGTCTGCTGTTGGACACTGGGAAACACGCCCGCTCTGGAACAGTGAGAAACCCACCCGCTCTGGGACAGTGGGAAACCCGCCCGCTCTGGGAAACCTGCCCGCTCGGGGACACTGGTAAACCCACCCACTCTGGGATACTGGGAAACCCACCCACTCTGGGATACTGGGATAATGTGCCCCCGCTCTGGGACACTGGGAAAACCCGCCCACTCTGGGACACTGGGAAACCCGCCCACTCTGGGACAGTGGGAAACCTGCCCGCTCTGGGAAACCTGCCCACTCGGGGACACTGGTAAACCCACCCACTCTGGGATACTGGGAAACCCACCCACTCTGGGATACTGGGATAATGTGCCCCCACTCTGGGACACTGGGAAAACCCGCCCACTCTGGGACACTGGGAAACCCGCCCACTCTGGGACACTGGGAAACCCGCCCGCACTGGACACTGGGAAAACTGCCCACTCTGGGACACTGGGAAACCCACCCACTCTGGGACACTGGTATCAGTCCATGCTCTGGGACACTGGGAAACTCGCCCGCACTGGAACACTTGGAAAGCTGCCCGCTCTGCGACACTGGGAAACCTGCCCGCTCTGGGAAACTCACCCGCTTTGGGACACGAGGAAAGCTACTCCCCCAGGGACACTGGGAAACAGCCTGCTGTGGGAAACGGGGAAACCTGCTGGCTCTGGGAAACAAGCACTCTCTGGGACACTGGGAAACCCCACCCGCTCGGGGAAACTCGCCCGCTCTTGGACACAATTAAATTCCCTCCCTCTGGGACACTGGGAAACAGCCCGCTGTGCGAAACGGAGAAACCCACTGGCTCTGGGAAACACGCCCGCTCTGGAACAGTGGGAAATCCACCCGTTCTGGGACACTGGGAAACCCGCCCACTCTGGGAAACCTGCCCGCTCGGGGACACTGGTAAATCCACCCACTCTGGGATACTGAGAAACCCACCCACTCTGGGATACTGGGATAATGTGCCCCCGCTCTGGGACACTGGGAAAACCTGTCCGCTCTGGGACACTGGAAAGCCGCTCTGCGACACTGGGACACCTGTCCGATCTGGGTGACTGGGATACCCTGCCCACTCTGGCACACTGGGAAACCTGCCTGCTTGGGACAAAACATCCCAATCTGAGACACTGGGAAACCCACCCGTTCTGGGACACTGGGAAACCCGCCCCCCCCACTCTGGGACACTGGAAAACCCCGCCCGTTCTGGGACACTGGGAAATTCATGTGCTCTGGGGCACTGGGAAACACGTCTGCTGTGGGACACTGGGAAACACGCCCGCTCCGGAACAGTGGGAAACCCACCCGTTCTGGGACACTGGGAAACCCGCCCGCTCTGGGAAACCTGCCCACTCGGGGACACTGGTAAACCCACCCACTCTGGGATACTGGGAAACCCACCCACTCTGGGATACTGAGATAATGTGCCCCCGCTCTGGGACACTGGGAAAACCCGCCCACTCTGGGACACTGGGAAACCCGCCCACTCTGGGACACTGGGGAAACTGCCCACTCTGGGACACTGGGAAACCCACCCACTCTGGGACACTGGTATCAGGCCCTGCTCTGGGACACTGGGAAACTCGCCCGCACTGGAACACTTGGAAAGCTGCCCGCTCTGGGAAACTCGCCCGCTCTTGGACACGAGTAAATTCCCTCCCTCTGGGACACTGGGAAACAGCCCGCTGTGCGAAACGGAAAAACCCGCTGGCTCTGGGAAACACGCCCGCTCTGGAACAGTGGGAAACCCACCCGTTCTGGGACACTGGGAAACCCGCCCACTCTGGGAAACCTGCCCGCTCGTGGACACTGGTAAACCCACCCACTCTGGGATACTGGGAAACCCACCCACTCTGGGATACTGGGAAACCCACCCACTCTGGGATACTGGGATAATGTGCCCCCGCTCTGGGGCAATGGGAAATCTGCCCGCTGTGGGACACTGGGAAACACACCCGCTCCGGGACAGTGGGATACCTGCCCGCTCTAGGAAACCCACCCACTCTGGGACACTGGTAAACCCACCCGCTCTGGGACACTGGGAACCCCATCCGCTCTGGGACACTGGGATAAGCCGCCCCCGCTCTGGGACACTGGGAAACCTATCCGATCTGCGACACTCAGAATCCCGCCCACTCTGGGACACAGGGAACCCCGCCCGCTCTGGGACATTGGGAAACTCGCACACTCTGGTACCCAGGGAAATCTCCCACTGCTCTGGGACACTGGGAAACCCGCCAGACTGGTACGCAGGGAAATCTCCCACTGCTCTGAGACACTGGGAAACCCACCCGTTCTGGGACACTGGTAAACCTGCCCCCCCCACTCTGGGACACTGGGAAACCCCACCCGTTCTGGGATACTGGGAAACCCACCCACTCTGGGATACTGGGATAATGTGCCCCCGCTCTGGGACACTGGGAAAACCCGCCCACTCTGGGACACTGGGAAACCCGCCCACTCTGGGACAGTGGGAAAGCCGCCCGCTCTGGGAAACCTGCCCACTCGGGGACACTGGTAAACCCACCCACTCTGGGATACTGGGAAACCCACCCACTCTGGGATACTGGGATAATGTGCCCCCGCTCTGGGACACTGGGAAAACCCGCCCACTCTGGGACACTGGGAAACCCGCCCACTCTGGGACAGTGGGAAAGCCGCCCGCTCTGGGAAACCTGCCCACTCGGGTACACTGGTAAACCCACCCACTCTGGGATACTGGGAAACCCACCCACTCTGGGATACTGGGATAATGTGCCCCCGCTCTGGGACACTGGGAAAACCCGCCCACTCTGGGACACTGGGAAACCCGCCCACTCTGGGACACTGGGAAACCCACCCACTCTGGGATACTGGGATAATGTGCCCCCGCTCTGGGACACTGGGAAAACCTGCCCACTCTGGGACACTGGGAAACCCGCCCACTCTGGGACAGTGGGAAAGCCGCCCGCTCTGGGAAACCTGCCCACTCGGGGACACTGGTAAACCCACCCACTCTGGGATACTGGGAAACCCACCCACTCTGGGATACTGGGATAATGTGCCCCCGCTCTGGGACACTGGGAAAACCCGCCCACTCTGGGACACTGGGAAACCCGCCCACTCTGGGACAGTGGGAAAGCCGCCCGCTCTGGGAAACCTGCCCACTCGGGGACACTGGTAAACCCACCCACTCTGGGATACTGGGAAACCCACCCACTCTGGGATACTGGGATAATGTGCCCCCGCTCTGGGACACTGGGAAAACCCGCACACTCTGGGACATTGGGAAACCCGCCCACTCTGGGACACTGGGAAACCCGCCCGCACTGGACACTGGGAAAACTGCCCACTCTGGGACACTGGGAAACCCACCCACTCTGGGACACTGGTATCAGGCCATGCTCTGGGACACTAGGAAACTCGCCCGCACTGGAACACTTGGAAAGCTGCCCGCTCTGCGACACTGGGAAACCTGCCCGCTCTGGGAAACTCACCCGCTTTGGGACACGAGGAAAGCTACTCCCCCAGGGACACTGGGAAACAGCCTGCTGTGGGAAACGGAAAAACCCGCTGGCTCTGGGAAACCCGCCCACTCTGCGACAGTGGGAAAGCCGCCCGCTCTGGGAAACCTGCCCACTCGGGGACACTGGTAAACCCACCCACTCTGGGATACTGGGAAACCCACCCACTCTGGGATACTGGGATAATGTGCCCCCGCTCTGGGACACTGGGAAAACCCGCCCACTCTGGGACACTGGGAAACCCGCGCACTCTGTGACAGTGGGAAAGCCGCCCGCTCTGGGAAACCTGCCCACTCGGGGACACTGGTAAACCCACCCACTCTGGGATACTGGGAAACCCACCCACTCTGGGATACTGAGATAATGTGCCCCCGCTCTGGGTCACTGGGAAAACCCGCCCACTCTGGGACACTGGGAAACCCGCCCACTCTGGGACACTGGGAAAACTGCCCACTCTGGGACACTGGGAAACCCACCCACTCTGGGACACTGGTATCAGGCCCTGCTCTGGGACACTGGGAAACTCGCCCGCACTGGAACACTTGGAAAGTTGCACGCTCTGGGAAACTCGCCCGCTCTTGGACACGAGTAAATTCCCTCCCTCTGGGACACTGGGAAACAGCCCGCTGTGCGAAACGGAAAAACCCGCTGGCTCTGGGAAACACGCCCGCTCTGGAACAGTGGGAAACCCACCCGTTCTGGGACACTGGGAAACCCGCCCACTCTGGGAAACCTGCCCGCTCGTGGACACTGGTAAACCCACCCACTCTGGGATACTGGGAAACCCACCCACTCTGGGATACTGGGAAACCCACCCACTCTGGGATACTGGGATAATGTGCCCCCGCTCTGGGGCAATGGGAAATCTGCCCGCTGTGGGACACTGGGAAACACACCCGCTCCGGGACAGTGGGATACCTGCCCGCTCTAGGAAACCCACCCACTCTGGGACACTGGTAAACCCACCCGCTCTGGGACACTGGGAACCCCATCCGCTCTGGGACACTGGGATAAGCCGCCCCCGCTCTGGGACACTGGGAAACCTATCCGATCTGCGACACTCAGAATCCCGCCCACTCTGGGACACAGGGAACCCCGCCCGCTCTGGGACATTGGGAAACTCGCACACTCTGGTACCCAGGGAAATCTCCCACTGCTCTGGGACACTGGGAAACCCGCCAGACTGGTACGCAGGGAAATCTCTCACTGCTCTGGGACACTGGGAAGCCCACCCGCTCTGGGACACTGGGAAACCCACCCACTCTGGGATACTGGGATAACCCGCCCCCGCTCTAAGACACTGGGAACCCTGCCCGTTCTGTGAAACTGGGAAACACACCCGTTCTGGGACACTGGGAAACCTACCCCTGCTCTGGGACACAGGGAAACCCCAGCCGGGCAGAGACTCTGGGAAACTCACTCCTTCTGGGATACTGGGAAACAGCCCGCTGTGGGAAATGGGGAAACCCGCTGGCTCTGGGAAACACACCCGCTCTGGGACACTGCGAAACCCGCCAGGTCGGGAACACTGGGGAACCCGCCCGCTCTGGGAAACCCACCTGCTCTGGGACACTGGGAAATCTGCCTGCTCTGGTACAGTGGGAAACCCACCCATTCTTGGGCACTGGGAAACCAGCCTCTGTGGGACACTGGGGAAACCTGTCCGCTGTGGGACACTGGAAAGCCGCTCTGGGACACTGGGAAACCCACCCGCTCTGGGACACTGGTATCAGGCCCTGCTCTGGGACACTGGGAAACTCGCCCGCTCTGGGACACTGGGAAACTTGCCAGCTCTGGGAAACTGGGAATCCTGTCCGCTCTGGGACACTGGGAAAACCCGCCCGCTCTGGGACACTGGGAAAACCGCCCGCTCTGGGACACTGGGAAACCCGCCCACTCTGGGACAGTGGGAAAGCCGCCCGCTCTGGGAAACCTGCCCACTCGGGGACACTGGTAAACCCACCCACTCTGGGATACTGGGAAACCCACCCACTCTGGGATACTGGGATAATGTGCCCCCGCTCTGGGACACTGGGAAAACCCGCACACTCTGGGACATTGGGAAACCCGCCCACTCTGGGACACTGGGAAACCCGCCCGCACTGGACACTGGGAAAACTGCCCACTCTGGGACACTGGGAAACCCACCCACTCTGGGACACTGGTATCAGGCCATGCTCTGGGACACTAGGAAACTCGCCCGCACTGGAACACTTGGAAAGCTGCCCGCTCTGCGACACTGGGAAACCTGCCCGCTCTGGGAAACTCACCCGCTTTGGGACACGAGGAAAGCTACTCCCCCAGGGACACTGGGAAACAGCCTGCTGTGGGAAACGGAAAAACCCGCTGGCTCTGGGAAACCCGCCCACTCTGCGACAGTGGGAAAGCCGCCCGCTCTGGGAAACCTGCCCACTCGGGGACACTGGTAAACCCACCCACTCTGGGATACTGGGAAACCCACCCACTCTGGGATACTGGGATAATGTGCCCCCGCTCTGGGACACTGGGAAAACCCGCCCACTCTGGGACACTGGGAAACCCGCCCACTCTGGGACAGTGGGAAAGCCGCCCGCTCTGGGAAACCTGCCCACTCGGGACACTGGTAAACCCACCCACTCTGGGATACTGGGAAACCCACCCACTCTGGGATACTGAGATAATGTGCCCCCGCTCTGGGTCACTGGGAAAACCCGCCCACTCTGGGACACTGGGAAACCCGCCCACTCTGGGACACTGGGAAAACTGCCCACTCTGGGACACTGGGAAACCCACCCACTCTGGGACACTGGTATCAGGCCCTGCTCTGGGACACTGGGAAACTCGCCCGCACTGGAACACTTGGAAAGTTGCACGCTCTGGGAAACTCGCCCGCTCTTGGACACGAGTAAATTCCCTCCCTCTGGGACACTGGGAAACAGCCCGCTGTGCGAAACGGAAAAACCCGCTGGCTCTGGGAAACACGCCCGCTCTGGAACAGTGGGAAACCCACCCGTTCTGGGACACTGGGAAACCCGCCCACTCTGGGAAACCTGCCCGCTCGTGGACACTGGTAAACCCACCCACTCTGGGATACTGGGAAACCCACCCACTCTGGGATACTGGGAAACCCACCCACTCTGGGATACTGGGATAATGTGCCCCCGCTCTGGGGCAATGGGAAATCTGCCCGCTGTGGGACACTGGGAAACACACCCGCTCCGGGACAGTGGGATACCTGCCCGCTCTAGGAAACCCACCCACTCTGGGACACTGGTAAACCCACCCGCTCTGGGACACTGGGAACCCCATCCGCTCTGGGACACTGGGATAAGCCGCCCCCGCTCTGGGACACTGGGAAACCTATCCGATCTGCGACACTCAGAATCCCGCCCACTCTGGGACACAGGGAACCCCGCCCGCTCTGGGACATTGGGAAACTCGCACACTCTGGTACCCAGGGAAATCTCCCACTGCTCTGGGACACTGGGAAACCCGCCAGACTGGTACGCAGGGAAATCTCTCACTGCTCTGGGACACTGGGAAGCCCACCCGCTCTGGGACACTGGGAAACCCACCCACTCTGGGATACTGGGATAACCCGCCCCCGCTCTAAGACACTGGGAACCCTGCCCGTTCTGTGAAACTGGGAAACACACCCGTTCTGGGACACTGGGAAACCTACCCCTGCTCTGGGACACAGGGAAACCCCAGCCGGGCAGAGACTCTGGGAAACTCACTCCTTCTGGGATACTGGGAAACAGCCCGCTGTGGGAAATGGGGAAACCCGCTGGCTCTGGGAAACACACCCGCTCTGGGACACTGCGAAACCCGCCAGGTCGGGAACACTGGGGAACCCGCCCGCTCTGGGAAACCCACCTGCTCTGGGACACTGGGAAATCTGCCTGCTCTGGTACAGTGGGAAACCCACCCATTCTTGGGCACTGGGAAACCAGCCTCTATGGGACACTGGGAAAACCTGTCCGCTGTGGGACACTGGAAAGCCGCTTTGGGACACTGGGACACCTGTCCGATCTGGGTGACTGGGATACCCTGCCCATTCTGGCACACTGGGAAGCCTGCCTGCTCTGGGACAAAACATCCACTCTGAGACACTGGGAAATCCACCCGTTCTGGGACACTAGGAAACCCGCCCCCCCCCCCCACTCTGGGACACTGGGAAACCAGACCGCTCTGGGAAACCTGCCCGCCCGGGGACACTGGTAAACCCACCCACTCTGGGATACTGGGAACCCCACCCACTCTGGGATACTGGGATAATGTGCCCCCTCTCTGGGACACTGGGGAAACCCGCCCACTCTGGGACACTGGGAAAACTGCCCACTCTGGGACACTGGGAAACCCACCCGCTCTGGGACACTGGTATCAGGCCCTGCTCTGGGACACTGGGAAACTCGCCCGCTCTGGGACACTGGGAAACTTGCCAGCTCTGGGAAACTGGGAATCCTGTCCGCTCTGGGACACTGGGAAAACCCGCCCGCTCTGGGACACTGGGAAAACCGCCCGCTCTGGGACAGTGGGAAACCCGCCCGCACTGGAACACTTGGAAAGCTGCCCGCTCTGGGACACTGGGAAACCTGCCCGCTCTGGGAAACGCGCCCGCAGAGGGACACGAGGAAAGCTACTCCCCCAGGGACACTGGGAAACAGCCTGCTGTGGGAAACGGGGAAACCTGCTGGCTCTGGGAAACACGCCCTCTCTGGGACACTGGGAAACCCCACCCGCTCTGGGAAACTCGCCCGCTCTTGGACACGAGTAAATTCCCTCCCTCTGGGACACTGGGAAACAGCCCGCTGTGCGAAACGGAGAAACCCGCTGGCTCTGGGAAACACGCCCGCTCTGGGACACTGGGAAACCTGCCCGCTCTGGGCCACTGGGAAACCTGCTCGCTCTGGTACACTGGGAAACACGCCTGCTCTGGTACATTGCGATAACCCTCCCCCGCTCTGGGACACAGGGCGACCCCGTCCGCTGAAGACACTGGGAAACCCACGTGCTCTGGGACACTGGGAAAGCCACCCGCTCTGGGAAACTTGCCCACTTTGGGACACGAGGAAACCTTCTCGTTCTGGGGCACTGGGAAACAGCCTGCTGTGGGAAACGGGGAAACCCACCAGGTCGGGAACACTGGTTAACACGCCTGCTCTGGGACACTGGGTAACACGCCTGCTCTGGGACACTGGGAAATCACCCTGGGACACTGGGAAACCCGGCTGCTCTGGGACACTGGAAAACGCGCCCACTCTGTGACACTGGGAAATCGCCCTTGGACACTGGGAAACCCGGCAGCTCTGGGACACTGGGAAACCCACCCACTCTGTGACACTGGGTAATCGCCCTGGGACATTGGGAAACTCACCCACTCTGGTACGCAGGGAACCCGCCATTGCTCTGGGACACTGGAAAACCCGTCTGCTCTGGGTGACTGGGATACCATGCTCAGTCTCGGACACTGGGAAACCCCGACCGCTCTGGGAAACTCGCCCGATCTGGGACACGAATAAACCCACTTCCTCTGGGACACTGGGAAATAGCCCGCTGTGGGAAACGGTGAAACAAGCTGGCTCTGGGAAACACGTCTGCTCTGGGACATTGGGAAACCCGCCCACTCTGGCACACTGGGAAACTCCGCCTGCTCTGGGAAACTCGCCCGCTCTGGGACACTAGGAAACTCATTCCCATTGGGACACTGGGTAACACGCCCGCTCTGGGACATTGGGAAACACGCCTCCTCTGGGACACTGGGAAACCCACCCGCTCATGGTCACTGGAAATCCCACCCGCTCTGGTACACTGAGATAACCCGCCCCTGCTCTGGGTCACAGGGAAACCCCGTCCACTCAGAGACACTGGGAAACGCACCTGCTCTGGGGCACTGAGAAAAATGCCCGCTCTGGGATACTGGAATACCCGCCCACTCGGGGACACTGGGAAACTCGCCTGCTCTGGGAATCTGGGACACTGGGAAACACGCCCGCTCTGGAACACTGGGAAACCCGTCCGCTCTGGGAAACCCGCCCGCTCTGTGACACTGTTAAACCCACCCGCTCTGGGACACTGGGAAACCCACCCACTCTGGGATGCTGGGATAACCCGCCCCCGCTCTAAGACACTGGGAAACCCTGCCCGCTCTGTGAAACTGGGAAACACACCCGTTCTGGGACACTGGGAAACCCACCCCTGCTCTGTGACACAGGGAAACCCCAGCCGGGCAGAGACTCTGGGAAACTCACTCCCTCTGGGATACTGGGAAACAGCCCGCTGTGGGAAACGGGGAAACCCGCTGGCTCTGGGAAACACACCCGCTCTGGGACACTGCGAAACCCGCCAGGTCTGGAACACTGGGAAACCCGCCCGCTCTGGGAAACCCACCTGCTCTGGGACACTGGGAAATCTGCCTGCTCTGGGACAGTGGGAAACCCACCTATTCTTGGGCACTGGGAAACCCACCGCTGTTGGACACTGGGAAAAGCTGTCCGCTCTGGGACACTGGAAAGCCGCTCTGGGACACTGGGACACCTGTCCGATCTGGGTGACTGGGATACCCTGCCCATTCTGGCACACTGGGAAACCTGCCTGCTCTGGGACAAAACAGCCCGCTCTGAGACACTGGGAAACCCACCCGTTCTGGGACACTGGGAAACCCATCCGTTCTGGGACACTGAAAAACCCACCCGTACTGGGACACTGGGAAATTCATGTGCTCTGGGGCACTGGGAAACACATCTGCTGTGGGACACTGGGAAACACGCCCGCTCTGGAACAGTGGGAAACCCACCCGTTCTGGGACACTGGGAAACCCGCCCGCTCTGGGAACCTGCCCGCTCGGGGACACTGATAAACCCACCCGCTCTGGGTCACTGGGAACCCCATCCGCTCTGGGACACTGGGATAAGCCACCCCCGCTCTGGGACACTGGGAAACCTGCCCGATCTGCGACACTGGGAATCCCGCCCGCTCTGGGACACAGGGAAACCCGCCCGCTCTGGGACATTGGGAAACTCGCCCACTCTGGTTCCCAGGGAAATCTCCCACTGCTCTGGGACACTGTGAAACCCGCCAGGCTGGTACGCAGTGACATTTCCCACTGCAGTGGGACACTGGGAAGCCTGCTCGCTCTGAGACACTGGAAAACACGCTCGCTCTGGAACACTGGGAAACCCGTCCGCTCTGGGCCACTGGGAAACCCTGCCCGCACTTTGAAAATGGGAAACACACCCGTTCTGGGACAGTGGGAAACCCACTCCTGCTCTGGGACACAGGGAAACCCCAGCCGGGCAGATACTCTGGGAAACTCACTCCCTCTGGGATACTGGGAAACAGCCCGCTGTGGGAAACGGGGAAACCCGCTGGCTCTGTGAAACACACCAGATCTGGGACACTGCGAAACCCGCCAGGATGGGAACACTGGGAAACTCGCCCGCTCTGGGAAACCCACCTGCTCTGGGACACTGGGAAATCTGCCTGCTCTGAGACAGTGGGAAACCCACCCATTCTTGGGCACTGGGAAACCCGCCGCTGTGGGACACTGGGAAAACCTGTCCGCTCTGGGACACTGGAAAGCCGCTTTGGGACACTGGGACACCTGTCCGATCTGGGTGACTGGGATACCCGGCCCATTCTGGCACACTGGGAAACCTGCCTGCTCAGGGACAAAACATCCCACTCTGAGACACTGGGAAACCCACCCGTTCTGGGACACTAGGAAACCCGCCCCCCCCCCCCACTCTGGGACATTGGGAAACCCCGCCCATTCTGGGACACTGGGAAATTCATGTGCTCTGGGGCACTGGGAAACACGTCTGCTGTGGGACACTGGGAAACACGCCCGATCTGGAACAGTGGGAAACCCACCCGTTCTGGGACACTGGGAAACCCGCCCGCTCTGGGAAACCTGCCCACTCGGGGACACTGGTAAACCCACCCACTCTGGGATACTGGGAAACCCACCCACTCTGGGATACTGGGATAATATGCCCCCGCTCTCGGACATTGGGAACACCCGCCCACTCTGGGACACTGGGAAACCCGCCCACTCTGGGACACTGGGAAACCCGCCCGCACTGGACACTGGGAAAACTGCCCACTCTGGGACACTGGGAAACCCACCCACTCTGGGACACTGGTATCAGGCCCTGCTCTGGGACACTGGGAAACTCGCCCGCACTGGAACACTTGGAAAGCTGCCCGCTCTGGGACACTGGGAAACCTGCCCGCTCTGGGAAACGCGCCCGCAGAGGGACCACGAGGAAAGCTACTCCCCCAGGGACACTGGGAAACAGCCTGCTGTGGGAAACGGGGAAACCTGCTGGCTCTGGGAAACACGCCCTCTCTGGGACACTGGGAAACCCCACCCGCTCTGGGAAACTCGCCCGCTCTTGGACACGAGTAAATTCCCTCCCTCTGGGACACTGGGAAACAGCCCACTGTGCGAAACGGAAAAACCCGCTGGCTCTGGGAAACACGCCCACTCTGGAACAGTGGGAAACCCACCCGTTCTGGGACACTGGGAAACCAGCCCACTCTGGGAAACCTGCCCGCTCGGGGACACTGGTAAACCCACCCACTCTGGGATACTGGGAAACCCACCCACTCTGGGATACTGGGAAACCCACCCACTCTGGGATACTGGGATAATGTGCCCCCGCTCTGGGGCACTGGGAAATCTGCCCGCTCTGGGACAGTGGGATACCTGCCCGCTCTAGGAAACCCACCCACTCTGAGACACTGGGAACCCCATCCGCTCTGGGACACTGGGATAAGCCGCCCCCGCTCTGGGACACAGGGCGACCCCGTCCGCTGAGAGACACTGTGAAATCCACGTGCTCTGGGACACTGGGAAAGCCGCCCGCTCTGGGAAACTTGCCCACTTTGGGACACGAGGAAACCTGCTCTCTCTGGGTCACTGGGAAACAGCCCGCTGTGGGAAACGGGGAAACCCACCAGGTTGGGAACACTGGTTAACACGCCTGCTCTGGGACACTAGGTAACACGCCTGCTCTGGGACACTGGGAAATCGCCCTGGGACACTGGGAAATCACCCTGGGACACTGGAAAACCCGGCTGCTCTGGGACACTAGAACCCCCGCCCACTCTGTGACACTGGGAAATCGCCCTTGGACATTGGGAAATCCGGCAGCTCTGGGACACTGGGAAACCCACCCACTCTGTGACACTGGGTAATCGCCCTGGGACATTGGGAAACTCACCCACTCTGGTACGCAGGGAAACCGCCATTGCTCTGGGACACTGGGAAACCCGTCTGCTCTGGGTGACTGGGATACCATGCTCAGTCTCGGACACTGGGAAACCCCGACCGCTCTGGGAAACTCGCCCGATCTGGGACACTAGTAAACCCACTCCCTCTGGGATACTGGGAAATAGCCCGCTGTGGGAAACGGTGAAACCAGCTGGCTCTGGGAAACACGTCTGCTCTGGGACATTGGGAAACCCGCCCACTCTGGCACACTGGGAAACTCCGCCTGCTCTGGGAAACTCGCCCGCTCTGGGACACTAGGAAACCCATTCCCATTGGGACACTGGGTAACACGCCCGCTCTGGGACATTGGGAAACACGCCTGCTCTGGGACACTGGGAAACCCACCCGCTCAGGGGCACTGGAAATCCCACCCGCTATGGTACACTGAGATAACCCGCCCCTGCTCTGGGTCACAGGGAAACCCCGTCCGCTCAGAGACACTGGGAAACCCACCTGCTCTGGGGCACTGGGAAACATGCTCGCTCTGGGATACTGGAATACTCGTCCACTCGGGGACACTGGGAAACTCGCCTGCTTTGGGACTCTGGGACAATGGGAAACACGCCCGCTCTGGAACACTGGGAAACCCGTCCGCTCTGGGAAACCCGCCCGCTCTGTGACACTGGGAAACACGCCCTCTCTGGAACAGTGGGAAACCCACCTGTTCTGGGACACTGGGAAACCCACCCCTGCTCTGGGACACAGGGAAACCCCAGCCGGGCAGAGACTCTGGGAAACTCACTCCCTCTGGGATACTGGGAAATAGCCTGCTGTGGGAAATGGGGAAACCCGCTTGCTCTGGGAAACACACCCACTCTGGGACACTGTGAAACCCGCCAGGTCGGGAACACTGGGGAAGCCGCCCGCTCTGGGAAACCCTCCTGCTCTGGGAAACTGGGAAATCTGCCTGCTCTGGGACAGTGGGAAACCCACCCATTCTTGGGCACTGGGAAACCCGCCGCTGTGGGACACTGGTAAAACCTGTCCGCTCTGGGACACTGGAAAGCTGCTCTGGGACACTGGGACACCTGTCCGATCTGGGTGACTGGGATACCCTGCCCATTCTGGCACACTGGGAAACCTGCCTGCTCTGGGACAAAACAGCCCGCTCTGAGACACTGGGAAATCCACCCGTTCTGGGACACTGGGAAACCCACCCGTTCTGGGGCACTGGGAAATCCACCCGTTCTGGGACACTGGGAAATTCATGTGCTCTGGGGCACTGGGAAACACGTCTGCTGTGGGACACTGGGAAACACGCCCGCTCTGGAACAGTGGGAAACCCACCCGTTCTGGGACACTGGGAAACCCGCCCGCTCTGGGAAACCTGCCCACTCGGGGACATTGGTAAACCCACCCACTCTGGGATACTGGGAAACCCACCCACTCTGGAATACTGGGATAATGTGCCCCCGCTCTGGGGCACTGGGAAATCTGCCCGCTGTGGGACACTGGGAAACGCACCCGCTCTGGGAAACTGGGAACCCCATCCTCTCTGGGACACTGGGTTAAGCCGCCCCCACTCTGGGACACCGGGAAACCTGCCAGATCTGGACACTGGGAATCCCGCCCACTCTGGGACACAGGGAAACCCGCCCGCTCTGGGACATTGGGAAACTCGCCCACTCTGGTACCCAGGGAAATCTCCCACTGCTCTGGGACACTGAGAAACCCGTCAGGCTGGTACGCAGGGAAATCTCCCACTGCTCTGGGACACTGGGAAGCCCGCCCACTCTGGGACACTGGGAAACACGCCCCCTCTGGAACACTGGGAAACCCGTCCGCTCTGGGAAACCCGCCCGCTCTGTGACGCTGGTAAACCCACCCGCTCTGGGACACTGGGAAACCCACGCACTCTGGGATACTGGGATAACCCACCTCGCTCAAAGACACTGGGAAACCCTGCCCGCTCTGTGAACCTGGGAAACACACCCGTTCTGGGACACTGGGAAACCCACCCCTGCTCTGGGACACAGGGAAACCCCAGCTGGGCAGAGACTCTGGGAAACTCACTCCCTCTGGGATACTGGGAAACAGCCCGCTGTGGGAAATGGGGAAACCCGCTGGCTCTGGGAAACACACCCGCTCTGGGACACTGCGAAACCCGCCAGGTCGGGAACACTGGGAAACCCGCCCGCTCTGGGAAACCCACCTGCTCTGGAACACTGGAAATCTGCCTGCTCTGGGACAAAACATCCACTCTGAGACACTGGGAAATCCACCCATTCTGGGACACTGGGAAACCCGCCCCCCCACTCTGGGACACTGGGAAACCCACCCATTCTTGGGCACTGGGAAACCCGCCGCTGTGGGACACTGGTAAAACCTGTCCACTCTGGGACACTGGAAAGCTGCTCTGGGACACTGGGACACCTGTCCGATCTGGGTGACTGGGATACCCGGCCCATTCTGGCACACTGGGAAACCTGCCTGCTCTGGGACAAAACACCCACTCTGAGACACTGGGAATCCCACCCGTTCTGGGACACTGGGAAACCCGCCCCCCCCACTCTGGGACACTGGGAAACCCCGCCCCTTCTGGGATACTGTGAAATTCATGTGCTCTGGGGCACTGGGAAACACGTCTGCTGTGGGACACTGGGAAACACGCCCGCTCTGGAACAGTGGGAAACCCACCCATTCTGGGACACTGGGAAACCCGCCCGCTCTGGGAAACCTGCCCGCTCGGGGCCACTGGTAAACCCACCCACTCTGGGATACTGGGAAACCCACCCACTCTGGGATACTGGGATAATGTGCCCCCGCTCTGGGGCACTGGGAAATCTGCCCGCTGCGGGACACTGGGAAACACACCCGCTCTGGGACAGTGGGAAACCTGCCCGCTCTGGGAAACCCGCCCATTGTGGGACACTGGTAAACCCACCCACTCTGGGACACTGGGAACCCCATCCGCTCTGGGACACTGTGATAAGCCGCCCCCGCTCTGGGACACTGGGAAACCTGCCCGATCTAGGACACTGGGAATCCCGCCCACTCTGGGACACAGGGAAACCCGCCCACTCTGGGACATTGGGAAACTCGCCCACTCTGGTACCCAGGGAAATCTCCCACTGCTCTGGGACACTGGGAAACCCGCCCGGCTGGTACGCAGGGAAATCTCCCACTGCTCTGGGGACACTGGGAAGCCCGCCCGCTCTGGGACACTGGAAAACACGCCCGCTCTGGAACACTGGGAAACCCATCCACTCTGGGAAACCCGCCCACTCTGTGACACTGGTAAACCCACCCGCTCTGGAACACTGGGGAACCCACTCACTCTGGGATACTGGGATAACCCGCCCCCGCTCGAAGACACTGGGAAACCCTGCCCGCTCTGTGAAACTGGGAAACACACCCGTTCTGGGACACTGGGAAACCCACCCCTGCTCTGGCACACAGGGAAACCCTAGCCGGGCAGAGACTCTGGGAAACTCACTCCCTCTGGGATACTGGGAAACAGCCCACTGTGGGAAACGGAGAAACCCGCTGGCTCTGGGAAACACACCCGCTCTGGAACACTGCGAAACCCGTCCGCTCTAGGACACTGGGAAACCCGCCAGCCCTATGACACTGGGAAAAGCTGCCCGCTCTGGGACACTGGGAAAACCACCTGCTCTGGGACACTGGTATCAGGTCCTGCTCTGGCACACTGGGAAACCCGCCTGCTCTGGGCACTCTATCCTGGTGAATGAGACATTATATCCAGGTGAATGAAAGGCTGTATCCTGGTGAATGAGGCACTGTATCCTGGCGATTGGGACATTGTATCCCGGTGAATCGGATACTGTATCCTGGAGAATGAGACACTGTATCCCGGTGAATGGAACACTGTATCCTGGTGAATGGGACACTCTATCCTGGTGAATGGGACACTGAATCCTGGTTAATGGGACATTTTACCCGGTGTATTGGACAATCTCTCGTGCTGAATGGGACATTGTATCCCGGTTAATTTGACACAGTATCACGGAGAATGGGGCACTCTATCCTGGTGAATGAGACATTGAATCCTGGTGAACGGGATGTTGTATCCCGGTGACTGGGACACTCTCTCCCGGTTAATGGGACACTCTATCCTGGTGAATGGGACACTGTATCCTGGTGAATGAGACACTGTATCCTGGTGAATGAGACACTGTATCCTGGTGAATATGACACTGTATCCTGGTGAATAGGATATTGTATCCTGGTGAATGGAACACTGTATCCTGGTGAATGGAACACACTATCCTGCTGAATGGAACACTGTATCCTGGTGAATGAGACACTGTATCCCGGTGAATGGGACATTTTATCCTGGTGAATGAGACACTGTATCCTGGTGAATGGGACAATGTATCCCGGTGAATGGGACACTGTATCCCGGAGAATGGGACATTGTATCCTGGTGAATGAGACACTGTATCCTGGTGAATGCGACAATGTATCCCGGTGAATGGGACACTGTATCCTGGTGAATGAAAGGCTGTATCCTGGTGAATGAGGCACTGTAACCTGGTGAATGGGACATTGTATCCCGGTGAATCGGATACTATATCCTGGAGAATGAGACACTCTATCGCGGTGAATGGGACACTGTATCCTGGTGAATAGGACACTGTATCCCGGTGAATGAGACACTGTATCCTGGTGAATGGGATTCTGTATCCTGGTGAATGGGACACTCTATCCTGGTGAATGGGACACTGAATCCTGGTTAATGGGACATTTTACCCGGTGTATTGGACAATCTCTCGTGGCGAATGGGACATTGTATCCCGGTGAATGGGACACTGTCTCCCGGTTAATGGGACACTCTATCCTGGTGAAGGGGACACTGTATCCCGGTGAAAGGGACAATGTATCTCGGTGAATGGGACACTGTCTCCCGGTTAATGGGACACTCTATCCTGGTGAATGAGACACTGTATCCTGGTGAATGGGACAATGTATCCTGGTGAACGAGACACTGTATCCTGGTGAATGAGACACTATCCTGGTGAATGGGACACTATATCCTGGTGAATGGGACATTGTATCCTGGTGAATGAGACACTGTATCCTGGTGAATGGGACACTGTATCTCGGTGAATGGGACACTGTCTCCCGGTTAATGGGACACTCTATCCTGGTGAATGAGACACTGTATCCTGGTGAATGGGACAATGTATCCTGGTGAATGAGACTGTATCTTGGTGAATGAGACACTATCCTGGTGAATGGGACACTATATCCTGGTGAATGGGACATTGTATCCTGGTCAATGAGACACTGTATCATGGTGAATGGGACACTGTATCCTGGTGAATAGGAAACTGTATTCTGGTGAATGGAACACTGTATCCTGGTGAATGAGACACTCTATCCTGATGAATGGGACACTGCATCCTGGTGAATAGGATACTCTATCCCGGTGAGTGAGACACTGCATCCTGGTGAATGGGACACTATATCCCGGTGAATGGGACATTGAATCCTGGTGAATGAGACACTGTATCCCGGTGAATGGGACTGTATCCTGGTGAATGAAAGGCTGTATCCTGGTGAATGAGGCACTGTATCCTGGTGAATGGGACATTGTATCCCGGTGAATCGGATACTGTATCCTGGAGAATGAGACACTGTATCCCGGTGAATGGGACACTGTATCCTAGTGAATGGGACAATGTATCTCGGTGAATGGGACACTGTATCCTGGTGAAAGAGACACTCTATCCTGGTGAATGGGACACTGAATCCTGGTTAATGGGACATTTTACCTGGTGAATTGGACAATCTCTCACGGCGAATGGGAAATTGTATCCCGGTTAATGGGACACAATATCGCGGAGAATGGGGCACACTATCCTGGTGAATGAGACATTGAATCCCGGTGATCGGGATGCTGAACCCCCTAAATGGGACACTGTATCCCGGTTAATGGGACACTATCCTGGTGACGGGGACAATGTATCCTGGTGAATGAAACACTCTATCCCAGTGAATGGACATTGTATCCTGGTGAATAGGAAATTGTATCCTGGTGATGGAACACTGTATCCTGGTGAATGGGACACTGTATCCTGGTGAATGGGACACTATATCCTGGTGAATGGGACATTGTATCCTGGTGAATAAGACACTGTATCCTGGTGAATGGGACACTGTAGCCTGGTGAATGAAAGGCTGTATCCTGCTGAATGAGGCACTGTATCCTGGTGAATGGGACATTGTATCCCGGTGAATCAGATACTATCCTGGAGAATGAAGCACTCTATCACGGTGAATGGGACACTGTATCCTGGTGAATGGGACTCTGTATCCCGGTGAATGAGACACTGTATCCTGGTGAATGGGACACTGTATCCTGGTGAATGGGACACTCTATCCTGGTGAATGGGACACTGAATCCTGGTGAATGGGACAATGTATCCTGGTTAATGGGACATTTTACCCGGTGTATTGGACAATCTCTCGTGGCAAATGGGACATTGTATCCCGGTGAATGGGACACTGTCTCCCGGTTAATGGGACACTCTATCCTGGTGAAGGGGACACTGTATCCCGGTGAATGGGACATTGTATCCTGGTGAATGAGACACTGTATCCTGGTGAATGGGACAATGTATCCTGGTTAATGGGACATTTTACCCGGTGTATTGGATAATCTATCGTGGCGAATGGGACATTGTATCCCGGTTAATGGGACACAGTATCGCGGAGAATGGGGCACTCTATCCTGGTGAATGAGACACTGTATCCTGGTGAATGAGACACTGTATCCTGGTGAATGGGACACTATATCCTGGTGAATGGGACATTGTATACTGGTGAATGAAACACTGTATCCTGGTGAATGGGACACTGTATCCTGGTGAATAGGAAACTGTATTCTGGTGAATAGAACACTGTATCCTGGTGAATGAGACACTCTACCAGGTGAATGGGGCACTCTATCCTGGTGAATGGAACACTGTATCCTGGTGAATCGGACACTGTATCCTGGTGAATGGGACATTTTATCCTGGTGAGTGAGACACTGCATCCTGGTAAATGGGACACTATATCCTGGTGAATGGGACATTGTATACTGGTGAATGAAACACTGTATCCTGGTGAATGGGACACTGTATCCTGGTGAATAGGAAACTGTATTCTGGTGAATAGAACACTGTATCCTGGTGAATGAGACACTCTACCAGGTGAATGGGACATTCTATCCTGGTGAATGGAACACTGTATCCTGGTGAATGAGACACTCTATCCTGATGATTGGGACACTGCATCCTGGTGAATAGGATACTCTATCCCGGTGAGTGAGACACTGCATCCTGGTAAATGGGATACTATATCCCGGTGAATGGGACATTGTATCCTGGTGAATGAGACACTGTATCCCGGTGAATGGGACACTGTATCCTGGTGAATGAAAGGCTGTATCCTGGTGAATGAGGCACTGTATCCTGGTGAATGGGACATTGTATCCCGGTGAATCGGATACTGTATCCTGGAGAATGAGACACTGTATCCTGGTGAATAGGACACTGTATCCTGGTGAATGGGACAATGTATGCCGGTGAATGGGACACTGTATACTGGTGAATGGGACACTTTATCCTGATGAATGGGACACTGAATCCTGGTTAATGGGACATTTTACCTGGTGAATTGGACAATCTCTCACGGCGAATGGGACATTGTATCCCGGTTAATGGGACACAGTATCGCGGAGAATGGGGCACTCTATCCTGGTGAATGAGACATTGAATCCCGGTGAACGGGATGCTGAACCCCCTAAATGGGACACTGTATCCCGGTTAATGGGACACTCGATGCTGGTGAAGGGGACAATGTATCCTGGTGAATGAGACACTCTATCCCGGTGAATGGACACTGTATCTGGTGAATAGGAAATTGTATCCTGGTGAATGGAACACTATATCCTGGTGAATGGGACACTGTATCCAGGTGAATGGAACACTGTGTCCTGGTGAATGGGACACTGTATCCTGGTGAATGGAACATTTTATCCGGGTGAGTGAGACACTGCATCCTGGTGAATGGGACACTATATCCTGGTGAATGGGACATTGTATCCTGGTGAATGAGTCACTGTATCCTGGTGAATGGGACACTGTATCCTGGTGAATGAAAGGCTGTATCCTGGTGAATGAGGCACTGTATCCTGGTGAATCGGACATTGTATCCCGGTGAATCAGATACAATATCCTGGAGAATGAGACACTCTATCGCGGTGAATGGGATACTGTATCCTGGTGAATGGGACACTGTATCCCGGTGAATGAGACACTGTATCCTGGTGAATGGGACACTGTATCCTGGCGAATGGGACATTGTATCCCGGTGAATGGGACACTCTCTCCCGGTTAATGGGACACTCTATCCTGGTGAAGGGGACACTGTATCCCGGTGAATGGGACATTGTATCCTGGTGAATGAGACACTGTATCCTGGTGAATGGGACAATGTATCCTGGTGAATGAAAAACTGTATCCTGGTGAATGGGACACTGTATCCTGGTGAATGGGACATTATATCCTGGTGAATGGGATATTGTATCCTGGTGAATGAGACACTCTATCCTGGTGAATGGGACACTGTATCCTGGTGAATAGGAAATTGTATTCTGGTGAATGGAACACTGTATCTTGGTGAATGAGACACTCTATGTGGTGAATGGGACACTCTATCCTGGTGAATGGAACACTGTATCCTGGTGAATGAGACACTCTATCTTGATGAATGGGACACTGCATCCTGGTGAATAGGATACTCTGTCCTGGTGAGTGAGACACTGCATCCTGGTGAATGGGACACTATATGCCGGTGAATGGGACATTGTATCCTGGTGAATGAGACACAGTTTCCCGATGAATGGGACACTGTATCCTGGTGAATGAAAGGCTGTATCCTGGTGAATGAGGCACTGTATCCCTGGTGAATGGGACATTGTATCCCGGTGAATCGGATACTGTATCATGGAGAATTTGAAACTGTATCCCGGTGAATGGGACACTGTATCCTGGTGAATGGGACAATGCATCCCGGTGAATGGGACACTGCATCCTGGTGAATGGGACACTCTATCCTGGTGAATGGGACACTGAATCCTGGTTAATGGGACATTTTACCTGGTGAATTGGACAATCTCTCACAGCGAATGGGACATTATATCCCGGTTAATGGGACACAGTATCGCAGAGAATGGGCACTCTATCCTGGTGAATGAGACATTGAATCCAGGTGAACGGGATGCTGAACCCCCTAAATGGGACACTGTAAACCGGTTAATGGGACACTCTATCCTGGTGAAGGGGACAATATATCCTGGTGAATGAGACACTCTATCCCGGTGAATGGACACTGTATCCTGGTGAATGGGACACTCTATCCTGGTGAATGGGACACTGAATCCTGGTTAATGGGACATTTTACCCGGTGTAGTGGACAATCTCTCATGGCGAATGGGACATTGTATCCCGGTGAATGGGACGCTGTCTCCCGGTTAATGGGACACTCTATCCTGGTGAAGGGGACACTGTATCCCGGTGAATGGGACATTGTATCCTGGTGAATGAGACACTGTATCCTGGTGAATGGGACAATGTATCCTGGTGAGTGAGACACTGCATCCTGGTTAATGGGACACTATATCCTGGTGAATGAGACACTGTATCCTGGTGAATGAGACACTGTATCCTGGTGAATGGGACAATGCATCCCGGTGAATGGAACACTGCATCCTGGTGAATGGGACACTCTATCCTGGTGAATGGGACACTGAATCCTGGTTAATGGGACATTTTACCTGGTGAATTGGACAATCTCTCACAGCGAATGGGACATTATATCCCGGTTAATGGGACACAGTATCGCAGAGAATGGGCACTCTATCCTGGTGAATGAGACATTGAATCCAGGTGAACGGGATCCTGAACCCCCTAAATGGGACACTGTAAACCGGTTAATGGGACACTCTATCCTGGTGAAGGGGACAATATATCCTGGTGAATGAGACACTCTATCCCGGTGAATGGACACTGTATCCTGGTGAATGGGACACTCTATCCTGGTGAATGGGACACTGAATCCTGGTTAATGGGCCATTTTACCCGGTGTAGTGGACAATCTCTCATGGCGAATGGGACATTGTATCCCGGTGAATGGGACGCTGTCTCCCGGTTAATGGGACACTCTATCCTGGTGAAGGGGACACTGTATCCCAGTGAATGGGACATTGTATCCTGGTGAATGAGACACTGTATCCTGGTGAATGGGACAATGTATCCTGATGAATGAGACACTGTATCCCGGTGAATGGGACACTGTATCCTGGTGAATGAAAGGATGTATCCTGGTGAATGAGGCACTGTATCCTGGTGAATGGGACATTGTATCCCGGTGAATCGGATACTGTATCCTGGTGAATGGGACAATGTATGCCGGTGAATGGGACACTGTATCCTGGTGAATGGGACACTCTATCCTGATGAATGGGACACTGAATCCTGGTTAATGGGACATTTTACCTGGTGAATTGGACAATCTCTCACGGCGAATGGGACATTGTATCACGGTTAATGGGACACAGTATCGCGAAGAATGGGGCACTCTATCCTGGTGAATGAGACATTGAATCCCGGTGAACGGGATGCTGAACCACCTAAATGGGACACTGTATCCCGGTTAATGGGACACTCGATCCTGTTGAAGGGGACAATGTATCCTGGTGAATGAGACACTCTATCCCGGTGAATGGACACTGTATCCTGGTGAATAGGAAATTGTATCCTGGTGAATGGAACACTGTATCCTGGTGAATGGGACACTGTATCCAGGTGAATGGAACACTGTGTCCTGGTGAATGGGACACTGTATCCTGGTGAATGGAACATTGTATCATGGTGAGTGATACACTGCATCCTGGTGAATGGGACACTATATCCTGGTGAATGGGACATTGTATCCTGGTGAATGAGTCACTGTATCCTGGTGAATGGGACACGGTATCCTGGTGAATGAAAGGCTGTATCCTGGTGAATGAGGCACTGTATCCTGGTGAATCGGACATTGTATCCCGGTGAATCAGATACTATATCCTGGAGAATGAGACACTCTATCGCGGTGAATGGGATACTGTATCCTGGTGAATGGGACACTGTATCCCGGTGAATGAGACACTGTATCCTGGTGAATGGGACACTGTATCCTGGCGAATGGGACATTGTATCCCGGTGAATGGGACACTCTCTCCCGGTTAATGGGACAATCTATCCTGGTGAAGGGGACACTGTATCCCGGTGAATGGGACATTGTATCCTGGTGAATGGGACACTCTCTCCCGGTTAATGGGACACTCTATCCTGGTGAAGGGGACACTGTATCCCGGTGAATGGGACATTGTATCCTGGTGAATCAGATACTATATCCTGGAGAATGAGACACTCTATCGCGGTGAATGGGATACTGTATCCTGGTGAATGGGACACTGTATCCTGGTGAATGAAAGGCTGTATCCTGGTGAATGAGGCACTGTATCCTGGCGAATGGGACATTGTATCCCGGTGAATGGGACGCTGTCTCCCGGTTAATGGGACACTCTATCCTGGTGAAGGGGACACTGTATCCCAGTGAATGGGACATTTTATCCTGGTGAATGAGACACTGTATCCTGGTGAATGGGACAATGTATCCTGATGAATGAGACACTGTATCCCGGTGAATGGGACACTGTATCCTGGTGAATGAAAGGATGTATCCTGGTGAATGAGGCACTGTATCCTGGTGAATGGGACATTGTATCCCGGTGAATCGGATACTGTATCCTGGTGAATGGGACAATGTATGCCGGTGAATGGGACACTGTATCCTGGTGAATGGGACACTCTATCCTGATGAATGGGACACTGAATCCTGGTTAATGGGACATTTTACCTGGTGAATTGGACAATCTCTCACGGCGAATGGGACATTGTATCCCGGTTAATGGGACACAGTATCGCGAAGAATGGGGCACTCTATCCTGGTGAATGAGACATTGAATCCCTGTGAACGGGATGCTGAACCACCTAAATGGGACACTGTATCCCGGTTAATGGGACACTCGATCCTGTTGAAGGGGACAATGTATCCTGGTGAATGAGACACACTATCCCGGTGAATGGACACTGTATCCTGGTGAATAGGAAATTGTATCCTGGTGAATGGAACACTGTATCCTGGTGAATGGGACACTGTATCCAGGTGAATGGAACACTGTGTCCTGGTGAATGGGACACTGTATCCTGGTGAATGGAACATTGTATCATGGTGAGTGAGACACTGCATCCTGGTGAATGGGACACTATATCCTGGTGAATGGGATATTGTATCCTGGTGAATGAGTCACTGTATCCTGGTGAATGGGACACTGTATCCTGGTGAATGAAAGGCTGTATCCTGGTGAATGAGGCACTGTATCCTGGTGAATCGGACATTATATCCCGGTGAATCAGATATTATATCCTGGAGAATGAGACACTCTATCGCGGTGAATGGGATACTGTATCCTGGTGAATGGGACACTGTATCCCGGTGAATGAGACACTGTATCCTGGTGAATGGGACACTGTATCCTGGCGAATGGGACATTGTATCCCGGTGAATGGGACATTGTATCCTGGTGAATGGGACACTCTCTCCCGGTTAATGGGACACTCTATCCTGGTGAAGGGGACACTGTATCCCGGTGAATGGGACATTGTATCCTGGTGAATCAGATACTATATCCTGGAGAATGAGACACTCTATCGCGGTGAATGGGATACTGTATCCTGGTGAATGGGACACTGTATCCTGGTGAATGAAAGGCTGTATCCTGGTGAATGAGGCACTGTATCCTGGTGAATCGGACATTGTATCCCGGTGAATCAGATACTATATCCTGGAGAATGAGACACTCTATCGCGGTGAATGGGATACTGTATCCTGGTGAATGGGACACTGTATCCCGGTGAATGAGACACTGTATCCCGGTGAATCGGATACTGTATCATGGAGAATTTGACACTGTATCCCGGTGAATGGGACACTGTATCCTGGTGAATGGGACATTATATCCCGGTTAATGGGACACAGTATCGCAGAGAATGGGCACTCTATCCTGGTGAATGAGACATTGAATCCAGCTGAACGGGATGCTGAACCCCCTAAATGGGACACTGTAAACCGGTTAATGGGACACTCTATCCTGGTGAAGGGGACAATATATCCTGGTGAATGAGACACTCTATCCCGGTGAATGGACACTGTATCCTGGTGAATGGGACACTCTATCCTGGTGAATGGGACACTGAATCCTGGTTAATGGGACATTTTACCCGGTGTAGTGGACAATCTCTCATGTCGAATGGGACATTGTATCCCGGTGAATGGGACGCTGTCTCCCGGTTAATGGGACACTCTATCCTGGTGAAGGGGACACTGTATCCCGGTGAATGATACATTGTATCCTGGTGAATGAGACACTGTATCCTGGTGAATGGGACAATGTATCCTGGTGAGTGAGACACTGCATCCTGGTTAATGGGACACTATATCCTGGTGAATGAGACACTGTATCCTGGTGAATGAGACACTGTATCCTGGTGAATGGGACAATGCATCCCGGTGAATGGGACACTGCATCCTGGTGAATGGGACACTCTATCCTGGTGAATGGGACACTGAATCCTGGTTAATGGGACATTTTACCTGGTGAATTGGACAATCTCTCACAGCGAATGGGACATTATATCCCGGTTAATGGGACACAGTATCGCAGAGAATGGGCACTCTATCCTGGTGAATGAGACATTGAATCCTGGTGAATGGGACACTGTATCCTGGTGAATGAAAGGCTGTATCCTGGTGAATGAGGCACTGTATCCTGGCGAATGGGACATTGTATCCCGGTGAATGGGACGCTGTCTCCCGGTTAATGGGACACTCTATCCTGGTGAAGGGGACACTGTATCCCAGTGAATGGGACATTGTATCCTGGTGAATGAGACACTGTATCCTGGTGAATGGGACAATGTATCCTGATGAATGAGACACTGTATCCCGGTGAATGGGACACTGTATCCTGGTGAATGAAAGGATGTATCCTGGTGAATGAGGCACTGTATCCTGGTGAATGGGACATTGTATCCCGGTGAATCGGATACTGTATCCTGGTGAATGGGACAATGTATGCCGGTGAATGGGACACTGTATCCTGGTGAATGGGACACTCTATCCTGATGAATGGGACACTGAATCCTGGTTAATGGGACATTTTACCTGGTGAATTGGACAATCTCTCACGGCGAATGGGACATTGTATCCCGGTTAATGGGACACAGTATCGCGAAGAATGGGGCACTCTATCCTGGTGAATGAGACATTGAATCCCTGTGAACGGGATGCTGAACCACCTAAATGGGACACTGTATCCCGGTTAATGGGACACTCGATCCTGTTGAAGGGGACAATGTATCCTGGTGAATGAGACACTCTATCCCGGTGAATGGACACTGTATCCTGGTGAATAGGAAATTGTATCCTGGTGAATGGAACACTGTATCCTGGTGAATGGGACACTGTATCCAGGTGAATGGAACACTGTGTCCTGGTGAATGGGACACTGTATCCTGGTGAATGGAACATTGTATCATGGTGAGTGAGACACTGCATCCTGGTGAATGGGACACTATATCCTGGTGAATGGGACATTGTATCCTGGTGAATGAGTCACTGTATCCTGGTGAATGGGACACTGTATCCTGGTGAATGAAAGGCTGTATCCTGGTGAATGAGGCACTGTATCCTGGTGAATCGGACATTATATCCCGGTGAATCAGATATTATATCCTGGAGAATGAGACACTCTATCGCGGTGAATGGGATACTGTATCCTGGTGAATGGGACACTGTATCCCGGTGAATGAGACACTGTATCCTGGTGAATGGGACACTGTATCCTGGCGAATGGGACATTGTATCCCGGTGAATGGGACATTGTATCCTGGTGAATGGGACACTCTCTCCCGGTTAATGGGACACTCTATCCTGGTGAAGGGGACACTGTATCCCGGTGAATGGGACATTGTATCCTGGTGAATCAGATACTATATCCTGGAGAATGAGACACTCTATCGCGGTGAATGGGATACTGTATCCTGGTGAATGGGACACTGTATCCTGGTGAATGAAAGGCTGTATCCTGGTGAATGAGGCACTGTATCCTGGTGAATCGGACATTGTATCCCGGTGAATCAGATACTATATCCTGGAGAATGAGACACTCTATCGCGGTGAATGGGATACTGTATCCTGGTGAATGGGACACTGTATCCCGGTGAATGAGACACTGTATCCCGGTGAATCGGATACTGTATCATGGAGAATTTGACACTGTATCCCGGTGAATGGGACACTGTATCCTGGTGAATGGGACATTATATCCCGGTTAATGGGACACAGTATCGCAGAGAATGGGCACTCTATCCTGGTGAATGAGACATTGAATCCAGCTGAACGGGATGCTGAACCCCCTAAATGGGACACTGTAAACCGGTTAATGGGACACTCTATCCTGGTGAAGGGGACAATATATCCTGGTGAATGAGACACTCTATCCCGGTGAATGGACACTGTATCCTGGTGAATGGGACACTCTATCCTGGTGAATGGGACACTGAATCCTGGTTAATGGGACATTTTACCCGGTGTAGTGGACAATCTCTCATGTCGAATGGGACATTGTATCCCGGTGAATGGGACGCTGTCTCCCGGTTAATGGGACACTCTATCCTGGTGAAGGGGACACTGTATCCCGGTGAATGGGACATTGTATCCTGGTGAATGAGACACTGTATCCTGGTGAATGGGACAATGTATCCTGGTGAGTGAGACACTGCATCCTGGTTAATGGGACACTATATCCTGGTGAATGAGACACTGTATCCTGGTGAATGAGACACTGTATCCTGGTGAATGGGACAATGCATCCCGGTGAATGGGACACTGCATCCTGGTGAATGGGACACTCTATCCTGGTGAATGGGACACTGAATCCTGGTTAATGGGACATTTTACCTGGTGAATTGGACAATCTCTCACAGCGAATGGGACATTATATCCCGGTTAATGGGACACAGTATCGCAGAGAATGGGCACTCTATCCTGGTGAATGAGACATTGAATCCAGGTGAACGGGATGCTGAACCCCCTAAATGGGACACTGTAAACCGGTTAATGGGACACTCTATCCTGGTGAAGGGGACAATATATCCTGGTGAATGAGACACTCTATCCCGGTGAATGGACACTGTATCCTGGTGAATGGGACACTCTATCCTGGTGAATGGGACACTAAATCCTGGTTAATGGGACATTTTACCCGGTGTAGTGGACAATCTCTCATGGCGAATGGGACATTGTATCCCGGTGAATGGGACGCTGTCTCCCGGTTAATGGGACACTCTATCCTGGTGAAGGGGACACTGTATCCCAGTGAATGGGACATTGTATCCTGGTGAATGAGACACTGTATCCTGGTGAATGGGACAATGTATCCTGATGAATGAGACACTGTATCCCGGTGAATGGGACACTGTATCCTGGTGAATGAAAGGCTGTATCCTGGTGAATGAGGCACTGTATCCTGGTGAATGGGACATTGTATCCCGGTGAATCGGATACTGTATCCTGGTGAATGGGACAATGTATGCCGGTTAATGGGATACTGTATCCTGGTGAATGGGACACTCTATCCTGATGAATGGGACACTGAATCCTGGTTAATGGGACATTTTACCTGGTGAATTGGACAATCTCTCACGGCGAATGGGACATTGTATCCCGGTTAATGGGACACAGTATCGCGGAGAATGGGGCACTCTATCCTGGTGAATGAGACATTGAATCCCGGTGAACGGGATGCTGAACCACCTAAATGGGACACTGTATCCCGGTTAATGGGACACTCGATCCTGTTGAAGGGGACAATGTATCCTGGTGAATGAGACACTCTATCCCGGTGAATGGACACTGTATCCTGGTGAATGGGACACTCTATCCTGGTGAATGGGACACTGAATCCTGGTTAATGGGACATTTTACCCGGTGTAGTGGACAATCTCTCATGGCGAATGGGACATTGTATCCCGGTGAATGGGACGCTGTCTCCCGGTTAATGGGACACTCTATCCTGGTAAAGGGGACACTGTATCCCGGTGAATGGGACATTGTATCCTGGTGAATGAGACACTGTATCCTGGTGAATGGGACAATGTATCCTGGTGAGTGAGACACTGCATCCTGGTTAATGGGACACTATATCCTGGTGAATGAGACACTGTATCCTGGTGAATGGGACACTGTATCCTGGTGAATGGGACAATGCATCCCGGTGAATGGGACACTGCATCCTGGTGAATGGGACACTCTATCCTGGTGAATGGGACACTGAATCCTGGTTAATGGGACATTTTACCTGGTGAATTGGACAATCTCTCACAGCGAATGGGACATTATATCCCGGTTAATGGGACACAGTATCGCAGAGAATGGGCACTCTATCCTGGTGAATGAGACATTGAATCCAGGTGAACGGGATGCTGAACCCCCTAAATGGGACACTGTAAACCGGTTAATGTGACACTGTATCCTGGTGAATAGGACACTGTATCCCGGTGAATGAGACACTGTATCCTGGTGAATGGGACACTGTATCCTGGTGAATGGGACACTCTATCCTGGTGAATGGGACACTGAATCCTGGTTAATGTGACATTTTACCCGGTGTATTGGACAATCTCTCGTGGCGAATGGGACATTGTATCCCGGTGATTGGGACACTGTCTCCTGGTTAATGGGACACTCTATCCTGGTGAAGGGGACACTGTATCCCGGTGAATGGGACAATGTATCCTGGTGAATGAGACACTGTATCCTGGTGAATGAGACACTATCCTGGTGAATGGGACACTATATCCTGGTGAATGGGACATTGTATCCTGGTGAATGAGACACTGTATCCTGGTGAATGGGACACTGTATCTCGGTGAATGGCACACTGTCTCCCGGTTAATGGGACACTCTATCCTGGTGAATGAGACACTGTATCCTGGTGAATGGGACAATGTATCCTGGTGAATGAGACACTGTATCTTGGTGAATGAGACACTATCCTGGTGAATGGGACACTATATCCTGGTGAATGGGACATTGTATCCTGGTGAATGAGACACTGTATCCTGGTGAATGGGACACTGTATCCTGGTGAATAGGAAACTGTATTCTGGTGAATGGAACACTGTATCCTGGTGAATGAGACACTCTACCAGGTGAATGGGACACTCTATCCTGGTGAATGGAACACTGTATCCTGGTGAATGAGACACTCTATCCTGATGAATGGGACACTGCATCCTGGTGAATAGGATACTCTATCCCGGTGAGTGAGACACTGCATCCTGGTGAATGGGACACTATATCCCGGTGAATGGGACATTGAATCCTGGTGAATGAGACACTGTATCCCGGTGAATGGGACACTGTATCCTGGTGAATGAAAGGCTGTATCCTGGTGAATGAGGCACTGTATCCTGGTGAATGGGACATTGTATCCCAGTGAATCGGATACTGTTTCCTGGACAATGAGACACTTTATCCCGGTGAATGGGACACTGTATCCTAGTGAATGGGACAATGTATCTCGGTGAATGGGACACTGTATCCTGGTGAATGAGACACTCTATCCTGGTGAATGGGACACTGAATCCTGGTTAATGGGACATTTTACCTGGTGAATTGGACAATCTCTCACGGCGAATGGGAAATTGTATCCCGGTTAATGGGACACAGTATCGCGGAGAATGGGGCAAACTATCCTGGTGAATGAGACACTGAATCCCGGTGAACGGGATGCTGAACCCCCTAAATGGGACACTGTATCCTGGTTAATGGGACACTATCCTGGTGACGGGGACAATGTATCCTGGTGAATGAGACACTCTATCCCGGTGAATGGACATTGTATCCTGTTGAATAGGAAATTGTATCCTGGTGAATGGAACACTGTATCCTGGTGAATGGGACACTGTATCCAGGTGAATGGAACACTGTGTTCTGGTGAATGGGACACAGTATCCTGGTGAATGGAACATTTTATCCTGGTGAGTGAGACACTGCATCCTGGTGAATGGGACACTATATCCTGGTGAATGCGACACTGTATCCTGGTGAATGGGACACTGTATCCTGGTGAATGGGACACTATATCCTGGTGAATGGGACATTGTATCCTGGTGAATGAGACACTGTATCCTGGTGAATGGGACACTGTATCCTGGTGAATGAAAGGCTGTATCCTGGTGAATGAGGCACTGTATCCTGGTGAATGGGACATTGTATCCCGGTGAATCAGATACTATATCCTGGAGAATGAAGCACTCTATCGTGGTGAATGAGACACTGTATCCTGGTGAATGGGACTCTGTATCCCGGTGAATGAGACACTGTATCCTGGTGAATGGGACACTGTATCCTGGTGAATGGGACACTCTATCCTGGTGAATGGGACAATGTATCCTGGTTAATGGGACATTTTACCCGGTGTATTGGACAATCTCTCGTGGCGAATGGGACATTGTATCCCGGTGAATGGGACACTGTCTCCCGGTTAATGGGACACTCTATCCTGGTGAAGGGGACACTGTATCCCGGTGAATGGGACATTGTATCCTGGTGAATGAGACACTGTATCCTGGTGAATGGAACAATGTATCCTGGTTAATGGGACATTTTACCCGGTGTAGTGGATAATCTCTCGTGGTGAATGGGACATTGTATCCCGGCGAATGGGACACTGTCTCCCGGTTAATGGGACACTCTATCCTGGTGAAGGGGACACTGTATCCCGGTGAATGGGACATTGTATCCTGGTGAATGAGACACTGTATCCTGGTGAATGGGACAATGTATCCTGGTGAATGAGACACTGTATCCTGGTGAATGAGACACTGTATCCTGGTGAATGGGACACTATATCCTGGTGAATGGGACATTGTATACTGGTGAATGAGACACTGTATCCTGGTGAATGGGACACTGTATCCTGGTGAATAGGAAACTGTATTCTGGTGAATAGAACACTGTATCCTGGTGAATGAGACACTCTACCAGGTGAATGGGACATTCTATCCTGGTGAATGGAACACTGTATCCTGTTGAATGAGACACTCTATCCTGATGATTGGGACACTGCATCCTGGTGAATAGGATACTCTATCCCGGTGAGTGAGACACTGCATCCTGGTAAATGGGACACTATATCCCGGTGAATGGGACATTGTATCCTGGTGAATGAGACACTGTATCCTGGTGAATGGGACACTGTATCCTGGTGAATGAAAGGCTGTATCCCGGTGAATAGGACACTGTATCCTGGTGAATGGGACAATGTATGCCGGTGAATGGGACACTGTATCCTGGTGAATGGGACACTGAATCCTGGTTAATGGGACATTTTACCTGGTGAATTGGACAATCTCTCACGGCGAATGGGACATTGTATCCCGGTTAATGGGACACAGTATCGCGGAGAATGGGGCACTGTATCCTGGTGAATGGGACACTGTATCCAGGTGAATGGAACACTGTGTCCTGGTGAATCGGACACTGTATCCTGGTGAATGGAACATTGTATCCTGGTGAGTGAGACACTGCATCCTGGTGAATGGGACACTATATCCTGGTGAATGGGACATTGTATCCTGGTGAATGAGACATTGAATCCCGATGAACAGAATGCTGAACCCCCTAAATGGGACACTGTATCCCGGTTAATGGGACACTCGATCCTGGTGAAGGGGACAATATATCCTGGTGAATGAGACACTCTATCCCGGTGAATGGACACTGTATCCTGGTGAATAGGAAATTGTATCCTGGTGAATGGAACACTGTATCCTGGTGAATGGGACACTGTATCCAGGTGAATGGAACACTGTGTCCTGGTGAATCGGACACTGTATCCTGGTGAATGGAACATTGTATCCTGGTGAGTGAGACACTGCATCCTGGTGAATGGGACACTATATCCTGGTGAATGGGACATTGTATCCTGGTGAATGAGACACTGAATCCTGGTGAATGAGACACTGTATCCTGGTGAATGAAAGGCTGTATCCTGGTGAATGAGGCACTGTATCCTGGTGAATCGGACATTGTATCCCGGTGAATCCGATACTATATCCTAGATAATGAGACACTCTATCGCGGTGAATGGGACACTGTTACCTGGTGAATGGGACACTGTATCCCGGTGAATGAGACACTGTATCCTGGTGAATGGGACACTGTATCCTGGTGAATGGGACATTCTATCCTGGTGAATGGGACATTGAATCCTGGTTAATGGGACATTTTACCCGGTTTATTGGACAATCTCTCGTGGCGAATGGGACATTGTATCCCGGTGAATGGGACACTGTCTCCCGGTTAATGGGACACTCTATCCTGGTGAAGGGGACACTGTATCCCGGTGAATGGGACATTGTATCCTGGTGAATGAGACACTGTATCCTGGTGAAAGGGACAATGTATCTTGGTGAATGAAACACTGTATCCTGGTGAATGGGACACTGTATCCTGGTGAATGGGACACTATATCCTGGTGAATGGGATATTGTATTCTGGTGAATGGAACACTGTATCCTGGTGAATGAGACACTCTACGTGGTGAATGGGACACTCTATCCTGGTGAATGGAACACTGTATCCTGGTGAATGAGACACTCTATCTTGATGAATGGGACACTGCATCCTGGTGAATAGGATACTCTGTCCTGGTGAGTGAGACACTGCATCCTGGTGAATGGGACACTATATCCCAGTGAATGGGACATTGTATCTTGGTGAATGAGACACTGTTTCCCGATGAATGGGACACTGTATCCTGGTGAATGAAAGGCTGTATCTTGGTGAATGAGGCACTGTATCCTGGTGAATGGGACATTGTATCCCGGTGAATCGGATACTGTATCATGGAGAATTTGACACTCTATCCCGGTGAATGGGACACTGTATCCTGGTGAATGGGACAATGCATCCCGGTGAATGGGACACTGCATCCTGGTGAATGGGACACTCTATCCTGGTGAATGGGACACTGAATCCTGGTTAATGGGACATTTTACCTGGTGAATTGGACAATCTCTCACAGCGAATGGGACATTATATCCCGGTTAATGGGACACAGTATCGCAGAGAATGGACACTCTATCCTGGTGAATGAGACATTGAATCCAGGTGAACGGGATCCTGAACCCCCTAAATGGGACACTGTGAACCGGTTAATGGGACACTCTATCCTGGTGAAGGGGACACTGTATCCCGGTGAATGGGACATTGTATCCTGGTGAATGAGACACTGCATCCTGGTGAATGGGACAATGTATCCTGGTGAATGAGAACACTGTATCCTGGTGAATGAGACACTGTATCCTGGTGAATGGGACACTATATCCTGGTGAATGGGACATTGTATACTGGTGAATGAGACACTGTATCCTGGTGAATGAGACACTGTATCCTGGTGAATGGGACACTGTATCCTGGTGAATGGGACACTATATCCTGGTGAATGGGACATTGAATCCAGGTGAACGGGATGCTGAACCCCCTAAATGGGACACTGTGAACCGGTTAATGGGACACTCTATCCTGGTGAAGGGGACAATATATCCTGGTGAATGAGACACTCTATCCCGGTGAATGGACACTGTATCCTGGTGAATGGGACACTCTATCCTGGTGAATGGGACACTGAATCCTGGTTAATGAGACATTTTACCCGGTGTAGTGGACAATCTGTCATGGCGAATGGGACATTGTATCCCGGTGAATGGGACGCTGTCTCCCGGTTAATGGGACACTCTATCCTGGTGAAGGGGACACTGTATCCCGGTGAATGGGACATTGTATCCTGGTGAATGAGACACTGTATCCTGGTGAATGGGACAATGTATCCTGGTGAATGAGACACTGTATCCTGGTGAATGAGACACTGTATCCTGGTGAATAGGACACTATATCCTGGTGAATGGGACATTGTATACTGGTGAATGAGACACTCTATCCTGGTGAATGAGACACTGTATCCTGGTGAATGGGACACTATATCCTGGTGAATGGGACACTATATCCTGGTGAATGGGACATTGTAACCTGGTGAATGAGACACTGTATCCTGGTGAATGGGATACTGTATCCTGGTGAATGAAAGGCTGTATCCTGGCGAATGAGGCACTGTATCCTGGTGAATGGGACATTTTATCCCGGTGAATCAGATACTATATCCTGGAGAATGAGACACTCTATCGCGGTGAATGGGACACTGTATCCTGGTGAATGGGACACTGTATCCCGGTGAATGAGACACTGCATCCTGTTGAATGGGACACTGTATCCTGGTGAATGGGACACTCTATCCTGGTGAATGGGACACTGAATCCTGGTTAATGGGACATTTTACCCGGTGTATTGGACAATCTCTCGTGGCGAATGGAACATTGTATCCCGGTGAATGGGACACTGTCTCCCGGTTAATGGGACACTCTATCCTGGTGAAGGGGACACTGTATCCCGGTGAATGGGACATTGTATCCTGGTAAATGAGACACTGTATCCTGGTGAATGGGACAATGTATCCTGGTGAATGAGACACTGTATCCTGGTGAATGAGACACTGTATCCTGGTGAATGGGACACTATATCCTGGTGAATGGGACATTGTATACTGGTGAATGAGACACTGTATCCTGGTGAATGGGACACTGTATCCTGGTGAATAGGAAACTGTATTCTGATGAATAGAACACTGTATCCTGGTGAATGAGACACTCTACCAGGTGAATGGGACATTCTATCCTGGTGAATGGAACACTGTATCCTGGTGAATGAGACACTCTATCCTGATGATTGGGACATTGCATCCTGGTGAATAGGATACTCAATCCCGGTGAGTGAGACACTGCATCCTGGTAAATAGGACACTATATCCCGGTGAATGGGACATTGTATCCTGGTGAATGAGACACTGTATCCCGGTGAATGGGACACTGTATCCTGGTGAATGAAAGGCTGTATCCTGGTGAATGAGGCACTGTATCCTGGTGAATGGGACATTGTATCCCGGTGAATTGGATACTGTATCCTGGAGAATGAGACACTGTATCCCGGTGAATAGGACACTGTATCCTGGTGAATGGGACAATATATCCCGGTGAATGGGACACTGTATCCTGGTGAATGGGATACTCTATCCTGGTGAATGGGACACTGAATCCTGGTTAATGGGACATTTTACCTGGTGAATTGGACAATCTCTCACGGCGAATGGGACATTGTATCCCGGTTAATGGGACACAGTATCGCGGAGAATGGCGCACTCTATCCTGGTGAATGAGACATTGAATCCCGGTGAACGGGATGCTGAACCCCCTAAATGGGACACTGTATCCCGGTTAATGGGACACTTTTTCCTGGTGAAGGGGATAATGTATCCTGGTGAATGAGACTCTCTATCCCAGTGAATGGACAATGTATCCTGGTGAATAGGAAATTGTATCCTGGTGAATGGAACACTGTATCCTGGTGAATGGGACACAGTATCCAGGTGAATGGAATACTGTGTCCTGGTGAATGGGACACTGTATCCTGGTGAATGTAACATTGTATCCTGGTGAGTGAGACACTGCATCGTGGTGAATGGGACACTATATCCTGGTGAATGGGACATTGTATCCTGGTGAATGAGGCACTGTATCCTGGTGAATGGGACACTGTATCCTGGTGAATAGGAAACTGTATTCTGATGAATAGAACACTGTATCCTGGTGAATGAGACACTCTACCAGGTGAATGGGACATTCTATCCTGGTGAATGGAACACTGCATCCTGGTGAATAGGATAGTCTATCCCGGTGAGTGAGACACTGCATCCTGGTAAATGGGACACTATATCCCGGTGAATGGGACATTGTATCCTGGTGAATGAGACACTGTATCCCGGTGAATGGGACACTGTATCCTGGTGAATGAAAGGCTGTATCCTGGTGAATGAGGCACTGTATCCTGGTGAATGGGACATTGTATCCCGGTGAATCGGATAATGTATCCTGGAGAATGAGACACTGTATCCCGGTGAATAGGACACTGTATCCTGGTGAATGGGACAATGTATCCCGGTGAATGGGACACTCTATCCTGGTGAAGGGGACAATGTATCCTGGTGAATGAGACATTCTAACCCGGTGAATGGACACTGTATCCTGGTGAATAGGAAATTGTATCCTGGTGAATGGAACACTGTATCCTGGTGAATGGGACATTGTATCCCGCTGAATGGGACATTTTATCCAGGTGAATGGGACACTGTATCCAAGTGAATGAGACACTCTATCCTGGTGAATGGGACATTGTATCCTCGTGAATGGGACACTGTATCCGAGTGAATGGAACACAGTACCCTAGTGAATGGGACACTGTATCCCAGTGAATGGGACACTGTATCCAGGTGAATGGGACACTGTATGCTGGTGAATGAGACACTGTGCACTGATGAATGGGATACTGCATCCTGGTGAATGAGTCACTGTATCCTGGTGAATGGGACATTGTGTCCTGGTGAATTGGACATTGTGTCATGTTGAATGCTACACTGTATCCGAGTGAATGGGACACTGCATCCTGGTGAATGGAACATTGTATCCTGGTGAATGGGACACTCTCTCCTGGTGAGTGGGACACTCTATTCCGGTGAATGCGACACTGTATCCCGGTGAATGGGACATTTTGTCCTGGTGAATGGGACACTGTATCCTGGTGAATGGGACATTTTGTCCTGGTGAATGGGATACTGTATCCTGGTGAATGGGACATTTTGTCCTGGTGAATGGGGCACTCTATCCCGGTGAATGGGACATTATATCCAGGTGAATGGGACACTGTATCCTGGTGAATGGGATATTGTATCTTGGTGAATGGGTCATTGTGCCCTGGTGAATGAGACATTGTATCCTAGTGAATGGGATACTGTATCCTGGTGAATTAGACACTGTATCCTGGTGAATGGGACATTGTATCCTGGTGAATGGGACACTGTATCCTGGTGAATGGGACATTGTATCTTGGTGAATGGGACACGGTATCCCGGTGAACGGGACACTCTATCCCAGTGAATGGGGCATTTTGTCCTGGTGAATGGGACACTATATCCTGGTGAATGAGACATTGTATCCTGGTGAATGGGACACTGTATCCCGGTGAATGGGACATTGTATCCAGGTGAATGGGACATTGTATCCCGGTGAATGGGACACTGTATCCTGGTGAATGAGGCACTGTATCCTGGTGAATGGGAGACTGTATACCGGTAAATGGGACACTTTATCCCGATGAATGGGACATTGTATCCTGGAGAATGGGGCACTCTATCCTGGTGAATGGGACATTGTATCCAGGTGAATGGGACATTGTATCCTGGTGAGTGGGACACTGTATCCTGGTGAGTGGGACACTGTATCCTGGTGAATGAGACACTGTATCGTGGTGAATGGGACCCTGTATCCAGGTGAATGGGACACTGTATCCAGGTGAATGGGACATTGTATCCTGGTGAATGGGACACTGTATCCCGGTGAATGGGACACTGTATCCAGGTGAATGGGACATTGTAGCCAGGTGAATGGGACACTGTATCCTGGTGACTGGGACACTGTATCCCGGTGAATGGGACACTGTATCCAGGTGAATGGGACATTGTATCCTGGTTAATGAGACATTGTATCCTGGTGAATGGGACACTGTATCCTGGTGAATGGGACATTGTATCCCGCTGAATGGGACATTTTATCCAGGTGAATGGGACGCTGTATCCTGGTGAATGGGACATTGTATCTTGGTGAATGGGACACTGTATCCTGGTGAACGGGACACTCTATCCCAGTGAATGGTGCATTTTGTCCTGGTGAATGGGACACTGTATCCTGGTTAATGAGACATTGTATCCTGGTGAATGGGACACTGTATCCCGGTGAATGGGACATTGTATCCAGGTGAATGGGACATTGTATCCTGGTGAATGGGACACTGTATCCTGGTGAATGGGACATTATATCCCGCTGAATGGGACATTTTATCCAGGTGAATGGGACACTGTATCCTGGTGAATGAGACACTCTATCCTTGTGAATGGGACATTGTATCCTCGTGAATGGGACACTGTATCCGAGTGAATGGAACACTGTATCCTGGTGAATGGGACACTGTATCCCAGTGAATGGGACACTGTATCCGGGTGAATGGGGCACTGTATGCTGGTGAATGAGACACTGTGTACTGATGAATGGGACACTGTATCCTGGTAAATGAGACACTGTATCCTGGTGAATGGGACATTGTGTCCTGGTGAATGGGACATTGTGTCCTGGTGAATGGGACACTCTCTCCTGGTGAGTGGGACACTCTATCCCGGTGAATGCGACACGGTATCCCGGTGAATGGGACATTTTGTCCTGGTGAATGGGACATTGTGTCCTGGTGAATGGGACACTGTATCCTGGTGAATGGGACATTCTGTCCTGGTGAATGGGACACTGTATCCTGGTGAATGGGATACTGTATACCGGTAAATTGGACACTACATCCTGGTGAATGGGACACTGTATCCTGGTGAATGGGACCCTGCATCCTGGTGAATGAGACCCTGTATCCTGGTGAATGGGACACTGTATCCTGGTGAATGAGGCACTGTATCCTGGTGAATGGGAGACTATATACCGGTAAATGGGACACTTTATCCCGATGAATGGGACACTGTATCCTGCTGAATGGGGCATTTTGTCCTGGTGAATGGGACACTGTATCCTGGTGAATGAGACATTGTATCCTGGTGAATGGGACACTGTATCCCGGTGAATGGGATATTGTATCCAGGTGAATGGGACATTGTATCCTGGTGAATGGGACACAGTATCCTGGTGAATGGGACATTGTATCCAGGTGAATGGGACATTGTATCCTGGTGAGTGGGACACTGTATCCTGGTGAGTGGGACACTGTATCCTGGTGAATGAGACAATGTATCGTGGTGAATGGGACCCTGTATCCAGGTGAATGGGACACTGTATCCTGGTGAATGGAACATTGTATCCAAGTGAATGGGATACTGTATCCTAGTGAATGGGACATTGTGTCCTGGTGAATGGGACACTGTATCCCGGGAATAGGACACTGTATCCTGGTGAATGGGGCATTTTGTCCTGGTGAATAAGACACTGTATCCTGGTGAATGGGACATTTTATCCTGTTGAATGGGACACTCTATCCTGGTGAATGGGACACTCTATCCCAGTGAATGGGACACTGTATCCCGGTAAAAGGGACACTGTATCCCCGTGAATGGGACACTGTATCTTGGTGAATGGGGCATTTGGTCCTGGCGAATAGGACACTGTATCCCAGTGAATGGGACACTGTATCCCGGTGAATGAGACACTGTATCCTGGTGAATGGGACATTGTATCCAGGTGAATGGGACACTGTATCCTGGTGAATGGGACATTGTATCCCGCTGAATGGGACATTGTATCCTGGTGAATGGGACACTGTATCCTGGTGAATGGAACAATGTATCCTGGTGAATGGGACACTGTATCTCAGTGAATGGAACATTGTATCCTGGTGAATGGGACATTGTATCCTCATGAATGGGACACTGTATCCGAGTGAATGGAACACTGTATCCTGGTGAATGGGACATTGTATCCTCATGAATGGGACACTGTATCCGAGTGAATGGAACACTGTATCCTGGTGAATGGGACACTGTATCTCAGTGAATGGGACACTGTGTACTGGTGAATGGGACACTGCATGCTGGTGAATGAGACATTTTGTCCTGGTGAATGGGACACTGTATCCTGGTGAATGGGACATTGTGTCCTGGTGAATGGGACATTGTGTCCTGGTGAATGGGACACTCTCTCCTGGTGAGTGGGACACTCTATCCCGGTGAATGCGACACGGTATCCCGGTGAATGGGACATTTTGTCCTGGTGAATGGGACATTGTGTCCTGGTGAATGGGACACTGTATCCTGGTGAATGGGACATTCTGTCCTGGTGAATGGGACACTGTATCCTGGGGAATGGGATACTGTATACCGGTAAATTGGACACTGCATCCTGGTGAATGGGACACTGTATCCTGGTGAATGGGACCCTGCATCCTGGTAAATGAGACCCTGTATCCTGGTGAATGGGACACTGTATCCTGGTGAATGAGGCACTGTATCCTGGTGAATGGGAGACTATATACCGGTAAATGGGACACTTTATCCCGATGAATGGGACACTGTATCCTGCTGAATGGGGCATTTTGTCCTGGTGAATGGGACACTGTATCCTGGTGAATGAGACATTGTATCCTGGTGAATGGGACACTGTATCCCGGTGAATGGGATATTGTATCCAGGTGAATGGGACATTGTATCCTGGTGAATGGGACACAGTATCCTGGTGAATGGGACATTGTATCCAGGTGAATGGGACATTGTATCCTGGTGAGTGGGACACTGTATCCTGGTGAGTGGGACACTGTATCCTGGTGAATGAGACAATGTATCGTGGTGAATGGGACCCTGTATCCAGGTGAATGGGACACTGTATCCTGGTGAATGGAACATTGTATCCAAGTGAATGGGATACTGTATCCTAGTGAATGGGACATTGTGTCCTGGTGAATGGGACACTGTATCCCGGGAATAGGACACTGTATCCTGGTGAATGGGGCATTTTGTCCTGGTGAATAAGACGCTGTATCCTGGTGAATGGGACATTTTATCCTGTTGAATGGGACACTCTATCCTGGTGAATGGGACACTCTATCCCAGTGAATGGGACACTGTATCCCGGTAAAAGGGACACTGTATCCCCGTGAATGGGACACTGTATCTTGGTGAATGGGGCATTTGGTCCTGGTGAATAGGACACTGTATCCCAGTGAATGGGACACTGTATCCCGGTGAATGAGACACTGTATCCTGGTGAATGGGACATTGTATCCAGGTGAATGGGACACTGTATCCTGGTGAATGGGACATTGTATCCCGCTGAATGGGACATTGTATCCTGGTGAATGGGACACTGTATCCTGGTGAATGGAACAATGTATCCTGGTGAATGGGACACTGTATCTCAGTGAATGGAACATTGTATCCTGGTGAATGGGACATTGTATCCTCATGAATGGGACACTGTATCCGAGTGAATGGAACACTGTATCCTGGTGAATGGGACATTGTATCCTCATGAATGGGACACTGTATCCGAGTGAATGGAACACTGTATCCTGGTGAATGGGACACTGTATCTCAGTGAATGGGACACTGTGTACTGGTGAATGGGACACTGCATGCTGGTGAATGAGACATTTTGTCCTGGTGAATGGGACACTGTATCCTGGTGAATGGGACATTTTGTCCTGGTGAATGGGACACTGTATCCTGGTGAATGGAACATTGTATCCAAGTGAATGGGATACTGTATCCTAGTGAATAGGACATTGTGTCCTGGTGAATGGGACACTGTATCCCGGGAATAGGACACTGTATCCTGGTGAATGCGGCATTTTGTCCTGGTGAATAAGACGCTGTATCCTTGTGAATGGGACATTGTATCCTCGTGAATGGGACACTGTATCCGAGTGAATGGAACACTGTATCCTGGTGAATGGGACACTGTATCCCAGTGAATGGGACACTCTATCCGGGTGAATGGGGCACTGTATGCTGGTGAATGAGACACTGTGTACTGATGAATGGGACACTGTATCCTGGTGAATGAGACACTGTATCCTGGTGAATGGGACATTGTGTCCTGGTGAATGGGACATTGTGTCCTGGTGAATGGGACACTCTCTCCTGGTGAGTGGGACACTCTATCCCGGTGAATGCGACACGGTATCCCGGTGAATGGGACATTTTGTCCTGGTGAATGGGACATTGTGTCCTGGTGAATGGGAACTGTATCCTGGTGAATGGGACATTCTGTCCTGGTGAATGGGACACTGTATCCTGGTGAATGGGATACTGTATACCGGTAAATTGGACACTGCATCCTGGTGAATGGGACACTGTATCCTGGTGAATGGACCCTGCATCCTGGTGAATGAGACCCTGTATCCTGGTGAATGGGACACTGTATCCTGGTGAATGAGGCACTGTATCCTGGTGAATGGGAGACTATATACCGGCAAATGGGACACTTTATCCCGATGAATGGGACACTGTATCCTGGTGAATGGGGCATTTTGTCCTGGTGAATGGGACACTGTATCCTGGTGAATGAGACATTGTATCCTGGTGAATGGGACACTGTATCCCGGTGAATGGGATATTGTATCCAGGTGAATGGGACATTGTATCCTGGTGAATGGGACACAGTATCCTGGTGAATGCGACATTGTATCCAGGTGAATGGGACATTGTATCCTGGTGAGTGGGACACTGTATCCTGGTGAGTGGGACACTGTATCCTGGTGAATGAGACAATGTATCGTGGTGAATGGGACCCTGTATCCAGGTGAATGGGACACTGTATCCAGGTGAATGGGCCATTGTATCCTGGTGAATGGGATACTGTGTCCCAGTGAATGGGACACTGTATCCAGGTGAATGGGACATTGTATCCAGGTGAATGGGACACTGTATCCTGGTGAATGGGACACTGTATCCCGGTGAATGGGACACTGTATCCTGGTGAATGGGACATTGTATCCTGGTGAATGGGACACTGTATCCTGGTGAATGGGACACTCTATCCCGGTGAATGGGACATTGTATCCTGGTGAATGGGACGCTGTATCCTAGTGAATGGGACATTGTATCTTGGTGAATGGGACACTCTATCCTGGTGAACGGGACACTCTATCCCAGTGAATGGGGCATTTTGTCCTGGTGAATGGGACATTGTATCCTGCTTTTTGAGACATTGTATCCTGGTGAATGGGACACTGTATCCCGGTGAATGGGACATTGTATCGAGGTGAATGGGACATTGTATCCTGGTGAATGGGACACTGTATCCTGGTGAATGGGACATTGTATCCCGCTGAATGGGACATTTTATCCAGGTGAATGGGACACTGTATCCTAGTGAATGAGACACTCTATCCTGGTGAATGGGACATTGTATCCTCGTGAATGGGACACTGTATCCGAGTGAATGGAACACAGTATCCTGGTGAATGGGACACTGTATCCCAGTGAATGGGACACTGTATCCGGGTGAATGGGACACTGTATGCTGGTGAATGAGACACTGTGCACTGATGAATGGGATACTGCATCCTGGTGAATGAGTCACTGTATCCTGGTGAATGGGACATTGTGTCCTGGTGAATGGGACATTGTGTCATGTTGAATGGTACACTGTATCCGAGTGAATGGGACACTGCATCCTGGTGAATGGAACATTGTATCCTGGTGAATGGGACACTCTCTCCTGGTGAGTGGGACACTCTATTCCGGTGAATGCGACACTGTATCCCGGTGAATGGGACATTTTGTCCTGGTGAATGGGACACTGTATCCTGGTGAATGGGACATTTTGTCCTGGTGAATGGGATACTGTATCCTGGTGAATGGGACATTTTGTTCTGGTGAATGGGGCACTCTATCTCGGTGAATGGGACATTGTATCCAGGTGAATGGGACACTGTATCCTGGTGAATGGGATATTGTATCTTGGTGAATGGGTCATTGTGCCCTGGTGAATGAGACATTGTATCCTAGTGAATGGGATACTGTATCCTGGTGAATTAGACACTGTATCCTGGTGAATGGGACATTGTATCCTGGTGAATGGGACACTGTATCCTGGTGAATGGAACATTGTATCCAAGTGAATGGGATACTGTATCCTAGTGAATGGGACATTGTGTCCTGGTGAATGGGACACTGTATCCCGGGAATAGGACACTGTATCCTGGTGAATGGGGCATTTTGTCCTGGTGAATAAGACGCTGTATCCTGGTGAATGGGACATTTTATCCTGTTGAATGGGACACTCTATCCTGGTGAATGGGACACTCTATCCCAGTGAATGGGACACTGTATCCCGGTAAAAGGGACAATGTATCCCCGTGAATGGGACACTGTATCTTGGTGAATGGGGCATTTGGTCCTGGTGAATAGGACACTGTATCCCAGTGAATGGGACACTGTATCCCGGTGAATGAGACACTGTATCCTGGTGAATGGGACATTGTATCCAGGTGAATGGGACACTGTATCCTGGTGAATGGGACATTGTATCCCGCTGAATGGGACATTGTATCCTGGTGAATGGGACACTGTATCCTGGTGAATGGAACAATGTATCCTGGTGAATGGGACACTGTATCTCAGTGAATGGAACATTGTATCCTGGTGAATGGGACATTGTATCCTCATGAATGGGACACTGTATCCGAGTGAATGGAACACTGTATCCTGGTGAATGGGACATTGTATCCTCATGAATGGGACACTGTATCCGAGTGAATGGAACACTGTATCCTGGTGAATGGGACACTGTATCTCAGTGAATGGGACACTGTGTACTGGTGAATGGGACACTGCATGCTGGTGAATGAGACATTTTGTCCTGGTGAATGGGACACTGTATCCTGGTGAATGGGACATTTTGTCCTGGTGAATGGGACACTGTATCCTGGTGAATGGAACATTGTATCCAAGTGAATGGGATACTGTATCCTAGTGAATAGGACATTGTGTCCTGGTGAATGGGACACTGTATCCCGGGAATAGGACACTGTATCCTGGTGAATGCGGCATTTTGTCCTGGTGAATAAGACGCTGTATCCTTGTGAATGGGACATTGTATCCTCGTGAATGGGACACTGTATCCGAGTGAATGGAACACTGTATCCTGGTGAATGGGACACTGTATCCCAGTGAATGGGACACTCTATCCGGGTGAATGGGGCACTGTATGCTGGTGAATGAGACACTGTGTACTGATGAATGGGACACTGTATCCTGGTGAATGAGACACTGTATCCTGGTGAATGGGACATTGTGTCCTGGTGAATGGGACATTGTGTCCTGGTGAATGGGACACTCTCTCCTGGTGAGTGGGACACTCTATCCCGGTGAATGCGACACGGTATCCCGGTGAATGGGACATTTTGTCCTGGTGAATGGGACATTGTGTCCTGGTGAATGGGACACTGTATCCTGGTGAATGGGACATTCTGTCCTGGTGAATGGGACACTGTATCCTGGTGAATGGGATACTGTATACCGGTAAATTGGACACTGCATCCTGGTGAATGGGACACTGTATCCTGGTGAATGGACCCTGCATCCTGGTGAATGAGACCCTGTATCCTGGTGAATGGGACACTGTATCCTGGTGAATGAGGCACTGTATCCTGGTGAATGGGAGACTATATACCGGCAAATGGGACACTTTATCCCGATGAATGGGACACTGTATCCTGGTGAATGGGGCATTTTGTCCTGGTGAATGGGACACTGTATCCTGGTGAATGAGACATTGTATCCTGGTGAATGGGACACTGTATCCCGGTGAATGGGATATTGTATCCAGGTGAATGGTACATTGTATCCTTGTGAATGGGACACAGTATCCTGGTGAATGCGACATTGTATCCAGGTGAATGGGACATTGTATCCTGGTGAGTGGGACACTGTATCCTGGTGAGTGGGACACTGTATCCTGGTGAATGAGACAATGTATCGTGGTGAATGGGACCCTGTATCCAGGTGAATGGGACACTGTATCCAGGTGAATGGGACACTGTATCCTGGTGAATGGGATATTGTATCTTGGTGAATGGGTCATTGTGCCCTGGTGAATGAGACATTGTATCCTAGTGAATGGGATACTGTATCCTGGTGAATTAGACACTGTATCCTGGTGAATGGGACATTGTATCCTGGTGAATGGGACACTGTATCCTGGTGAATGGAACATTGTATCCAAGTGAATGGGATACTGTATCCTAGTGAATGGGACATTGTGTCCTGGTGAATGGGACACTGTATCCCGGGAATAGGACACTGTATCCTGGTGAATGGGGCATTTTGTCCTGGTGAATAAGACGCTGTATCCTGGTGAATGGGACATTTTATCCTGTTGAATGGGACACTCTATCCTGGTGAATGGGACACTCTATCCCAGTGAATGGGACACTGTATCCCGGTAAAAGGGACAATGTATCCCCGTGAATGGGACACTGTATCTTGGTGAATGGGGCATTTGGTCCTGGTGAATAGGACACTGTATCCCAGTGAATGGGACACTGTATCCCGGTGAATGAGACACTGTATCCTGGTGAATGGGACATTGTATCCAGGTGAATGGGACACTGTATCCTGGTGAATGGGACATTGTATCCCGCTGAATGGGACATTGTATCCTGGTGAATGGGACACTGTATCCTGGTGAATGGAACAATGTATCCTGGTGAATGGGACACTGTATCTCAGTGAATGGAACATTGTATCCTGGTGAATGGGACATTGTATCCTCATGAATGGGACACTGTATCCGAGTGAATGGAACACTGTATCCTGGTGAATGGGACATTGTATCCTCATGAATGGGACACTGTATCCGAGTGAATGGAACACTGTATCCTGGTGAATGGGACACTGTATCTCAGTGAATGGGACACTGTGTACTGGTGAATGGGACACTGCATGCTGGTGAATGAGACATTTTGTCCTGGTGAATGGGACACTGTATCCTGGTGAATGGGACATTTTGTCCTGGTGAATGGGACACTGTATCCTGGTGAATGGAACATTGTATCCAAGTGAATGGGATACTGTATCCTAGTGAATAGGACATTGTGTCCTGGTGAATGGGACACTGTATCCCGGGAATAGGACACTGTATCCTGGTGAATGCGGCATTTTGTCCTGGTGAATAAGACGCTGTATCCTTGTGAATGGGACATTGTATCCTCGTGAATGGGACACTGTATCCGAGTGAATGGAACACTGTATCCTGGTGAATGGGACACTGTATCCCAGTGAATGGGACACTCTATCCGGGTGAATGGGGCACTGTATGCTGGTGAATGAGACACTGTGTACTGATGAATGGGACACTGTATCCTGGTGAATGAGACACTGTATCCTGGTGAATGGGACATTGTGTCCTGGTGAATGGGACATTGTGTCCTGGTGAATGGGACACTCTCTCCTGGTGAGTGGGACACTCTATCCCGGTGAATGCGACACGGTATCCCGGTGAATGGGACATTTTGTCCTGGTGAATGGGACATTGTGTCCTGGTGAATGGGACACTGTATCCTGGTGAATGGGACATTCTGTCCTGGTGAATGGGACACTGTATCCTGGTGAATGGGATACTGTATACCGGTAAATTGGACACTGCATCCTGGTGAATGGGACACTGTATCCTGGTGAATGGACCCTGCATCCTGGTGAATGAGACCCTGTATCCTGGTGAATGGGACACTGTATCCTGGTGAATGAGGCACTGTATCCTGGTGAATGGGAGACTATATACCGGCAAATGGGACACTTTATCCCGATGAATGGGACACTGTATCCTGGTGAATGGGGCATTTTGTCCTGGTGAATGGGACACTGTATCCTGGTGAATGAGACATTGTATCCTGGTGAATGGGACACTGTATCCCGGTGAATGGGATATTGTATCCAGGTGAATGGTACATTGTATCCTGGTGAATGGGACACAGTATCCTGGTGAATGCGACATTGTATCCAGGTGAATGGGACATTGTATCCTGGTGAGTGGGACACTCTATCCTGGTGAGTGGGACACTGTATCCTGGTGAATGAGACAATGTATCGTGGTGAATGGGACCCTGTATCCAGGTGAATGGGACACTGTATCCAGGTGAATGGGACATTGTATCCTGGTGAATGGGATACTGTGTCCCAGTGAATGGGACACTGTATCCAGGTGAATGGGACATTGTATCCAGGTGAATGGGACACTGTATCCTGGTGAATGGGACACTGTATCCCGGTGAATGGGACACTGTATCCTGGTGAATGGGACATTTTATCCTGGTGAATGGGACACTGTATCCTGGTGAATGGGACACTCTATCCCGGTGAATGGGACATTGTATCCTGGTGAATGGGACGCTGTATCCTAGTGAATGGGACATTGTATCTTGGTGAATGGGACACTGTATCCTGGTGAACGGGACACGCTATCCCAGTGAATGGGGCATTTTGTCCTGGTGAATGGGACATTGTATCCTGCTTTTTGAGACATTGTATCCTGGTGAATGGGACACTGTATCCCGGTGAATGGGACATTGTATCCAGGTGAATGGGACATTGTATCCTGGTGAATGGGACACTGTATCCTGGTGAATGGGACATTGTATCCCGCTGAATGGGACATTTTATCCAGGTGAATGGGACACTGTATCCTAGTGAATGAGACACTCTATCCTGGTGAATGGGACATTGTATCCTCGTGAATGGGACACTGTATCCGAGTGAATGGAACACAGTATCCTGGTGAATGGGACACTGTATCCCAGTGAATGGGACACTGTATCCGGGTGAATGGGACACTGTATGCTGGTGAATGAGACACTGTGCACTGATGAATGGGATACTGCATCCTGGTGAATGAGTCACTGTATCCTGGTGAATGGGACATTGTGTCCTGGTGAATGGGACATTGTGTCATGTTGAATGGTACACTGTATCCGAGTGAATGGGACACTGCATCCTGGTGAATGGAACATTGTATCCTGGTGAATGGGACACTCTCTCCTGGTGAGTGGGACACTCTATTCCGGTGAATGCGACACTGTATCCCGGTGAATGGGACATTTTGTCCTGGTGAATGGGACACTGTATCCTGGTGAATGGGACATTTTGTCCTGGTGAATGGGATACTGTATCCTGGTGAATGGGACATTTTGTTCTGGTGAATGGGGCACTCTATCCCGGTGAATGGGACATTGTATCCAGGTGAATGGGACACTGTATCCTGGTGAATGGGATATTGTATCTTGGTGAATGGGTCATTGTGCCCTGGTGAATGAGACATTGTATCCTAGTGAATGGGATACTGTATCCTGGTGAATTAGACACTGTATCCTGGTGAATGGGACATTGTATCCTGGTGAATGGGACACTGTATCCTGGTGAATGGGACATTGTATCTTGGTGAATGGGACACGGTATCCCGGTGAACGGGACACTCTATCCCAGTGAATGGGGCATTTTGTCCTGGTGAATGGGACACTATATCCTGGTGAATGAGACATTGTATCCTGGTGAATGGGACACTGTATCCCGGTGAATGGGACATTGTATCCAGGTGAATGGGACATTGTATCCCGGTGAATGGGACACTGTATCCTGGTGAATGAGGCACTGTATCCTGGTGAATGGGAGACTGTATACCGGTAAATGGGACACTTTATCCCGATGAATGGGACATTGTATCCTGGAGAATGGGGCACTCTATCCTGGTGAATGGGACATTGTATCCAGGTGAATGGGACATTGTATCCTGGTGAGTGGGACACTGTATCCTGGTGAGTGGGACACTGTATCCTGGTGAATGAGACACTGTATCGTGGTGAATGGGACCCTGTATCCAGGTGAATGGGACACTGTATCCAGGTGAATGGGACATTGTATCCTGGTGAATGGGACACTGTATCCCGGTGAATGGGACACTGTATCCAGGTGAATGGGACATTGTAGCCAGGTGAATGGGACACTGTATCCTGGTGACTGGGACACTGTATCCCGGTGAATGGGACACTGTATCCAGGTGAATGGGACATTGTATCCTGGTTAATGAGACATTGTATCCTGGTGAATGGGACACTGTATCCTGGTGAATGGGACATTGTATCCCGCTGAATGGGACATTTTATCCAGGTGAATGGGACGCTGTATCCTGGTGAATGGGACATTGTATCTTGGTGAATGGGACACTGTATCCTGGTGAACGGGACACTCTATCCCAGTGAATGGGGCATTTTGTCCTGGTGAATGGGACACTGTATCCTGGTTAATGAGACATTGTATCCTGGTGAATGGGACACTGTATCCCGGTGAATGGGACATTGTATCCAGGTGAATGGGACATTGTATCCTGGTGAATGGGACACTGTATCCTGGTGAATGGGACATTATATCCCGCTGAATGGGACATTTTATCCAGGTGAATGGGACACTGTATCCTGGTGAATGAGACACTCTATCCTTGTGAATGGGACATTGTATCCTCGTGAATGGGACACTGTATCCGAGTGAATGGAACACTGTATCCTGGTGAATGGGACACTGTATCCCAGTGAATGGGACACTGTATTCGGGTGAATGGGGCACTGTATGCTGGTGAATGAGACACTGTGTACTGATGAATGGGACACTGTATCCTGGTAAATGAGACACTGTATCCTGGTGAATGGGACATTGTGTCCTGGTGAATGGGACATTGTGTCCTGGTGAATGGGACACTCTCTCCTGGTGAGTGGGACACTCTATCCCGGTGAATGCGACACGGTATCCCGGTGAATGGGACATTTTGTCCTGGTGAATGGGACATTGTGTCCTGGTGAATGGGACACTGTATCCTGGTGAATGGGACATTCTGTCCTGGTGAATGGGACACTGTATCCTGGTGAATGGGATACTGTATACCGGTAAATTGGACACTGCATCCTGGTGAATGGGACACTGTATCCTGGTGAATGGGACCCTGCATCCTGGTGAATGAGACCCTGTATCCTGGTGAATGGGACACTGTATCCTGGTGAATGAGGCACTGTATCCTGGTGAATGGGAGACTATATACCGGTAAATGGGACAATTTATCCCGATGAATGGGACACTGTATCCTGGTGAATGGGGCATTTTGTCCTGGTGAATGGGACACTGTATCCTGGTGAATGAGACATTGTATCCTGGTGAATGGGACACTGTATCCCGGTGAATGGGATATTGTATCCAGGTGAATGGGACATTGTATCCTGGTGAATGGGACACAGTATCCTGGTGAATGGGACATTGTATCCAGGTGAATGGGACATTGTATCCTGGTGAGTGGGACACTGTATCCTGGTGAGTGGGACACTGTATCCTGGTGAATGAGACAATGTATCGTGGTGAATGGGACCCTGTATCCAGGTGAATGGGACACTGTATCCTGGTGAATGGAACATTGTATCCAAGTGAATGGGATACTGTATCCTAGTGAATGGGACATTGTGTCCTGGTGAATGGGACACTGTATCCCGGGAATAGGACACTGTATCCTGGTGAATGGGGCATTTTGTCCTGGTGAATAAGACGCTGTATCCTGGTGAATGGGACATTTTATCCTGTTGAATGGGACACTCTATCCTGGTGAATGGGACACTCTATCCCAGTGAATGGGACACTGTATCCCGGTAAAAGGGACACTGTATCCCCGTGAATGGGACACTGTATCTTGGTGAATGGGGCATTTGGTCCTGGTGAATAGGACACTGTATCCCAGTGAATGGGACACTGTATCCCGGTGAATGAGACACTGTATCCTGGTGAATGGGACATTGTATCCAGGTGAATGGGACACTGTATCCTGGTGAATGGGACATTGTATCCCGCTGAATGGGACATTGTATCCTGGTGAATGGGACACTGTATCCTGGTGAATGGAACAATGTATCCTGGTGAATGGGACATTGTATCCTCGTGAATGGGACACTGTATCCGAGTGAATGGAACATTGTATCCTGGTGAATGGGACATTGTATCCTCATGAATGGGACACTGTATCCGAGTGAATGGAACACTGTATCCTGGTGAATGGGACATTGTATCCTCATGAATGGGACACTGTATCCGAGTGAATGGAACACTGTATCCTGGTGAATGGGACACTGTATCTCAGTGAATGGGACATTGTGTACTGGTGAATGGGACACTGCATGCTGGTGAATGAGACATTTTGTCCTGGTGAATGGGACACTGTATCCTGGTGAATGGGACATTTTGTCCTGGTGAATGGGACACTGTATCCTGGTGAATGGAACATTGTATCCAAGTGAATGGGATACTGTATCCTAGTGAATAGGACATTGTGTCCTGGTGAATGGGACACTCTATCCCGGGAATAGGACACTGTATCCTGGTGAATGCGGCATTTTGTCCTGGTGAATAAGACGCTGTATCCTGGTGAATGGGACATTTTATCCTGTTGAATGGGACATTGTATCCTCGTGAATGGGACACTGTATCCGAGTGAATGGAACACTGTATCCTGGTGAATGGGACACTGTATCCCAGTGAATGGGACACTGTATCCGGGTGAATGGGGCACTGTATGCTGGTGAATGAGACACTGTGTACTGATGAATGGGACACTGTATCCTGGTAAATGAGACACTGTATCCTGGTGAATGGGACATTGTGTCCTGGTGAATGGGACATTGTGTCCTGGTGAATGGGACACTCTCTCCTGGTGAGTGGGACACTCTATCCCGGTGAATGCGACACGGTATCCCGGTGAATGGGACATTTTGTCCTGGTGAATGGGACATTGTGTCCTGGTGAATGGGACACTGTATCCTGGTGAATGGGACATTCTGTCCTGGTGAATGGGACACTGTATCCTGGTGAATGGGATACTGTATACCGGTAAATTGGACACTGCATCCTGGTGAATGGGACACTGTATCCTGGTGAATGGGACCCATCATCCTGGTGAATGAGACCCTGTATCCTGGTGAATGGGACACTGTATCCTGGTGAATGAGGCACTGTATCCTGGTGAATGGGAGACTATATACCGGTAAATGGGACACTTTATCCCGATGAATGGGACACTGTATCCTGCTGAATGGGGCATTTTGTCCTGGTGAATGGGACACTGTATCCTGGTGAATGAGACATTGTATCCTGGTGAATGGGACACTGTATCCCGGTGAATGGGATATTGTATCCAGGTGAATGGGACATTGTATCCTGGTGAATGGGACACAGTATCCTGGTGAATGGGACATTGTATCCAGGTGAATGGGACATTGTATCCTGGTGAGTGGGACACTGTATCCTGGTGAGTGGGACACTGTATCCTGGTGAATGAGACAATGTATCGTGGTGAATGGGACCCTGTATCCAGGTGAATGGGACACTGTATCCTGGTGAATGGAACATTGTATCCAAGTGAATGGGATACTGTATCCTAGTGAATGGGACATTGTGTCCTGGTGAATGGGACACTGTATCCCGGGAATAGGACACTGTATCCTGGTGAATGGGGCATTTTGTCCTGGTGAATAAGACGCTGTATCCTGGTGAATGGGACATTTTATCCTGTTGAATGGGACACTCTATCCTGGTGAATGGGACGCTCTATCCCAGTGAATGGGACACTGTATCCCGGTAAAAGGGACACTGTATCCCCGTGAATGGGACACTGTATCTTGGTGAATGGGGCATTTGGTCCTGGTGAATAGGACACTGTATCCCAGTGAATGGGACACTGTATCCCGGTGAATGAGACACTGTATCCTGGTGAATGGGACATTGTATCCAGGTGAATGGGACACTGTATCCTGGTGAATGGGACATTGTATCCCGCTGAATGGGACATTGTATCCTGGTGAATGGGACACTGTATCCTGGTGAATGGAACAATGTATCCTGGTGAATGGGACATTGTATCCTCGTGAATGGGACACTGTATCCGAGTGAATGGAACATTGTATCCTGGTGAATGGGACATTGTATCCTCATGAATGGGACACTGTATCAGAGTGAATGGAACACTGTATCCTGGTGAATGGGACATTGTATCCTCATGAATGGGACACTGTATCCGCGTGAATGGAACACTGTATCCTGGTGAATGGGACACTGTATCTCAGTGAATGGGACACTGTGTACTGGTGAATGGGACACTGCATGCTGGTGAATGAGACATTTTGTCCTGGTGAATGGGACACTGTATCCCGGGAATAGGACACTGTATCCTGGTGAATGCGGCATTTTGTCCTGGTGAATAAGACGCTGTATCCTGGTGAATGGGACATTTTATCCAAGTGAATGTGATACTGTATCCTAGTGAATAGGACATTGTGTCCTGGTGAATGGGACACTGTATCCCGGGAATAGGACACTGTATCCTGGTGAATGCGGCATTTTGTCCTGGTGAATAAGACGCTGTATCCTTGTGAATGGGACATTGTATCCTCGTGAATGGGACAATGTATCCGAGTGAATGGAACACTGTATCCTGGTGAATGGGACACTGTATCCCAGTGAATGGGACACTCTATCCGGGTGAATGGGGCACTGTATGCTGGTGAATGAGACACTGTGTACTGATGAATGGGACACTGTATCCTGGTGAATGAGACACTGTATCCTGGTGAATGGGACATTGTGTCCTGGTGAATGGGACATTGTGTCCTGGTGAATGGGACACTCTCTCCTGGTGAGTGGGACACTCTATCCCGGTGAATGCGACACGGTATCCCGGTGAATGGGACATTTTGTCCTGGTGAATGGGACATTGTGTCCTGGTGAATGGGACACTGTATCCTGGTGAATGGGACATTCTGTCCTGGTGAATGGGACACTGTATCCTGGTGAATGGGATACTGTATACCGGTAAATTGGACACTGCATCCTGGTGAATGGGACACTGTATCCTGGTGAATGGACCCTGCATCCTGGTGAATGAGACCCTGTATCCTGGTGAATGGGACACTGTATCCTGGTGAATGAGGCACTGTATCCTGGTGAATGGGAGACTATATACCGGCAAATGGGACACTTTATCCCGATGAATGGGACACTGTATCCTGGTGAATGGGGCATTTTGTCCTGGTGAATGGGACACTGTATCCTGGTGAATGAGACATTGTATCCTGGTGAATGGGACACTGTATCCCGGTGAATGGGATATTGTATCCAGGTGAATGGGACATTGTATCCTGGTGAATGGGACACTGTATCCCGGTGAATGGGACACTGTATCCTGGTGAATGGGACATTGTATCCTGGTGAATGGGACACTGTATCCTGGTGAATGGGACACTCTATCCCGGTGAATGGGACATTGTATCCTGGTGAATGGGACGCTGTATCCTAGTGAATGGGACATTGTATCTTGGTGAATGGGACACTGTATCCTGGTGAACGGGACACTCTATCCCAGTGAATGGGGCATTTTGTCCTGGTGAATGGGACATTGTATCCTGCTTTTTGAGACATTGTATCCTGGTGAATGGGACACTGTATCCCGGTGAATGGGACATTGTATCCAGGTGAATGGGACATTGTATCCTGGTGAATGGGACACTGTATCCTGGTGAATGGGACATTGTATCCCGCTGAATGGGACATTTTATCCAGGTGAATGGGACACTGTATCCTAGTGAATGAGACACTCTATCCTGGTGAATGGGACATTGTATCCTCGTGAATGGGACACTGAATCCGGGTGAATGGGACACTGTATGCTGGTGAATGAGACACTGTGCACTGATGAATGGGATACTGCATCCTGGTGAATGAGTCACTGTATCCTGGTGAATGGGACATTGTGTCCTGGTGAATGGGACATTGTGTCATGTTGAATGGTACACTGTATCCGAGTGAATGGGACACTGCATCCTGGTGAATGGAACATTGTATCCTGGTGAATGGGACACTCTCTCCTGGTGAGTGGGACACTCTATTCCGGTGAATGCGACACTGTATCCCGGTGAATGGGACATTTTGTCCTGGTGAATGGGACACTGTATCCTGGTGAATGGGACATTTTGTCCTGGTGAATGGGATACTGTATCCTGGTGAATGGGACATTTTGTTCTGGTGAATGGGGCACTCTATCCCGGTGAATGGGACATTGTATCCAGGTGAATGGGACACTGTATCCTGGTGAATGGGATATTGTATCTTGGTGAATGGGTCATTGTGCCCTGGTGAATGAGACATTGTATCCTAGTGAATGGGATACTGTATCCTGGTGAATTAGACACTGTATCCTGGTGAATGGGACATTGTATCCTGGTGAATGGGACACTGTATCCTGGTGAATGGGACATTGTATCTTGGTGAATGGGACACGGTATCCCGGTGAACGGGACACTCTATCCCAGTGAATGGGGCATTTTGTCCTGGTGAATGGGACACTATATCCTGGTGAATGAGACATTGTATCCTGGTGAATGGGACACTGTATCCCGGTGAATGGGACATTGTATCCAGGTGAATGGGACATTGTATCCCGGTGAATGGGACACTGTATCCTGGTGAATGAGGCACTGTATCCTGGTGAATGGGAGACTGTATACCGGTAAATGGGACACTTTATCCCGATGAATGGGACATTGTATCCTGGAGAATGGGGCACTCTATCCTGGTGAATGGGACAATCATATCCAGGTGAATGGGACATTGTATCCTGGTGAGTGGGACACTGTATCCTGGTGAGTGGGACACTGTATCCTGGTGAATGAGACACTGTATCGTGGTGAATGGGACCCTGTATCCAGGTGAATGGGACACTGTATCCAGGTGAATGGGACATTGTATCCTGGTGAATGGGACACTGTATCCCGGTGAATGGGACACTGTATCCAGGTGAATGGGACATTGTAGCCAGGTGAATGGGACACTGTATCCTGGTGACTGGGACACTGTATCCCGGTGAATGGGACACTGTATCCAGGTGAATGGGACATTGTATCCTGGTTAATGAGACATTGTATCCTGGTGAATGGGACACTGTATCCTGGTGAATGGGACACTGTATCCCGCTGAATGGGACATTTTATCCAGGTGAATGGGACGCTGTATCCTGGTGAATGGGACATTGTATCTTGGTGAATGGGACACTGTATCCTGGTGAACGGGACACTCTATCCCAGTGAATGGGGCATTTTGTCCTGGTGAATGGGACACTGTATCCTGGTTAATGAGACATTGTATCCTGGTGAATGGGACACTGTATCCCGGTGAATGGGACATTGTATCCAGGTGAATGGGACATTGTATCCTGGTGAATGGGACACTGTATCCTGGTGAATGGGACATTATATCCCGCTGAATGGGACATTTTATCCAGGTGAATGGGACACTGTATCCTGGTGAATGAGACACTCTATCCTTGTGAATGGGACATTGTATCCTCGTGAATGGGACACTGTATCCGAGTGAATGGAACACTGTATCCTGGTGAATGGGACACTGTATCCCAGTGAATGGGACACTGTATTCGGGTGAATGGGGCACTGTATGCTGGTGAATGAGACACTGTGTACTGATGAATGGGACACTGTATCCTGGTAAATGAGACACTGTATCCTGGTGAATGGGACATTGTGTCCTGGTGAATGGGACATTGTGTCCTGGTGAATGGGACACTCTCTCCTGGTGAGTGGGACACTCTATCCCGGTGAATGCGACACGGTATCCCGGTGAATGGGACATTTTGTCCTGGTGAATGGGACATTGTGTCCTGGTGAATGGGACACTGTATCCTGGTGAATGGGACATTCTGTCCTGGTGAATGGGACACTGTATCCTGGTGAATGGGATACTGTATACCGGTAAATTGGACACTGCATCCTGGTGAATGGGACACTGTATCCTGGTGAATGGGACCCTGCATCCTGGTGAATGAGACCCTGTATCCTGGTGAATGGGACACTGTATCCTGGTGAATGAGGCACTGTATCCTGGTGAATGGGAGACTATATACCGGTAAATGGGACACTTTATCCCGATGAATGGGACACTGTATCCTGCTGAATGGGGCATTTTGTCCTGGTGAATGGGACACTGTATCCTGGTGAATGAGACATTGTATCCTGGTGAATGGGACACTGTATCCCGGTGAATGGGATATTGTATCCAGGTGAATGGGACATTGTATCCTGGTGAATGGGACACAGTATCCTGGTGAATGGGACATTGTATCCAGGTGAATGGGACATTGTATCCTGGTGAGTGGGACACTGTATCCTGGTGAGTGGGACACTGTATCCTGGTGAATGAGACAATGTATCGTGGTGAATGGGACCCTGTATCCAGGTGAATGGGACACTGTATCCTGGTGAATGGAACATTGTATCCAAGTGAATGGGATACTGTATCCTAGTGAATGGGACATTGTGTCCTGGTGAATGGGACACTGTATCCCGGGAATAGGACACTGTATCCTGGTGAATGGGGCATTTTGTCCTGGTGAATAAGACGCTGTATCCTGGTGAATGGGACATTTTATCCTGTTGAATGGGACACTCTATCCTGGTGAATGGGACACTCTATCCCAGTGAATGGGACACTGTATCCCGGTAAAAGGGACACTGTATCCCCGTGAATGGGACACTGTATCTTGGTGAATGGGGCATTTGGTCCTGGTGAATAGGACACTGTATCCCAGTGAATGGGACACTGTATCCCGGTGAATGAGACACTGTATCCTGGTGAATGGGACATTGTATCCAGGTGAATGGGACACTGTATCCTGGTGAATGGGACATTGTATCCCGCTGAATGGGACATTGTATCCTGGTGAATGGGACACTGTATCCTGGTGAATGGAACAATGTATCCTGGTGAATGGGACATTGTAACCTCGTGAATGGGACACGGTATCCGAGTGAATGGAACATTGTATCCTGGTGAATGGGACATTGTATCCTCATGAATGGGACACTGTATCCGAGTGAATGGAACACTGTATCCTGGTGAATGGGACATTGTATCCTCATGAATGGGACACTGTATCCGAGTGAATGGAACACTGTATCCTGGTGAATGGGACACTGTATCTCAGTGAATGGGACATTGTGTACTGGTGAATGGGACACTGCATGCTGGTGAATGAGACATTTTGTCCTGGTGAATGGGACACTGTATCCTGTTGAATGGGACATTTTGTCCTGGTGAATGGGACACTGTATCCTGGTGAATGGAACATTGTATCCAAGTGAATGGGATACTGTATCCTAGTGAATAGGACATTGTGTCCTGGTGAATGGGACACTGTATCCCGGGAATAGGACACTGTATCCTGGTGAATGCGGCATTTTGTCCTGGTGAATAAGACGCTGTATCCTGGTGAATGGGACATTTTATCCTGTTGAATGGGACATTGTATCCTCGTGAATGGGACACTGTATCCGAGTGAATGGAACACTGTATCCTGGTGAATGGGACACTGTATCCCAGTGAATGGGACACTGTATCCGGGTGAATGGGGCACTGTATGCTGGTGAATGAGACACTGTGTACTGATGAATGGGACACTGTATCCTGGTAAATGAGACACTGTATCCTGGTGAATGGGACATTGTGTCCTGGTGAATGGGACATTGTGTCCTGGTGAATGGGACACTCTCTCCTGGTGAGTGGGACACTCTATCCCGGTGAATGCGACACGGTATCCCGGTGAATGGGACATTTTGTCCTGGTGAATGGGACATTGTGTCCTGGTGAATGGGACACTGTATCCTGGTGAATGGGACATTCTGTCCTGGTGAATGGGACACTGTATCCTGGTGAATGGGATACTGTATACCGGTAAATTGGACACTGCATCCTGGTGAATGGGACACTGTATCCTGGTGAATGGGACCCATCATCCTGGTGAATGAGACCCTGTATCCTGGTGAATGGGACACTGTATCCTGGTGAATGAGGCACTGTATCCTGGTGAATGGGAGACTATATACCGGTAAATGGGACACTTTATCCCGATGAATGGGACACTGTATCCTGCTGAATGGGGCATTTTGTCCTGGTGAATGGGACACTGTATCCCGGTGAATGAGACATTGTATCCTGGTGAATGGGACACTGTATCCCGGTGAATGGGATATTGTATCCAGGTGAATGGGACATTGTATCCTGGTGAATGGGACACAGTATCCTGGTGAATGGGACATTGTATCCAGGTGAATGGGACATTGTATCCTGGTGAGTGGGACACTGTATCCTGGTGAGTGGGACACTGTATCCTGGTGAATGAGACAATGTATCGTGGTGAATGGGACCCTGTATCCAGGTGAATGGGACACTGTATCCTGGTGAATGGAACATTGTATCCAAGTGAATGGGATACTGTATCCTAGTGAATGGGACATTGTGTCCTGGTGAATGGGACACTGTATCCCGGGAATAGGACACTGTATCCTGGTGAATGGGGCATTTTGTCCTGGTGAATAAGACGCTGTATCCTGGTGAATGGGACATTTTATCCTGTTGAATGGGACACTCTATCCTGGTGAATGGGACGCTCTATCCCAGTGAATGGGACACTGTATCCCGGTAAAAGGGACACTGTATCCCCGTGAATGGGACACTGTATCTTGGTGAATGGGGCATTTGGTCCTGGTGAATAGGACACTGTATCCCAGTGAATGGGACACTGTATCCCGGTGAATGAGACACTGTATCCTGGTGAATGGGACATTGTATCCAGGTGAATGGGACACTGTATCCTGGTGAATGGGACATTGTATCCCGCTGAATGGGACATTGTATCCTGGTGAATGGGACACTGTATCCTGGTGAATGGAACAATGTATCCTGGTGAATGGGACATTGTATCCTCGTGAATGGGACACTGTATCCGAGTGAATGGAACATTGTATCCTGGTGAATGGGACATTGTATCCTCATGAATGGGACACTGTATCAGAGTGAATGGAACACTGTATCCTGGTGAATGGGACATTGTATCCTCATGAATGGGACACTGTATCCGCGTGAATGGAACACTGTATCCTGGTGAATGGGACACTGTATCTCAGTGAATGGGACACTGTGTACTGGTGAATGGGACACTGCATGCTGGTGAATGAGACATTTTGTCCTGGTGAATGGGACACTGTATCCCGGGAATAGGACACTGTATCCTGGTGAATGCGGCATTTTGTCCTGGTGAATAAGACGCTGTATCCTGGTGAATGGGACATTTTATCCTGTTGAATGGGACACTCTATCCTGGTGAATGGGACACTCTATCCCAGTGAATGGGACACTGTATCCCGGTAAATGGGAGACTGTATCCCCGTGAATGGGACGCTGTATCTTGGTGAATGGGGCATTTGGTCCTGGTGAATAGGACACTGTATCCCAGTGAATGGGACACTGTATCCCGGTGAATGAGACACTGTATCCTGGTGAATGGGACTTTGTATCCAGGTGAATGGGACACTGTATCCTGGTGTTTGGGACATTGTATCCTGGTGAATGGGACACTGTATCCTGGTGAATGGGACATTGTATCCAGGTGAATGGGACACTGTATCCTGGTGAATGTGACATTTTATCCAGGTGAATGGGACATTGTATCCTGGTGAATGGGACATTCTATCCTGTTGAATGGGACATTGCATCCAGGTGAATTGTATCCCGGTAAATGGGACACTGTATCCTGGTGAATGGGGCACTCTATCCCGGTGAATGTGACATTGTATCCAGGTGAATGGGATATTGTATATTGGTGAATGGGACATTGTGTCCTGGTGAATGAGACATTGTATCCTAGTGAATGGGAAATTGTGTCCTGGTGAATGGGACACTGTATCCTGGTGAATGAGACATTGTATCCTCGTGAATGGGACCCTGTATCCAGGTGAATGGGACACTGTATCCTGGTGAATGGAACATTGTATCCAAGTGAATGGGATACTGTATCCTAGTGAATGGGACATTGTGTCCTGGTGAATGGGACACTGTATCCCGGGAATAGGACACTGTATCCTGGTGAATGGGGCATTTTGTCCTGGTGAATAAGACGCTGTATCCTGGTGAATGGGACATTTTATCCTGTTGAATGGGACACTCTATCCTGGTGAATGGGACACTCTATCCCAGTGAATGGGACACTGTATCCCGGTAAAAGGGACACTGCATCCCCGTGAATGGGACACTGTATCTTGGTGAATGGGGCATTTGGTCCTGGTGAATAGGACACTGTATCCCAGTGAATGGGACACTGTATCCCGGTGAATGAGACACTGTATCCTGGTGAATGGGACATTGTATCCAGGTGAATGGGACACTGTATCCTGGTGAATGGGACATTGTATCCCGCTGAATGGGACATTGTATCCTGGTGAATGGGACACTGTATCCTGGTGAATGGAACAATGTATCCTGGTGAATGGGACATTGTATCCTCGTGAATGGGACACTGTATCCGAGTGAATGGAACATTGTATCCTGGTGAATGGGACATTGTATCCTCATGAATGGGACACTGTATCCGAGTGAATGGAACACTGTATCCTGGTGAATGGGACATTGTATCCTCATGAATGGGACACTGTATCCGAGTGAATGGAACACTGTATCTCAGTGAATGGGACACTGTGTACTGGTGAATGGGACACTGCATGCTGGTGAATGAGACATTTTGTCCTGGTGAATGGGACACTGTATCCTGGTGAATGGGACATTTTGTCCTGGTGAATGGGACACTGTATCCTGGTGAATGGAACATTGTATCCAAGTGAATGGGATACTGTATCCTAGTGAATAGGACATTGTGTCCTGGTGAATGGGACACTGTATCCCGGGAATAGGACACTGTATCCTGGTGAATGCGGCATTTTGTCCTGGTGAATAAGACGCTGTATCCTGGTGAATGGGACATTTTATCCTGTTGAATGGGACACTCTATCCTGGTGAATGGGACACTCTATCCCAGTGAATGGGACACTGTATCCCGGTAAATGGGAGACTGTATCCCCGTGAATGGGCCGCTGTATCTTGGTGAATGGGGCATTTGGTCCTGGTGAATAGGACACTGTATCCCAGTGAATGGGACACTGTATCCCGGTGAATGAGACACTGTATCCTGGTGAATGGGACTTTGTATCCAGGTGAATGGGACACTGTATCCTGGTGTTTGGGACATTGTATCCTGGTGAATGGGACACTGTATCCTGGTGAATGGGACATTGTATCCAGGTGAATGGGACACTGTATCCTGGTGAATGTGACATTTTATCCAGGTGAATGGGACATTGTATCCTGGTGAATGGGACATTCTATCCTGTTGAATGGGACATTGCATCCAGGTGAATTGTATCCCGGTAAATGGGACACTGTATCCTGGTAAATGGGGCACTCTATCCCGGTGAATGTGACATTGTATCCAGGTGAATGGGATATTGTATATTGGTGAATGGGACATTGTGTCCTGGTGAATGAGACATTGTATCCTAGTGAATGGGACACTGTATCCTGGTGAATGAGACACTGTATCCTAATGAATGGGACATTGTATCCTGGTGAATGGGACAATGTATCCTGGTGAATGGGACATTGTGTCCTGGTGAATGTGACATTGTATCCTGGTGAATGGGACACTGTATCCTGGTGAATGGGACATTCTGTCCTGGTGAATGGGACACTCTATCCTGGTGAATGGGACACTGTATACCGGTAAATTGAACACTGCATCCTGGTGAATGGGACACTGTATCCTGGTGAATGGGACCCTGCATCCTGGTGAATGAGACCCTGTATCCTGGTGAATGGGACACTGTATCCTGGTGAATGAGGCACTGTATCCTGGTTAATGGGAGACTGTATACCGGTAAATGGGACACTTTATCCCGATGAATGGGACACTGTATCCTGGTGAATGGGGCATTTTGTCCTGGTGAATGGGACACTGTATCCTGGTGAATGAGACATTGTATCCTGGTGAATGCGATACCGTATCCCGGTGAATGGGATATTGTATCCAGGTGAATGGGACATTGTATCCTGGAGAATGGGACACTGTATCCTGGTGAATGGGACATTGTGTCCTGGTGAATGGGACATTGTGTCATGTTGAATGGTACACTGTATCCGAGTGAATGGGACACTGCATCCTGGTGAATGGAACATTGTATCCTGGTGAATGGGACACTCTCTCCTGGTGAGTGGGACACTCTATCCCGGTGAATGCGACACTGTATCCCGGTGAATGGGACATTTTGTCCTGGTGAATGGGACACTGTATCCTGGTGAATGGGACATTTTGTCCTGGTGAATGGGATATTGTATCCTGGTGAATGGGACATTTTGTCCTGGTGAATGGGGCACTCTATCCCGGTGAATGGGACATTGTATCCAGGTGAATGGGACACTGTATCCTGATGAATGGGATATTGTATCTTGGTGAATGGGTCATTGTGCCCTGGTGAATGAGACATTGTATCCTAGTGAATGGGATACTGTATCCTGGTGAATTAGACACTGTATCCTGGTGAATGGGACATTGTATCCTGGTGAATGGGACATTGTATCCTGGTGAATGGGACATTGTATCTTGGTGAATGGGACACGGTATCCTGGTGAACGGGACACTCTATCCCAGTGAATGGGGCATTTTGTCCTGGTGAATGGGACACTGTATCCTGGTGAATGAGACATTGTATCCTGGTGAATGGGACACTGTATCCCGGTGAATGGGACATTGTATCCAGGTGAATGGGACATTGTATCCCGGTGAATGGGACACTCTATCCTGGTGAATGGGACATTGTATCCCGCTGAATGGGACATTTTATCCAGGTGAATGGGACATTGTATCCTGGTGAATGAGACACTCTATCCTGGTGAATGGGACATTGTATCCTCGTGAATGGGACACTGTATCCGAGTGAATGGAACACTGTATCCTGGTGAATGGGACACTGTATCCCAGTGAATGGGACACTGTATCCGGGTGAATGGGACACTGTATGCTGGTGAATGAGACACTGTGTACTGATGAATGGGACACTGCATCCTGGTGAATGAGACACTGTAGCCTGGTGAATGGGACATTGTGTCCTGGTGAATGGGACATTGTGTCATGTTGAATGGTACACTGTATCCGAGTGAATGGGACACTGTATCCTGGTGAATGGAACATTGTATCCTGGTGAATGGGACACTCTCTCCTGGTGAGTGGGACACTCTATCCCGGTGAATGCGACACTGTATCCCGGTGAATGGGACAATTTGTCCTGGTGAATGGGACACTGTATCCTGGTGAATGGGACATTTTGTCCTGGTGAATGGGATATTGTATCCTGGTGAATGGGACATTTTGTCCTGGTGAATGGGACATTGTGCCCTGGTGAATGAGACATTGTATCCTAGTGAATGGGACACTGTATCCTGGTGAATTAGACACTGTATCCTGCTGAATGGGACATTGTATCCTGGTGAATGGGGCACTCTATCCTGTTGAATGGGACATTGTGTCCTGATGCATGGGATACTGTATCCTGGTGAATGAGACACTGTATCCTGGTGAATGGGACACTGCATCCTGGTGAATGGGACATTTTATCTTAGTGTAATGGGACAGTGTATCCCGGTGAATGGACATTTTATCCCGGTGAATTGTACATTGTATCCTGGTGAATGGGACACTTTACCCCAGTGAATGGGACACTATATCCCGGTGAATGGGTCATTGTGTCTTGGTGAATTGGACATTGTATCCTGGTGAATGGGACAATGTATCCTGGTGAATGGGACATTGTATCCTGGTGAATGGGACACTGTATCCTGGTGAATGGGACATTGTATCCCGCTGAATGGGACATTTTATCCAGGTGAATGGGACATTGTATCCTGGTGAGTGGGACGCTGTATTCTGGTGAATGAGACACACTATCCTGGTGAATGAGACACTGTATCATGGTGAATGGGACCCTGCATCCTGGTGAATGGGACACCGTCTCCTGGTGAATGAGGCAATGTATCCAGGTGAATCGGTAATTGTATCCAGGTGAATGGGACACTGTATCCTGGTGAATGGGACATTGTTTCCTGGTGAATGGGAAACTGTATCCCGGTGAATGGGACATTTTATCCTGGTGAATGGAACATTGTATTCCGCTGAATGGGACATTGTATCCAGCTGAATGGGACACTGTATCCTGGTGAATGGGACACTGTATCCTGGTGAATGGGACACTGTATCCTGGTGAATGGGACATTGTATCCTCGTGAATGGGACACTGTATCCGAGTGAATGGAACATTGTATCCTGGTGAATGGGACATTGTATCCTCGTGAATGGGACACTGTATCCAAGTGAATGGAACACTGTATCCTGGTGAATGGGACACTGTATCCCAGTGAATGGGACACTGTATCCGGGTGAATGGGACACTGTATGCTGGTGAATGAGACACTGTGTACTGGTGAATGGGATACTGCATCCTGGTGAATGAGACACTGTATCCTGGTGAATGGGACAATCTCCTGGTGAGTGGGACACTCTATCCCGGTGAATGGGACACTGTATCCCGGTGAATGGGACATTTTGTCCTGGTGAATGGGACAGTCTATCCTGGTGAATGGGACATTTTGTCCTGGTGAATGGGACACTGTATCCTGGTGAATGGAACATTGTATCCAAGTGAATGGGATACTGTATCCTAGTGAATGGGACATTGTGTCCTGGTGAATGGGACACTGTATCCCAGGAATAGGACACTGTATCCTGGTGAATGGGGCATTTTGTCCTGGTGAATAAGACGCTGTATCCTGGTGAATGGGACATTTTATCCTGTTGAATGGGACACTCTATCCTGGTGAATGGGACACTCTATCCCAGTGAATGGGACACTGTATCCCGGTAAAAGGGACACTGTATCCCCGTGAATGGGACACTGTATCTTGGTGAATGGGGCATTTGGTCCTGGTGAATAGGACACTGTATCCCAGTGAATGGGACACTGTATCCCGGTGAATGAGACACTGTATCCTGGTGAATGGGACATTGTATCCAGGTGAATGGGACACTGTATCCTGGTGAATGGAACAATGTATCCTGGTGAATGGGACATTGTATCCTCGTGAATGGGACACTGTATCCGAGTGAATGGAACATTGTATCCTGGTGAAAGGGACATTGTATCCTCATGAATGGGACACTGTATCCGAGTGAATGGAACACTGTATCCTGGTGAATGGGACATTGTATCCTCATGAATGGGACGCTGTATCCGAGTGAATGGAACACTGTATCCTGGTGACTGGGACACTGTATCTCAGTGAATGGGACACTGTGTACTGGTGAATGGGACACTGCATGCTGGTGAATGAGACATTTTGTCCTGGTGAATGGGACACTGTATCCTGTTGAATGGGACATTTTGTCCTGGTGAATGGGACACTGTATCCTGGTGAATGGAACATTGTATCCAAGTGAATGGGATACTGTATCCTAGTGAATAGGACATTGTGTCCTGGTGAATGGGACACTGTATCCCGGGAATAGGACACTGTATCCTGGTGAATGCGGCATTTTGTCCTGGTGAATAAGACGCTGTATCCTGGTGAATGGGACATTTTATCCTGTTGAATGGGACACTCTATCCTGGTGAATGGGACACTCTATCCCAGTGAATGGGACACTGTATCCCGGTAAATGGGAGACTGTATCCCCGTGAATGGGCCGCTGTATCTTGGTGAATGGGGCATTTGGTCCTGGTGAATAGGACACTGTATCCCAGTGAATGGGACACTGTATCCCGGTGAATGAGACACTGTATCCTGGTGAATGGGACTTTGTATCCAGGTGAATGGGACACTGTATCCTGGTGTTTGGGACATTGTATCCTGGTGAATGGGACACTGTATCCTGGTGAATGGGACATTGTATCCAGGTGAATGGGACACTGTATCCTGGTGAATGTGACATTTTATCCAGGTGAATGGGACATTGTATCCTGGTGAATGGGACATTCTATCCTGTTGAATGGGACATTGCATCCAGGTGAATTGTATCCCGGTAAATGGGACACTGTATCCTGGTGACTGGGGCACTCTATCCCGGTGAATGTGACATTGTATCCAGGTGAATGGGATATTGTATATTGGTGAATGGGACATTGTGTCCTGGTGAATGAGACATTGTATCCTAGTGAATGGGACACTGTATCCTGGTGAATGAGACACTGTATCCTAATGAATGGGACATTGTATCCTGGTGAATGGGACAATGTATCCTGGTGAATGGGACATTGTGTCCTGGTGAATGTGACATTTTATCCTGGTGAATGGGACACTGTATCCTGGTGAATGGGACATTCTGTCCTGGTGAATGGGACACTCTATCCTGGTGAATGGGACACTGTATACCGGTAAATTGAGCACTGCATCCTGGTGAATGGGACACTGTAACCTGGTGAATGGGACCCTGCATCCTGGTGAATGAGACCCTGTATCCTGGTGAATGGGACACTGTATCCTGGTGAATGAGGCACTGTATCCTGGTTAATGGGAGACTGTATACCGGTAAATGGGACACTTTATCCCGATGAATGGGACACTGTATCCTGGTGAATGGGGCATTTTGTCCTGGTGAATGGGACACTGTATCCTGGTGAATGAGACATTGTATCCTGGTGAATGGGATACCGTATCCCGGTGAATGGGATATTGTATCCAGGTGAATGGGACATTGTATCCTGGAGAATGGGACACTGTATCCTGGTGAATGGGACATTGTATCCAGGTGAGTGGGACACTGTATCCTGGTGAGTGGGACACTCTATCCTGGTGAATGAGACACTGTATCGTGGTGAATGGGACCCTGTATCCAGGTGAATGGGACACTGTATCCAGGTGAATGGGACATTGTATCCTGGTGAATGGGACACTGTATCCCGGTGAATGGGACACTGTATCCAGGTGAATGCGACATTGTATCCAGGTGAATGGGACACTGTATCCTGGTGAATGGGACATTGTATCCTGGTGAATGGGACACTGTATCCCGGTGAATGGGGCACTGTATCCAGGTGAATGGGACATTGTATCCTGGTGAATGGGACACTGTATCCTGGTGAATGGGACACTCTATCCCGGTGAATGGGACATTGTATCCTGGTGAATGGGATGCTGTATCCTGGTGAATGGGACATTGTATCCTGGTGAATGGGACACTGTATCCTGGTGAACGGGACACTCTATCCCAGTGAATGGGGCATTTTGTCCTGGTGAATGGGACACTGTATCCTGCTGAATGAGACATTGTATCCTGGTGAATGGGACGCTGTATCCCGGTGAATGGGACATTGTATCCAGGTGAATGGGACATTGTATCCCGCTGAATGGGACATGTTATCCAGGTGAATGGGACACTGTATCCTGGTGAATGAGACACTCTATCCTGGTGAATGGGACATTGTATCCTCGTGAATGCGACACTGTATCCGAGTGAATGGAACACTGTATCCTGGTGAATGGGACACTGTATCCCAGTGAATGGGACACTGTATCCGGGTGAATGGGACACTGTATGCTGGTGAGTGAGACACTGTGTACTGATGAATGGGACACTGCATCCTGGTGAATGAGACACTGTATCCTGGTGAATGGGACATTGTGTCCTGGTGAATGGGACATTGTGTCTGTTGAATGGTACACTGTATCCGAGTGAATGCGACACTGTATCCCGGTGAATGGGACATTTTGTCCTGGTGAATGGGATACTGTATCCTGGTGAATGGGACATTTTGTCCTGGTGAATGGGGCACTCTATCCCGGTGAATGGGACATTGTAGCCAGGTGAATGGGACACTGTATCCTGGTGAATGGGATATTGTATCTTGGTGAATGGGACATTGTGCCCTGGTGAATGAGACATTGTATCCTGGTGAATGAGACATTGTATCCTAGTGAATGGGACACTGTATCCTGGTGAATGAGACATTGTATCCTCGTGAATGGGACACTGTATCCTGGTGAATTAGACACTGTATCCTGGTGAATGGGACATTGTATCCTGGTGAATGGGGCACTCTATCCTGTTGAATGGGACATTGTGTCCTGATGAATGGGATACTTTATCCTGGTGAATGAGACACTGTATCCTGGTGAATGGGACACTGTATTCTGGTGAATGGGACATTTTATCTTATTGAATGGGACAGTGTATCCCGGTGAATGGACATTTTATCCCGGTGAATGGTACATTATATCCTGGTGAATGGGACACTTTATCGCAGTGAATGGGACACTATATCCCGGTGAATGGGTCATTGTGTCTTGGTGAATTGGACATTGTATCCTGGTGAATGGGACACTGTATCCTGGTGAATGGGACATTTTATCCTGGTGAATGGGACACTCTACCCTGGTGAATGGGACAATGTATCCTGGTGAATGGGACACTCTACCCTGGTGAATGGGACACTGTATCCTGGGTGAATGGGGCAATGTACCCAGTGAATAAGACACCATAGATGGGGAATTGTGTGTGGATTGTTAACAGGTTTATTGGGTATGAAGTGAATAGTGACAGTGTCGTGACTTCTGGATTTCATCCACTCCAACGATGTCCCTTGTAACACACACACCGAGCTTCCCCCTCACCCCATCTGTTCAACTCCCTCCACCCACCCCCGGCTCTCTCGCTCCCCCCATCCCCCACCAGTCTTTTTCCCCCACCACTCTCCCCTCCCCCACCACTCTCTCCTCCCCCACCACTCTCTCCCCTCCCCCACCACTCTCCCCTCCCCACCACTCTCTCCCCTCCCCCCGCCACTCCCCCATCCCACGCCACTCTCCCCTCCCCCCTCCCCACGCCACTCTTCCCTCCTCCCACCACCACTCTCCCCTCACCCCCACCAGTCCCCCTCTGTCCCCCAGTCTCTCTTCCCCCCTCTCTCTTCCCCCCCCTGTCTCTCTTCCCTCCCCCGTCTCTCTTCTCCCCCCAGTCTCTCTGCCCCCCCCAGTCTCTCTGCCCCCCCCAGTCTCTCTGTCACCCCCACCCATCCAGTCTCTTTGGTTCCCTCCCGCCCCATCTCTGTTCCTCCCAGTCTCTCTGCCTCCCCCCACAGTCTCTCTGCCTCCCCCCACAGTCTCTCTGCCTCCCCCCAGTCTCTCTGCCTTCCCTCACAGTCCCTCTTCCCCCCCAGTATCTCTTCCCCCATCCCACGGTATCACTTCCCCCCCAGTATCTCTTCCCCCCCCAGTATCTCTTCCCCCCCCAGTATCTCTCCCCCCAGTCTCTCTTCTTCCCCCCAGTCTCTCTTCCTCCCCCCCAGTCTCTCTTCCTCCCCCCCAGTCTCTCTTTCCCCCTCCCCAGTCTCTCTTCCCCCCTCCCCAGTCTCTCTTCCCCCCCTCCCCAGTCTCTCTTCCCCCCCTCCCCAGTCTCTCTTTCCCCCTCCCCAGTCTCTCTTCCCCCCCTCCCCAGTCTCTCTTCCCCCCCTCCCCAGTCTCTCTTCCCCCCCTCCCCAGTCTCTCTTTCCCCCTCCCCAGTCTCTCTTCCCCCCCTCCCCAGTCTCTCTTTCCCCCTCCCCAGTCTTTCTTTCCCCCTCCCCAGTCTCTCTTTCCCCCCTCCCCAGTCTCTCTTCCCCCCCTCCCCAGTCTCTCTTTCCCCCCTCCCCAGTCTCTCTTTCCCCCCTCCCCAGTCTCTCTTCCCCCCCTCCCCAGTTTCTCTTCCCCCCCTCCCCAGTCTCTCTTTCCCCCTGCCTAGTCTCTCTTCCCCCCACCCCCACAATCTCTCTCTCTTACCACCCCCTGCAGTCTCTCTCTCTCTCTTCCCCCACCCCGCAGTCTCTCTCTCCCCACCCCTGCCGCAGTCTCCCTCTCCCCCTCCCCCGCAGTCTCTCTCTCTTCCCCGTTTCCCCCGCAGTCTCTCTCTCTCCCCCCCCCACCCCGCAGTCTCCCTCTCTCTTCCTCATCCCACCCTCCCCCCGCAGTCTCTCCCTCTCTTCCCCCCCCCCGCAGTCTCTCTTTCCCATCCCCCCACCCCAGTCTTTCTCTCCCCCCTCCAGTCTCTGTCCCTTCCCCTCTCCAGTCTCTCTCCAGTTTGAACCCCCCCCCCCCCCCCCGCCCACCTCATCTCCTGCATTCCTTGATGTCTTTCTTGAAAGTGAGCCTCGGCAGTGAATGGCAGCAGGCTATTCAACAGCAAGTGCCCTCATGTTTGAGCCAGCTCTTGCCCGATATATGCCGGTCCCAGCAGGATGACGCTGGGCTGTGGGTGGCAGTGCAAACCGTGCCTGTGTGTCTCTGGCCCACCCTGTCTCCAGCTGAGGTGTGCTGGTGATGAGTTTAACAGAGTGTGGTTACTGATGGCTCCCATCCCTGTATAATTGAGGTTTAATATCACCGAGCTTTCAAAAGGAGGCCTACAATAAACACTTTTATATTCTGTCACTGCCCATTGGATTTTCAGGTGAGATCAGCTGATTTGCCCCCTTCTCCTACTCCCCCCAACCTGTGCTGTGCCTCACACTGGGGTATATGGCTGGCTCCACAGGCACTGGGCTGTTCTCCAGCACTTTGCCTGGGACTATCATTCACATGTGACCTCGGCAGTGAGTGACCACTGGCTGTTTAACCATGGGGGGCATTACAGCTGAGACTCTTGGGAGGAATTAAAAACATTGGCCAAAATGCATCCTGTGCCCACAATGACCCTGCCTTCCCCCGCGTTACCAAGTTTTGATGAAATGAAAGATCCCTTCGTAGTATATGAGAGAAATATTTATTTCGAAAAGAATCGAGAGAAGGTCATCTCGGATTGTGGCACAGGGCAGCATTACACATTCTTGGGCCTGCTCTGCCCGTGTGCCTGTACATTCACACGTTAATTGCATTATACGCTTCTGTTTCATTTACAGTATGTCGCACACTAATGTATGTAAGTTGCAGATTGGCTCGTTTCTACATCCACACTGGCACAACATTAAAGTCACAAACAGAGAGACTTACATTTCTATAGCACCTTTCACAACCTCACGACGTCCCAAAGTGCTTTACAGCTTACTATGGGAGCTTGCTATGCCGTGTTTCCAACATTATACCAGTGCTGACACTTCACGCTTTGGGACGTCCTGAGGTTGTGAAAGGCGCCATAGAAATGCAAGTTCTTTCTTTCCTCTCGGCCCCAAACCCAGCCCTGCTCGGGATCATTTAAACATTGCTATGGGGCAGAAGCTGTGGGCATCCCCACGGGGAGCAGTGTGAAGCAAGCGAAATTCAGAAGCACACAGCACTTACGAAGCAAAGGGAAATGATTCGCTTGTATCGGCTCATAAAGCAAAAGGAGATATTTCAAACACTTTTAAAAATAAAAACTATTCTTCATCAATGTGAGGGATGTTAACGGAAACCCTTCCCATTGCAGGATCTCATCAAACACTCCCTCCACTCCACCCAGTCTCAGACAATTCCCCTCTCCCATTGTGTTATTTCCCCATCTCCCACAACAGCCCTCCTGTTGCCTCTCTGAGCGAGGCTGCCAGTTTTGTCCCATTGCCAATAACAACTGGGCTGAGACTGACAAAACTCATTTCACACAGTCAGTGGGGACCTCCATCCTTCGAGAGGGGGGCTTGAACCCAAGCCCCCCACACATCCACCCCCCACAGGGGTGAAAGGCCCCGAGTCCAACCCACATCAACACCTCATTCTCCTCAACACGTTCTTCAACACACATCACCCTTCGTTCACATTAATCCTGTGGAGGGGAAGGTGCAAGGGTTGGAGAAGGGGTTGAGGGGGAGGAGGAAGGGGAATGAGGAGTGATGAGGAAGAGGAGTGGATTAAAAGTAGGGGGGGATGAGGAGGGGTAATGGTGACGATGGGGAGGGGAAGAGGGAAACGAGGATGGTGGTGAGGGGCACAAGGATGGGGAGGAGGAGGGGCGGGGAGCAGGTGAGGGTGGGTGGCGACGATGGGGCTGACCCTCCCTTAGCCCTTCCCTTTCCCTACCCCTCCCTTTCCCCAACCCCTCCCTCTCCCCCACCCCTTCCTACAAATAACCCCTTCAACTGGCCTTCTCCGCCACCCCATCCCCCTCCCCACAAATCCCCTCCTCGATCCCCTCCACACAAATCCCCTCCTCGTCCCCCTCCACACAAATCCCCTCCTCTTCCCCTCCACAAACATCTCCGCTCCCTATTCCCCACCTTTTCCCAGTTTCAGCTTAGATTGTTATTACCATTTCCTGCAGCAGCTTCAGCAGAGCCAGTGTCGGCACTTGTTAATTCTGGTTAATTAAGAAAATATGAAAACGAGGGTCGTTCACATATCCATTTATAGGTGAATGAGCAAGGCACATCGTTCCACTGCCCGTTGTTCAATGTCTCAGCGCAATGTTCATTTTTACGATAATTATCGGGCTGTCCCGGTGCCCAGTACCTGCAATGCAGAGAATGGCAGGAGAATTAACCAGGGAGATAGAAGACTTGCCTCAATTCTATAATCGCTTCAGCAGCATCAAGGAATACAATGTTAGAACGACACTGTGATGGTGAGCCCAGGCAGGGTAGAGGTTTCTCAGACATGCTTTCTGATGGGCCAGGAATTCACGTAAAAGGTCATGGGGGATTCCAAAAGGTCAGAGTTGGACAAATATGTCAGCTTTGTTCAGTGGGTAGCTCTCTCATCTCTGAGTCAAGGCTGTGGGTTCAAGTCCCATTCCAGACACCTGAGCACAAAATCTAGGTTAACAGTCCAGGGCAGTACTGAGAGAATACTGCACTATGCCAGGCACTATCTTTTGGATGAGAGGTTAAACCGAGATCCCGTCTCCCTCTCAGGTAGACATAAAATTTCCCACAGCATTATTTGAAGAGAAGTTCTCCCCTGTGCACTGGCCAATATTTATCCCTCAACCAGTGTTACTAAAAACGATTATCTAATCATTTATCTCTTTGCTGTTTCTGGGACCTCATTTTGCACAAATTAGCGACAACATTTCCAACATTTCAACAGAAACTACACTTCACATGTACTTCATCGGATGTAAAGTGCTTTGGGACGTCTTGAGCTTGTGAAAGGCGCTATAGAAATGCAAGTTCTTTCTTTTTGCCCTTGACACCACCTGTGGCCACTACTCTTTTTATTCCAACTGCTGCCTCCGGTGATTTCCTGCGGGATGGGATCAGGGACACTGGAAAAGGTTTGTAATGCCCACTTACACTACAGCACTGATTAGGGTTGCCAACCCTCCAGGATTGTCCTGGAGTCTCCAGGAATTGAAGATTAATCTCCTGGGCACTGCTGAGAGCAATCCTGGAGGAAAATCACAGTGGCATTAAAAAAAATTATTTCAATGCTTTTATAAAAATTGTTGATGGGAAAGAAAAGGCTGTTTGACTGACAGTCAAGGATCATCCAATCGGGTAATGAAGAGCGTGTTCACTTTCCAGTTGGGCCTGGTGAGGCCGGACACCACGAGGAAGGACATGTTGGGTGACCAATGGGAGGTGGGGCATTTGGAGGGAGAGAGTCATATGATGAAAGCTCCATGAATGCGACCAATTAGAGTTGGCAACCCTAGTATTGACGGCCGTCCCGACTGCATGGGCTGGAGTGTGCTGTAAATAATCGAGGGGTGGATGCCTCCGATGGCGTGGAACGCAGTCTAAGGCGATAGATTTTCCCCAACCTCATACACCTGCTGCACTTTTTCTGGCTGCAGATGGGAACTGAAAATCAAGATTGTGAGATGTAAACACAGTGCTGTTGTTCCTCTGCAGAGTGGGGATTAGTTGTCAATCTCGACTCCGCGGAACTGCCTAAGAGAAGATTGTTAACACTGGGGACCCCAGGCTCCCGCGATACAGAGAGAGCATTAATCACGTGTATGCTGAGAGTGTGCTGTATATAACTAATGGACACAAATATTTGTACTAATATAATGGCCGCCGTGTCTCTGATTGGCTCTCCATTATCACATGACCTATTGCTGATTGGTTCCCTTGGAGGATAAGCCACACCTTGAAGTTTCTCTGGAATGTATAAATGGAATCGCCCAGCCCAAGTTCTGACTGACATTGCAAATTGTAATTTGATCCATTCAGACTTCTGAAGCCATCGAGGACAGATCTCGAACAACCCAGCCTTCCTTACCCCAGTGCAAGTGCTTGCCCTTACCACCCCCATCCCACCCCCTTCCCCGCCATAGATAGGGAATTGTGTGCAGATTGTTAACAAGTTTATTGGGTATGAAGTGAATAGTAATAGTGTCATGACTTCTGGATTTCATCCACTCCAACGATGTCCCTTGTATCACACACACCGAGCTTTACCCCGCCCCCCCCCCCCGGCTCTTTCTCCCCCCCACCGCCTCACGGCTCTTTCTCCCCCCACCGCCTCACGGCTCTTTCTCCCCCCCCGGCTCTTTCACCCCCCCCCGGCTCTTTCTCCCCCCCACACCCCCCCGGCTCTTTCTCCCCCCCCGGCTCTTTCTCCCCCCCACCGCCTCACGGCTCTTTCTCCCCCCCACCGCCTCACGGCTCTTTCTCCCCCCCACCGCCTCACGGCTCTTTCTCCCCCCCACCGCCTCACGGCTCTTTCTCCCCCCCACCGCCTCACGGCTCTTTCTCCCCCCCACCGCCTCACGGCTCTTTCTCCCCCCCACCGCCTCACGGCTCTTTCTCCCCCCCACCGCCTCACGGCTCTTTCTCCCCCCCACCGCCTCACGGCTCTTTCTCCCCCCCACCGCCTCACGGCTCTTTCTCCCCCCCACCGCCTCACGGCTCTTTCTCCCCCCCACCGCCTCACGGCTCTTTCTCCCCCCCACCGCCTCACGGCTCTTTCTCCCCCCCACCGCCTCACGGCTCTCTCCCCCCCACCGCCTCACGGCTCTTTCTCCCCCCCACCGCCTCACGGCTCTTTCTCCCCCCCACCGCCTCACGGCTCTTTCTCCCCCCCACTGCCTCACGGCTCTTTCTCCCCCCCACCGCCTCACGGCTCTTTCTCCCCCCCACCGCCTCACGGCTCTTTCTCCCCCCCACCGCCTCACGGCGCTTTCTCCCCCCCACCGCCTCACGGCTCTTTCTCCCCCCCACCGCCTCACGGCTCTTTCTCCCCCCCACCGCCTCACGGCTCTTTCTCCCCCCCACCGCCTCACGGCTCTTTCTCCCCCCGCCCCCCCCCCGGCTCTTTCTCCCCCCCACCGCCTCACGGCTCTTTCTCCCCCTACCGCTGCCGGCTCTCCCTCCCCCTACCGCTGCCGGCTCTCCCCCGCCACCACCAGCATTCTACCCAGGCAGCGGCTCGGAGAAACAGCGTAGTTAATTGCAGTGCCCCACTTCCGGCTCAGCCTCCGGTTCCAGTTTTGGGCGGGGGTGCGGAGTCTAGAGGATGCAGGCGCAGAAGGAACAGAAAAGCGTTAGTATAAATAGTCACTTCAATAACTAATACAATAGCTCGTGCCATTCCTTCCCATTGTCACATTTGGTAAGCTATCCGACCACACAGGATGAGGTGGGATAGGTCCAAAGCCTGATCTGGTTTAGCACAGCCCAGGTTTGTTGGGCTAGGTGGAATTGAACAAGTATAAACAAGCATTAAACAAGCCATTTGTACAGGATCTAAGCTTTTGAAAGATAACAGAAGCAACAACCTGTGGCTAAGTTTGTTATGTCCTTAGATGCTCTAACAATGACTCCACGAGGCAGTGTGTTGTACTTGAACTGCAGTTAACTCCAGAGTGAGGATCACACCTGGTGGCCTGCCTTTTATACTAGGCCAGGCACACCTGTACAGGTGACCTACGAGTCTCCCACTGCTGTGCCCTCTGGTGGCACTACATGACATCACTGCCCCCTGAACCTTCAGTGCAAATTGCCTCTGCATTAACTATGCTCTGGGCTTAGCTCTATATGGGTGCTGTCTGGTAGACCTCTGGTGGGCCGACTCAACCTTGGGTGGGTAGTTGGTGCAGTAGCGTGCTGGCGGTTGCTGTTTGTGTGTTCCTGACCACTCCATTCTCCCCCCCGCTCCCACATTGGTGTGGTGGGGACTCCTGGCATTCATGTACATACAAGTTCAGGTAAGTGGGTTTTGCATTTTTTTTTGTGTGTGTGGTTCCCTGGTGCGACAAGAGCGTTAGGTGCCTTGTCGATGGGTAAGGACAAGTTAGTTCCGGAGCTGCTGGGTGATGTCCCCTGCAATCTGGTGGCGGTTCAGTGCCCGGTGCTGGCAGTGGGAAGCCGGTCGGCTCGAGTAGCCTGCTATTGGGGCTGTTGCGTGGTCTCTAGCGGCAGGCAGGTTCACAGATGTCTGCGACCCCTCCCCGTCCTTTCTTTACGTGCTGGGTCCCAGCTGCTCCCTGAGGAGCTGTTGTCTAGTAGTGCACAGGGAACTGCTGACTCGCTGGCCTGAGCGTCACTTGGTTTGAGATCCTGGCTGGTGCTTGTTTCCTCTGGAGAAACAGTGGCGGGTGACCCTACATCTCGGGGTATGGCCTTAGTGCAGTCTGCTCCTTCAGGCTCGTGGCAGTTGGTGCCATCGGTTGCCTGAGAGATGGAGCCGACCCAGGGCATGGTATCACTACCGGTGCCTTTGCCCTGCTGAGGTCGCTTGCTTCACAGCTCGTATGTGTTGGCTGCTTGTGACCACACTTCGTGGTGCATGACTCTGGTCCTGGGTCACAGGCTACAGCATTGGGTAGCTTTCTGGACCTGTGTGCACCCGATGGGTGCCTGCCCGCTGCAGCGGCTGCGTGCAGAGGGAATCCTGCATCGCACAGCTTTTCCTTACTTATGATGGACACTCTAGGGGTCCAATCACGATCGTACGACTTTCGTCGCTGGTTACATATGTACAGTTCAAATCATCAGTTATACATTGTACATATTACGCGACTTTTCCTCGCTGGTTGCATGTATACAATTCCGATTACCAGTTACACACTTTACATGGTCAGTTATACACTTTACATAATCTGTTGCACCTTTAGTCTCTAACTTACAATTCTTGGTACATTGCTTAATTGTGTGGAACTGTCCCTTTAATTGTAGTGGATTGCAGGCCTCCTTTAAGAATGCCTTGCTTGCTTTACCGCAATCCGCTTCTCTGTTTGGTGCCTCAGCCTTTGCAAACATAGTTTTTAAAACGGCTCTGGTGAGCCCTGTGATTCCCTCGGCATCACCAGAATTATGCTACTCGATTAGCCCCACCTCGGCGCACTCTGAGTTAAGGGACTCGGGGGTCTGTTCTCTCCTCCCTGAGAGGATTCGCGCTCTACAGTCCAGCTCCTGAATGGCACCACTCAGTGCACAGTACCTGCCGGGTTTGAGTCCTGAGGGTGAGACATCTACCTTGAGCCGCAGGTCGAGGTCATGAATGACTGGCTGACAGAGATGGCCTTCTGCAGTGTGACTGTGGTATCCGCCAACAGTAGCTTGTGAAGAAGGCCCTCATAGCCAATTCCAATGATAAAAATGTCCCGCAGCGCTCGTTGAGGTGGGTGCCGAACTCACACGGTGCCGCCAGCCTCCTGAGGCCTGCGGCGTATTTTGCAACTTCCTGGCCTTTGGGCCATCGGTGGGTATAGAACCGGTGTCTGGCTGTGAGGATGCTCTGCTTGGGCTTGGGTTTCTCTGAATCAGGGTTACGAGCTCCTTGTACGACTTGGTCGTTGTCTTCGCTGGTGCCAGCAAGTTCCTGACGAGGCCATAGACGTTGGGCCCACAACTGCTTAGTGGGATAGCACGCCGCTTATCAGCCAGTGCGGCTGGGTCATCTCCTGCCAGGTCGTTGGCTGTGAAAAAGTGTTCTAGCCTCTCCACAAAGGCGTCCCAAACATCACCATCGGCGAACTGCTGCAACGTACCAAGGGTAGCCATTTCCGAGAGAAAGTTCATATTCTCGTCGCTATTTGTTATGCCCTTCGATGCTCTAACAATGATTCCACGAGGCAGTGTGTTGCACTTGAACTGTGGTGACTTTAGTCCTTTATCAGTTAACTCCAGAGTGGGGATTACACCTGGTGCCCTGCCCTTTATACTAGGCCAGGCACACCTGTACAGGTAACCTACGAGTCTCCCACTGCTGTGCCCCTTGATATAGTACCAACAGTGACCATGTAAGATTCATGACAAAGTTTTAATTATATTCAAACTGCATTGCATTGTGCTTTAACCGAAGGAATTTATCTGACAATTATCTGCCTCTCCATTTTCTGTGAAATAAGGAAAACATTCCCAAATTCACAGTGGATAAGTACATGACTGGGGAATTTTGCAGGGCTATGGATAAAGAGCATCAGAGTGGGACTAATTGAATAGCTCTTTCAAAGAGCCAGCATAGACGCAATGGGCCGAACCCTCTCTTGGTACTCAGTGGCACTATTCCTGTCTTAGTTGCTTTATTCCCCTCTGTCTCTGTCAATGCTTCTGCAGGAACTGACTCATACCCAGGCATGTTCCATGGGCACCATTGCCACACTCAAGTGACCATGTGTGAACTTAAACAAAGTGGAGGCTATACAGCCAAGCCAGCTGTCCACGCGTGCACACACATTTCAGCTCAGTGATTCGGAGCAGGAATGCGGGTGGGTTTTCTTTGCTCCCACCTAGCCCAGGGTCACAGCGGTGAATCGTACTGTAATAACATACAAGTCCTGTTATTATAAACTGCCTCAGGTCTCTTTCATTCCCGCTTCGGATAAGAACAAGATCCAACTTCCTGTATTACCTGCATGACATCCGAAAGTAGGTGACCTCAAGCATAAATATATTACAACATCCCCCTTTCAAGACCTTAGTATCAGTCACTACAATACAAGACGATCTGGGGCATTCCACTCGAGTTGATCGTCTCAGTTCAACATTAGTTCGAGGTGAAGGTTCTAAGTCAGTTGTGACTGGAGGTTGAGTAACAGTTCTGGTGGGAGTGGCAATAACAACATCAGAGACTGAAGGTCCGGGTTCAGGATTGACAACAGAGGCCTCTGATGAATGAACGATAGTTGGTGGGTCACTGACTGGATCTTCCTCAAACGGTTCCAGGTGATCTGTGTGCCACAGTTTTACCTGATCAACATGTTTTCTGTATGTTTGGCCATCCTTGAGCACGACAATGGACACTCTGTTACCAGCGATCCATTTTGGAGCTCGATCATAGTTCAGTACAAACACTGGATCATTGACAGAGATATCTCGTGATGCAGCAGTACGATCATGATACAATTTTGACGTCTGTTTTCAACACGATCATTCAAATCAGGATGAACAAGTGAAAGCTTGGTCTTGAGATTTCTCTTCATCAGTAGTTCAGCAAGGGAAACACCAGTAACAGCATGAGGTCTTGTCCTATAACTGAGCAATATACATGACATAGAAACATAGAAAATAGGTGCAGGAGTAGGCCATTCAGCCCTTCGAGCCTGCACCATCATGCAATAAGATCATGGCTGATCATTCACCTCAGTACCCCTTTCCAGCTTTCTCTCCATACCCCTTGATCCCTTTAGCCGTAAGGGCCTTATCTAACTCCCCCTTAAATATATCCAATGAACTGGCATCAACAACTCTTTGCAGTAGGGAATTCCACAGGTTAACAACTCTCTGAGTGAAGAGGTTTCTCCTCATCTCAGTCCTAAATGGCTTACCCCTTATCCTTAGACTATGTGCCCCGGTTCTGGACTTCCCCAACATCGGGAACATTTTTCCTGCATCTAACCTGTCCAGTCCTGTCAGAATTTTATATGTTTCTATGAGATCACCTCTCATCCTTCTAAACTCCAGTGAATACAGGCCCAGTCGATCCAGTCTCTCCTCATATGTCAGTCCAGCCATCCCTGGAATCAGTCTAGTGAACCTTTGCTGCACTCCCTCAATAGCAAGAACGTCCTTCCTCAGATTAGGAGACCAAAACTGAACACAATATTCCAGGTGAGGCCTCACTAAGGCCCTGTACAACTGCAGTAAGACCTCCCTGCTCCTATACTCAAATCTCCTAGCTATGAAGGCCAGCATACCATTTGCCTTCTTCATCGCCTGCTGAACCTGCATGTCAACTTTCAGTGACTGATGAACCATGACACCCAGGTCTCGCTGCACCTACCCTTTTCCTAATCTTCCGCCATTCAGATAATATTTTGCCTTTGTGTTTTTGCCACCAAAGTGGATAACCTCACATTTATCCACATTATATTGCATCTGCCACTCGTTTGCCCACTCACCTAACCTGTCCAAGTCACCCTGCAGCCTGTTAGCATCCTCTTCACAGCTCACACTGCCACCCAGCTTAGTGTCATCTGCAAATTTGGAGATATTACACTCAATTCCCTCATCCAAATCATTAATGTATATTGTAAATAGCTGGGGTCCCAGCACTGAGCCCTGCGGCACCCCACTAGTCACTGCCTGCCATTCTGAAAATGATCCGTTTATCCCGACTTTCTGCTTCCTGTCTGCCAACCAGATCTCTATCCACGTCAGTACATTACCCCCAATACCATGTGCTTTAATTTTGCACACCAATCTCTTGTGTGGGACCTTGTCAAAAGCCTTTTGAAAGTACAATACACCACATCCACTGGTTCTCCCTTGTCCACTCAACCAGTTACATCCTCAAAAATTCTAGAAGATTTGTCAAATAGGATTTCCCTTTCATAAATCCATGCTGACTTGAGCCGATCCCATCACTGCTTTCCAAATGTGCTGTTATTTCATCTTTAATAATTGATTCCAACATTTTCCCCACTACTGATGTCAGGCTAACCAGTCTATAATTACGCGTTTTCTCTCTCCCTCCTTTCTTAAAAATTGGTGTTACATTAGCTACCCTCCAGTCCATAGGGACCGATCCAGAATCGATAGACAGTTGGAAAATGTTCACCAATGCATCCACTATTTTTAGGGTTATTTCCTTAAGTACTCTGGGATGTAGACTATCAGGCCCCAGGGATTTATCTGCCTTCAATCCCATCAATTTCCCTAACACAATTTCCCGCCTAATACGGATTTCCTTCTGTTCCTCCTTCTCACTAGACCCTCGGTCCCCTAGTATTTCCAGAAGGTTATTTGTGTCTTCCTTCGTGAAGACAGAACCAAAGTACTTGTTTAACTGGTCTGCCAATTCTTTGCTCCCCATTTTAAATTCACCTGAATCTGACTGCAAGGGACCTACGTTTGTTTTCACTAATCTTTTTCTTTTCACATATCTATAAAAGCTTTTGCAGTCAGTTTTTATGTTCCCAGCAAGCTTCCTCGCATACTCTATTTTCCCCCTCCTAATTAAACCCTTTGTCCTCCTCTGCTGTATAATAAAATTCTCCCAGTCCTCAGGTTTGCTGCATTTTCTGGCCAATTTATATGCCTCTTCCTTGGATTTAACACTATCCTTAATTTCCCTTCTTAGCCACGGTTGAGCCACCTTCCCCGTTTTATTTTTACTCCAGACAGGGATGTACAATTGTTGAAGTTCATCCATGTGATTTTTAAATATTTGCCATTGCCTATCCATCCTCAACCCTTTAAATACCACTCGCCAGTCTATTCTAGCCAATTCACGTCTCATACCATCAAAGTTACCTTTCCTTAAGTTCATGACAAACGAGTTTGAAGTGAACCCTTAGTTCCATGTTTCATACTTTGTTTGATAGTTTGAACAGCACGCTCTGCTTGACCATTAGAAGCAGGTTTGAATAGAGCTGACCTCATGTCTAATACCACTGAGTTTCATGAACTCCTGAAACTCAAGACTTGTGAAACAAGATCCGTTGTGCTCACAACAATGTCAGGTAAACCATGAGTAGCAAACATGACATGTAGGCTCTCAATAGTGGCTGTAGATGTACTGGATGACATAATAATACACTCCATCCACTTTGAATATGCATCCACCACAATTAAAAACATCTTTCCAAGCAATGGACCCACAAAATCGATGTAGATCCGTGGTTTAGATGGCCACGACCAAAGATTCAACGGAGATTCCGCTGGTACTTTACTTAGCTGCATGCAAGTATTACACTGATGCACACATGATTCCAGATCAGAGTCAATTCCAGGCCACCATACAGGAAACCTAGCAATGGCTTTCAGCATAACAATACGGGATGAGTGCTATGTAACTTACGAACAAATCTTTCTCTACCTTCCTTCGGGATGATGATACGATTACTCCATAATAAACAATCTGACTGAATGACAGCTCATCCTTGCGACGGGTGTAAGGTTTGGTTTCTTCACACATCTCCGTAGGTATTTCAGACCAATCACTGCTGAGGACACAACATTTCACAACCAACAAAATAGGGTCATGGCTGGTCCAGATCCTAACTTGTTGAGCAGTGACAGAAGTTTCATCACTCAAAAGCATCCATTACCAACATTAGATCTGTGGGTTGAGGCATTTTCACATCAGGTGTAGGCAAACGCAAATGACACAGTGCATTGGCACAATTCTCAGTACCGGGTCTATGACGAATAATGTAATTATAGCCAGACAATGTCAACGCCCACCTCTGACTACAGGACAATGCATTGGTATTGATATCTTTGTTTTCAGAAAACAACAAAATGAAAGGCTTGTGATCCATTTCGAGTTCAAAACAGTACTGATACATCTTTGTTACACCATACACACAGGCCAAAAACTTCTTTGACTACCATGCTGCAAGCTCTTTCCGCTTTTGATAAACTTCTCGAAGCATATGCAACAGGTTGTAGCTTACCCGACTCATTGACTTGTTGGAGTATACAGCCAACACCACATGATGATGCATCACAGGCTAATACAAGACGCTTACACGGATCATAATGAACAAACAACTTGTTTGAACAGAGTAGCCTCTTAGCTTTCTCAAAGGCTCCATCTTGAGACATACCTCAGACCAATTGTTACCTTTTCTGAGTAGCAAATGCAGTGGCTCTAATAAAGTGCTCAATCTGGGTAAGAAATTACCAAAGTAGTTGAGTAGCCCAAGAAACGAATTCAACTCTGTCACATTCTGAGGCTTGGGTGCATTTTTGATGGCCTTGGTTTTTGAATCAGTAGGCCTGATTCCATCAGCAGAAATCTTCCTACCAAGGAATTCAACTTCAAGTGCCATGAAGGCACACTTTGAACGTTTCAGCCTGAGTCCCTTTGTCCAGACGATGTAGAACTTCCTCAAGATTGTTCAGATGTTCAGCGGTGTCACGACCTGTGACCAGAATGTCATCTTGGAACACGACAGTTCTAGGAACGGACTTCAGTAGACTCTCCATCTGGAATATGGCTGCAGCCGAACGAATTCCGAAAGGACACCTGTTGTAGACAAACAGCCTTTTATGGGTATTGATGCAGGTCAGTTTCTTCGAATTATCGACGAGCTCCTGTGTCAGGTAGGCCAACGTCAGATCTAGCTTAGTGAATGACTTTCCACCAGCTAGCATGTCGAATAGGTCATCAGCCTTCGGTAACGGGTACTGAACCTGTTTCGAGAATCAGTTCATTGTAACCACGTAGTCTCCGCAAATCGTGACAGTGCCATCACTCTTCAACACAGGAACAAAAGGACTGGCCCACTCATTGAACTCGACAGGTGATATGACCCCTTCACATTGGAGTCTGTCAAGCTCAATCTCAATCTTCTCCCTCATCATATAAAGGACAGACCAAGCTTTGTGATAGACAGGCCTTGCATCAAGAATCCAGGTGAATCTGCACCTTGGCTCCAGTAAAATTACCAATGCCAGGCTCAAACAAAGAAAGAAACTTCTTCAACACTTGAGCACAAGAAGTGTCATCCATCGAGGACAACGCTTTGACATCACTCCAGTTCAGCTTGATGTTCTCGAGCCAATTCCGACCGAACAGCGTTGGACCATTACCTGGGACGATCCATAATGGTATATCTTGGATCACGCCATCATACGACACCTTGACTACTGCATTGCCAATCACAGGTATTAGTTCCCTGGCCTTGACTAGACTCAGCTCAGGCTTCACAGCCTCAGTGTTCCACAGCTTGTCAAATGTCACTTGGCGCATGATCGACTGATTTCACCCATGTCCAGCTCCACTGATACAGGCACGCTATTCAGCTTCACATTAACAGTTATTGGCTGGCTCTTTGATGAGAATGAATACAAACTTACACTTCCTCCTCAAGTTATGTATCAATAATATGATGAGCAGCAGCAGCAGTATGCTTGCTCAGTTGTGGGCACATTTTCTGGAGATGTTCCACTTTCGCACAACCATTACAGGAGTATTGTTTAAACCAACACTGATGAGGCCGATGATTGCCCCCACAACACCAACAGGGTGAACTCAGCTTCGTACCAGTTGTCGGGCTTTGAGTAGCTACAGGTTTCACGTATACAGTTGACTTGGCCCTGCCTTGAGCAGCTTTGCCAGAAGATGACACAATCTTGTTTACAGTACCTGACAAGCCTGCCGTGGAGCTCCAACGTTTGGATGATATCTGCCTCAAGTTCTCATCAGTCGTCATGCATGCCTGGGCAATCATAATGGCCTTTTTCAAGTCCAGTTTCTCTTCAGCCAATAAATTCCAAAGAATCACGTCATGGTTGATGCCTATCATGAAACCGTCTCTCAACATGTCTTCCAACGTGTTCCCGAACTTACATGGCTCAGCAAGACGTTGTAGGTTGGCGATGAATCCTGACACGTCCTGGCCCTCAGCACGGACATGCATGTGGAAGCGATAGCGTGAGATGATGATCCCTTCCTTCAGCTTTAGATGGTCACGCACCAAATCACACAATTCCTCGTAAGACTTGGCAGTTGGACGTAAAGGCGAGAGAAGGTTCTTCATGATGCCGTAAACCTTCTGATCACAGACAGTGAGGAGAATTGCCCTGCGATGGACTGCATCAGCCTCCCCCTCCATTTTGTTGGCAACAAAATATTGATCCAGGCGGTCAACAAAATCCGCCCAACCCTCATCATTCACAAATTCGTGCAGAATTCCAATAATGCCCATTGTAAAAAGGGAAGTTCTTAGTTTACCTCGTTGCCAATGTAATAACACAAGAGTCCTGTTATTATAAACTGCCTCGGTTGTGTACCCGATCTCTTTTATTCCCACTTTGGATAAGAACAAGATCGAACTTCCTGTATTACCTGTGTGACATCTGACTGTGGCGCCCTCTGGTGTCAAGTAACCCCAAGCATAAATATATTATACGTACCCATATCTCCACCTCAAATAGGAATAGCGAATCCGACTCGGAGCAAGGATTGGAATCTGGGATTTCTGTGTCATACCAGCCTTGAAATGGAGGGCGTTCAATCGGCTTGGGAGAAAGTGTGACCATATAGCAGTAACATTTCAAACTTACGTTCCTGTGGCTTCATTGTCAGTTTCATCGACCCAGTGCCACTGTCCTTCCACAGAGGTCACTGAGCCCTATCCAGTGGTGCTGATTCATTATGTTGGCGCTCATAAAATTCTGCAATGAAAAAAAATGACACATTATATAAGTGAAAAACTGTCACCATCTTAATATTTTAAAATGAGGCATTGCACACACAGTCATTGGGTGAAGGGGTATTGAACTGGAATTTGGTTCCCATTTTAGAATCTTATATTCTCTCCTCATTTTTATATATTTCCCATTATAAATTCCTCAGCACATTTATAATGGAAAATGACAATACCAACGCTGTAATTACACCCTCCTAACACTGGTCATGCTGCAGCACCACTGCCAGCAGTGTGACCCTGTATTTTTGTCAGATTACATTATTAAAGACGCTGTATAAATGCAAGTTGTTGAGCTAGGCAGGAAGAAACAAAATTGACAAGAATTACTGTTCCTGATCACAGTAATCCCAGCTGGATTGTGTGAGTGTGGACTGCTGACTTGGCGGTGATCCTGATTAAGAATATAAGAAATAGGAGCAGGAGTAGGCCATATGGCCATCTTGTAGCTCAACTGCACTTTGCCGCCTGTAATGTATGTAGCTGTGAGTATGCTCACAGGTTTGTAGAGCCGGAGAGGGGGCACTTATAAATTATGGTTTTACTGCCCAAAAAAAAACACAAAAAATCACCAAAAAAAAAAGAAAAAAAAAAGAGCACGTGAAAAGTGTTTGGAGTATCCCCCAGATCGGGGGGCACTTGATTTAATGTTTAATTTTGTTTACCCCAAAAGAGTTGTAGAGCCGGAGTGGCTTAGCCAGTCACATGATGTTCACAAGACTCAATAAAACCCCAGCCAGTTGGTTTCAGGGGATCCATGATGAGGCAGGTGGTTGTGAGCCTGGTGGATGAACTGGTAATGTGTAGTGTAATTGTTAAACCTTTTGCTAATCAATCAACTAGTTCTTAATAGCAATGTGTTGCTATGAATTCTTGAGCAAAGAACCCAGGAAGCAAATACATCATATCGCCCTATCACTTGATTCCCTTAGTGTCCATAAATTAATCTCAGCGACTGAGCATCCACAGCCCTCTGCGGGAGAGAATTCCAAAGATTTACAATATGCTGAGTGAAGAAATGTCTCCTTCCCTCAGTCCTAAGTGGTCAACCCCTTATCATGAGTTTGTGACCTAGTTCTAGACTCTCCAGGCAGGTGAAACAATCTCTCAGCAACTACTATCCTGCAAGAATTTTTTGTTTCAATGAAATTACCTCACATTCTTCAAAATTCCAGAGAATATCGGCCCATTCGATTCAATCTCTCCTCATAGAACAACCCTCTCATCTCAGGAGAATATCCAGTGAACTTTTGTTGCACTCCTCTAAGGCAAGTATATCCTTCCTTAGTTGTGGTCTCACCAAAGCCCGATATAATTGCAGCAAGAATTCCTTACGCTTATACTCCAACACTCTTGCAATAAAAGGTACCATACTATTTGCCTTCCCAATTGCTTGCTATGCCTGCATGTTATCTTTCTGTGATTCATGTACAAGGACACCTAAGTCCCTCTGCATACCAACATTTACTAGTCTCTCATCTCTTAAAAAATTGTCTGTTTCTGTATTCTTCTGACAAAAGTGGCTAATTTCATATTCCTCCACATTCCTCCACAATGTAACACCACTTTTTAAGAAGGGAGGGAGAGAGAAGATGGGTAATTATAGACCGCTTGGCCTGACATCAGTACTGGGGAAAATGTTGGAATCAATTATTCAAGATGAAATAGCAGCACATTTGGAAAGCAGTATTGGGATCGGTCCAAGTCAGCATGGATTTATGAAAGGGAAATCCTGCTGGCCAAATCTTCTAGAATTTTTTGAGGATGTAACTAGTAGAGTGGACAAGGGAGAACCGGTAGATGTGGTGTATTTGCACTTTCAAAAGGCTTTTGACAAGGTTCCACACAAGAGATTGGTGTGCAAAATTAAAGCACATTGTATTGGGGGTAATGTACTGACATGGATAGAGAACTAGTTGGCAGACAGGAAGCAGAGAGTCGGGATAAACGGGTCCTTTTCAGAATGGCAGACAATGACTAGTGGAGTGCCGCAGGACTCAGTGCTGGGACCTCAGCTATTTACAATATACATTAATGATTTGGATGAGGGAATTGAGTGTAATATCTCCAAGTTTGCAGATGACACTAAGCTGGGGGTGGTGCGAGCTGTGAGGAGGACGCTAAAAGGCTGCAGGGTGACTTGGACAGGTTAGGTGAGTGGGCAAACGAGTGGCAGATGTGGATAAATGTGAGGTTATCCACTTTGGTGGCAAAAACAGGAAGGCAGGTTATTATCTGAATGGTGACCGATTAGTAAAAGGGGAGGTGCAATGAGACCTGGGTGTCATGGTGCATCAGTCATTGAAAGTTGGCATGCAGGTACAGCAGGCGGTGAAGAAGGCAAATGGTATGTTGGCCTTCATAGCTAGGGGATGAGTGTAAGAGCAGGGAGGTCTTACTGCAGTTGTACAGGGCCTTGGTGAGGCCTCACCTGGAATACTGTGTTCAGTTTTGGTCTCCTAATCTGAGGGAAGGACATTCTTGCTGTTGAGGGAGTGCAGCGAAGGTTCACCAGACTGATTCCCGGGATGGCAGGATTGACATATGAGGAGAGACTAGATCGACTGGGCCTGTATTCACTGGAGTTTAGAAGGATGAGAGAGGATCTCATCGAAACATATAAAGTTCTGACGGGACTAGACAGGTTAGATGCAGGAAGAATGTTCCCGATGTTGGGGAATTCCAGAACTCGGGCACATTGTCTAAGGATAAGGGGTAAGCCATTTAGGACTGAGATGAGGAGAAACTTCTTCACTCAGAGAGTTGTTAACCTGTGAAATTCCCGACAGCATCATATCATCCTGGAGTCTCGATTGCAGCCGCAGAAACGTCTATCTATTCCCCTTAAAATAGAATCCCTTACCACTATAGCTCTCACACTCTTTTATTCCGCCATTCACACCCCAGATAGCTTATCTTCATCACACTCACAAAGGATGTAATTTGTGACTTTGATGAGAGCTGCTCTGGTACTGTGGCGAAAATCAGATTGAAGGGATTCAAATATTGAATTCATGGAAAAATGGTCATGGAGAGATGTTGATGCCAGTTCATTGGATATATTCAAGAGGGAGTTAGATATGGCCCTTATGGCTAAAGGGATCAAGGGGTATGGAGAGAAAGCAGGAAAGGGGTACTGAGGTGAATGATCATCCATGATCTTATTGAATGGTGGTGCAGGCTCGAAGGGCCGAATAACCTACTCCTGCCCCTATTTTCTATGTTTCTATGTTTACTCCGTCTCGTGCCCAATCAATTAACTTGTCTATATCCATTTGAAGCCTCTCTGCATCCTCCTCACAGCCTACTTTCCCACCTTGTATGGTCTGCAAACTTGGATATATTACCATTGGTCTAGTCATCTAAATTATTGATGTAGATTATAAATAACTGAGGACCAAGAACTGATCCTTGCGCCACCTCACTAGTTACAGCATGTCAACCCGAAAATGGCCCGTTTTCTATCCATTAACGTATCCTCAATCTAAGCGAGAACAGCAGCGAGCACGGGCCTGGTTGGAAACAGAGGAGACCAAGGATTGAAGGCATGGAGGAGAGAGAGAGGCGCGAGACACAACAAGAACAGCAGCAAAAGAGAAAAAACACAAGGAGTGACGTCACAGGATAGCTGGTAACTGATTGTAACTAGCTGGAACCCTATTCCCACTGAGCTGCTGACCACACAACTTCCTTTTTTGGCTCCCAGGTTAACAGACATTGTTAACGGTTATCACTCCTCGGGTACTATTCCCCTCTCCTTCAAATCTGCTGTCATCACCCCTCTCCAAAAAAAACAACCCTTGACCCCACTTTACTTGCTAACTGTCGCCCCATCTCCAACCTCCCTTTCCTGTCAAAGCACTTGAACATGTTGTCGCCTCCCAAATCCATGACCATTTTTCCATGAATTCAATATTTGAATCCCTTCAATCTGGTTTTCACCACAGTACCGGAGCAGCTCTCATCAAAATCACAAATTACATCCTTTGTGAGTGTGACGAAGATAAACTATCTGTGGTATGAATGGCAGAATAAAAGAGTGTGAGAGCTATAGTGGTAGAGGATTCTATTTTAAGGGGAATATATAGACGTTTCTGCGGCTGCAATCGAGGCTCCAGGATGATATGTTGCCTCCCTGGTGCAAGGGTCAAGGATGTCTCGGAGCGGGTGCAGGACATTTTGGAGGAGGAGGGTGAACAGCCAGTTGTCGTGGTGCATATAGGTACCAACGATATAGATAAAAAACGGGAATGAGGTCCTACAAGCTGAATTTAGGGAGCTAGGAGTTAAATTAAAAAGTAGGACCTCAAAGGTAGTAATCTCAGGATTGCTACCAGTGCCACATGCTAGTCAGAGCAGGAATTGCAGGATAGCTCAGGTGAATACGTGGCTTGAAGAGTGGTGCAGAAGGGAGGGATTCAAATTCCTGGGACATTGGAACCGGTTCTGGGGGAGGTTGGACCAGTACAAACCAGACGGTCTGCACCTGGGCAGGACCGGAATGAATGTCCTCAGGGGGGTGTTTGCTAGTGCTGCAGGGGAGGGGTTAAACTAATATGGCAGGGGATGGGAACCTATGCAGGGAGACAGATGGAAGTAGAACGGGGGCAGAAGCAGAAGATAGAAAGAAGAAAAGTAAAAGTGGAGGGCAGAGAAACCCAAGGAAAAATCAAAAAAGGCCACATTGCAGCAAACTTCTAAAGGGGCAAAGTGTGTTAAAAAGTCAAGCCTGAAGGCTTTGTGCCTCAATGCGAGGAGTATTCGTAATAAGGTGGACAAATTAACTGCACAGGCAGCAATTAATGAATTTGATATAATTGGCATCACGGAGATATCCAGGGGTTTTCAACATTCAGGAAGGATAGACAGAAAGGAAAAGGAGGTGGGGTAGCGTTGCTGGTTAACGAGGAAATTAACGCAATAATAAGGAAGGACATTAGCTTGGATGATGTGGAATCTGTATGGGTGGAGCTGCGGAATACCAAAGGGCAGAAAACGCTAGTGGGAGTTGTGTACAGACCACCAAACAGTAGTCGTGAGGTTGGGGACAGCATCAAACAAGAAATTAGGGATGCGTGCAATAAAGATACAGTAGTTATCATGGGCGACTTTAATCTACATGTTGATTGGGCTAACCAAACTGGTAGCAATACAGTTGATAGAGAATTCAAGCAGGCTACAAGGGTCTGTGAGAAACCACACACCCCAGTTAGAGTGCCTACATGAGAGCTAGCACATTGCATTAAGCCATAACTCACACTTGACATTTCAGGACTTTAGCATGAGAGCCAACCATGGGCTAACAACACAGACTGTTGAATCGGTTGAGCCAATAAGGTCAAAGGGGGCGAGTTTACTATTGTAAATTGATCCAGGTATAAGTACAGCCATTTTAAGCCATGTGCTTCAGAATAAAGAGCTGGAACCCTGCCAAGGTTCTGTTGCTGCTGCTGGAATAAAGTTATGTTAAACTATCACCGGAGTTCGAATCTCATTGAGAATTAAGAGATCTAACAATGGTGGAGGAGGATTTCCTCGAGTGTATTAGGGATGGTTTCCTAGACCAATATGTCGAGGAACCAACTAGAGGGCTAGCCATCCTAGATTGGGTGATGCGTAACGAGAAACAACTAATTAGCAATCTTGTTGTGCGAGGCCCCTTGGGGAAGAGTGACCATAATATAGTAGAATTCTTTATTAAGATGGAGAGTGACACAGTTAAGAGACTAGGGTCCTGAACTTAACGAAAGGTAACTTCGATGGTATGAGACGTGAATTGGCTAGAATAGACTGGCGAATGATATTAAAGGGTTGACGGCAGATAGGCAATTGTAAACATTTAAAGATCACATGGATGAACTTCACCAGTTGTAGATCCCTGTCTGGAGTAAAAATAAAACGGGAAAGATGGCTCAACCGTGGCTAAGAAGGGAAATTAAGGATAGTGTTAAATCCAAGGAAGAGGCATATAAATTGGCCAGAAAAAGCAGCAAACCTGAGGACTGGGAGAAATTTAGAATTCAGCAGAGGAGGACAAAGGGTTTAATTAGGAAGGGAAAAAAGAGTATGAGAGGAAGCTTGCTGGGAACATAAAAACTGACTGCAAAACTTCTATAGATATGTGAAGAGAAAAAGATTAGTGAAGACAAACGTAGGTCCCTTGCAGTCAGATTCACGTGAATTTATAATGGAGAACAAAGACATGGCAAACCAGTTGAACAAATACTTTGGTTCTGTCTTCACGAAGGAAGACACAAATAACCTTCTGGAAATACTAGAGGACCGAGGGTCTAGTGAGAAGGAGGAGCTGAAGGAAATCCTTATTAGGTGGGAAATTGTGTTAGGGAAATTGATGGGATTGAAGACCGATAAATCCCCAGGGCCTGATAGTCTGCATCCCAGAGTACTTAAGGAAATGGCCCTAGAAATAGTGGATGCATTGGTGATCATTTTCCAACAATCTATCGACTCTGGATCGGTTCCTATGGACTGGAGGGTAGCTAATGCAACACCACTTTTTAAAAAAGGAGGGAGAGAGAAAATGAGTAATTATAGACCGGTTAGCCTGACATCAGTAGTGGGGACAATTTTGAATCAATTAATAAAGTTGAAATAGCAGCACATTTGGAAAACAGTGACAGGATCGGTCCAAGTCAGATTTATGAAAGGGAAATCATGCTTGACAAATCTTCTTGAATTTTTTGAGGATGTAACTAATAGATTGGACAAGGGAGAACCAGTGAATGTGGTGTATTTGGACTTTCAAAAGACTTTTGACAAAGTCCCACACAAGAGATTGGTGTGCAAAATTAAAGCACATGGTATTGGGGGTAATGTACTGATGTGGATAGAGAACTGGTTGGCAGACAGGAAGTAGAGAGGTGGGATAAACGGGTCCTTTTCAGAATGGCAGACAGTGACTAGTGGAGTGCCGCAAGGTTCAGTGCTGGGACCCCAGCTATTTACAACATACATTAACGGTTTAGATGAAGGAATTGATGTAATATCTCCAAGTTTGCAGATGACACTAAGCTGGCTGGCGGTGTGAGCTGTGAGGAGGACACTAAGAGGCTGCAGGGTGACTTGGACAGGTTAGGTGAGTTGGTAAATGCATGGCAGATGCAGTATAATGTGGATAAATGTGAGGTTATCCACTTTGGTGGCAAAAACACGAAGGCAGAATATTATCTGAATGGCGGCAGATTAGGAAAAGGGGAGGTGCAACGAGATCTGGGTGTCATGGTTCATCAGTCATTGAAAGTTGGCATGCAGGTATAGCAGGCGGTGAAGAAGGCAAAGGGTATGTTGGCCTTCATAGCTAGGGGATTTGAGTACAGGAGCAGAGAGTTCTTACTGCCGTTGTACAGTGCCTTGGTGAGGCCTCACCTGGAATATTGTGTTCTGTTTTGGTCTCCTAATCTGAGGAAGGACGTTCTTGCTATTGAGGAAGTGCAGCAAAGGTTCACTAGACTGATTCCCGGGATGGCAGGACTGACATATGAGGAGAGACAGGATCGACTGGGCCTGTACTCACTGGAGGTTAGAAGAATGAGAGTGGCTCTCATAGAAACATATAAAATTCTGACGGAACTGTACAGGTTAGATGCTGAAAGAATGTTCCCGATGATGGGGAAGTCCAGAACCAGGGGACACAGTCTATGGACAAGGGGTAAGCCAGTTAGGACTAAGATGAGGAGAAATTTCTTCATTCAGAGAGTTGTTAACCTGTGGAATTCTCTACCGCAGAGAGTTGTTGATGCCAGTTCATTGGATATATTCAAGAGGGAGTTAGATATGGCCCTTACAGCTAAAGGGATCAAGAGGTATGGAGATTAAGCAGGAAAGGGGTACTGAGGTGAATGATCAGCCATGATCTTATTGAATGGTGCTGCAAGCTCGAAGGGCCGAATGGCCAACTGCTGCACCTATTTTCTACATTTGTATAATTACCAGCTGCCATGGGAAAGTGAAAAAAAATAAAATGAAAAGGGTGGGGTGGGCGAGGGGGAGGGGCTGAAAAAAAAAAGGGGGAAGGAAAGGGAACAAAATATGGTCAGAAGCACTTTCAGCCTTCTGGAATCAACATCGAGTCCAACAATTTCAGACCATAATCTCTGCCTTTGTTCCTCTCCTCCCCTTTTCAGGGCCCCTGCACTTTCTTAAAAGTTTGTTATATCTCGAACTTTTCCAGATCTGACAAAGTGTCACAGACCCGAAACATTAACTGTTTCTCTCCACAGATGCTGCCTGACCCGCTGGGATTTCCAGCGTTTTCTGTTTTTATTTCAGATTCTAGCATCCGCAGTATTTTGCTTTCATATTATGGAAATTTGATAGTGCTGTTGTAAATGACTTGGAAGAGTTTTTTTGCAGAGATGGTTTTAGTAATAGTGCCCCTGCGTGTGACTGCAAATCCTTACCTGCTCCTCTTTAGTGTCAATGACTATGAGGTGAGACCGGGTGGAGAAGCAATGCATGTTAGCTGCGTTCCAGTCCTTCACAGATGATGAAAAGTAGTAACATTTGCCTCCGAAGTACTTCCAGCCGGTGGCACAATGTGTACATTGGGAATCTGTAAACACACTACAAATAGTTACTCTGTGAAACATAAATTCCACGGCTTGTCCATTTCATTACCCGTTATTACACGGGAGAAAGCAGTGTGCTGTGCAGCTTGGTAGTATCGCTGGTGTCCTAAACTCACTCAGGTTCCTCAATACAATTTTTTTCCCCAGAGGCAGTTAAGTTGTAAGGCCTAAAAACTGCCTATTTTTTACATTTTTTTTATTTCAGAAGGCAAGTCAGATTCAAGAGACTGAACAGCTTTCAGATATGACACACTTGCTTTAGCAGCAGGCTGTTCGTGCTACAATAACACTACGGCCACGCTACATTGAGGCCTCCTGGCGGGAAGAACACTCCCAGAATAACGTTGCAAAGTGAGTTTAGTGCGGGGCGAACGTCAATTAGCCACCATTGCCAATTTATCAGTCCTGCCATGCCAACATTTTCAGTGGCTGTTAACACCGGACCGCCGTGGCACTGGCAGCTTTTTATCGGTATCGAATTTCTTTAAGAAAAGCTCTTTGGTGTCAAAAGAGTTTAGTTCAACTTTATATTTAGAAACATAGAAACATAGAAAGTAGCTGCAGGAATAGACCATTCGACCCTTCGAGCCTGCACCACCATTCAATATGATCATGGCTGATCATGCAACTTCGGTACCCCATTCCTGCTTTCTCTACATACCCCTTGAACCCTTTAGCTATAAGGGCCACATCTAACTCCCTTTTGAATATATCTAACGAACTGGCCTCAACAACTTTCTGTGGTAGAAAATTCCACAGCTTCACAATTCTCTGAGTGAAGAAGTTTCTCTTCATCTCGGTCCTAAATGGCTTACCACTTACTCTTAGACTGTGACCCCTGGTTCTGGACTTCCCCAACATCGGGAACATTCTTCCTGCATCTAACCTGTCCAATCCTGTCAGAATTTTATATGTTTTTATGAGATCCCCTCTCTTCTAAATTCTCGTGAATATAAGCCTAGTCGATCCAGTCTTTCTTCATATGTCAGTCCTGCCATCCCGGGAATCAGTCTGGTGAACCTTCGCTGCACTCCCTCAATAGCAAGAATGTCCTTCCTCAGATTAGGAGACCAAAACTGTACACAATATTCAAGGTGTGGCCTCACCAAGACTCTGTACAACTGCAGTAAGACCTCCCTGCTCCCATACGCAAATCTTCTCGCTATGAAGGCCAACATGCCATTTGCCTTCTTCACCGCCTGCTGTACCTGCATGCCAACTTTCAATGACTGATGTACCATGACACCCAGGTCTCGTTGCACCTCCCCTTTTCCGAATCTGTCACCATTCAGATAATATTCTGCCTTCTTGTTTTTGCCACCAAAGTGGATAACCTCACATTTATCTACATTATACTGCATCTGCCAAGCATTTGCCCACTCATTTAACCTGTCCAAGTCACCCTGTAGCCTCTTAGCATCCACATCACAGCTCATATCGCCACCCAGCTTAGTGGCATCTGCAAAGTTGGAGATATTACATCAATTCCTTCGTCCATATCATTAATGTATATTGTAAATAGCTGGGGTCCCAGCACTGAACCTTGCGGTACCCCACTAGTTACTGCCTGCCATTCTGAAAAGGACCCGTTTATTCCTACTCTTTGCTTCCTGTCTGCCAACCAGTTCTCTGTACACATCAATACATTACCCCCAACACCATGTGCTTTAATTTTGCACACTAATCTCTTGTGTGAGACCTTGTCAACAGCCTTTTGAAAGTCCAAATACACCACATCCATTGGTTCTCCCTTGTCCACTCTAATAGTTACATCCTCAAAAAATCCTAGAAGATTTGTCATGCATGATTTCCCTTTCATAAATCCATGCTGACTTGGACTGATCCTGTCACTGCTTTCCAAATGCGCTGCTATTTCATCTTTAATAATTGATTCCAACATTTTCCCCACTACTGATGTCAGGCAAACCGGTCTATAATTCCCTGTTTTCGCGCTCCTTCCTTTTTTAAAAAGTGTGGTTACATTAGCTACCCTCTAGTCCATAGGAACTGATCTAGAGTCTATAGAATGTTGGAAAATGACCACCAATGCATCCACTATTTCTCAGGCCACTTCCTTAAGTACTCTGGGATGCAGACTATCAGGCCCTGGGGATCTATCGGCCTACAATCTCATCAATTTCTGTAACACAATTTCCTGACTAATAAGGTTTTCCTTCAGTTCCTCCTTCTTGCTAGACCCTGTCCCCTAGTATTTCTGGAAAGTTATTTGTGTCTTCCTTAGTGAAGACAGAACCAAAGTATTTGTTCAATTGGTCTGCCATTTCTTTGTTCCCCATTATAAATTCACCTGATTCTGACAGTAAGGGACCTATATTTGTCTTCACTAATCTTTTTCTCTTCACATATCTATAGAAACTTTTGCAGTCAGTTTTTATGTTCCCTGCAAGCTTACTCTCATACTGTATTTTCCCCCTCCTAATTAAACCCTTTATCCTCCTCTGCTGAATTCTAAAATTTTTCCAGCCCTCAGGTTTGCTGGTTTTTCTGGCCAATGTATTTGCCTCTACCTTGGATTTAACACTATCCCTAATTTCCCTCTTAGCCACGGTTGAGCCGCCTTCCCAATTTTATTTTTACACCAGACAGGGATGTAACTAAATTCATCACCTTTTCCACATTTGAAAGTTGTTCTTTTAATGCAGCTGCTTTACATTGTCAGAATGTCATTGATGACTGAATTAGTTTCTTTTTTTATTGGTTACTGGGATGTAGGCATCGCTGGCAGAGCCAGAATTTATTGCCCATCCCTAATCGCCCTTGAGAAGGTGGTGGTGAGCCTCCTTATTGGACCGCTGTACCTTGTGGTGAAGGTACTCCTATAGTGCTGTTAGGGAGGGAGTTCCAGGATTTTGACCCAGCGACGATGAAGGAACGGTGATATAGTTCCAAGTCAGGATGGTATGTGACTTGGAGGGGAACTTGGAGAGATGGTATTCCCAGGCACCTGCTGCTCTTGTCTTTCTCGGTGGTAGAGGTCGCGGGTTTGGGAGGTGCTGTCGAAGAAGCCTTGGCGAGTTGCTGCAGAGCATCTTGTAGATGGTGCACACTGCAGCCACGGTGCGCTGGTGGTGGAGGGAATCAATGTTTAAGGTGGAGGATGGGGTGCCAATCAAATGGGCGGCTTTGTCCTGGATGGTGTCGAACTTATTGAGTGTTGGAGCTGCACTTATCCAGGCAAGTGGAGAGTATTCCATCACACTCCTGTCTTGTGCCTTGTAGATGGTGGAAAGGCTTTGGGGAGTCAGGAGGTGAGACACTCACCACAGAATACCCAGCCTCTAACCTCCTCTTGTTGCCACAGTGTTTATGTGGCTGGTCCAGTTAAATTTCTGGTCAGTGGTGACCCCCAGGATGTTGATGGTGGGGAATTTGGCAATGGTAATGCCGTTGAATGTCAAGGGATGGTGGTTAGACTCTCTCTTGTTGAAGGTAGTCATTGCCTGGCACATGTGTGGCACAAATGTTACTTGCCACTTATCAACCCAGACGTGAATGTCATCCAGGTCTTGCTGCATGAGGGCACCGAATGCTGCATTATCTGAGGAGTAACAAATGGAACTATGCAAGCATCAGCGAACATCCTAACTTCTGTCCCTATCATTAAGGTAAGGTCATTAATGAAGCAACTGAAGATGGTTGGGCCTAGGACACTGCCCTGAGGAACTCCTGCAGCGATGGTCTGGGGCTGAGATAATTGACCTTCAACAACCACAACAATCTTCCTTTGTGTTAGGTATGACTCTAGCCAGTGGAGAGTGTTCCCACTGATTCCCACTGTCTTTGATTTTACTAGTGCTCCTTGATGCCACACTCTGTCAAATGCCTCACCTCTAGAATTCAACTCTTTTGTCCATGTTTGGACCAAGGCTGTCATGAGGTCTGGTGCTGGGTGGTCCTGGTGGAACCCAAACTGAGCAACAGTGAGCAGGTTATTGATGAATAAGTGCCACTTGATAGCACTGTCAACAGCACTTTCTATCACTTTGCTCATGGACTTGTAATTTGCCGGATTAGATTTGTCCTGCTTTTTGTGGACAGGATATACCTGGGCAGTTTTCCACATTGTTGGATAGATGCCAATGAATGCAGCTGTACTGGAACAGCTTAACTAGAGGCGCATGTACTCCTCCATGTTGAACACCACTTGGAAGAAGCACTGAGGATAGCAAAGGGCACAGAATATACTCTGGGTGGAGGACTTCAATGTCCATCACCAAGAGTGGCTCGGTAGCACCACGACTGACCGAGTTGGCTGAGTCCTGAAGGACATAGCTGCCAGACTGGGCCTGCGGCAGGGGGCAAGAGAACCAACACAAGGGAAAAACCTGCTTGAACTCATCCTCACCAATCTACCTGTCGCAGATGCAGCTGTCCTTGACAGTATTGGTAGCAGTGACCACTGCACAGTCCTTAGTTATGAACCACGACAGTCGAGATGTTGTCGGGGCCCATAGTCTTTGCTGTATCCAGTGCGGTCAGCTGTTTCTTGAAATCACGTGGAGTGAATTGAATTGATTGAAGACTGGCTTCTGTGATTGTGGAGCCCTCAGGAGGAGGCCGAGATGGATTATCCACTCGGCACATCTGGCTGACGATGGATGCAAACGCTTCAACCTTGACTTTTGCATTCGTGTGCTGGGCTCCGCCATCATTGCCTCCTCCTCCTATTAGTTGTTTCATTATCTACCACCATTCATGACTGGATGTGGCAGGACTGCAAAGCTTTAATCTGATCCATTGATTGTGGTTTTGCTTAGCTCTGTCTATAGCATGCTGCTTCCGCTGTTTAGCATGCATGTAAAAGAAGCTGTGTTGCAGCTTCCCCAGATTGGCAACTCATTTTTAGGTATGTATTGTGGTGCTGTTGGCATGCTCTTCTACATTCCTCATTGAACCAGGGTTGGTCCCCTGGCTTGATGGTAATGGTAGAGTGAGGAATATACCTGGCCATGAGGTTACAGATTGTAGTGGAATACAGTTCTGCTGCTGATGCCCCACAGTGCCTCATGGATGCCCAGTTTTGAGCTGCTAGATCTGTTCTGAATCTATCCCATTTAGCACGGTGGTAGTGCCACACAACACACTGAAGGGTGTCCTCAGTGTGAAGATGGGACTCTGTCTCCACAGATCTGTGCAGTGGTCACTGCTACAATACTGTCATGGACAGCTGCATCTGCGACAGGTAGATTGGTGAGGATGAGTTCAAGAAGGTTTCTCCCTTGTGTTGGTTCTCTTGCCCCCTGCCGCAGGCCCAGTCTGGCAGCTCTGTCCTTCAGGACTCAGCCAACTCGGTCAGTCATGGTGCTACCGAGCCACTCTTGGTGATGGACATTGAAGTCCTCCACCCAGAGAATATTCTGTGCCCTTTGCTACCCTCAGTGCTTCTTCCAAGTGGTGTTCAACATGGAGGAGTACTGATTCATCAGGTGAGGGAGGGCAGTAGGTGGTAATTAGCAGGAGGATTCCTTGCTCATGCTTGACCTGATGCCATGCGTCAATGTTGAGGACTCCCAGGGCCACTCCCTCCCAACTGCATACTACAGGACAGATGGGACAGGACATATGAGGGATGGTGTCTGGGACATTGGCTGAAAGGTATGATTCTGTGAGTATGACTATGTCAGGCTTTTGCTTGACTAGTCTGTGGGACAGCTCTCCTAATTTTGGCACAAGTCTCCAGATGTTAGGGAGGAGGACTTTGCAGGGTCAATTGCGCTGGGTGTTCCTTTGTGACTGAAGCCGGTGCTGAGGTCAATGCTGGGTGGTCCGTCCGGTTTTATTCTTTGTTTTTCTTAGCAGTTTGGGACAATTGAGTGGCTTTCTGGGCCACTTCAGTTAAGAGTCAACCACATTGCTGTGGGTCTGGAGTCACATATTGGCCAGACCGGGTAAGTCTGGTAGTTTGGTGGTCACCATTACTGACACGAGCTTTTCATTCCAGACTTATTTAATTCACTGAATTTAAATTTCTCAGCTGCCGTGGTGGTATATTTGAACTCATTTCTCCGGATCATTAGTTCTGGCCTCTGGATTACTAGTCCAATAACATAACCACTATGCTACAATACCCCCTATATTGTTTTTTAATGAAGGGAGCAATCAAGGGTTAACAAGGGTTATTGTTGAAGAGGGACTTTTTGTCTCTTATCAGGTGAGTGGAGTGAGAAGGTTACCGAGAGGGCTTCACCTGGTCCGTGCCTCTGTCTGACCCCCTCATCTGCTGTGCTCTAACAGGCCCACCTGCTGCTTGTCCTAGATGTGGACTGCTACTCTTTCTCCAACCAGAGTATGTCGGTAAGGCAAGGTTCCCATGGCAAGTAGAGAGTGCATTGTAAAAGGTGAGAATAAATGAATGTGGAAGTTTACCGAAGTCATCGGAATCCAATGAGCCCTGCAGCACGTGCGCAGATGTCAGCCGTGGCTCAGTGAGTAGCACTCTCACCTCTGAGTCAGAGGTCCCACTCCAGAGACTTGAGCACAAAACATAGACACGTAGAAAATAGGTGCAGGAGTAGGCCATTCGGAGCCTTTGAGCCCGCACCACCATTCAATAAGATCATGGCTGATTATTCACGTCAGTACCCCTTTGCTGCTTTCTCTCCATACCCCTTGATCCCTTTAGCCATCTAACTCCATCTTGAATATATCTAACGAACTGGCATCAACGACTCTCTGCGGTAGAGAATTCCAGAGGTTAACAACTCTCTGAGTGAAGAAGTTTCTCCTCATCTCAGTCTTAAATGGCTTACCCCTTATCCTTAGACTGTGACCCCTGGTTCTGGACTTCCCCATCATCGGGAACATTCTTCCTGCATCTAACCTGTCCAGTCCCATCAGAATTTTTATGTTTCAATGAGATCCCCTCTCATTCTTCTAAGCTCCAGTGAATACAGGTCCAGTCGATCCAGTCTCTCCTCATATGTCAGTCCCGGCATCCCGGAAATCAGTCTGGTGAACCTTCGCTGCACTCCCTCAATAGCAAGAATGTCCTTCCTCAGATTAGGAGATCAAAACTGAACACAATATTCCAGGTGAGGCCTCACCAAGGCCCTGTACAACTGCAGTAAGACCTCCCTGCTCCTATACTCAAATCCCCTAGCTATGAAGGCCAACATGCCATTTGCCTTCTTTACCGCCTGCTGTACTTGCATGCCAAATCTAGGCTGACACTTCAGTGCAGTACTGAGGGAGTGCTGCACTGTTGGAGGAGCCGTCTTTCGGATGAGCTGTTAAACTCTCAAATCCCGTGGCATTATTTCAAAGAAGATCAGGAGAGTTCTCCCCTATGTCCTGGCTAATATTTATCCCTCAGCCAACATCACTTAAAAACAGATTACCTGGTCATTATCACATTCTGTTTGTGGGAGCTTGCAGTGCGTAATTTCCTTTAATTACAAGTGGCTACACTTCAAAAATACTTTATTGGTATTTTGGGATATCCTTAAAGGTGCTATAGAAATGCAAGGCTTTCTTTAATTCTCTTTCTGTAACCTTCTGGTCTCCGGTAAGATAATTCTTGTAGTAGCTCTGGTCAGTCAGTTTCTGAGGCCAATCCTGCGAGGTTTTACTGGGCGGGTTGGCTGCTGGTGGGACTCCTTCTCGCACATTTAAAGCAGTGGTGACATTACCCCCCCCCCAGCCCTTTTCTGGTGGGTGCCTTCCTCACACATTCCAGCTCATCAGCGTAAATGGCAGTCAGCACTCCCAGAGTGGGAGCGACGCGGTTAGTTGGTTTTCACGATGTTAACCGCTCACTTGGCCAGTTTACGCCCGGTTCGTACAGTTAAAATCAAGGCCACTGGCTCCAACCAACAGCATCAAGAGCAGATTAATTTCTCCCTCATTTGTAATTAGTTGGAGCTTGCTGTGCACAAGCCAGCTGCTATGTTCTTCCACGGACCATAATGAGCCTAATGTCAAAGTGACTGAGAGGCACTTTGAGACGTCCCAAGTGCCTGAATACACACTAACTCCAATATCATTGTTTCCTTCTCTTCAAACCCAAACTTGGGAGTCACCACTCGATTGGCCTCATTTCCTCAGCAGCTCTGTACAAGCGTGATGGTGATGGGAGCTCAGGGCCATGGCCCTTCACCCAGGTTTCTCAATAATGAAACAGCAGCTTTGCAGTAATGGCCCGGATTATTTCTACGATCCGACGCCCTGGAGTCTCGCGGTGGCTCTTACCTGATAGGTTCGGGCACAGCTTCTTGCGGAGGTTGTCAGTGTCTTCCCGCAGTGATGACACCGTCCTCGATATTTCAGTATCTGTTCAAGAACAATGGTGTCAATGAATCATTCTGGTATTGTAGGGACCAAGGGATCAGACAGACACAGTGGGCAATGTGTGGTGGGGGTTTGGCTGGGGGAAGTGGGTAAAGGAAGATCAGAAAAATATATAAAAAATTGTGGAAACATTTCAATTGAGAGAAATTTCAAACTCAGACTCTGGAGGCGAGAAATGTCTTGTTTGAATGTGTTCTCAATCGCTGTGAGTTTTGTTGACCGCTCAGTGCCTATAAATAGAAAATGTGATTAAAAGGACAAGTTAAAGATTCAACAGACGGTGTTGAATGTTCAATAACACACTGCATGTTCAGTAACACATCGTGTGGAGTATAACTCACTGAGTGTCAAATAAATCACTGAGAATATAATAACACACTTGGGGCAAAATTGCCCTACGACCAGATTGGGAGGGGTCTGCTGCTGGGACCGTGATTTGTTGCGGCTGAATTGGGTTTACCGCCACCCCCCCCCCCCCCAAAAGAAGTGGAGCGCAATCTCGCGTGCTTCACTTTTTTAGGGGCGGGACCCACAGCACTAATGAGGCGAGCAGTGACACATTTCTACGCACCTCCCCTTCGCTTAAAGGGGAAGGCCGCTGCACACTCTGCAAGGCCTCTGATGGCCTCCACTAGACTGTAACCGAATTTCGCCCCCACCACCCGCTGGAAAATTCATTGCAGGTTTAGCATGGGCACAAACTGCTAGCACCTGGTTGCTGACGATCGCTGCAATCATGGCGTCAGTCCTGGTGCAAGCCCACGCTTGCACACAGCTCGCTAAATGAGGTGCGATGCCTCATTTAGTGCACGGCAATAACAACGTCTGGATAAACAGTCGGTACACACATCCAGAGTCATTAGCTGGTGGCTACTTAAAAGGGATGAGGAAGCGCTTCTCTCGGAGGCCACAGTCAGTACAACGTTTACACAGAGCACAGTACGTGAGCCTCTGAGTTTGTAGCTGCAGACAGACATAACAGCTTAGCTTGAGAAAAAGTATTTTTGAAACTTTAATGGAGGCATTACTATGCTGCGCCTTTAAGACTCGGCCTTTCCCAGGATCACAATTGGAGATCGGGGCGTGCGCAATGGGTCGGTTAAATTTAGCGCCGGCATTTTCGTTAGCGCCCCCTCAGGTCAAGTGTATAATGGCTGATTTTGCGCCCCTTCAGCTCTTCGCCCAATTCCGACAAATTTCTCATTGGGAGGAGCAAACTTTTTCAAGGCGCTAAAAAATAACGCTCCACCTGGGTTGCCGCCCCAACTGAGGTGTGACCGAATTTCTCTCCCAGAGTGTATAGCAAATCACTGAGCATGCAATAACACACTGGGTTGCAATCACATATTGGCTGTACAATAACTACTGAGTGTTCAATAACACAATGTGTGTTCAATAACACTTTGTGTACAATAACTCATTGGGTGTATAATAACACACCGAGTGTCCAGTAACTCGGGTCTGATGGGGGTGTGCGGTGGGGAAGTGATGTGGGTTTGGTGGCCGATGTGTTGGATGGTCCGGTGGGGATTGAGGGCTTTGGTGTTGGTTTCGTGATCACTTGATGGGGTTTTATGGGGGGTTGGAGTGGGGTCTGGTGGGGGTTGGAGGGATGTGACATATGTGATTGGTGGTGGAGGGTTCGTGAGATGTGTGGTGGGGGTCCGGTGAAGGTTTGATGGGGAATTTGGAAGGTGCTTTGGTGGGGGTTTGGTCGGTGCTTTGGTGGGGGTTCGGAACGAACATACAAACAATAACGGACAGGTAAAGACCATCTGGTCCTTCAAGCCTGTCCCACACAATTGTGTATCATAACATATACACTCCACCCCACCCAAAACCATGTAATCTCCTGGGAGAGGGAAAAAAACAGATTAAAAACCCAGGCCACTCTAGGAAATTTCTCTCTGACCCATCTGGGCGAACAAAACTAGTCCAGCAGATCACTCTGGCCATTAAATTCCATGCAGTACCTACATTCTGCAAGAGGTGATCTCCGCCGCAGCCAGAAACAAATCAAGCTTTCACTTGAAGCAATTCAGCAAGTCTGCATCCACCACATGAAACGGCAGCTTGTTTCAGAGGTCTACTATTCTCTGGGAAAAGAACCATCTCCTGACATCTAACCTAGAGCTAGCCTTATACAACTTAAATTTTTGTACCCTGGTCCTGCCTAATTCATTTAATTGAAATAAACTGTCAGCTGGAATACCATCTATTGCCTTCATTATCTTATAAACCTCAATCATATCCACCCTAAGTCTCATCCATCATAGGCAGTTCCTAGGAATCGAGGAAGACTTGCTTCCATTCTTAAAAAGGAGTCCTTAGGTGGCTGAACAATCCAATACGAGAGCCACAGTCCCTGTCACAGTTGGGACAGATAGTCATTGAGGGTAAGGGAGGGAGGGTGGGACAGATTTGCCGCACGCTCTTTCCGCTGCCTGCACTTGATTTCTGCATGCTCTTGGCGATGAGACTTAAGGTGCTCAGCACCCTCCCGGATGTACTTCCTCCACTTAGGGTGGTCTTTCGCCAGGTGTCAGTGGAGATGTTGCACTTTATCAGGGAGGCTTTGAGGGTGTCCTTGTATCGTTTCCTCTGCCCACCTTTGGTTCATTTGCCGTGAAGGAGTTCCGAATAGAGCGTTTGCTTTGGGAGTCTCGTGACTGGCATGTGGACAATGTGGCCTGCCCAGCAGAACTGATCAAGTGTGGTCAGTGCTTCAATGCTGGGGATGTTGGCCTGGTCGAGGACGCTAACGTTGGTGCGTCTGTCCTCCCAGGGGATTTGTAGGATCTTGCGGAGGCATCGTTGGTGGTATTTATCCAGCGACTTGAGGTGTCTCCTGTACATGGTCCATGTCTCTGAGCCATACAAGAGGGCGGGTATTACTACAGCCCTGTAGACCATGAGCTTTGTAAAGTCCTGACCCTGCATTACAGACTTACACAAGGCACATGCTGAAGTCAAGGTCACTCTGGACCTGCATCTTTATTTCACAGCTCTCGAGTGTCACACTTGCCAGAGACCTGCCTTTATATACCTGTGTGGAACAGGTATGCAGTGTCTCCTGCAAGTGCACCTCTAGTGGTAAAGTAAGCTTGTGGTTACAGGTCATATCTAGTTACAGTCATGTATAGCATGGTAAGATACAGTTATATACAGTAGTGTGAGATACATGACATCACCCTCCCCCAAGGTCTTATTGTCTTTATAGATTCAGTCTCTCAGGTGGTCTACGCTCTCGCGTGGAGCGTCTTAGTTGTGGTTCAGTTGTTTGCCTTGGTGCATGTTTTTCTTTCGGTGTGATTGCTGGTATCTCGCTCGGGCTGTCTGTTTCGTTCAGTATGATTGCTGGTATCTCGCCTGGGTTGTCTGTTGAGACTGCCCTTTCCTCAGGTTGTTCCCTCTGTCTGTCACCAGGTGTGGTGTGAGTTCCACCTTGTAGTCTGCCTCTGGTTCTGCAGTGTTGTTGGTGAATCTACTTTTTACTTGGTCTACATGCCTCCGGCAGGTTTGGCCATTGTCCATTTGTACCACCAGTAGCCTGTTTCCTTCCTTGCCTGTTACTGTCCCTGCAAGCCACTTGGGACCCTTGCCATAGTTTAGCACAAACACTTTGTCCCCTATCTCATTCCACCTCCCCCTCGAATTTCGGTCATGGTACTCAGTTAGCTTCCGGCGCTTTGCCTCAACAATTTCATGCATGTCTGGGAGGATTAACGAGAGCCTAGTCTTTAAGTTCCGTTTCATCAACAGTTGCGCGGGGGGAACCCCAGTCAAGGAATGCGGACGAGATCTGTATGCCAGCAGCAGTCGCGACAGGCTGCTCTGCAGCGTGGGACCTTGGATTTTTAGCATGCCTTGTTTAACGATTTGCACTGCTCGTTCCGCCTGGCCATTGGAGGCCGGCTTGAATGGTGCCATCTTAACGTGATTTATGCCGTGGTCAACTATAAAATCTTGAAATTCTGCGCTGGTGAAGCATGGACCATTATCACTGACCAATATGTCAGGAATTCCGTGCGTTGCAAACATGGTTCTAAGGCTCTCCACAGTGGAGGAGGTGGTGCTCGAGTTTAAAATGGTGCACTCGATCCATTTTGAAAATGCATCGACGACTACGAGGAACATTTTGCCCATGAATGGGCCCACATAGTCTACATGCACCCGCGACCACGGTTTGGTGGGCCAAGGCTAGGGGCTTAGGGGGGCCTCCCTCGGGGAATTACTGAGCTGGGCACAAATGGTGCACCACCAGACGCAGAGCTCCAAGTCCACGTCAATGCCAGGCCACCAGACGTGGGATCTGGCTACGGCCTTCATAAGGACGATCCCCGGGTACTCGCAGTGGAGTTCCTGGACAAACGCCTCTCTGCCTCGCAAGGGCATAACTACTCGGCTGCCCCACATCAGGCATTCTGCCTGTAGTGAGAGTTCATGCATGCGCCTATGGAAAGGTTTGATCTCCTTGGGGCAGGCATCGCGAGCCTCTGCCGAGTCACCAGTTAAAACACATCTTTTGACTAAGGATAACGTGGGGTCGCTGGTCGTCCAGGCTCTGATTTGGCGAGCCGTCATGGGCGAACCTGTGGATTCAAAGGCATTGATTGCCATGACCATCTCACAGTTCTGTTCGTCGGACCCTTCCGTGGTCGCCAGGGGTAGCCTGCTAAGCACATCGGCACAGTTGTCTGTGCCTGGTCTGTGCCTTATTATACAGTCGTAAGACGCCAGCATGAGTGCCCACCGTTGAATTCGCGCTGAGGCGTTGGCGTTTATTGCCTTGCTCTCGGATAGGAGGGACGTGAGGGGCTTGTGGTCATTTTCTAATGTGAACTTGGCCCCGAAAAGATATTGGTGCATCTTTTTGACACCATACACGCACGCAAGTGCCTCCTTCTCAACCATACCGTACCCTCCCGCCGCCCGCGAACGTGACCTGGAGGCATAAGCAATGGGTTGTAATTTACCCGCATCATTGACATGCTGTAAAACGCACCCGACCCCATACGCTGACGCATCACATGTAAGAACTAGCTTTTTACCTGGGTCAAAAAAGGCTAAAACACTGTTGGAACATAGAAGGTTGCGTGCCTTATTGAAGGTGCATTCTTGGGTGTCCCCCCAAAACTAATCGCACCCCTTTCTGAGTAGCACGTGGAAAGGCTCCAGCAGCGTGATCAAGTTCTACATAAAGTTCCCAAAGTAATTCCCAAGAAAGGCGCGCAGTTCCGAGACATTCCGGGGCCTGGGTGCCAAACGAATTGCTTTGGTTTTGCATTCTGTTGGGCGGATTCCATCAGCGGCAATCCTTCTGCCCAAAAATTCAACCTCGGGTGCGAGAAACAGACACTTGGATTTCTTAACTCTTAGGCCTACCCAATCCAATCGACTTAGTACTTCCTCCAAATTGCGGAGATGGGAGTGGATGTCCCTGCCCGTGATGAGTATGTCATCTTGAAACACAACCATCCCCGGGATGGACTTGAGCAGACTCTCCATGTTGCACTGGAATATAGCAGCTGCCGACCTGATGCCGAATGGGCATCGATTGTAAATAAAAAGGCCTCGATGTGTGTTGATGGTGGTGAGTAGCTTAGATTCTTCGGTCAGTTCTTGCCTCATATATGCAGATGTGAGATCTAGTTTCGAGAAAAGTTTTTCTCCAGCCAATGTAGCAAATAAGTCCTCCACTTTGGGCAGTGGGTATTGGTCCTGTAGGGAGACCCTGTTTATGGTAAACTTGTAATCCCCACAGATTCGTACGGATCCATCAGGCTTCATGACGGGGACAATGGGACTTGCCCAGTCGCTAAATTCCACGGGTGAGATAATGCCTTCCCGCAGAAGCCGGTCCAGTTCATGTTCAATCTTTTCCCTCATCACATAAGGCACAGCTCTAGCCTTGTGATGGACTGGTCTGGTATCCTGTGTGATGTAGATTTTAACTTTAGCCTCTTTGAAGGTGCCCACACCTGGCTGAAAGAGATGTTCAAAACGACTTAGAACTGTTGAGCAAGAGGTCCATTCCTTTGACGACATGGCATGAACATCATCCCATTTCCAATTTAGTTTTGCCAGCCAGCTTCTCCCCAACAGTGCTGGGAGATCTCCGTGGACAATCCACAGGGGAAGTTGGTTCACCGTCCCTTTGTGTGTGACTGAGAGCATGGCGCTGCCAAGGACTGGGACGATTTCTTTGGTATAGGTCCTTAGTTTGGTGTCGATCCTTGTGAGTTTTGGTCTGTTGCTTTTGTGCGGCCACAGCTGTTCAAATTGTTGGACGCTCATGAGAGATTGACTAGCTCCTGTGTCTAGTTCCATGTTGACGAGTATCCCGTTGAGTAGGACCCTCATCATTATTGGAGGCGTCTTGTTGTAAGAGCAGTGGACATTGATCGTGTTGACCCGCTGTACCCCGGCGTCCCGGGCACTGTCCCCACCGTCTACTGGTCCGCTTTTCCGACCCTTCCGATTAGTATACCAGCCGAGCTGCTGTTTTTCTGCACATGCGAGCCAGATGCCCTGCATAGTTGCAGTTTCTGCAAACAGCATGCTGAAATCGACACCCCCTTGTTGAGTGCCTTCCCCCACATCTCCAGCACAGACCGCTTCCATTGTTTCTGAAGGGTGAGCTGCGTCTGGCTGATCTCTCTTGAGCTTCTCTCAGTCTGTAGTTGATTGCTCGCATTGTGGGTTGATGAGGTGTGAACGGCCGTTCATGTGGCCCTTGATGGCTTCTGGCGCCACTGCCTGCTCTCCTGCCTTTGTCTGTGTGTGGAGATAGCAGCTCGTTTCACGCTGTGAACCCCTTGTTCCGATGTTTCGTTAGTTGTCGTACCCGCAGTATAGATCAACCTCGTTTCTTCTTTTCCTGCCAAGAACGTCTGTGCGACCAGTGCTGCTGCCTCGAGGGTCAAGTTCTTGGTCTCTATAAGCTTTCGGAATATGCCTGCGTGGCCTATTCCTTCAATAAAAAAGTCTCTCAGTACTTCTCTCCTTAGTTCATCGGAGAACTCACATAAACTGGCCAGCCTCCGAAGTTCCGCCACAAAGTCGGGTATGCTCTGGCCCACATAGCGTCTGTAGTTGTAGAACCTGTGCCTGGCCATGTGTAGGCTGCTCGCTGGCTTCAGGTGGTCTCTCACCAGTGTGCTCAACTCCTCAGATGACTTGCTTGCAGGTCCTTCATTAAGACGTGTTTTTGAGCCACAGCTGGTCAAGAGATGGGCTCTTCTCTTGTCTGCCTTATCGTCACCCAACCAGTCTTTGGTTACAAAGCTTTGCTGGAGCCTTTCTATAAAGTCCTCCTAATTGTCTCCAGCATTGTATTTCGCAGCTGAGCCATTGGTAGCCATTCTGTGGATTCTGTGATCCCATAACTCATCGCCACTATAAAGTCCTGACCCTGTAGTACAGACTTACACGAGGCACATGCTGAAGTCAAGGTCACTCTGGACCTGCACCTTTATTTCACAGCTCTCGAGTCCCACACTTGCCTGAGACCTACCTTTATATACCTGTGTGGAACAGATATGCAGTGTCTCCTGCAAGTGCACCCCTGGTGGTAAAGTATGCTTGTGGTTACAGGTCATATCTAGTTACAGTCATGTATAGCATGGTAAGATACAGTTATATACAGTAGTGTGAGATACATGACAAGCTTGGTGGCAGATTTGTGGGCCTGGACTTTGAACACTCTTTTCCTCAGGAGGCGGAAGGCTGCATTGGCGCACTGGAGATGGTGTTGAATCTCGTCATCAATGTCTGCTCTTGTTGATAAGAGGCTCCCGAGATATGGGAAATGGTTCATGTTGTCCAGGGCTGTGCCGTGGATCTTGATAACTGGGGGGCAGTGCTGTGCGGCGAGGACAGGCTGGTGGAGGACCTTTGTCTTACAGATGTTGAGCGTAAGGCCCATGCTTTTGTATGCCTCAGGAAATACGTCGACTATGTCCTGGAGTTCAGCTTCTGTATGTGCGCAGACGCAGACGTTGTCTGCGTACTGTAGCTCGACGACAGAGGTTGGGGTGGTCTTGGATCTGGCCTGGAGACGGCGAAGGTTGAACAGCTTCCGACTGGTTCTGTGGTTTATTTCCACTCCAGCATGGAGCTTGTGGACTGTGAAGTGAAGCATGGCAGTGAGGAAGATTGAGAAGAGGGTTGGGGCGATGATGCAGCCCTGTTTGACACCGCTCCGGATGTGGATTGGGTCTGTAATGGATCCGTTGGTAAGGATCACGGCCTGCATGTCATCGTGGAGCAGGCGGAGGATGTTGACAAACTTTTGGGGACATCCGAAACGGAGGAGGACGCTCCATAGACCCTCGCGGTTGACAGTGTCAAAGGCCTTTATAAGGTCGAAGAAGGCCATGTATAAAGGCTGGCGCCATTCCCTGCATTTTTCCTGCAGTTGTCATGCTGCAAAAATCATGTCCGTTGTGACTCCGGGAAGAGCTCCTCAGCCACAGGGAGAAGACGGATGAGGAGGACTCGAGCGATAACTTCCCCAGTGGCTGATAGCAGGGAGATTCCTCTGTAGTTGCCGCAGTCCGACTTGTCCCTTTTTTAAAAGATGGTCACAATCACTGCATCGCTGAGATCCCCCAGCATGCTCTCCTCCCTCCAGATGAGAGAGATGAGGTCATGTATCCACACCAACAGCGCCTCTCCGCCATACTTTAGCGCCTCAGCAGGGATTCCAACCGCTCCCGTAGCCTTGTTTATCTTAAGATGTCTTATGGCTTTCTCTACCTCGTGCAGTGTTGGGGTTTTACTAAGTCTACGCTGCTCTCAGGTATGGGTCTGAAATTGGCCTCCAACCAAAATGGAGGCCAATTCACCATTTCCTTTGTTGATTTACTGCCCCAAACGATGGAGCAGTGATTAGAGGGATTTTGCCCTCTTTTTGGAAGCCTTTCGGTCGGGATGGTGATTCGGCCGGTTGTGGGGCGGAAGTAGGTCGGGAGCAGGGCGGAATGCGTTGCGCTGATGACCTCAGTGCGACGCGGACGTGTCATAATGTCCCTCCCCTTCAGTTAAAGGGGAGGGCTGCTGCGAGTTCTGCACAAACTTTAGTGGTTCCACCTGGTCCACCAGCGAGGGATTTGGCCGGGTGAGCGGCCCGGTAACCAAGAAGGGGTGCTGGGCTGCCTATTGGTGCCCAGCCACGAGCAGCTTTCCTCTCAGGGAAAGCTATCGGGGGCACTGACTGGCAGCTGCAGCTGGGCGGTAAGGGGTTGGCCACCGTCACAAAAATGGAAGAGGGCATTTTACAAAATGTCGGCCCCTGCAACCCGACTGAGCGGTAGCTCCTTACCGTCCCAACGGCTGTTAGAAAATTGGGCAATTTCAGCCCCACAGAGTCCCAACTATTTTAGCCTATCTTGATAACTAAGATGCTTTAGACTTGGGATTGCTCCAGTGGCCTTCTTCTGCACCCTTTCCAGAGTCTCAATATCATGAAAACCGGACATTGTATGCCAAGTGTGGCCTGACAAATGGCGTGAACAAGGACAAAACAGTGCGCCTATGGATACACCCCAACATCCTATTTGCTCCAGCTATCGCTGCACGGCATTGCTCATAAGAACAGAAGAAATAGGAATAGGAGTAGGCCATACAGCTCCTTGAGCCTGCTCCGTCATTCAATAAGATCATGGTTGATCATTCAACCTCAGTACACCTTTCCTGCTTTCTCTCCATACCACTTGATCCCTTTGGCCTTAAGAGCCATATCTAACTCCCTTTTGAATATATCTAACAAACTGGCCTCAACAACTTTCTGCGGTAGAGAATTCCACAGGTTAACCACTCTCTGAGTGAAGAAATTTCTCTTCATCTCGGTCCTGAATGGCTTACCCCTTATTCTTAGACTGTGACGCCTGGTTCTGGAGCAGCAACGGGAACATTCTTCCTGCCTCTAATCTGTCCAATCCCGTCAGAATTTGAGATGTTTCGATGAGATCCCCTCTCATTCTTCTAAACTCATTCCATTGACTCTGGATCAGTTCCTATGGAGTGGAGGGTAGCCAATGTAACCCCACTTTTTAAAAAAGGAGGGAGAGAGAAAACAGGGAATTATAGACCGGTCAGCCTGACCTCAGTAGTGGGTAAAATGATGGAATCAATTATTAAGGATGTCATAGCAGTGCATCTGGAAAATGGTGACATGATAGGTCCAAGTCAGCATGGATTTGTGAAAGGTAAATCATGCTTGACAAATCTTCTGGAATTTTTTGAGGATGTTTCCAGTAAAGTGGACAAAGGAGAACCAGTTGATGTGGTATATTTGGACTTTCAGAAGGCTTTCGACAAGGTCCCACACAAGAGATTAATGTGCAAAGTTAAAGCACATGGGATTGGGGGTAGTGCGCTGACGTGGATTGAGAACTGGTTGTCAGACAGGAAGCAAAGAGTAGGAGTAAACGGGTACTTTTCAGAATGGCAGGCAGTGACTAGTGGGGTGCCGCAAGGTTCTGTGCTGGGGCCCCAGCTGTTTACATTGTACATTAATGATTTAGACGAGGGGATTAAATGCAGTATCTCCAAATTTGCGGATGACACTAAGTTGGGTGGCAGTGTGAGCTGCGAGGAGGATGCTATTAGGCTGCAGAGTGACTTGGATAGGTTAGGTGAGTGGGCAAATGCATGGCAGATGAAGTATAATGTGGATAAATGTGAGGTTATCCACTTTGGTGGTAAAAACAGAGAGACAGACTATTGTCTGAATGGTGACAGATTAGGAAAAGGGAAGGTGCAACGAGACCTGGGTGTCATGGTACATCAGTCATTGAAGGTTAGCATGCAGGTACAGCAGGCGGTTAAGAAAGCAAATGGCATGTTGGCCTTCATAGCGAGGGGATTTGAATACAGGGGCAGGGAGGTGTTGCTACAGTTGTACAGGGCCTTGATGAGGCCACACCTGGAGTATTGTGTACAGTTTTGGTCTCCTAACTTGAGGAAGGACATTCTTGCTATTGAGGGAGTGCAGCGAAGATTCACCAGACTGATTCCCGGGATGGCGGGACTGACCTATCAAGAAAGACTGGATCAACTGGGCTTGTATTCACTGGAGTTCAGAAGAATGAGAGGGGACCTCATAGAAACGTTTAAAATTCTGACGGGTTTAGACAGGTTAGATGCAGGAAGAATGTTCCCAATGTTGGGGAAGTCCAGAACCAGGGGTCACAGTCTGAGGATAAGGGGTAAGCCATTTAGGACCGAGATGAGGAGAAACTTCTTCATCCAGAGAGTGGTGAACCTGTGGAATTCTCTGCCACAGAAAGTAGTTGAGGCCAATTTACTAAATATATTCAAAGGGGAGTTAGATGAAGTCCTTACTACTCGGGGGATCAAGGGTTATGGCGAGAAAGCAGGAAGGGGGTACTGAAGTTTCATGTTCAGCCATGAACTCATTGAATGGCGGTGCAGGCTAGAAGGGCTGAATGGCCTGCTCCTGCACCTATTTTCTATGTTTCTATGTTTCGAACTCCAGTGCATACAAGCCCAGCTGATCCAGTCTCTCCTCATATGTCAGTCCTGCCATCCCGGGAATCAATCTGGTGAACCTTCGCTGTACTCCCTCAATAGCAAGAACGTCCTTCCTCAGATTAGGAGCCCAAAACTGAACACAATATTCCAGGTGTGGCCTCACCAAGGCTCTGTACAACTGCAATAAGACCTCCCAGCTCCTATACTCAAATCCTCTAGCTATAAAGCCTTCTTCACTGCCTGCTGTACCTGCATGCCAAACGTCAATGACTGATGTACCATGACACCCAGGTCTCGTTGCACCTCCCCTTTTCCTAATCAGGCACCGTTCAGATAATATTCTATCTTCCTGTTTTTGCCACAAAAGTGGATAACCTCACATATATCCACATTATACTGCATCTGCCATTCATTTGCCCACTCGCCTAACCTGTCCAAGTCACCCTGCAGTCTCTTAGCATCCTCCTCACAGCTCACACCGCCACCCAGCTTAGTGTCATCTGCATACTTGGAGATATTACATTCAATCCTTCATCTAAATCATTGATGTAGATTGTAAATAGCTGGGGTCCCAGCACTGAACCCTGTGGCACCAGATGGTCACTGAATGCCATTCTGAAAAGGACCCGTTTATTCCGACTCTCTGCTTCCTGTCTGCCAACCAGTTCTCTATCCATGTCAATACATTACTCCCAATACCATGTGCTTTAATTTTGCACACTAATCTCTTATGTGGGACCTTGTCAAAAGCCTTTTGAAAGTCCAAATACACCACAGCCACTGGTTCTCCCTTGTCCACTCTACTAGTTACATCCTCAAAAAATTCTAGAAGATTTGGCCAGCAGGATTTCCCTTTCATAAATCCATGCTGACTTGGACCGATCCTGTCACTGCTTTCCAAATGCGTTCCTATTTCATCTTTAATAATTGATTCCAACATCCCCACCACCGATATCCGGCTAACCAGTCTATAATTCTGTTTCTCTCTCCCTCCTTTTTTAAAAAGTGGTGTTTCATTAGCTACCCTCCAGTCCATAGGAACTGATCCAAAGTCAATAGAATGTTGGAAAATGATCACCAATGCATCCACTATTTCTATGGCCACTTCCTTAAGTACTCTGGGATGCAGCCTATCCGGCCCTGGGGATTTATCGGCCTTCAATCCCATCAATTTACCTAACACATTTCCTGACTAATAAGGATTTCCTTCAGTTTCTCCTTTTCGCTAGACCCCTAGTATTTCCAGAAGGTTGTTTGTGTCTTCCTTCGTGAAGTCAGATCAAAAGTATTTGTTCAATTGGTCTGCCATTTCTTTGTTCCCCATTATAAATTCACCTGATTCTGACTGCAAAGGACCTACGTTAAAAACATAGAAAAAAATAGAAACATAGAAAATAGGTGCAGGAGTAGGCCATTCGGCCCTTCGAGCCTGCACCACCATTCAATAAGATCATGGCTGATCATTCCCTCAGAATCCCTTTCCTGCTTTCTCTCCATACCCCTTGATCCCCTTAGCCTTTTTCTCTTCACATATCTATAGAAGCTTTTGCAGTCAGTTTTTATGTTCCCTGCAAGCTTCCTCTCCTACTTTATTTTCCCCCTCCTGATTAGACCCTTTGTCCTCCTCTGCTGAATTCTAAATTTCTCCCAGTCCTCAGGTTTGCTGCTTTTTCTGGCCAATTTATATGCCTCTTCCTTGAATTTAATGCTATCCCTAATTTCCCTTGTTAGCCATGGTTGAGCTACCTTACCCTTTTTATTTTTACTCCAGACAGGGATGTATAATTATTGAAGTTCATCCATGTAATCTATAAATGTTTGTCATTGCCGATCCACTGTCAACCCTTGAAGTATCATTTGCCAGTCTATCCTAGCCAATTCACGTCTCATACCATCGAAGTTACCTTTCCTTAAGTTCAGGAAGCTAGTCTCTGAATTAACATTGTCACTCTCCATCTTAATAAAGAATTTTACCATATTATGGTCACTCTTCCCCAGGGGGCCTCGCACAACAAGATTGCTAATTAGTCCTCTCTTGTTAAACAAAACCCAGTCGAGGATGGCCAGCTCTCTAGTTGGTTCCTCAATATATTGGTCTAGAAAGCCACTCCAGGAAATCCTCCTCCACCGCATTGCTACCAGCTTGGTTAGCCCAATCTATATGTAGATTAAAGTCGCCCATGATAACTGCTGTATCTTTATTGCACGCATCCCCTAATTTCTTGTTTGATGCCATCCCCAACCCCACGACTACTGTTTGGTGGTCTGTACACAACTCCCACTAGCGTTTTCTGCTCTTTGGTATTCCGCAGCTCTACCCATACAGATTCCACATCATCCAAGCTAATGTCCTTCATTACTATTGCGTTAATTTCCTCTTTAACCAGCAACACCACCCCACCTCCTTTTCCTTTCTGTCTATCCTTCCTGAATGTTGAATACTCCTGGATGTTAAGTTCCCAGCCTTGGTCACCCTGGAACCATGTCTCCGTAATCCCAATTATATCATAATCGTTAATAGCAGCCTGCGCAGTTAATTCATCCATCTTATTACAAATACTCCTGGCATTGAGGCACAGAGGCTTCAGGCTTGTCTTTTTAACACTCTTTATCCCTTTAGAATTTGGCTGTAATGTGGCCCTTTTTGACTTTTGCCTTGGGTTTCTTTGCCCTCCACTTTTACTATTCTCCTTTCTATCTTTTGCTTCTGCCCCCATTTTATTTCCCTCTGTCTCCCTGCATAGGTTCCCATCCCCCTGCCATATTAGTTTAACCCCTCCTCTACAGCACTAGCAAACACTCCCCCAAGGACATTGGTTCTGGTCCTGCCCAGATGCAGACCGTCCAGTTTGTACTGGTCCCACCTCTCCCAGAACCGGTTCCAATGTCCCAGGAATTTGAATCCCTCCCTCTTGCAATACTCCTCAAGCCACATATTCATCTTAGCTATCCTGCTATTTCTACTCTGACTAGCTCGTGGCACTGGTAGCAATCCTGAGATTACTACCTTTAAGGTCCTACTTTTTCATTTAACTTCTAGCTCCCTAAATTCAGCTTGTAGCACCTCATCCCACTTTTTACCTATATCGTTGGTACCTATATGCACCATGACAACTGGCTGTTCCCCCTTCCCCTTCAGAGTGCCCTGCAGCCGTTCTGAGACATCCTTGACCCTTGCACCAGGGAGGCAACATACCATCCTGGAGTCTCAGTTGCGACCACAGGAACACCTATCTATCCCCCTTACAATAGAACCGCTACCACTATAGCTCTCCCACTCTTTTTCCTACCCTCCTGTGCAGCAGAGCCATCCATGGTACCATGAACTTGGCTGCTGCTGCCTTCCCCTGGTGAGCCATCTCCCCCAACAATATCCAAAGCGGTGTATCTGTTTTGGAGGGAGATGACTGCAGGGGACTCCTGCACAGCCTTCCTACTCCTGCTCTGCCTGATGGTCACCCATCCCCTATCTGCCTTTGTAACCTTTACCTGCAATGTGGCGAACTCACTGAACGTGCTATCCAAGACATCCTCAGCATCGCGCATGCTCCAGAGTGATTCCATCCGCAGCTCCAGTGCCATCATGCGGTCTAACAGGAGCTGCAGCTGGATACATTTCCTGCACACTGGAAGCATCCCTGATTTCCCACATGGCACAGGAGGAGCATGACATGGGTCTGGGGCTCTCCTGCCATGTGTTAACCCTTAAAATAAGCTAATTTGGCAACAATGCCAAAGGTTTCTTACTGACAAGATAAGGAATAAAGAAAAACTACTCACCAATCACTTACCCTCTCGGTTGTGATGTCACACTTTGTTTTATTTTCCTCCCAGGTCGGGGAGTCAGCATTGGTGGGGAAAACAAGACCTCCCTCTCCCACTTGCCTGAACTCTCCCACTTACCAAACTCTTATCTTTGCACTCTACGTTGCTGCTGCACTCCCTGCCTGCTCCCCATAATCCCTTATCCCCTTATCGTTTAAGAAACTGTCGATTTCTGTCTTAAATTTATTCAATGTCCCAGCTTCCATAGCTCTCTGAGGCAGCGAATTCCATAGATTTACAACCCTCTGAGAGAAGAAATTTCTCCTCATCTCACTTTTAAATGGGCAGCCCCTTATTCTAAGATCATGCCCTCTAGTTCTAGTCTCCCCCATCAGTGGAAACATCCTCTCTGCATCCACCTTGTCAAGCCCCCTCCTAATCTTATATGTTTCGATAAGATCACCTCTCATTCTTCTGAATTCCAATGAGTAGAGGCCCAACCTACTCAACCTTTCCTCATAAGTCAACCCCATATCTCCGGAATCAACCGAGCGACCTTCTCTGAACTGCCTCCAAAGCAAGTATATCCTTTCATAAATATGGAAAGCAAAACTGCACGCAGTATTCCAGGTGTGGCCTCACCAATACCCTGTATAGCTGTAGCAAGACTTCCCTGCATACATACTCCATCCCCTTTGCAATAAAGGCCAAGATACCATTGGCCTTCCTGATCACTTGTTGTACCTGCATACTATCCTTTTGTGTTTCATGTACAAGTACCCCCAGTTCCCGCTGTACTGCAGCACTTTGCAATCTTTCTCCATTGAAATAATAACTTGCTCTTTGATATTTTTCTGCCAAAGTGCATGACCTCACACTTTCCAACATTATACTCCATCTGCTAAATTTTGCCCACTCAGCCTGTCTGTGTCCTTTTTCAGATTTTTTGTGTCCTCCTCACACATTGCTTTTCCTCACATGTTTCTATCGTCAGCAAACTTGGCGACGTTACACTCAGTCCCTTCTTCAAAGTCATGTACCTTTCAGGATATATGCACTAGAATGCCCAAATCTCTTTCTATCTCCACCATGTTTAATGCCTTTCCCTGGAGGGTGTACGAATGTTGAGCATTTGCCCTGCCCACATGCATTACACTGAACTTATCTAAGTTATACATCATTTTCCAGTCTTGAGCCCATTCTCCCAGCACATTAACATAGAAACATAGAAAATAGGTGCAGGAGTAGGCCATTTGGCCCTTCGAGCCTGCACCGCTATTCAATAAGATCATGGTTGATCATTCCCTCAGTACCCCTTTCCTGCTTTCTCTCCATACCCCTTGATCCCCTTAACCGTAAGGGCCACATCTAACTCCCTCTTGAATACATCCAATGAACCGGCATCAATGACTCTGCGGCAGGGAATTCCACAGGTTAACAACTCTCCGAGTGAAGAAGTTTCTCCTCATCTCAGTCCTAAATGGTCTACCCCATATCCTAAGACTATGTCCCCTAGTTCTGGACTTCCCCAACATCGGGAACATTCTTCCCGCATCTAACCTGTCCAATCCCATCAGAATCTTATACGTTTCTATGAGATCCCCTCTCATCCTTCTAAACTCCAGTGAATAAAGGCCCAGTTGATGCAGTCTCTCCTCATATGACAGTCCAGCCATCCCTGGAACCTTCGCTGCACTGCCTCAACAGCAAGAACGTCCTTCCTCAGATTAGGAGACCAAAACTGTACACAATATTCCAGGTGAGGCCTCACTAAGGCCCTGTACAACTGCAGTAAGACCTCCCTGCTCCTATACTCAAATCCCCTAGCTATGAAGGCCAACATACCATTTGCCTTCTTCATTGCCTGCTGTACCTGCATGCCCACTTTCAGTGACTGATGAACCATGACACCCAGGTCTCGTTGCACCTCCCCTTTTCCTAATCTGCTGCCATCCAGATAATATTCTGCCTTCGTGTTTTTGCCCCCAAAATGGATAACCTCACATTTATCCACATTATACTGCATCTGCCATGCATTTGCCCACTCACCTAACCTAAGGGGTCAGAGGGTCTAGTAAGGAGGAGGAACTGAGGAAAATCTTTATTAGTCGGGAAATTGTGTTGGGGAAATTGATGGGATTGAAGGCCGATAAATCCCCAGGGCCTGATGGACTGCATCCCAGAGTACTTAAGGAGGTGGCCTTGGAAATAGCGGATGCATTGACAGTCATTGTCCAACATTCCATTGACTCTGGATCAGTTCCTATCGAGTGGAGGGTAGCCAATGTAACCCCACTTTTAAAAAAAGGAGGGAGAGAGAAAGCAGGGAATTATAGACCGGTCAGCCTGACCTCAGTAGTGGGTAAAATGATGGAATCAATTATTAAGGATGTCATAGCAGCGCATTTGGAAAATGGTGACATGATAGGTCCAAGTCAGCATGGATTTGTGAAAGGGAGATCATGCTTGACAAACCTTCTGGAATTTTTTGAGGATGTTTCCAATAAAGTGGACAAAGGAGTACCAGTTGATGTGGTATATTTGGACTTTCAGAAGGCTTTCGACAAGGTCCCACACAGGAGATTAATGTGCAAAGTTAAAGCACATGGGATTGGGGGTAGTGTGCTGACGTGGATTGAGAACTGGTTGTCAGACAGGAAGCAAAGAGCAGGAGTAAATGGGTACTTTTCGGAATGGCAGGCAGCGACTAGTGGGGTGCCGCAGGGTTCTGTGCTGGGGCCCCAGCTGTTTACATTGTACATTAATGATTTAGACGAGGGGATTAAATGTAGTATCTCCAAATTTGAAGATGACACTAAGTTGGGTGGCAGTGTGAGCTGCGAGGAGAATGCTATGAGGCTGCAGAGTGACTTGGATAGGTTAGGTGAGTGTGAAAATGCGTGGCAGATGAAGTATAAAGTGGATAAATGTGAGGTTATCCACTTTGGTGGTAAAAACAGAGAGACAGACTATTATCTGAATGGTGACAGATTAGGAAAAGGGAAGGTGCAACGAGACCTGGGTGTCATGGTACATCAGTCATTGAAGGTTGGCTTGCAGGTACAGCAGGCGGTTAAGAAAGCAAATGGCATGTTGGCCTTCATAGCGAGGGGATTTGAGTACAGGGGCAGGGAGGTGTTGCTACAGTTGTACAGGGCCTTGGTGAGGCCACACCTGGAGTATTGTGTACACTTTTGGTCTCCTAACTTGAGGAAGGACATTCTTGCTATTGAGGGAGTGCAGCGAAGATTCACCAGACTGGTTCCCGGGATGGCGGGACTGACCTATCAAGAAAGACTGGATCAACTGGGCTTGTATTCACTGGAGTTCAGAAGAGTGAGAGGGGACCTCATTGAAACGTTTAAAATTCTGACGGGTTTGGACAGGTTGGATGCAGGAAGAATGTTCCCAATGTTGGGGAAGTCCAAAACCAGGGGTCACAGTCTAAGAATAAGGGGTAAGCCATTTAGGACCGAGATAAGGAGAAACTTCTTCACCCAGAGAGTGATGAACCTGTGGAATTCTCTACCACAGAAAGTAGTTGAGGCCAATTCACTAAATATATTCAAAAGGGAGTTAGATGAAGTCCTTACTACTCGGGGGATCAAGGGGTATGGCGTGAAAGCAGGAAGCGGGTACTGAAGTTTCATGTTCAGCCATGAACTCATTGAATGGCGGTGCAGGCTAGAAGGGCTGAATGGCCTGCTCCTGCACCTATTTTCTATGTTTCTATGTTTCTATGTCCAAGTCACCCTGCAGCCTCTTAGCGTCACAGCTCACACCGCCACCCAGTTTCGTGTCATCCTTCATCTAAATCGTTAATGTATATATTGTAAAGAGCTGGGGTCCCAGCACTGAGCCCTGCGGCACTCCACTAGTCACTGCCTGCCATTCTGAAAAGGACCCGTTTATCCCAACTCTTTGCTTCCTGTCTGCCAACCAGTTCTCTATCCACGTCAGTACATTATCCCCGATACCATGTGCTTTGATTTTGCACACCAATCTCTTATGCGGGAACTTGTCAAAAGCCTTTTGAAACTCCAAATACACCACATCCACTGGTTCTCCCTTGTCCACTCTGCGAGTTACATCCTCAAAAAATTACAGAAGATTCATCTAGCATGATTTCCTTTTCATAAATCTAAGCTAACTTAGTCCAATCCTGTCACTGCTTTCCAAATGCACTGCTATTTCATCCTTAATGATTGATTCCAACATTTTCCCCACTACTGATGTCAGGCTAACCGGTCTGTAATTACCCATTTTCTCTCTCCCTCCTTTTTTAAAAAGTGGTGTTACATTAGCTACCCTCCAGTCCATAGGAACTAATCCAGAGTCAATAGACTGTTGACATGATCACCAATGCATCCACTTTTTCTAGGGCTACTTCTTTAAGTACTCTGGGATGCAGACTATCAGGCCCCGGGGATTTATCGGCCTTCTATCCCATCAATTTCCCTGACACAATTTCCCGCCTAATAAGGATATCCTTCAGTCCCTCCTTCTCACTAGACCTACTGTCTCCTAGTACAATCGGAAGGTTATTTGTGTCTTCCTTTGTGAAGACAGAAACAAAGTATTTGTTCAATTGGTCTGCCATTTCTTTATTCCCCATTTTAAATTCACCTGAATCCGACTGCAAGGGACCTACATTTGTCTTCACTAATCTTTTTCTCTTCACATCTTTATAGAAGCTTTGCCTGAAGCAGACAAGCATCTTCTGCAGTTCGAACACTCGCACAGATCTTGGCATCATCTGCAAATTTGCAAATTATGCCCCCAACCCCAAAATCCAGATCATTAATGTTGTGTCTGCAATAACTGTTAGACTGAGTACTGTTTAACTCCAAGAGGTATAACCTTGGCTCTGCTATATAAAGGCCCAAAGTGCATATATACAAAATGGCTGACCTTTTATACTTGGGCTGCACACATGTGCGTGCAGCCCAATGGCCTCCCAATAGTGACGCCATCTAATGGCTAGTGATCCCAAAAGTACATACATGACAATACCCCACTCTGAGATATTAACACAGTCTTTTACAAATTGAGACGATCCAGTGTTTTATGCTCCCAGCTTGACCGTCTCAGTTTAACTCGAGCCTTGGGTGAGTGTTCAGAGTCTGTTGTGACTGGTGGCTTCGTGGCTGACCTGGTGGGAGTGGCAATGGCCATGTCAGGGATTGAAAGTCCATTTTCATTGAACATGTCAGTGATTGTAAGTCCTGATTCACTGATGACCACTGAGACCTCTGATGACTAGGGGTAGGTTGGTTGGTCGTCTATTGTCTCTTCCTCCGACTGTTCCGGTTCAGCTGTGTGCCGTGGCTTTGTCTGATCCATATGTTTCCTGCATGTTTGCCCATTTTTGAGCTTGACAATAAATACTCTGTTGCCCTCCTTGGCCATGACAGTACCAACGATCCACTTGGAACCCTGACCATAATTCAGAACATATACAGGGTAATTTACAGAAATATTGCGTGACACAGCTGTGCGATCTTGATACCCTTACTGACTTTGTCTTCTGTATTCAATATGATTATTTAAGTCAGGGTGTACAAGAGATAGCTTGGTCTTAAGACCTCTCTTCAACATTAGTTCACTTGTCCTATAACTAAGCAGTATGTATGACAAGCGGGTCTGCAGTGACCCTTGGGTTACTCGCTTCATATGCTACTTTATGATTGGACAGCACGTTCTGTTTGACCATTGGATGCAGGTTTGAACGGTGCGGAACTTACATATTTGATACCATTGAGTTTCATGAACTCTTGAAACTCCTGACTAACAACGATGTCAGGCAGACCATGTGTCGCGAACATGACACTGAGATTCTCAATGGTGGATGTGCTGAATGACATGATTATACACTCTATCCACTTCGAATATGCATCCACCACAACTAAAAACATCTTCCCCAGGAAGGGACTTGCAAAGTCTATGTGGATCCTGGACCATGGTTTAGATGGCCACAAACAGAGACTCAGCGGCAATATCCACGGGTGCTTTGCTGAGCTGCATGCAAGTGTTGCACTGATGCACACATGATTCCAGCTCAGAGTCAATTCCCGGCCACCATACACGAGAGCTGGCAATTGCTTTCATCATTACAATGCCGGGATGTGTGCTATGTAGCTCATGTACAAATCTATCTCTCACTTTCTTAGGCATAACAACAGTATACAATCTGACTGAATAGACAGTTCGTCTTTGCGACGAATGTAAGGTTTGGTCTCCTCGCACATTTGCTTGGGCATGGCAGACCAATGACCTTTGAGAATACAACTCTTCACCACTGATAAAATCGTGTCCTGGCTGGTCCAGGTCTTAACTTGTTGAGCCGTGACAGGGATTCCTTCACTTTCAAAAGCATCCATAGCTAACAATAGGTCCGCCGGTTGTGGCGTTTCCACCGCCGGTGCAGGCAACGGCAGATGGCTCAAAGCATCGGCACAATTCTCGGTGCCCGGTCTATCGCGAATGACATAATCATAAGCGGATAATGTCAGCGCCCACCTCGATGCAGGATGAAGCATTGGTATTCATACCTTTGTTTTCAGAGAACAGTGAAATGAGCGGTTTGTGATCTGTCTCCAGTTCAAACCGAAGACCAAACAGGTACTGATGCATCTTTTTAACCTCATATACACAGGCTAGTGCTTCTTTCTCTACCGTGCTGTGGGCTCTTTCCGCTTTAGATAAACGTTTTGAAGCATACGCGACTGGTTGAAGTTTACCCAACTCATTAACTTGTTGGAGTACGCAACCAATTCCATATGATGAAGCATCGCAGGCCAATACTAAACGTTTGCATGGGTCATAATGTACCAGCAGCTTGTTAGAGCAAAGCAGATTAGTGGCTTTCTCAAAAGCTCTGTCTTGAGATGTACCCCACACCCAGTTGTCGCCTTTTCTGAGCAGCATGTGTAGTGGTTCTAATAAAGGCACTCAATTTAGGTAGGAATTTACCGAAGTAGTTGAGTAGACCCAGGAACGAATGCAGCTCCGTCACATTCTGCAGCTTGGGTGCATTCCTGATGGCCTTCGTTTTCGTGTCCGTGGACCTGATGCCGTCAGCAGCAATTTTCCTCCTCAGGAATTTGACCTCTGGTGCCATGAAGACGCAATTCGCACGTTTCAGTCTTGAGTCCCATTTTGTCCAGACGATGTAGAACCTCTTCCAGGTTGTTCAGATGTTCCTTGGAGTCACGACCTGTGATCAGGATGCCATCTTGGAACACGACGGTTCTGGGAACGGACTTCAGTAGACTCTCCATGCTCCTCTGAAATATTGCTGCAGCCGAGCGAATTCCAAAAGGGCACCTGTGATAAATAAACCGTCCTTTATGCGTGTTAATGCACGTAAGTTTCTTCGACATCTCGACCAGCTCCTGTGTTATGTCGGCCGACATCAAGTCCAGCTTGGTGAACGACTTCCTCCCGTTGCAAACAAGTCATCAGCCTTCGGTAATGGCTACTGATCCTGTTTCAAAACCCTGTTGATCGTAGCCTTGTAGTCTCCACAGATTCTGACTGTGCCATCACTTTTCAGCACAGGAACAATGGGGCTGGCCCATTCATTAAATTCAACCGGTGATATGATCCCTTCACGCTGGAGACTGTTCAGTTCGATTTTGACCTTCTCCCTCATCATATATGGAACTGCCCAAGCCTTATGATGGACGGGTCTTGCATCCGGGTCCACGTGGATCTGTACCCTGGCTCCTGTGAAGTTGCCGATGCTCAGTTCGAACAGTGAGGGGAACTTGCTCAGTACTTGGGCACGTGTATCTTCCGACGACGACGACAACACCTTGATGTCGTTCCAGTCGCATCTGATTTTTTGAAGCCAGTTCCTGCCGAACTGCGTTGGGCCATTGCCTGGACAATCCATAGCGATAACTCGTGAACCGCACCGTCATACGACACTTTAATTGTAGCACTGCCAATCATCGTTATGAGTTCTTTGGTGTACGTGCGCAACTTGGCATTGACTGGATTCAGCCTGGCCTCCCGGCCTTAGTATCCCATAGCTTGTCGAATGCCTTCTGGCTCATTATCGATTGACTCACCTCCATGTCCAGTTCTATCGATACCGGCACCTCATTAAATTTCACGTTGATCAATATCGGTTTGCTCTTAGTTAGGAATTAGTACAGTCCATAAACTTCCTCCTCTGGTATCTCGGATTGCGTATCCGGATCCGCACTAGTCTGACCATCATCCTCCACGTGGTGTGTCACAGCACGCTTGCTCATCTGTGGACACTTGCGCTGGAGATGCCCCACTCTCAGACAGCCTTTGCAACACTGAGAAATCGGATGCATTCCTGCTGGCGAACTTTGGGCAACCACAGGTTTCGTGTACCGCAATCGGGTAGGCCCTGCCATGTGCTGCTCTGCCAAACGCCGAATCAATCATATTTACAGCACTTGCCGAGTTTTGATTTTTCACTGACATCTGCTTTCGACTTCTATCCGTCGTCATGAATGACTGAGCGATCGTGATGGCCCTGTTCAAGTCCAACATCTCCACCGCCAGTAGTTTACGCAGGATCACCTTGTGGTTGATGCCGATTATAAAGAAGTCCCGCAGCATGTCTGCCAACGCAGCCCCGGCCTTACACGGTCCCGCTTGACATCTCTGGTCGGCAACGAATTCCGCCGCTTTCTGGCCCTCTGAGCGAGCGTGCATGTAAAATCTATATCTCGAGATGATGATGCCTTCGTCTGGCTTAAGGTGGTCCTGTACCAGTGTACACAATTCTTCATATGTCTTCTCTGTTGGACTCACAGGCAGGAGTAGATTCTTTATCAGACCATAAATTTTTGGACCGCAAACCGTGAGGAACACCACCCGGCGCCGATCTGCGTCGCCGACCTCCTCCATTTTGTTGGCCATGAAGAACTAGCTCAAACGGCTCACAAAGTCTGCCCAATCTTCTTCCACAAATCGCTCCAACAATCCAGTTGTGCTCATGTTTGCATGCAAAGGTTCTTGTTGCCTCGTCGCCAAATGTTATGTATGCAATAACTGTTAGACTGAGCACTGTTTAACTCCCAGAGGTATAACCTTGGCTCTGCTTTATTAAGGCCCAAAGTGCATATATACAAAATGACTGGCCTTTTATACTTGGGCTGCACATACGTGCGTGCAGCCCAATGGCCTCCAACAATGACACCATACATAACAATTAATAAAAATAGTCAAAAGCAACAGTCCCAACACTGATCCCTGCAGGACACCACTGGGTTTTGTAGATGTATGCGCATCTTGGACCCCATTTTGGAAGCTAAGTTGTCGGCCGTGGCTCAGTGGGCAGCACCCTTGACTCTGAGGCAAAAGGTTATGGGTTTAAATCTTACTCCAGAGATTTGAGCACAAAACTCTAAGATGATACTCCAGTGCAGTACTGAGGGAGTGCTGCCCTGTTGGAGGTGCCCTCTTTTGGATGAAACGTTAAACCGAGACCCCGTCTACTCTCTCAGGTGGATGTTAAGGATCCCATGACACTATATCGAAGAGGAGCAGGCGAGTAATCTCCAGTGTCCTGGCCAATATTTATCCCTCAATCAACATCACTAAAACAGATTATCTGGTTATTATTGCAGTGCTGTTTGTGGGAGCTTGCTGTGCACAAATTGGCTGCCGCGTTTCCTACATTACAACAGTGACTACACTTCAAAAGTACTTTATTGGTTGTAAAGCTCTTTAAAACATCCTGAGGTCGTGAGAGGCGGTGTAGAAATGACCGAGGGATCAGACAGACACAGTAGGCAATGTGTGGTGGGGGTTTGGCTGGTGGAAGTGGGTAAAGGAAGATTAAAAAAGTATGTTAAAAAATTATGGAAGCATTTTAATTGAGAGAAATCTCAGACTCACCACTTCTCTGGAGGCGAGAAATGTCTCTTTTGAATGTATTCTCAATCACTGTCAGTTTTGTTGACCTCTCGGTGCCTATAAATAGGAAATGTGATTATAAGGACAAGTTAAAGATTCAACAGGTGGAGTTGAATGTTCAATAACACACTGCATGTTCAGTAACACATCGTATGGAGTATAATTCACTGAGTGGCAAATAGCTCACCACGAGTACAATAACACATTTGGGGCCAAAATTGCGCTGCGCCCCGATTGGGGACGGTATCCTGCTGGGGCTGAGACTTCCTGTGCCCGGCGCAGAAGTCCCGCCCAGCCGCTGAATTGGGTTTACTGCCCCTCGAAGGAAGTGGAGCGCAGTCTCGAGCACTCCACTTTCTTTAGGGGCGGGACCAACGTCGTTAATGGGGCGAATAGTAACGCATTTCAACGCCCCTCCCCTTCGCTTAAAGGGGACGGCCGCTGCACACTTTGCAAGGCCTCAGGGGGAATGAGAGAGCGGGGAGAGAGAATCAGAGGGGGAAAGAGAGACGGGAGTGGGAGAGTGGCGGAGAGAGAGAGAATTGGAGGAGGAATGAGAGACGGAATTGGAGGGGGAATAATAGGGAGGGGAGAGAGGGAATCAGAGGAATGAGAGAGAGGGGGAATCGGATGGAGAATGAGAGAGAGGGATGAGGGGCAATGAGAGAAGGGGGAGAGAGAGTGAATCGGAGGGCGGATGGGAGGGGAGGGAGTGAGGGGCATAAGAGAAGTGGATGAGGGGAGAGAGACAGGTGCTGAGGGAGGAGAGAGCAGTTCAGAAATTTTGGGGAGATAAAATAAGGAGAGCCAAGTGGGGATGGGGAAGAGTATGATCCAGGTCTAAAGGAGTGGGGAGGAGGATGAGCGAGAACATGATCCAAATGGTAAGATGGATCAGTCTTCCAACCTCACCACATTCTCTAGCTCTCTTCCCCCTAGACCTCGTTGATTTCTCGGAAATCTCGGTGCATTGTGGCAACTGACATCACTGGACTGGATGAAATACGGAAGTCACGACACTGTCACTATTCACTTCAAACCCAATAATCCTGTTAATAATCCGTGATCCGCACACAAAACCCTATCTATGATGGGGGGTGGTAAAAGGTCATGAATCCGGGGCGGGAGGTGAAGGGGAGAAGGTCAGTAACCAGGGCAGGGGAAAGAAGGTCAGGAACTTGGGGAGGAGAAGTATGTCAGAAACTTGGGTGGTGGGAGGTGTGAAACTTGGGCCGGGTCGGGGTGAAAGGTCAGAAACCTGGGGGGAGAAGGTAAGGAATTTGAGCGGGTGGGGGGGCAGGAACTTGGGCAGTGGGGGCAGAAACTTGTTTGCGTGTGGGAGACAGCCTTAATCCACAAGGGCGAGCCCTGTCTGTTCCAAGTGAACTCTGATCTGTCTGGACTAGGCAGTCAGAATGGCTCGAATTACACTTTTCAAAGTCACTGATTATGTCGGCAGCGAGGATCTAATTACACTTCCAGAGAAACTGCTGGGTGTGCCTTGTCTTCCAAGGGGACCAATCAGCAATCAGGTTTTGTCATCCAAGGGAACCAATCAGAGCTTTTGTTGTTGCGAATAAACACATTCTTTTATAATCAGCTGCTGGGAAATGTGAACCAATCAAATCCACTTATACTTGATGGGTTCAGATTTTGAACACGAGGTGAGGATGTGTATTTCTTTGAGAGTTCTGAACACACAACACTTGGTGAAGGCAAGGAATCCATGAGGAGTCAACAAATAAGCTGCGATGACTTTTGAAGCATTTTGGCCCCACCCAGCACTATCTCAGGACCTGGGTTTATCGAACCTTCTCCCAAACCTGGATATGTTCGAGGAGAGCTGACTTCACAATGCCATGTTGCACCATCTGCTGCAGCACAATCATTGACACACATCTGGATTAAGTTAAGCTCTTCCTATTAAAGTGAAAGTTACCAAAGCATGAAATGGTAACCTTGGATGACATGGACCCCATTTTGGATGCTTAGATGCCCGTGCTACAACTAAAAAGTAATCACCACATGGCCCAATTTAACCACACTTGAATTTAAAATCACTTACTCGATTTCTGCAACTCAGCGAGTTTCTTCTGTAACTCGCGGACCTGTTGTTCCAATTCAGAAACAACTTCTGAAACTGAAACAGGCAGAGATTAGAAACATTGCTGGGGACAGGGATGGAGTTAGTGATGAGGAAGGGATGGAGATAGTGATGGGGAAGGGATGGAATTACTGATGGGGAAGAAATGGAGTTTGTTTTTTTTATTCGTTCATGGAATTTTGGCATTGCTGGCAAGGCCAGCATTTATTGCCTCTCCCTAATGGCCCTTGAGAAGGTGGTGATGAACCGCCTTCTCGCTGCAGTCCGTGTGGTGAAGCTACTCCCACAGTGCTGTTTGGGAGGGAGTTCCAAGATTTTGACCCAGTGACGATGAAGGAACGTTGATACACTTCCAAGTTAAGATGGTGTGTGACTTTCAGTGGACCGTGGAGATGGTGGTGTTCCCATGTGCCTGGTACCCTTGTCCTTCTGCGTGATAGACGTCATGGGTTAGTGATAGGGGAGGAATGGAGACAGTGATGGGGGAGGGATGGAGTTAGTGATTAGCAAGTTGATGGATTTACTTTCTGTTGGAGTTTAGAGTTTTTGTCTGCAGTACCAGTGTGTCACCAGCCAATGGCAGCAAAGCTCAGGATATTTCCAACACAAATAACGCTTGTAAAAGCAGGAAAGCGAGTACTGAGGAGCTGAAAGAGTAGAAAGTGCTGCATTCACCAGCTCTGACAACCAGCCTAAAGGTAACTGAATACAACAAAATATTGCAACTAATACTGAGAGAAAAACTTAGGCAGGAGATGTAGTCATGAGGAAACGGTGTGTGGGGAGCGAATGTTTGTTCGTGTGAATATTTCTCAGCATTTCACAAGTGCTTTTTAACATTTTTCTTTCTAAATATGTTTCTACGTCAAAGTGAGACATAGCACTACTGAAAATAAAGTCATCCAGTGTCGTCATCCCAGGGCAGGTACAGCATGGGTTAGATACAGAGTAAAGCTCCCTCTACACTGTCCCATCAAACACTCCCAGGGCAGGTACAGCATGGGTTAGATACAGAGTAAAGCTCCCTCTACGCTGTCCCATCAAACACTCCCAGGGCAGTTACAGCATGGGTTAGATACAGAGTAAAGCTCCCCTACTCTGTCCCATCAAACACTCCCAGGGCAGGTACAGCATGGGTTAGATACAGAGTAAAGCTCCCTCTACGCTGTCCCATCAAACACTCCCAGGGCAGGTACAGCATGGGTTAGATACAGAGTAAAGCTCCCTCTACACTGTCCCATCAAACATTCCCAGGGCAGGTACAGCACGGGTTAGATACAAAGTAAAGCTCCCGCTACACAAATCTGAATGCATGCAACATTCGTAACAAGATAGATGAGTTGACAGCACAAATAGAAATACATGGGTCTGATCTGATGGCCATTATAAGGTGACCAAGACTGGGAACTGAATATTCAGGTGTATTTACCATTTTGGAGGGATAGGCAGAAAGGAAAAGAAACGGGATAGATGTGTTAATAAAGGATGAGATCAGTGCAGAAGTGAGAAATAATATTGGCTCAGAAAATCAATATATAGAATCAGTTTGGGTAGAAGAAGTCACTGGTGAGAGTAGTCCACAGGCCCTCTAGCAGTAGCCACACTGCAGGACAGAGTATAAATCAAGAAATAATGGAGGCTTATAAGAAAGGTACGGCAATAATCATGGGCGATTTTAATCTTTATATTGATTGGACAAATCAAATTGGCAAAGGTAACCTTGAGGAAGAGTTCATAGAGTGTATTCGGAATGGTTTCTTAGGGCAATATGTTGTGGAACAAATCAGGGAGCAGACTATTTTAGATCTGGTAATGTGTAATGAGACAGGATTAATTAATGATCGCATAGTAAAGGATCCTCTTGGGAAGAGTGATCATAGCATGGTAGAATTTCAAATTAAGTTTGAGGGTGAGAAAGCTAGGTCTCAAATTAGTGTCCAAAACTTAAATAAAGGCAATTACAAAGGTAGGAAGGCAGAGTTGGCTAAAGTGGAGTGGAAAAATACATTAGATAACCAATGGCAAACATTTAAGGAGATATTTCATAACTCTCAGCAAAGATATATTCCAGTGAGAAAGAAAGACTCTTAGAGAAGGATGAACCATCCGTGGCCAACTAAGGAAGTAAAGGATGGTATCAAATTGAAAACAAAGGCATACAATATTGCAAAGAATAGTGGAAGGCCAGAGAATTGGGGATTTTTTAGAAACCAGCAAAGGACGACTAAAAACATGTCAAAGAGAGAGAAGATAATTTATGAGAGTAAACTAGCAAGAAATATATAAACAGACAGTAAGAGCTTCTATAGGTATATAAAAAGGAAGAGAGTAGCTAAAGTAAACATTGGTCCCTTAGAGGATGAGACTGGAGAATTAATAACGGGAAACAGGGAAATGGCAGAGACTTTGAACAAATATTTTGTATCAGTCTTCATGATAGAAGACACTAAAAGCAAATGGCCTGCATCCTAGGGTTTTAAGAGAAGTGGCTGCAGAGATAGTGGATGCATTGGTTGTAATTTACCAAAATTCCCAGTATTCTGGGGAGGTCCCAGCGGATTGGGAAACAGCAAATGTATCGCCCCTATTTAAGAAAGGAGGGAGACAGAAACCAGGAAACTATAGACCAGTTAGCCTAACATCTGTCATTGGGAAAATACTGGTGTCTATTATTAAGGAAGTAGTAGCAGGACATTTAGAAAAGCAGAAAGCAGTCAAGCAGAGTCAGTATGATTTTATGAAAGGGAAATTACATTTGACAAATTTGCTGGAGTTCTTTGAGGATGTAACGAGCAGGGTGGATAAAGGGGAACCGTAGATGTTGTTTATTTGGATTTCCAGAAGGCATTCAATAAGGTGCCACATAAAAGATTACTGCACAAGATAAAAGCTCACGGGGTTGGGGGTAATATATTAGCATGGCTAGAGGATTGGCTAACTAACAGAAAACAGAGTCGGGATAAATGGATCATTTTCAGGTTGGAAAACTAAGCAGTGGGGTTCCACAGGGATCAGTGCTGGGGCCTCAACTATTTACAATCTATATTAAATCTATCTTTGATGAAAGGACCGAGTGTAATGTAGCCAAATTTGCTGATGATACAAAGATAGGTGGGAAAGCAAGTTATGAGGAGGATCTAAAGAATCTGCAAAGGGTTATAGATCGGCGAAGTGAATGGGCAAAAATTTGGCAGATGGTGAATAATGTGGGAAAATGTGAGGTTATCCACTTTGGTAAAAATAAAAAAGCAAATTATTATTTAAATGGGGAGAGATTACAAAATGCTGCGGTACAGAGGGATCTGGGGGTCCTTGTACATGAAACTCAAGAAATTTGCATGCAGGTACAACAAGTAATTAGGAAAGCAAATGGAATGTTGGTCTTTATTGCAAGGGGGATAGAGTATAAAAGTAAGGAAGTCCTGCTACAACTGTACAGGATGTTCGTGAGACCACACCTGGAGTACTGCGCACAGTTTAAAAAAAAATTAGTTCCTGGGATGTGGTTGTCGCAGGCAAGGCCAGCATTTATTGCCCATCCCTAATTGCCCTTGAGAAGGTGGTGGTGAGCCGCCTTCTTGAACCGCTGCAGTCCTTGAGGTGAAGATACACTCACAATGCTGTTAGGGAGGGAGTTCCAGGATTTTGACCCAGCGACGATGAAGGAACGGTAATGTACTTCCAAGTCAGGATAGTATGTGACTTGCAGCAGAAGGTGGAGGTGGTGGTCTTCCCATGTGCCTGCTGCCCTTGTCCTTCTGGGTGGTACAGGTCACGGGTTTGGGAGTTGCTGCGGAAGAAGCCTTGGTGAGTTGCTGCAGTGCATCTTGTAGATGGTACACACTGCACCCATGGTGTGTCGGTGATGGAGGGAGTGAATGTTTAAGGTGGTTGGACTGCCAATCAAGCGGGCTGCTTTCTCCTGAATGGTGTCGAGCTTCTTGAGTGTTGGAGCTGCTCTCATCCAGGCAAGTGGAGAGTATTCCATCACACTCCTGACTTGTGCATTGACAATAATGGAAAGGCTTTGGTGAATCAGGAGGTGAGACAGCCGCCGCAGAATACCCAGCTTCTGACCTGTGTTTATGTGGCTGGTCCTGTTTCTGGTCAATGGTGACCCCCAGGATGTTGATGGTGGGGGATTCAGCGATGGTAATGCCGTTGAATGTCAAGGGATGGTGGTTAGACTCTCGCTTGTTGGAGATAGTCATTGTCAGGCACTTATGTGATGCGAATGCCCAAGCCTGAATGTCGCCCAGGTCTTGCTGCATGCAGCTTGGACTGCTCCATTATCTGAGGAATCGCGAGTGGCAGTGCACACTGTCATCAGCGAACATCCCCACTTCTGATCTTATGAAGGAGAGATGGTCATTGATGAAGTAGCTAAAGATGGTTGGGCTTAGGACACTGCCCTGAGGAACAACTGCAGCGATGTCCCGGGACAGTGATGATTGACCTCCAACCACCACAACCATCTTTCTTTGTGCTAGGTATGACTCCAGCCAGTGGAGCGTTTTCCCCCTGATTCCTATTGACTTCAGTTTTACTCGGGCTCCTTGGTGCCACACTCGGTCAAATGCTGACTTGATGTCAAGGGCAGTCTCACTTCACCTCTGGAATTCAGCTCTTTTGTCCATGTTTGGACCAAGGCTGTAATGAGGTCTGAGGCTGAACCCAAACTGGGCATCAGTGAGCAAGTATTGGTCTCCTTATTTAAGGAAGGATATACTTGCATTGGAGGCAGTTCAAAGAAGGTTCACGAGGTTGATTCCTGAGATGAAGGAGTTGTCATATGAAGAAAGATTGAGCAGGTTGGGCCTATACTCATTGGAGTTTAGAAGACTGAGAGGTGATCTTATTGAATGTATAAGATTCTGAGTGGGCTTGGCAGGGTAGCTGCAGAGAGAATGTTTCCTCTCGTGGGGGAATCCAGAATGAGGGGTATGGTCTCAGAATAAGGGGTCGCCTATTTAAAACAGAAATGAGGAAGAATTTCTTCTCTCAGAGGGTCATGAATCTTTGGAATTCTCTATCTCAGAGAGGTCTGGAGGTTGGTCACTGAATATATTTAAGGTGGAGAAAGACAGATTTTTAAAGGATAAGGGAGTCAAGGGTTATGGGGAGAGGGCAAGGAAGTGGAGTTGAGGCCAAGATCAGATCAGCCATGACGTTATTGACTGGCTGCTCCTGTTTCTTGCATTCTTATTACACTGTCCCATAAAACACTCCCAGGGCAGGTACAGCACGGGGTTAGATACAGAGTAAAGCTCCCTCTGCACTGTCCCATAAAACACTCCCAGGGCAGGTACAGCCCGAGTTAGATACAGAGTAAAACTCCTTCTACGCTGGTGCCCCCTACAGCACCAGTGGATCTGTTTCCGTTGCCTACACCTGTTGACATGCCATGGCCCCATTTTATGATTTTATGTTGTGGGCCCCTGTTCAATATGAAACTTCATGCTTGACCCTGACAGCCAGCACACAGGATATTTATCTTTCCAGTGTCAGCTGTGGCTCAGTGGGTAGTACTTTCGCCTCTGAGTCAGAAGTTCATGGATTCAGTCCCCGCTCCTGACTTGAGCACAAATTCCTGGTTCACACTCGCAGTGCAGTTCTGAGGGAGTGTTGCATTGCCGGAGGTGCTGTTCTTCAGATGAGATGCTCTCAGGTAGCTGCAAAAGATCCCATGGCACTATTTCAAAGACGACCAGGGGAGTTATCCCCAATGTCCTGGCCAATATTTATCCCTCAGCCAACATTACTAAAACAGCTTTTCTGATCATCATCACATTGCTGTTTACGGCAAATTGACTGCTGCGTTAACTACATTACAGCAGTGACTACATTCCAAAAATACTTCATTGACTGTAAAGAACCTTTGGACATCCTGAGGTTGTGAAAGGCCTTTCTCCAGTCTGGGCTGGATTGGAAGCAGATCCCAGATATGAATGGCCAGTGTTTAGCCCACCACCCCACCCCGTGCCTGTATGACGATTGCTCCAGTAACTCACAGTTTGTCACTCCAGACAGCTGGGTCCTGAAGTCCGGCGTCTTCTCCCCGAGCGCGGCTGATAATTGTGAGACTGAAAAATTACAGTGAAATACGGTTACGTTTCACTTGTGACCTAATTTGCATTCAATGCTCACACCAAAACGGTATTATTAATATGAAAAGTTATTCTCTTATCTAACATTGTGTTTCAATGGCATCACTGCACTTTCTGTCGTGCAAGAGCTATTCCAGATCAAGGACAGTGCCAGGGACAGTGCCAGGGACAGTGCCAGGGACAGGGACAGGAACAGGGACAGGAACAGGGACAGGAACAGGAACAGGAACAGGGACAGGGACAGGAACAGGAACAGGGACAGGAACAGGAACAGGGACAGGAACAGGGACAGGGACAGGAACAGGAACAGGGACAGGAACAGGGACAGGGACAGGGACAGGGACAGGGACAGGGACAGGGCCAGTGACGTTAACAGGGCCAGTGATAGGGCCAGTGACGTTAACAGGGCCAGGGAAAGGGCCAGTGACAGGGGCAGTGACAGGGGCAGTGACAGGGACAGGGCCAGTGATAGAGCCAGTGACGTTAACAGGGCCAGGGACAGGGCCAGTGATAGGTCCAGGGCCAGTGACAGTAACAGGGCCAGGGACAGGGCCAGGGACAGTAACAGGGCCAGGGACAGTAACAGGGCCAGGGACAGGGCCAGTGATAGGGCCAGTGACAGTGACAGGGACAGGGCCAGTGACAGTGACGTTAACAGGGCCAGTGATAGGGCCAGTGACAGTGACAGGGACAGGGCCAGTGACATTAACAGGGCCAGGGACAGGGCCAGTGACAGTGACAGTGACAGGGCCAGTGACGTTAACAGGGCCAGGGACAGGGCCAGTGACGTTAACAGGGCCAGGGACAGGGCCAGTGACAGTGACAGGGACAGAGCCAGTGACGTTAACAGGGCCAGGGACAGGGCCAGTGATAGGGCCAGGGACACTGACAGGGACAGTAACAGGGCCAGTGACAGGTACAGGGCCAGTGACAGTAACAGGGTCAGTGACAGTAACAGGGCCAGGAACAATGACAGGAACAGGGCCAGGGACAGTGTCTGGACTAGTGCCAGTGACAGGAGCAGTGCTGCAGCCAGTGTCAGGACCAGAGCGCGCTTCGACAAATCCGCCGTCTGACACACTGCCTCCTAAAGCTCAAGTTATGGCCCTTTTCCTCATCTTTACTTTCAGTCATTTGATCAGTGGACCCAGTCATCTTCGCAGGAACAGTAGGGGCCAAAGGCCTGGGACCACAGGCTCGGATAACAAGGCCTACTGGGAACAGGACCAACAAGCCCATGGGATTGTGAATCGGGATCAGTGGAGTCGTGAGCTGGTGGAATGGGTTCAGTGGGGCAATGGGTGAGGTGAGGGAATGGGATCAGTGGGTTAGGAGCTGGGGAATGGGATCAGTGGGTCAGGAGCTGATTAATGGGATCAGTGAGTCAGGAGCTGGGGAATGGGACCAATGGATCAGGACTGGGGAATGGGATCAGCGGGATGGTGAGCTGGGGAATGGGACCAATGGATCAGGACTGGGGAATGGGATCAGCGGGATGGTGAGCTGGGGAAGGGGATCAGTGGGTCAGGAGCTGGGGAATGGGATCAGTGGGTCAGGAGCTGATTAATGGGATCAGTGAATGGTGAGCTGGGGAATGGATCAGTGGACGGTGAGCTGGGCCTGTGCTTCAGCACAGGTCGTGGTTCAAACAAACCTGACATTATATTGTGCTGTACGAGAAATGTTGAAAAATAGCAGTTTGTTTTGAAAATAAAACCGATTTCTTTTTCACACACTCTGCAAATTCATATTGTTTCTATTGTTAGAACTTGAGCGGCTCATTCCCCTAATTTAAATAATTGTGTGGAGGCCTGATCCCTCCCTATCTCTGTAATCATCTCCAGCCCCACTAACCTCCGAGATATCTGCGCTGCTCGAAATTTGGCCTCTTGAGCACCCCGATTTTAATCGCTCCACCATTGCCAGCCGTGCCTTCGGCTGCCATGGTTCTAAGCTCTGGAACTCCCTCCCTAAACCTCTCTGCCTCTCTACCTCTCTACCTCTCTTTCCACCTTGAAGGCGCTCCTTAAAACCTACCTCGTTGACCAAACCCCTGCCGTAATATCTCATGTGGCTCAGTGTCAAATATTGTTTTATAATGCTCCTGTGAAGCGCTTTGGGAGGTTTTACTACGTTAAAGGGACTATTTAAATACAAGTTGATGTTAATGTTGTCAGTGGGGCTGAGCGGATTACGTTCCGGCCGTGCCCCTCACAGAGAGTGGGTTGGGATCACTCAGCAGGTTGTGTGCAGCGGAGGAGGCAACGTGCCCAGAAAACACGGAGAATGCGGAAACGTTAGGGAGTGGAAGGCGGCCCAATTGAAGGGCGGTGGTGTAGTGGTCATGTTACTAGTAATCCAGTGAATCTGAGTTCAAATCCCACCACGGCAGTCTGAGAATTTGAATTCTGTTGTTAAAAATCTGGAAATAAAAAGCTGCTCTCAGTAAAAGTGACCATGAAATTGTTGGATTGTCGTAAAAACCACACTGGTTTGTTAATGTTCTATAGAATACAGCACAGGTTATATACAGAATAAAGCTCCCTCTACACTGTCCCATCACACACTTCCAGTGCAGGTACAGCACAGGTTAGATACAGAGTAAATCTCCCTCTACACTGTCCCATCACACACTTCCAGTGCAGGTACAGCACGGGTTAGATACAGAGTAAAGCTCCCGCGACACTGTCCCATCAAACACTCCCAGGGCAGGTATAGCCCGGGTTAGATATAGATTAAAGCTCCCTCCACACTGTCCCATCACACACTCCCAGTGCAGGTACAGCACGGGTTAGATACAGAGTAAAGCTCCCTCTATACTGTCCCATCACACACTCCCAGGGCAGGTACAGCACGGGTTCGATCTTATTCAGTTGTAAACAGGTTGAATATTTTTCATGTTCCCATCACTTGCCCTGATAATCGATACTTACACTTGAGGACCCCGGCGATGATGATAACCACAGTTACCGTGAAACAGAGAGCCAGCAGAATGTAGAGCAGGAGTGGCCGCTGCCTTTCCTTTGAACCTTGTTCTTATTAATGGGAAAATATTAAGGAAGAGAACGTTAGGACATCAAACCCTAAAGAATGAGTTGCCATCAGTGGAGCCTCACTGAGGCATTCTGAGATCAGCCTCAGCCCTCTGGACCCCAGCCACCAGGGACAGGCAGACAGACAGAAGTGAAGTACTCAACAGCAACCTTGGGAGATTGTCCATGCACTGTGTGTGTGCAGTGTGGGGGTGTGCACAGTATGCAGGTGTGTGTGCATGGTGTGCGGGTGTGTGTGCGGGTGTGTGTGCGCAGTGTGTGGAGGTGTGCGCGGTGTTCGTAGTGTGTGTAGGTGTATGCACAGTGTGGGTGTGTGTGCACAGTGTGGGTGTGTGCACAGTGTGTGGGTGTGTGCACAGTGCGTGTGTGTGCACAGTGTGTGAGTGTGTGCACAATGTGTGTATGTGCACAGCGTGTGGGTGAGTGTGCACAATGTGGGTGTGTGTGCACGGTGTGTGGGTGTGTGTGCATGGTGTGCGGGTGTGTGAGCATGGTGTGCGGGTGTGTGCGCATGGTGTGCGGGTGTGTGCGCATGGTGTGCGGGTGTGTGCGCATGGTGTGCGGGTGTGTGCGCATGGTGTGCGGGTGTGTGTGCATGGTGTACGGGTGTGTGCGCATGGTGTGCGGGTGTGTGCGCATGGTGTGCGGGTGTGTGCGCATGGTGTGCGGGTGTGTGCGCATGGTGTGCGGGTGTGTGCGCATGGTGTGCGGGTGTGTGCGCATGGTGTGCGGGTGTGTGCGCATGGTGTGCGGGTGTGTGCGCATGGTGTGCGGGTGTGTGTGCATGGTGTACGGGTGTGTGTGCATGGTGTGCGGGTATGTGTGCACGGTGTGCGGGTGCGTGTGCGCAGTGTGTGGAGGTGTGCGCGGTGTTCGCAGTGTGTGTGGGTGTGTGCACAATGTGGGTGTGTGTGCACAGTGTGGGTGTGTGTGCATAGTGTGTGGGTGTGTGCATAGTGTGTGTGGGTGTGTGCACAGTGTGTGTGTGCACAGTGTGTGTGAGTGTGTGCACATTGTGTGTATGTGCACAGTGCGCGGGTGAGTGTGCACAGTGCGCGGGTGAGTGTGCACAGTGTGTGTGTGCAGTGTGCAGGTGTGTACAGTGTGTGTGGGTGTGTGCACAGTGTGTGTGTGCACAATGTGCAGGTGTGTAAAGTGTGTGTGGGTGTGTGCACAGTGTGTGTGCGCACAGTGTGCAGGTGTGTACAGTGTGTGTGGATGTGTGCACAGTGTGTGTGTGTGTGTGTGCACAGTGTGTGGCTGTGTGTGTGCAATGCTATATTCTAGAAGGGGGCAGACCATATTAAATTTAGAAATGAGTAAAGAGCAAGATTTAGTTAACAGCCTAATGGTACATGAACATTTATCCAATCGCAATCATAACATGATCGAGTTCAATGTGGTGTTTGAAAGGGAGAAATGCGAAACACCTACTAAGATTCTAGATTTGGGTAAGGCTAACCTCAATGTGATCAGATAGTAAACTGGGCAAATCTGTTAATGGGTAAAACAAAAGAAGATTAGTGGAAGTGCTCAAAAATATTTTAATATGATACAGAACTAATTTATACGCCTGAGGGACAAGAGCTCTGCTTGCCAAAAAAACAGCCAGGGACTAAAGAGACAACGGGGCCGAAATTGCCCACCGCCCGAAGCGAGGCACACCTACCGGTTTCGATGTGTTCTGGCCGCCCCATGCACTGGCAGCGGGGTGGAAGCGGCCTCATCGTGGGGGCGGGACGGAGTGGCCATCACTCGTGGGGCAGAAGTAGGGGCAGGGCGGAATAGCCGAGGCTGTCAGTCATCAGCGCCGCGCTGATGATGTCATCGCGCTGGCGCATCACGACGTCTCCCGGCTTCAGTTAAAGTGGAGGACTGCTGCAAACTCTGCAGCCATGGCAAACACTGGCCAGCCTGGCCAGGGACCTAGCCGAGCGAGGTTAGGGTTAGGGCCAGGCGACCTGTTGGCGGCCCAGCTGAACCAGCAGCCATAATTGTCGGCCTGACCTGGCAGTCAGCCGACAAAAAAAAACATGACGGCCGCAACAGTGCGTCCTCCCCTTTAAGGGCGGCTGGGCCGCCATGCCACAGAGAGTGTACCGACAGCAAAAGCTGTCGGGGGCACCGATTAGTGATGGGGCTGCTCCTGCGAGGCAGTACCAAGAAATTTCACGAGGGGGTCCCCGCCAGTCGGTAAGGGGCCAGAGGGAAAATGGGAAGAGTGGTCCCGAACACTGCTCAAAAACTAAGGAAGGGCAATTTCCAAAATGGCGGCCCCTCCGCGGAGAGTCGGCGACCATTCCACGCTGCCTTGTGACTGCCGCTTTCAGGCGACCCGACGCCTTACCGGACAGAGCAATTTTGCCCCAACATAACAGGAAAAGAAAAAGCATACAAAAATGCAAAGATTAACAGAGATCCTGGCAACTGGGAGAGATACAAAGAACAACAGAAGGTCACAAAACAGATGGTAAGAGCTGCAAAAAGGGAGTATGAAAAGAAACTTGCAAGGGATATCAAAATCAACACACAGAATTTTGACAATAAGATGAGGAAAACGAGGAGCAATGTTGGCCGATTGAAAACTGATAACGGTGATATTGTAAATGAAAATAAGAAAATGGTGGACATGTTGAAAAATGATTCTGCATCGGTATTTACAGAGAAGGAAGAGGATAGCATTCGCGATATCCCAAGGAAACAAATATTAAATTAGGGACTGGGACTCACCAAAATTAACGGCAATGAAGAAAATAATGGCACTATAGATTGACAAATCCACAGGAACAGATGGTTTCCATCCCAGGGATTTAAAGGAAGTAGGTGAGTACATTGCAGTTGCCCTAATTATAATGCTTCAAAGTTCTCTCGATTTGGGAACTGTTCCTTTGGATAGGAAAATTGCATATATCAATTCACTATTTAAGAGAGGTGAAGAGAGGGAAACCAGAGAATTATAGGCCAGTTAGACTAACGTCTGTTGTCGGGAAATTACTAAAGTCTATAATTCAGGCTAAAGTGACCGAACACCTTGAAAATTTTAAGCTGATCAGAGAGAGCCAGCATGCATTTATAAAAGGTAGGTCATGCCTGATGAACCTGATTGAATATTTTGAAGAGTTGACGAAAGTAGTGGACAAGGGAATATCTATGCATTTCCAGAAGGCATTCGATAAAGTTCCACATAAGAGACTGTTAGTTAAAGTTGAAGTGCATGGAACTGAAGACAAATTATTGACCTGGTTCAGAAATTCACAGAGCGGCAGGAGATAGGCAATAGGGATAATGGGTAGGTACTCAAATTGGCAGTGGTGTCCCGCATGGATCAGTGTTGGGGCCTCAAGTTTTCACTGTATTTATCACCGATGGGATAGAAAGCCACATATCCAAGTTTGCCGATGATGCAAAGATAGGCAGCATTGTAAGCAGTGTAGGTGAAAGCAGAAACTTACAAAGATATTAATATATTAAGTGAATGGACAAAACTGTGACAAGTGGATTTTAATGTAGGCAACTTTGGATCTAAAAAGGAGAGAACAGAATACTTCCAAAATGGTGAAAAGCTAAAAACAGTGGCTGTTCAAAGAGACTTGGTAGTCCATGTACATAGATCATTAAAATGTCATGGACTGGTACAGAAAATAATCAAAGGGGCTAATGGAATGCTGGCCTTTATATCTAGAGGACTAGAATACAAGGATTTAGAAGTTATACCACAGCTATACAATGCCCTAGTTAGACCACACCTGGCACAGTTCTGGACACCATACTGTAGGAAGGATATATATTAGGAGGGAGTGCAGCGTAGATTTACCAGAATAATACATGGACACCAAGGGTTAAATTATGGGGAGAGATTACACAAACAAGGGTTGTATTCCCTGAAATTTAGAAGTTTAAAGGGTAATTTGATCAAAGTTGTCAAGATATTAAGGGGATCGTTCGGGTCAATGATCCCTTGAAAATATTTTTGGGCTGCACAGCTCCTTTAAGGGGCTGCATGGCTCATTCAAAATACCTTGCATTCGTGGTTTTTCCCAATTAAAAGCTGGTGAGCTGGCTACGCGGGAGCACCAGAGCACTGTGGTTTGTGCGGCTACACAGCTTAAGGGAACGTTGAATGCAGTAGATAGAAACTATTTCCACTGGTTCGGGAGTCTAGGACTAGGGGGCATAGCCTAAAAATTAGGAGTGAAATTAGGAAACACGCAAAGTGTGGTAGATGTTTGGAACCCTATTTTTAATTCATTCATGGAATGTTGGTATCACTGGCGAAGCCAGCATTATTGCCCATCCCTGATTGCCCTTGAGAAGGTGGTGGTGAGCCGCCTTCTCAAACCACTGCAGTCCGTGTGGTGAAGGTACTCCCACAGTGCTGTTCGGGAGGGAGTTCCAGGATTTTGACCCATCGACGATGAAGGAATAGCGATAAATTTCCAAGTCGGGATGGTTTATAACTTGGAGAGGAACTTGCAGGTGATGGTGTTCCCATGCGCCTGCTGCCCTTGTCCTTCTAGGTGGCAGAGGTTGCAGGTTTGGGAAATGTTGTAGAAGAAGCTTGGCGAGTTGCTGCAGTGCATCTTGTAGATGGTACACACTGCAGCTACGGTGCACCGGTGGTGGAGGGAGTGAATGTTTAAGGTGGTGGATGGGGTGCCGATCAAGCGGGCTGTTTTGTCCTGGATGGTGTCGAGTTTCTTGAGTGTTGTTGGAGCTGCACTCATCCAGGCAAGTGAAGAGTATTCCATCTAACTCCTGACTTGTGCCTTGTAGATGGTGGAAAGGCTTTGGAGAGTCAGGAGGTGAGTGACTTTCTGTAAAATACCCAGCCTCTGACCTGCCCTTATAGCCACAGTATTTATATGGCTGGTCCAGTTAAGTTTCTGATCAATGGTGACCTCCAGGCTGTTGATGGTTGGGGGATTCGGCAATGATAATGGCGATGAATGTCAACGGGCGCAAACGGTAATTGATGCTCAATCAATTGTTAATTTTAAAATTGAGATTGATAGATTTTTGTTAACATGGGTCATTAAGCTATATGGGTATATGGAGTTAAATCACAGATCAGCCAAGATCTCATTGAATGGCAGAAACATAGAAACATAGAAAATAGGTACAGGAGTAAGCCATTCGGTCCTTCGAGCCTGCACCACCATTCAATAAGATCATGGCTTATCATGCAACTTCAGTACCCCACTCCTGCTTTCTCTCCATACCCCTTGATCCCTTTAGCCATAAGGGCCACATCTAACTCCCTTTTGAATATATCTAACGAATTGACCTCAACAACTTTCTGTAGTAGAGAATTCCACAGGTTCACAATTCTCTGAGTGAAGAAGTTTCTCCTCATCTTGGTCCTAAATCGCTTATCCCTTAGACTGTGACTCCTGGTTCTGGACTTCCCCAACATCGGGAACATTCTTCCTGAATTTAACCTGTCCAATCCCGTCAGAATTTTATATGATTCTATGAGAACCCCTCTCATTCTTCTAAACTCCAGTGAATATAAGCCAAAACGATCCAGTCTTTCTTCATATGTCAGTCCTGCCATCCTGGGAATCAGTCTGGTGAACCTTCGCTGCACTCCCTCAATAGCAAGAATGTCCTTCCTCAGATTAGGAGACCAAAACTGTACACAATATTCAAGGTGTGGCCTCACCAAGGCCCTGTATAACTGCAGTAAGACCGCCCTGCTCCGAAACTCAAATCCTCTCGCTATGAAGACCAACATGCCATTTGCCTTCTTCACCGCCTGCTGTACCTGCAGCCAACTTTCAATGACTGATGTACCATGCATGACACCCAGGTCTCGCTGCGCCTCCCCTTTTCCTAATCTGTCACCATTCAGATAATATTCTGCCTTCCTGTTTTTGCCACCAAAGTGGATAACCTCACATTTATCTACATTATACTGCATCTGCCATGCATTTGCCCACTGTCCAAGTCACCCTGCAGCCTCTTAGCATCCTCCTCACTGCTCACACTGCCACCCAGCTTCGTGTCATCTGCAAACTTGGAGATATTACATTCAATTCCTTCATCTAAATCATTAATGTATATTGTAAATAGCTGGGGCCCCAGCACTGAACCTTGCGGTACCCCACTAGTCACTGGCTACCATTCTGAAAAGGACCCGTTTATTCCTACTCTTTGCTTCCTGTCTGCCAACCAGTTCTCTATCCACATCAATACATTACCCCCAATATCATGTGCTTTAATTTTGCACACTAATCTCTTGTGTGGGACCTTGTCAAAAGTCTTTTGAAAGTCCAAATACACCACATCCACTGGTTCTCCCTTGTCCACTCTACTAGTTACATCCTCAAAAAATTCTACAAGATTTGTCAAGCATGATTTCCTTTTCATAAATCCATGCTGACTTGGACCGATCCTGTCACTGCTTTTCAAATGCGCTGCTATTACATCTTTAATAATTGATTCCAACATTTTCTCCACGACCGATGTCAGGCTAACCAGTTTATAATTCCCTGTTTTCTCTCTTCCTCCTTTTTTTAAAAAGTGGGGTTACATTAGCTACCCTCCAGAGTCTGTAGAATGTTGGAAAATGATCACCAATGCATTCACTATTTCTAGGACCACTTCCTTAAGTACTCTGGGATGCAGACTATCAGGCCCTGGGGATTTATCGGCCCTTAATCCCATCAATTTCCCTAACACAATTTCCTGACTTTTAAGGATTTCCTTCAGTTCCTCCTTCTCGCTAGACCCTCGGTCCCCTCGTATTTCCGAAAGGTTATTTGTGTCTTCCTTCATGAAGACAGAACCAAAGTATTTGTTCAATTGGTCTGCCTTTTCTTTGTCCCCCATTATAAATTCACCTGATTCTGACTGCAAGGAACCTATATTTGTCTTCACTAATCTTTTTTTCTTCACATATCTATAGAAGCTTCTGCAGTCAGTTTTTATGTTCCCTGCAAGCTTATTCTTGTACTCTATTTTCCCCCTCCTAATTAAACCCTTTGTCCTCCTCTGCTGAATTCTAAATTTCTCCAGGTCCTCAGGTTTGCTGCTTTTTCTGACCAATTTATATGCCTCTTCCTTGGATTTAACACTATCCCTAATTTCCCTTGTTAGCCACGGTTGAGCCACCTTCCCCATTTTATTTTTATGCCAGACAGGGATGTACAATTGTTGAAGTTCATCCATGTGATCTTTAAATGTCTGCCATTGCCTATCCACCGTCAAACATTATATGTATCATTCACCAGTCTATCCTAGCCAATTCACGTCTCATACCATTGAAGTTACCTTTCTTTAATTTCAAGACTCTAGTCTCTGAATTAACTGTGTCACTCTCCATCTTAATGAAGAATTCTACCATATTATGGTCACTCTTCCCCAAGGGGCCTCGCACAACAAGATCACTAATTAATCCTCTCTCATTACACAGCACTCAGTCGAGGATGGCCAGTTTTCTAGTTGGTTCCTCGACATATTGGTCTGGAAATCCATCCCTTATGCACTCCAGGAAATCCTCCTCCAACCATATTGCTACCAGTTTGGTTAGCCCAATATATATGTAGACTAAAGTCACCCATGATAAATGCTGTACCTTTATTGCTCGCATCCCTAATTTCCTGTTTGCTGCCATCCCCAACCTCACTACTACTGTTTGGTAGTCTGTACAGAACTCCCACTAGCGTTTTCTGCCCTTTGGTGTTCCGCAGCTCTACTCATATGATATCATAGCTATTACTGAAACATAGCTGAAAGAAGGGTAGGAATGGAAGCTCAACATTCCTGGTTGCTGGCTTTTCAGACGTGATAGGAGGAAGGAATCACAATATTGGATAAAGAAACAATTACAGCAGTGCAAAGGGATGATATGTTCGCAGAATTATCAAATCAGGCCCTATTGGTTGAATGGAAGAAGAAAAAAAGGGCAGTCGCTACGGTTTACATCAAGGGATAATTAATAGTGTTTTTAACAGCATGCTTAGTCACAGGTCTAGCATTTGGAAGAGTTTTATTTGTATTTTTTGCTATTGTGCTAATATGCTAATTGAGTACAAACATTTTCTAAAGGGCTGGAGGTGTGCTACAGACCCCCAAATAGTCAGAAGAAGTAGAAGAGCAAATATGTGGGAAGTGCAAAAACAATAGGGCAGTAATAGTAGGGGATTTCAACTACCCTAATATTAACTGGGATAGAATCAGTGTAAAAGGTATAAAGTGAGCAGAATTCTTAAAATGTTTTCAGGAGAACTTTTTTAGCCAGTACCTGTCAAGCCCAAAAAGAGAGGGGTTGGTGTGGACTTGATTTTAGGGAATGAAGCTGGGGAAGTGGAAGGGGTATCAGTGGGAGAGCATTTTGGTGCTAGTGATCATAAGTCAGTTAGATTTAGGGTAGTTATGGAAATGGACAAAGATAAACCAGGAATTTAAATTCTCATTTGGGGAAAGGCCAATTTTGCTAAGCTGAGATGTGATTTCGCAAAAGTGGACTAGAAACAGTTATACGAGGGTAAATCAGTGTCAGAATGGTGGGAGACATTCAAGGAGGAGATAGGGAGGGTTCGGAGCAAATATGTTCCGACAAAGAAAAAAGGTGGGAATCCCGAATCTAGAGTCCCCTGGATGTCAAGGTGTACTCAGGGTAGGATAAAGCAAAAAAGGAAAGCTTATGTTCGATACTGAGAGCTAAATACTGCAGAAAGCCCAAAGGAACATAGAAAGTGTAAGGGTGAAATTAAAAAGGGAATTAGGAAAGCAAAGAGAAGGCATGAAAATATATTGGCAAGTAAAATCAAGGAAAGCCCAAAGATGTTTTATAAATACATTTAAGAGCAAGAGGATAATTAAAGAAAGGGTAGGGCCTATTAGAGACCAAAAAGGTAACCAGTGTGTGGAGGCGGAAGACGTGAGTATGGTTCTCAATGAATACTTTGCACCTGTCTTCACAAAAGAGAGGGTGGATGCAGACATTGTAGTTGAGGAGGAGTGTGAAATATTAAATGAGATAAACATAGTGAGAGAGGCAATAAGAGAGGCAATATTAATGGGTTTAGCATTTTGAAAGTAGACAAATTGCCAGGCCTGGTTGAAATGTATCCCAGGCTGTTAAGCGAAGCAAGGGAGAGAATAGCAGAGGCTCTGACCATCATTTTCCAGTCCTCCCTGGCTACAGGTGTGGTGCCAGAGGGCTGCTAATGTTGTACTGTTGTTTAAAAAGTGAGAAAGGGATAGACCAAGTAATTACAGACCAGTCAGCCTAACCTTGATGGTGGGAAAATTATTGGAAAATGTACTGAGGGACAGGATACATCTCCATTTAGAAAGGCACATTTTAATCAAGGAAAGTCAGCATAGATTTGTTAAGGGAAAATCATTTCTGATTAGCTTAATTGAATTTTTTAAGGAGGTAACAAGGAGTGTCGATGAAATTAGCATGTAGTCTACATGGATTTTAGCAAGGCATTTGACAATGTCCCACTGTCAGAATGGCAGACTGGTCAGAAAAGTAAAAGCCCATGGGATTCAAGCGAAAGTCAGATTCCAGCATCCGCAGTAATTTGCTTTTGTAAGATAGATCCAAAATTGGCTTAGTTTTAGGAAGCAATGGGTAATGGTTGAGGGGAGTTTTTGTGACCAGAAGGTTGTTTCCAGTGGGGTTCTGCAAGGCTCAGTACTGGGCCCCTTGCTTTTTGTGGCATATATCAATGATTTAGACTTCAATGTCAGGGGACATGATTAAGAAGTTTGTAGATGATCTAAACGGCAACATTTTGTTTGATCATGAGGAAGAAAGCTGTCGATGAACTGGCCAGTTGGGCAGAAAAGTGTCAAATGGAATTCAATCCAGAGAAATGTGAGGTAATGCATTTGGGGAGGGCTAACAAGGCAAGGGAATACACAATAAGTGGTAGGATACTGAGAAGTGTAGAGGAACAGAGGGACTTTGGAGTGCCCTGAAGGTAGTAGGACATGCAGATAAGGTGGTTAAGAAGGTATACGGGATACTTAGTTTTATTAGCCGAGGCATAGAATATAAGAGCAGTGAGGTTATGCTGGAACTGCATAAAACATTAGTCAGGCCATAGCTAGAGTACTGTATACAGTTCTGGTCACCACATTACAGGAAAGATATGATTGCTCTTGAAAGAGTACACAGGAGATTTATGAGAATGTTGCCTGAACTGGAGAATATTAGTTCCAGTATTCTGAAAATGAGGAAAGATTGGATAGGCTGGGGTTGTTTTCTTTGGAATCGAGGAGGCAGAGGAGAGACTTGACCGAGGTGTATAAAATGATGAGGGGCCTAGTGGATAGAAATGACCTATTTCCCTTAGCAGAGAGGCTAATAACCAGTGGACATAGATTTAAAGTAATTTATAGAAGGATTAGAGGGGAGTTGAGAACCTTTTTCACCCAGAGGGTATTGGGGGTCTGGAACTCATCACCTGAAAGGGTGGTAGAGGCAGAAACCCTCATCACATTTAAAAAGGATTGGGTTGGATTTTATCGGCTGGCACAGACAAGATGGGCCGAATGGCCTCCTTCTGTGCTGTAAATTTATATGATTCCTGTTCCTGCAGTGCACTGTGTGTCTGTATCCGTGTGGTGCAGTGTACGCTCCGATACACAGCGGGAGGATTCCACAGTAAAATCCAGCTGCAGTATTACAGAATCATAGAATTTTACAGATCAGAATTCGGCCATTCGGCCCATCGTGCCTGTGCCGGCTCTCTGAAAGAGCAATCCTATTAGTCCCACTCCACTGCTCTTTTCCCATAGCCCTCCAGATTTTTCCTTTTCAAGTATTTATCTAATTACCTTTTGAAAGTTACGATTGAATCTGCTTCAAATGCCCTTTCAGGCAGCACATTCATTCGAGATCACAACAACTTGCCGTGTTAAAAAAACATTCTCCTAATCTCCACTCTGTTTCTTTTGCCAATTATCTTAAATCCGTATTGTCGGCTTACTGAGCCGTCTGACACTGGAAGCAGTTTCTCCTTATTTACATGATTCATGATTTTGAACACCTCGATCAAATCTCCTCTCAACCTTCTCTGCTCTCAGGAGGACAACTGCAGCTTCTCCAGTCTCGCCATGGAACTGAAATCCTTCATCTCTGGAACCATGCTCGTAAATGTCTTCTGCATCCTCTCCAAGGCATCGACACCCTTCCTAAAATGGCGATGTCCGGAATTAAATACAACACTCCAGATGAGACCTAACCAGTGTTTTATAAAGCTTTAGCATAACTTTCTTGCTTTTGTACTCTCATCAGCATCATAGGCAGTCCCTCGAAATCGAGGAGGGCTTGCTTCCACTCCAAAAGTAAGTTCTCAGGTGACTGAACAGTCCAATACGGGAATTACAGTCTCTTTTATACGTGGGACAGACAGTTGTTGGAGGAAAGGGTGGGTAGGGAGCCTGGTTTGCCGCACGCTCCTTCTGCTGCCTGCGCTTGTTTTCTGTATGCTCTCGGCGACGAGACTCGAGGTGCTCAGCGCCCTCCCGGATGCTCTTCCTCCACTTAGGGCAGTCTTTGGCCAGGGACACTCAGGTGTCGGTGGGGATGTTGCACTTTATCAAAGAGGCTTTGAAAGTGTCCTTGAAACGTTTCCTCTGCCCACCTGGGGATCACCTCCCGTATAGGAGCTCTGAGTAGAGCGCTTGCTTTGGGAGTCTTGTGCCGGGCATGCGGACAATGTGGCCCACTCAACGGAGCTGGTCGAATGTGGTCAGTGCTTCGATGCTGGGGATGTTGGCCTGATCGAGAACACTAACGTTGGTGAGTCTGTCCTCCCAGGGACTCTATTCCTCTATTAATAAAGCCCAGGATCCCATATGTTTTTTAAACAGCCTTCTTAACTTGTCCTGCTGCCTTCAAAGATTTATGTTCTTACACCCCCAGAGCTATCTGTTCCTGCACCCCCTTTAAAATGTAATTACATTGCCTCGCCTCACTGTTCCTAACAAAACGGGTTAGTGTGTGCTGCCTCTTCAGGTAGTTCTATTCTGTGAACAGACATGGGTTGGATTTTATCAGGAGCTCTGCTGGATTGCCGCCTAAACACAGGCACAACCGGTCGGTGAAAGGATGGCGGCCAAACTTGGCGGCAAGTCCCAGCCGGCCTAGTAAGGTGTCGAGCCTACAGCCTTACAAGGGTGGGGAGAGGGGATGTGGAGACTCTCTCGGGCTGGGAATCCCTGTTCCCCTGACTCATTAGCGACCTGGCAGAACACGGGAGGCCAGCACGCCCAGTGAAATGAAGCATGCGCGCCTGCAGGAAAGTACTTAAAAGATGGAGTTGGACCCTATAAATGGGGCCCACACTAAGGAGAGGTCAGAACCTCTTAATTATGGGCCCAAGGGAGGCACTATGTAAGGAGGGGACAGGGTGCGGTGCGGCTAGTCACCCATCCAGTAGGAGCCAAGTGCCAGAGTTTGAGCCAATATGCGCCTGTAGTGGCGTTTGTGCCAGATTGCCCTATGGAAATGAGGTGGCCTCCAATTCACCTCACCAACTCTGGCTGCATCACTAGCCAACCTGCCAGGATATTTGCGACACAAGAGTTGCTATCAGTGCAGCAACGTGACAGTGTTTCCACCTCTCACGCTGTGTCTCTCAGTAACGAGGGTCGAGTTAGCAGGTAGTTTTGTGTCAGGACCCATGTCCACGATAAACCCTGGCTACATCACTTTCACATAGAGCCTTCTAGCATCGGTCAGGAGTTTCATCCCGTCAGGGCCCAGCGCTGAAAGGAGTACAATTCCAGGATCTCCTTCCCTGCAATTTTTAAAAGCAATGCCAACAATGAGACTCCAGCACAGAGAGAGAAGAAAGAGTGAGTGAGTGGGAGAGAGAGAGAGAGAGAGAGAGAGAGGCCTGTAAAGTCAGGCCTTGGCACTGAGGAAAGAAATCAACCACAGATGTGGAATCCACCTGGAGTTGATCTTGGGCTCGACTCGCTGGGTCTGGTGGTACTGTCGACGATCGGAGGGGGAGGATGAATGTTCTCCTGGTCAATATCATAGCCTGCAATTTCACAAACACAACACGGTGAGAAGAAGATGTTGGGGCCAAAATTGCCCACCGCCCGAATCGAGTCGCACCTACCATTTTCGATGTGTTCATCCACCACAGTGCATGGGATGGCCAGACCGGAGAAATTCAACACTATGTTTGTAACAGGGCGGAAGTGGCCTCATCATGGGGGCTGGGCAGAGTGGCCGTCACTAGCGAAGGGGGGGGCGGGGCGGAGTGGCCGTCACTAGCGAGGTGGGGGCGGGGTGGAGTGGCCGTCACTAGTGAGGTGGGGGCGGGGTGGAGTGGCCGTCACTAGCGAGGTGGGGGCGGGGTGGAGTGGCCGTCACTAGTGAGGTGGGGGCGGGGTGGAGTGGCCGTCACTAGTGAGGTGGGGGCGGGGCGGAGTGGCCGTCACTAGTGAGGTGGGGGCGGGGCGGAGTGGCCGTCACTAGCGAGGTGGGGGCAGGGTGGAGTGGCCGTCACTAGCGAGGTGGGGGCGGGGTGGAGTGGCCGTCACTAGTGAGGTGGGGGCGGGGCGGAGTGGCCGTCACTAGTGAGGTGGGGGCGGGGCGGAGTGGCCGTCACTAGTGAGGTGGGGGCGGGGCGGAGTGGCCGTCACTAGCGAAGGGGGGGCGGGGCGTAGTGGCTGTCACTAGCGAGGTGGGGGCGGGGCATAGTGGCCGTCACTAGCGAAGGGGGGGCGGGCGGAAGGCCGTCACTCGTGAAGGGGGAGTGGGGCAGAGTGGCCGTCACTAGTGAAGGGGGGGCGGGGCGGAGTGGCCATCACTAGTGAAGGAGGAGGTGAAGCGGAGTGGCCATCACTATTGAAGCGGGGCGGGGGCGGAGTGGCCATTACTAGCCAAGGGGGGGCGGGGGCGGAGTGGCCATTACTAGCCAAGGGGGGGCGGGGTGGAGTGGCCGTCACTAGTGAAGGAGGAGGTGAGGCGGAGTGGCCGTCACTAGTGAAGGGGGGGGCGGTGCGGAGTGGCCGTCACTAGCGAGGTGGGGGCGGGGCGGAGTGGCCGTCACTAGCGAGGTGGGGGCGGGGCGGAGTGGCCGTCACTAGTGAAGGGGGAGTGGGGCAGAGTGGCCGTCACTAGCGAGGTGGGGGCGGGGCGGAGTGGCCGTCACTAGCGTGGTGGTGCGGGGCGGAGTGGCCGTCACTAGTGAAGGGGGAGTGGGGCGGAGTGGCCGTCACTAGCGAGGTGGGGGAGGGGTGTAGTAGCCGTCAGCGAAATCTACATGGACCCTGGATCACGGTTTGGAGGGCCATGACCACAGACTCAGTGGGGCCTCCCTCGGTGCATTGCTCAACTGTGAGCAAGTGTTACATTGGTGTACGCAGGACTCCAATCCCTGATTCCTTTTCTTTGCAATTTTTAATAATCGTACCATTGTTAAATCTACTAGCTCCCCTGACAAGGCCTCCCTTATATGCAAGAGTATTCAGCGAGCCTCTCGCCCGCGTTCGTTGACAGTTCATCCACTAATACCTTTGGTGGTTATTTTGGCCAAAACAGGTGCTAAATGGGCGCTGTGCTAATAAGTCGCGTCTGTTTGAAAGTCTGGATTTAGCGCACAATTTTGGTCCTGATTTCTGATGAGCATAATTTGAACTTGCCTGGAGGTGCTAAATCAGAAAGCTGCAGATTTAGCACTCAAGTGCTGATTAGATGCAATTTTGGTGGAGAAGTATATGTGGGCTCCTCGCACCAACTTCCACTGAAGGCGTCGAGTGCTCTGGCTGGCACACTGCAGCACATTGCAGGACGGCTCAGGGACAGAAGGTTCTCAGATGTGGCACTGGAGGTCCTGGTGGACGAGGTCCAGAGGAGGAGGGATGACAGAGTGGAAGGAAGCCACCTCACCCTCCTGTCCCTCTGTCCTGCAGCAGCTAGTGCTGCTCTGCCTGGCCTCATGTCTTCTTCCCGTTCCTCGTACAGACCAAGGGAGATGAGTGCAGCTCCAACAACATTCAAGAAGCTTGACACCTTCGAGGACAAAGCAGCTTGCTTGATCAGCACCACATCCACCACCTTCAACATTCACTCCCTCCACTACTGGCACATCGTGGCTGCAGTGTGTACCATCTACAAGGGGCCATCAGAATGTGCTCCGCCGCTTTCCCTCACCTTAAAAATGCACCGACCCAATTTCATGTTGAAAACTCGTTGCCCCGCGTGCGGTGTCCTCGACAGCTTTCTCTGTCGGTGCACCTTCTCCGCACTGAGTGTGGCCCGGGAGCACGGCGGCCCTTCAAGGGGCCCTTCAAGGGGCCACCATTATTCAATTTTGCCAGCCGAATTCCCGATCGACCAACAAGGCAGTGTCCCTGAGTTCGGCCGGGCCGCCAATGGGCAGCCTGGCACCCCCTATTGGGTGTCAGTCCGCTGGCACGGCCGAAACCCTCCCTGGTGACCCAGTGTCCGAAGATAAAAAAGTGATCGATACTCTCCCCTTTAGCAGAGGGGATAGAGCATGGGGACGCACACCCGCTGTGACGTCACCACCACTCCATCGCTGATTGACAGCAGCAGAGTCCCGTTCCCGACCGAAATTCAGCCCATTCCTGTTTATATCCCGTCCCCACTCTGACCGATTTCCGTTGGGACTTTGAAAACATTTTAAAGTCCTGAAAATCGCTCATCCGACCACATCATGGATCCCTGCGGTAAGTAGGAAGAAAAATCATAGGTGTGCCAGCTTTCTTGCGCTACTGAATGTCGGCTCCTTTGCATTCCAGGATGATCGTGGAATAGTGAACAGTTTTGGCAGAGGAGAGCAGGACTCGCTAGCGCTTGATGTGTTCCAGTCACATCTGACTGTCCTGGAGGCTTTGTTGCCTCCCAGGTTCTAGGGTAAGGAACATATCGAATAGACTGGAACATATGGTAGTCAGGAGAGAAACCGGTCATCGTGCTCCATGTGGAAGCCAATGATGTCATAAATCACCCCCTCTGTGACTGTGACATTTACAGGCAAAACGGGAATAGGGAAATGACAAGGGATTTAAACTAGGAATAAATTCGGGAAATATAGACAAACAGGAACAGCTAAAGGAGAAATAGATGAGGATAATATTCATGCAGGAAACAATTTAATCAGAGGAATATGGAGTAGAGGAATAAAATCAGAGGAGTAACTACACATGAGAAAAAGATTGAAGTGAAGGCAGGAGGTAGCTTAGACAGAAAAAGTAATGCACAGAACAGAGATCCACCTGGATTTGGTCTCGGACTTGGCTTCCATGGTCTGTTGATCCTCTCGATGATGGGAGGAACCTTCTCCGTATTGGATTCATAGACTGCAATTTGAGAAACAGATCAATAAGTGAAACTGGACAGGAATGGAAAATAAACACATCAGGATATTTAGGAGGGATGGAAAAGAAAAGTAAGGAGGCGGTGGGGCAATATTGGGGAAAGAGGGAATACAGGGTGTAGCGAGGAGTGATGTAGACAGGGAAGGGGATAGACTGAGTCAATAGGGACAGAGATCATAGAAAAAAATGGTTTGTTCCATTAGTCAGTGCCCCCCCCCATTATTATGGGAAGGGAATGGAAGAGGAAAGTTGCAATCAGAGTAGAGAGATAAGTAGGAATAACAACACTATTGTTCTGAGAGAATTCAATTATCCACTTACCGATCGGGACAGGGAGGGAGTAAATGGAGAAAAGGAATGTGCACGGGACTACTTCCTCAGGCATTATGATAATCAGACTACATGGGTGGAGGTGTTGCTGGATCTGGTTGTGTGCATTGAAATAGATCGGATGGCAGAGCTAAATATGGCTGAGCACTGTGGGACGAGTGAGCACAATATGATTTCATGTATGCAGACCATGTCTACTAACTGTATAGTCACATAAGGTGTGCCACCAGAGGGCACTGCGGTGGGAGACCTGAGGGTCACCTGCATAGGTGTGCAGGGCCCAGTATAAAAGACTGCCCACCATGCTTGTGCCTCCCTCTGGAGTTACAATAAATGAGACTAAGGTCACAACAGTACAATACTAGACTTCGTGGAGTCATTCATAAGAGTATTAAAGACATAACAACTGGCGACAAGATTACGAGCTTTCACTCAAAAATGACTAACGTTGGTGCATTAGAAAAGTTCTCAGAGGGTGAAGATTGGGAAGCCTTTACAGAGCGGCTCGACCAATATTTCGTAGCAAACGACCTGGTAGGCAATGATCCGACCACACTGGCAGATAAGCGCAGAGCTATCCTGTTGACCAGTTGTGGGCCCGGGGTCTACAGCCTCGTCAGGGACTTGCTTGCACCAGAGAAAACAATGACCAAGTCCTACGAGGAGCTGAAAGTGCTAATTCGGGACCAAAGGAGAACATGCTCACGGCCAGGCATCGATTTTATACACACCGCCGCCCTGAGGGCCAGGAAATCGCGAAGTACACTGCCGACCTGAGGAGGCTGGCAGGACCGTGTGAATTCCGCGCATCCCTCGCCGATGCGTTGAGGGACGTCTTCGTAATTAGCATCAGTCATGAGGCCCTTCTTCACAGGCTACTGTCTGCCGAAACCACTCTGCAGAAGGCCATCAGCATCAGCCAGGCGTTCATGACCTCAAACTGCAGCTCCAAGCAGGTGATGACTCATTCTCAGGACTCAAATCTGGCAAGTACTGTAAATGTAATGGAGCCTTTCACAGGCAGAACTATTGAACGTGAATCTGCACAGGGCAGAGCATACAGACCCCGAATCCTTTAACTCAGAGTCCGCCGAGGGGTGTAAGCGTATGTCGAGTAGCACCATGCTGGCGTTGCGGAGGTAATAACAGGGCTCATCAGTGTCGGTTCAGAGACTATGTATGCAAAGGCTGCAGCACAAAGGGCCACCTCCAGCGAATGTGCAAAAGAGCTGTGACTCACCCCGTGGAAGAGGAGTCAGCTGTGAATCCAGCGCGGATTACGAGGAGATGGCTAGAGAAGCAACTCAGTCCCAGGACAAAGTATATGGAGTATGTACTTGCACCACAGATTGTCCTCCAGTGATAATGGAAGTCAAGATAAATGGCGTTCCAGTCTTCGTGGAAATGGACACGGGGGCGAGTCAGTCAGTAATGAGCCAGGAAGCCTTTGAGAGGCTATGGAGCGAACAAGCTGAACGACCCAAGCTGGTCTCGGTTCAGGCAAAGCTGCGCACCTACACCAAGGAACTGATATAACTTGTTGGAAGTGTGGATGTAATTGTATCCCATGATGGTGTGGTGCACAATTTACCATTGTGGATTGTTTCAGGTGATAGACCAACGCTACTTGGAAGAAGATGGATGGGGAAGATTCATTGGAACTGGGAAGACTTCATCCCTCCAGCGATCGACGTTCCCCCATGCTCAGAGGCAGAGCAAGCCCCCACCTTCGGTTGGAGCAGGCACCGGAGAACAGATCCGCGCAGCTCCCGAGGCACAGACTGCTCATCACGACTGCGTGGCGATGATCCGACCGAGACGACCCGAACGCACCTTCCCGGTTTCAGTGGCAGGACTCCTGGGGAGGAAGATTGGATTTGAGAGCGCCTTCCCAGCTTCAGTGGCAGAATCCCTGGGAAAGAAGATCGGGCAGTCGACATCATGGACAAGAAAAAGATGGCGTCCAAACTACGAGGTGCAGCGCTAATGGAGCAACGACACGTGGTTCCACACAAGGAAGACGATTGGAGTAAAAGTAGTACGGCCATTTTAAAGGAGGCCAAAAACCCGCCATTTTTGAATGAACTGCTTGAAATTGGTAACCAATGTAAAAGTCCAGCTGTAATGAGCAAAATGTTGTTAAGCGAATTATAATCAGCCAATGTAGCGGGTGCAAATTAGCGGGTGAACACCTAACGGTCGTATACAGATCCAGCGGGCTACCCAATGCTGTAGCCTGCGTCCCCGGGACCAGAACGATGTATCATAAAGTGTCCTCACAGCTGACGGAAGTAGACAAGCCGCAGAGTAAACAATCCCCGGAGAGCAGAGACTCTGGTAGTGATACCTTGCCTCAGATCGGTTTAACATTGCAGGCACCCAATGACATGAACCGCCACTGGCCAGAAACAGTAAACGTGCGCCTATGCTCGTAGTCGGCTACCGTAGCCCACCACCCGGGTGGAAAAGGCGCAGCCCACAATCCCACTCGTCACCACGGCAATGCCCAAGAGCGAAGGATCACCCGCAACGGCTCCTCCGAACGGGACCTGGACCAGCCAGGATCCCAAACTAGAGAGTGCTCACAACAGTGCCCTCAAGGAAAGCGAGTCAGCAGTCCCCTGCGAACTGCTAAACACGACGATGCAGCCACCGTCGCTTAGACGAAACGCTCACTAAAGAGGTAAATAAGAAGAGGTTAAGTTCCGACATTGTACATAGAATTTAAAGCACAGAAACAGACCATTCAGCCCAACAGTTCCATGTCAGCATTTATGCTCCACACGAGTCTCCTCTCACCCCTTTTCATCTAATCCCATCAGTGTATCCTTCTATTTATCTCTTCCTCATATACTTATCTAGCTTCTCCTTACATACATCTATGCTATTCATCTCAACTACTCCCTGGGCTAGCGAGTTCCACATTCTAAGCACTCTCTGGGTAAAGATGTTTCTCTTGAATTCTCTATTGATTTTATTAGTAACTATCTTTTCTCTATGTCTACCCTCTCAAACCCTTTCATAATCTTAAATACTGCTATCAGATCACCCATCAGTCTTTTCATTCCTAGGGAAAAGAGTCCCAGCCCGTTGAACCTTTTGTGATCGGTATAACCTCTCTGCATATACCTGATAGGTACAACCTTTCCCAACAGGTACAAGCTAACCACTATCTCTGCAGCCACCTCTCCTAGGCTTTTAAAAGAGGTGGCTGCAGAGATAGTGGATGCATTGGTTCTGATCTTTCAAAATTCCTTTGATTCTAGAATGGTCCCAGCGGATTGGAAGGTAGCAAATGTAACACCGCTACTCTCTGCCCCAGAGAGCTGTGGATTCTGGGTCTCTGAATATATACAACCTTCTAGCGCCAACATGACTGTGCTGCCCGTCGCAGTGAAGGTGACTGTGGCGCTGGCCTTCTATGTCCCCGGCTCCTATCAGGCTGCAGCAGGGGACATATTCGGTATCTCTCAATATGCTGCACATCGCTGCATTCACCACGTCACAAAGGCTCTGTACGTCCGCAGAATAGACTTCATAAAGTTCCCAATGAGCAGGGACAGCTGGAATGAGTGCGGACATGCGGGTTTTGCAGAATTACGGGCTTCCCGAGGGTTCAAGAAGCCATTCACTGCACACACGTGACCTTGCAAGCACCATTTCACAACACAGAAGTATTCAGAAACCGAAAGGGATACCACTCCCTAAACGTGCAGTGAATGCCCGCTACCCAGGGAGCGTACATGATGCTTTCATCTTGTTTCAGCGACAATGGAAATGGCACGGCTGGCTGCTCGGGGACGAAGGATACAGCCTGGCCACATGGCTCATGAACTCTTCCTCCACAACCCCACCCCAGAAGCGGAGCAGTGCTACAATGAGAGCCATGCAGCCACCCGCAACATCATCAAGCAGACAATTGGGGAGCTCCAGCAACGCATCCGATGCCTGGACCGCTCTGGAGGAAGTCTTCAATACTTTCCTCTACAGGTCATAAGAACATAAGAAATAGGAGCAGGAGTAGGCCATATGGCCCCTCGAGCCTGCTCCACCATTCAATGCGATCATGGCTGATCCGATCATGGACTCAGGTCCACTGCCCTGCCTGCTCTCCATAACCCCTTATTCCCTTATCGTTTAAGAAACTGTCTATTTCTGTCTTAAATTTATTCAATATCCCAGCTTCCACAGCTCTCTGAGGCAACGAATTCCACAGATCCACAACCCTCTGAGAGAAGAAATTTCTCCTCACCTCAGTTTTAAATGGGTGGCCCCTTATTCTAAGAGTATGCCCTCTAGTTCTAATCTCCCCTCTCCTATCAGTGGAAACATCCTCTCTGCATCCACCTTGTCATGCCCCCTCATAATCTTATACATTTCGATAAGATCACCTCTTATTCTTCTGAATTCCAATGAGTAGAGACCTAACCTACTCAACCTTTCCTCATAAGTCAATCCCTTCATCTCCGGAATCAACCTTATGAACCTTCTCTGAAATGCCTCCAAAGCAAGTATATCCTTTCGTAAATATGGAAACCAAAACTGCATGCAATATTCCAGCTGTGGCCTCACCAATATCCTGTATAACTGTAGCAAGATTTCCCTGCTTTTATACTCCATCCCCTTTGCAATAAAGGCCAAGATTCCACTGGTCTTCCTGATCACTTGCTGTACCTGCATACTAACCTTTTGTGTTTCATGCACAAGTACCCCCAGGTCCCGCTGTACTGCAGCACTTTTCAATCTTTCTCCATTTAAATAATAACTTGCTCTTTGATTTTTTTCTGCCAATGTGCATGACCTCACACTTTCCAACATTATACTCCATCTGCCAAATTTTTACCCACACACTTAGCCTGTCCAAGTCCTTTTACAGATTTTTTGTGTCCTCCTCACACATTGATTTTCCTCCCTTCTTTGTATCGTCAGCAAACTTGGCTACATTACACTTGGTTCCTTCCTCCAAGTCAATATAGATTGTAAATGTTATGTGTAGAGAAAGAGTCAGACTGGACACTGTGAGCTCAAAGTAAAGTGTGACCGTAGTCTTTTATTGCAGGTCTCCAGAGTGCCTCTCCAACCTGTGAGGCCTCCTTAAATACCTGTGCTCTCAAGGGATTATGGGATACCTTGGGACTCCAGGAGATGAGCCCTCTGGTGGCTGTACAGAGTAAATACAAGTTTACATATATAACAGTAAATAGTTGGGGTCCCAGCACTGATCCCTGCGGCACCCCACTGGTTACTGGTTGCCAACCGGAGAATGAACCATTTATCCCTACTCTCTGTTTTCAGTTCGTTAGCCAATCCTCTATCCATGCTAATATATTACCCCCAACCCCGTGAGTTGGGGGTAATGTATTTTGTGCAGTAACCTTTTACGTGGCATCTTATCAAATACCTTCTGGAAATCCAAATACACCACATCCACTGGTTCCCCTTTATACACCCTGTTCATTACATCCTCAAAGAATTCTAGAAAATCTCTGATTTCATTGTGGTGTGCTGCATGCTGCACACCTTGGCCATCATGTGGGGCCAGGCATTGCCAGTGGGGATTGCAGGCCCATCTCAGGAGGAGGAGGATGCTGACGAAGAGGAGCCTGGTGAGGCCCCGATTGGGCAGCCACCCCATCCACGGGGGAGGCCGCGTGGAGATGCTGCCGGACCAATAGCCGCACGTCGCCAGCTCATAATGGACCGGTTCGCTTTCATGAAGGAAGCTGAAGAATGCAGCTAATACTGGGCACGCTATATGCCAGCATAAAGGCACATCTCCAGTTAACTTTGGATTGATACACATGATGCCAAAAGCAAAGGATCAAAGTGACATTTTACTCCAACAAAGTAACAAACAGACCCCCCCATTAAAGCAAAACCATACAATAAACAGTGTTGTGCTGCAAGGCACTTAAGAACAATGAAGTGCATCAATTCAATGCAACTATTTATCTACAGCTTAACAATACATCAGGGCATCGCCACAACATTGTCCCACTCTTTCATGGGACTTGCCCTGAGTTTTCCCCCCCTTTTCTCTTCATCCTCCTCCCACGCCTGCTACTCCTCCTCAATGAGGCCTCAGTGCCTACAGCAAGGCTGCTTGAGGCCTGCTGTGTTGGTAGGCCAGACAGTGCAGACGGCCGAGGAGGATGCCCTGGAGCAGCTCTGGGCCTGGAACGTCTCAGCATCAGAGGCCGCAGTCTGTGATGGCTTGGATGTGGACCGCGTTAGGTGAATGGTGGGAGAGTCAGTGGTGGGAGCCGGAATGCTGTCATGTTGAAGAAGGACAGAACCTTCCACTTCCTGGAAACCAATGACACACGGGGCTGGTCCTCAGTATCCGAAGCACGATGTGTCACCACAACTTGCTGGCCTGCTTCGGCACCATCACTTCCCCATTGGACAGTGGGGAAGACAGAGAGGATGGCAGAAGTCAGTGACCACATGACATCACCGAGCTGCAGCATAGCTTGTGTCTGTGATGTGATCGCTGCTGTAACATCGCCCATGGCACGCGCCACACACTCTGGAATGCCACTGTCGCTGCTGGAGCCCATCTGCCTCTGTGAGCGGTCAAAGATGGGCTCGCCGGAGTCCTCAGATGCTTGTGCAATGCTAAGGGAAAGTTCATTATCGAGGCTCCAGAAATGGTATTTCAAGCTGTATTGAGTGTGAGTGTGAGTGTGCCAGGGGACTGTAGACTAGCCAATCTTCAAAAGGGAAATGGCTAATCTGGCTAATTACAGGCCAGTTAGTTTAATATCTGTGGTAGGGAGAATTTTAGTTGTTTAAATAACAATGAAATTGCCATGTACCTAGCTAGATAAAGAGAAATTAGTTCAAAATAGCCAAGATGGATTCAAATTGGGACGATCATACTTGCCGAAACTCATAGTGTTCTTTGAGGAGGTAACAGACATCAGCTTGATCAGTGTAAGTTAGTGGAGGGGGTGCGGAGGTAGTGTGTAAATCAGGAGGGTGAATTGGGGGTGTAAATTGGGGGCTGAAATTGGGGCAGGCTGCAAATCAAGGGGGGATGTAAATTGGGGGTGGGTGTAAATCGGTGGGGTGTAAATCGGGGGGGTTGTATATCAGTGGGTAAATCGGTGGTGTGTAAATTAGGGGGGTAAATCGGTTGTGTGTAAATCGGAGGGGTGTATATCGGTGGGTAAATCGGTGGTGTGTAAATCGGGGGGGGGGTATATCGGGGGGGATGTAAATCTGGGGAGGGTAAATCAGTTGGTAAATTGGTGGGGTGTAAATCGGGGGGTGTAAATCGGGGGGGGTATATCGGGGGGTAAATCGGTGGTGTGTAAATCGGGGGGGGTATATCGGGGGGTAAATCGGTGGTGTGTAAATCGGGGGGTGTAAATCGGGGGGGTATAATGGGGGGTAAAGCGGTGGTGTGTAAGTCAGTGGGGTAAATTGGTGGGGTGTAAATCGGGGGGTGTAAATCGGGGAGGGGTGTATATCGGGGGGGATGTAAATCTGGGGAGGGTAAATCAGTTGGTAAATTGGTGGGGTGTAAATCGGGGAGGGGTGTATATCGGGGGGGATGTAAATCTGGGGAGGGTAAATCAGTTGGTAAATTGGGGGGGGGTGTAAATTGAGGGTTGTAAATCAGGGGGTAAATCAGGGAGGTGTAAATCAGGGAGGGTTGTAAATTGGGGGGTGTAGTCTAGGTGGCCGATCTGCTGCGGCCCGATTTACGCCCACCATGATTTGCATATAGGCCTAGAGGGAGTAGTGTCGATATTTGCAGAAGGGCCCAAGATAGGAGGCACAGTTAATTCTTTGGAAGACCAAAGGAAACTGCAAAGGGAAATTGATAAGATGGGGGGGTGGGAATGGATTAAAAGTGGGCAGATGGAAATCAGTATTAGTATGAGAAGGTGCAATTTGTTTAAATATAACAGCAATAATTAGTCTGTGAATGGCAGTAGGCTCGATGCTCGAGAAGAGCAGAAAGATTTGGAGGACAGGCTCCTATCAGCACATTAAAGGCAGCACCTCAGGCTGTAAAAAAATCTAATGAAATTCTAAGTTTTATCACAAGAGTTGCAAAATGTAAAAGCTCAGAGCAAATGCTGAGTCTATATGAAACCTTATTAAGACCTCAGTTAGAGCACTGTGTGCAGTATTGGGGTCCACACTATCGGCGCTAACCAATATTTTTCAATCCTCTTTGGCTAAAAGTGTGGTGCTGGAGGACTGCAAACGTGGTATCTTTGTTCAATAAGGGAGAAAGGGATAGGGAGTAATTACAGAGCAGTCAGCCTAACCACGGTGGTGGCCAAGTTGTTGGAAAAATTCTGAGGGACAGGATAAATCTTCAACTCGAAAGGCACAGATTAATCAAGGACAGTCAGCGTGGATTTGGTAAGGGAAGGTCATCTCTTACTAACTTGATTGAATTTTTTGAGGAGGTTACAAGGAGGGTTAATGAGGATAGAGCATTTGATGTAATCTACATAGATTTTAGCGAGGCTTTTGACATGGTCCCACATGGCAGACTGGTCAGAAAAGTAAAAGGCCACGGGATCCAAGGGAAAGTGGCAAGTTGGATCCAAAAATTACTCATTGGCAGGAAGCAAAGGGTAATGATTGACCAATGTTTTTGTGACTGGAAGAGTGTTTCCAGTGAGGTTCTGCAGGCTTAGTACTAGGTCCCTTACTTTTTGTGGTATACATCAAGATTTACACAAAAATGTAGGGGCATGTTAAGAAGTTTGCACATGATACAAAAATTGGCCGTGTGGTTGATAGTGAGGAAAAAAGCTGTAGACCGCAGGAAGATATCAATGGACTGGTCAGGTGGGCAGAAAAGTGGCAAATGGAATTCAATCCAGAGAAGTGAGAGGTAATACATTTGGGGAGGGCTAACAATGCAAGGGAATACACAATAAATGGTGAGATATTGAGAAGTGCAGAGGAGCAGAGTGACCTTGGAGTGCCCTGAAGGTAGCAGGACAGGTAGAAAAGGTGTTAGGAAAGCAGATGGGATACTTTCCTTTATTAGCCGAGGCATAGAATATAAGAGCAGGGAGGTTATTCTAGAATTGTATAAAATGCTAGTTAGGCCACAGCTAGAGTACTGCATACAGTTCTGGCCACCACATTACAGGAAAGATATGATTGTACTCGAGTTTAGAAGGATGAGAGGGGATATCATAGAAACATAAAATTCTGACGGGACTGGACAGGTTAGATGCAGGAAGTATGTTCCCAATGTTGGGGAAGTCCAGAACCAAGGGACACAGTCTAAAGATACAGGGTAAGCCATTTAGGACTGAGATGAGGAGAAACTTCTTCACTCAGAGAGTTGTTAACCTGTGGAATTCCCTACCGCACAGAGTTGTTGATGCCAGTTCATTGGATATATTCAAGAGGGAGTTAGATATGGCGTTTACGGCTAAAGGGATCAAGGGGTATGGAGAGAAATAAGGAAAGGAGTACTGAGGTGAATGATCAGACATGATCTTATTGAATGGTGGTGCAGACTTGAGGGTCGAATGGCCTACTCCTGCACCTATTTTCTATGTTTCTATGTTAAAGAGCCATGACCTACAGGGCTACGTACCTAGTGCTGGAAGATAGGATTAGGCTGGGTAGCTCTTTTTCGACCGGCACGGACACAATCGGCCGAATGGCCTCCTGCTGTGTCAATTTTCTATGATTCTATGAAAAGCTGGTAGAGGTAGAAACCCTCACTGCATTTAAAAAGTACTTATGCAGTCACTTGATGTGCCGTAACCTACAAAGCTACAGACCAAGAGCTGGAAAGTGGGATGGATAGCTCTTTTTCGGGCGGCAAATACGGTGGGCTGAATGGCCTTCATCTACGCCGTAAATTACTATGATTCTAGGAAGGATTTTTTGAGGTTTTAAAGAGGGTACAGCACAGATTCACTAGCACGGTGAATGCTTTGAGGAAATGCAAATACGAAGAAAGCCTTGGAAGGTGGATCTCGTTTTGTTAGAACGACACAGATTATGGGGTAATACGATAGAAGTGCTTTAATTATGAAAGGAGGAGACAGGGTAGATAGCAGCAGACTGTACCCAGTAGTTGAAGGGTCTCAGACGAGGGCCCATAGATACAAGATTCATTGTAAGACTTAGAACAATGGGCTGGAGAAACTTCTTCACACACAGAGAGTTGTGAGGCTGTGGATTTCACACTCTGGGTTCGCGGTTGAGGCAGAAATGATGCCAACACTCAGATTAGATTGGAAAGGTAGATAATAGAAAAGAAGGTGAAGGGATGTGGGAACAGGGTGAGTAAATGTAATCAGAACTATTTGCTCGTGTGGAGGGTAAAAGCCGACACAGACTGGTTGGGCCGAATGGCCTGTGTCCGTGTTGTAACTTGTATGTATTGCTACAGGTGAAATACACAAAGCTTGCTCAGTTTGGTGAGCTTTATCTCCATGGTTTGGGTCCTTTCCTTATACCTCGTGTTAAGGATTACATTCAGAGACAATTCCACACATTGGCTGAAATACAATGTTGAGCATGAACTGCCCAGGGGGTTGTTTAGCGGGGTGAGCTTTCACGGTGAGATTTTCCACTTCAGCGCTAGGAGGTGGGGTAGCATTGCTGGTTAAAGAGGAGATTAATGCAATAGTTAGGAAAGACATTAGCTTGGATGATGTGGAATCTATATGGGTAGAGCTGCAGAACACCAAAGGGCAAAAAACGTTAGTAGGAGTTGTGTACAGACCTCCAAACAGTAATAGGGATGTTGGGGAGGGCATCAAACAGGAAATTAGGGGTGCATGCAATAAAGGTGTAGCAGTTATAATGGGTGACTTTAATATGCACATAGATTGGGCTAGCCAAACTGGAAGCAATACGGTGGAGGAGGATTTCCTGGAGTGCATAAGGGATGGTTTTCTAGACCAATATGTTGAGGAACCAACTAGGGGGGAGGCCATCTTAGACTGGGTGTTGTGTAATGAGAGAGGATTAATTAGCAATCTCATTGTGCGAGGCCCCTTGGGGAAGAGTGACCATAATATGGTGGAATTCTGCATTAGGATGGCGAATGAAACAGTAAATTCAGAGACCATGGTCCAGAACTTAAAGAAGGGTAACTTTGAAGGTATGAGGCGAGAATTGGCTAGGATAGATTGGCGAATGATACTTAGGGGGTTGACTGTGGATGGGCAATGGCAGACATTTAGAGACCGCATGGATGAAGTACAACAATTGTACATTCCTGTCTGGCGTAAAAATAAAAAGGGGAAGGTGGCTCAACCGTGGCTATCTAGGGAAATCAGGGATAGTATTAAAGCCAAGGAAGTGGCATACAAATTGGCCAGAAATAGCAGCGAACCTGGGGACTGGGAGAAATTTAGAACTCAGCAGAGGAGGACAAAGGGTTTGATTAGGACAGGGAAAATGGAGTACGAGAAGAAGCTTGCAGGGAACATTAAGGCGGATTGCAAAAGTTTCTATAGGTATGTAAAGAGAAAAAGGTTGGTGAAGACAAACATAGGTCCCCTGCAGTCAGAATCAGGGGAAGTCATAACGGGGAACAAAGAAATGGCGGATCAATTGAACAAGTACTTTGGTTCGGTATTCACTAAGGAGGATACAAACAACCTTCCGGATATAAAAGGGGTCAGAGGGTCTAGTAAGGAAGAGGAACTGAGGGAAATCTTTATTAGTCGGGAAATTGTGTTGGGGAAATTGATGGGATTGAAGGCAGATAAATCCCCAGGGCCTGATGGCCTGCATCCTAGAGTACTTAAGGAGGTGGCCTTGGAAATAGCGGATGCATTGACAGTCATTTTCCAACATTCCATTGACTCTGGATCAGTTCCTATGGAGTGGAGGGTAGCCAATGTAACCCCACTTTTTAAAAAAGGAGGGAGAGAGAAAACAGGGAATTATAGACCGGTCAGCCTGACCTCAGTAGTGGGTAAAATGATGGAATCAATTATTAAGGATGTCATAGCAGTGCATCTGGAAAATGGTGACATGATAGGTCCAAGTCAGCATGGACTTGTGAAAGGGAAATCATGCTTGACAAATCTTCTGGAATTTTTTGAGGATGTTTCCAGTAAAGTGGACAAAGGAGAACCAGTTGATGTGGTATATTTGGACTTTCAGAAGGCTTTCGACAAGGTCCCACACAAGAGATTAATGTGCAAAGTTAAAGCACATGGGATTGGGGGTAGTGTGCTGACGTGGATTGAGAACTGGTTGTCAGACAGGAAGCAAAGAGTAGGAGTAAACGGGTACTTTTCAGAATGGCAGGCAGTGACTAGTGGAGTGCCGCAAGGTTCTGTGCTGGGGCCCCAGCTGTTTACATTGTACATTAATGATTTAGACGAGGGGATTAAATGCAGTATCTCCAAATTTGCGGATGATACTAAGTTGGGTGGCAGTGTGAGCTGCGAGGAGGATGCTATTAGGCTGCAGAGTGACTTGGATAGGTTAGGTGAGTGGGCAAATGCATGGCAGATGAAGTATAATGTGGATAAATGTGAGGTTATCCACTTTGGTGGTAAAAACAGAGAGACAGACTATTATCTGAATGGTGACAGATTAGGAAAAGGGAAGGTGCAACGAGACCTGGGTGTCATGGTACATCAGTCATTGAAGGTTGGCATGCAGGTACAGCAGGCGGTTAAGAAAGCAAATGGCATGTTGGCCTTCATAGCGAGGGGATTTGAATACAGGGGCAGGGAGGTGTTGCTACAGTTGTACAGGGCCTTGGTGAGGCCACACCTGGAGTATTGTGTACAGTTTTGGTCTCCTAACTTGAGGAAGGACATTCTTGCTATTGAGGGAGTGCAGCGAAGGTTCACCAGACTGATTCCCGGGATGGCGGGACTGACCTATCAAGAAAGATTGGATCAATTGGGCTTGTATTCACTGGAGTTCAGAAGAATGAGAGGGGACCTCATAGAAACGTTTAAAATTCTGACGGGTTTAGACAGGTTAGATGCAGAAAGAATGTTCCCAATGTTGGGGAAGTCCAGAACCAGGGGTCACAGTCTGAGGATAAGGGGTAAGCCATTTAGGACCGAGATGAGGAGAAACTTCTTCACCCAGAGAGTGGTGAACCTGTGGAATTCTCTACCACAGAAAGTAGTTGAGGCCAATTCACTAAATATATTCAAAAGGGAGTTAGATGAAGTCCTTACTACTCGGGGGATCAAGGGTTATGGCGAGAAAGCAGGAAGGGGGTACTGAAGTTTCATGTTCAGCCATGAACTCATTGAATGGCGGTGCAGGCTAGAAGGGCTGAATGGCCTGCTCCTGCACCTATTTTCTATGTTTCTATGTTTCTATGTTTCTATGTTTCTATGTTTCTACTGGCATTTCCCGGGACCGCATGTTGGGAAATTGTCCCCAACCAACCATTTGGTTTGAAACTATTTTAAACAACATAAAATTACGGTTTGACTATGTATAATTTCCTGATATCTCTCCTTTAATCCCTATGCTGCTGATAACCCATTGAGCATTGTGCCAGATGTCTTATACTCTCCGATTCTTCAATCGTTAGATAAAAAGCACTCTGACAGGCTATAAACTATGAATCAGGTTTATTGTAGCGTACGATTAAATTGAGACAGGAGCAAACACAACAGAATTTACGAGATTATAATATTTTGCTTAAATTTACAGTTTCAAAACAATAACAATGTCTGTGGTTCTCCAGAATGACACTTTGCTTGGGCCAGGATCTATCATTCAAAGTTTATATGTGAAATCATGAAGTGTTCCCGTTACCCAAACATCTTATAGGCTGATTAACCTGAAATCCACCACAGAACCTAGAAGCAGAGCAGCAGTTATATCCACTGTCTGTATTTAAATTCAAACAGGCACAAAGGATTATGAATACGCTATGTTTCACAATTGAAGGCAGTAGGGTAGAAGTACAGAAAGAAAGAAGGACAAACACACATACTCTCTCCACACATGCACACACACACACAGACATGCACACACACAGACTCTCACACGCACAGACTCTCACACACACACTAACTCACTCACACACACGCACACACGACTCTCATGCACAGACTCTCACACGCACACATACACACACTGACTTACGCTCATACACACACACACTGACTCTCGCTCATACACACATACACACTGACTCACACACTGACTCGCATGCACACATTCTCACACACTGCTGTATCTCCTACCTGGGTTGCAGATCCCTTGGATATTTTCCTTCTTGTTACCGCGCACTGGATTGATATTTCCGTAAATGTTGCTGTGATCCATGGAGATGTGTGTGTGGAGGATTGGTTCAGAGTGTGAGAGACCGTGCTCTGTGGCTGTGTGTGTCTAGCTGGTGATATTTGTCTGTTTACAGGTGGGCGTGACTGAGCAAATACTTTCCGCTCCCTGAACACTCAAGACACATGGGCTCCTGCGGTTTAGCAACAGGTCAGGGATGTCCCATGGGGTGGACGGGGCCTCTACTTTTGGTGGGTGTGTCTGTGTCACTTGTTTTTAAAACTTAATTGCCCTTAAGAATAAATACATAGTTACAAATATCAGAGAGAAAGAGCCTCACTGCAGAACTTTGGAAAACCCCTTTTCTGATAACAACAAAAACTTGTATTTAATAGCAAATTTAACATAGCATAACGTCCTCTGGCTCTTCACACGAGCGATTATCAGATGAAATTTAACATCGAGCCACAGGAGAAATTAGGGCAGATGACCAAAAGCTTGGTCAAAGAGGTATGTTTTAAAGAGCGTCTTAAAGAAGGAGAGATAGGTAGAGAGGCAGAGAGGTTAAGGGCCTTGTCAGCAGAATGCAGGGCCATTGATGGTTGAGTGATTAAAATTGGGGATGGTCAAGAGGCCAGAATTAGAGAAGTGCAGATATCTCGGGGGCCTGTGGGGCTGGAGGAGATTACGGAGATAGGGAGGGGCGTGACCATGGAGGGATTTGAAAACAAGGATGAGAATTATAAAATTGTGGCGTTGCTCAACCGGGAGCCAAAGTAGGTCAGCGAGCACAGGGGTGAAGTCCTGCTAGGATCCAGGTCCCCAGCCACCAGAAAGACTCCTCTACCTTGTTCAAGTTGATTCTAGACAGCGAGCGACAGTAGGCTATTCGACTGCACAATTCATTGCAACCAATCCCAATCCTGTTCCTCACCCGACACCCACAGAGGCTCACTTAAGAAAGAAAGAAAGAAAGAAAATTTATATAGCGCCTTTCACACAAGAGTAGCAGCTCGGAGAGCGCTTGTGTGCTGAATCTGCTCACTACTGTGCGCAAACTGACCCAAGGGCTCACACTCACACTGTTGGTTAGATAAGAGGACAGTTTGATGCATATAGTGTTGTTGATGGGACCAGACTCTTAAGAACGTAAGAAATAGGAGCAGGAGTAGCCATTTGGCCCATCAAGCCTGCTCCGCAATTTAATAAGACCATAGCTGATCTGATCTTGGGCTCAGCTCCACTTCCCTGCCCATTCCCCATAACCCTTCACTCCCTTATTGTTCAACCATCTGTCTTATCTCCACCTTAAGTATATTCAATGACCCAGCCTCCACAGCCCTCTGGGGCAGACACTTCCACAGATTTACAACCCTCTGAGAGAAGAAATTCCTCCTCATCTCAGTTCTAAATGGGGGACCCCTTATTCTTAAACATTGCCCCTAGTTCTAGATTCCTCATGAGGGGAAACATCCTCTCTACATCTACCTTGTTGAGCCGCTTCAGTACCTTATATGTTGCAACAAGATCATCTGTCATTCTTCTAAACTCCAATAAATATAGGCCCAACCTGCTCAACCTTTCTTCATAAGTCAACCCTTTCATCTCAGGAATCAACTAGTGAACCTTCTCTGAACTGCCTCCAATGCAAGTATATCCCTCCTTAAATAAGGAGACCAAAACTGTACACAGTACTCTAGGTGTGGTCTCATCAATACCATGTACAGTTGTAGCAGAACTTTCTTACTTTTATACTCCATCCCCCTTACAATAAAGGCCAACATTCCATTTGTCTTCCTAAACTTGCTGTACCTGCATACTAACTTTTTGTGTTTCATGCACAAGGACCCCCAGGTCCGTCTGTACTGCAGCATTTTGTAATCTCCATTTAAATAACAATTAGATTTTTCATTTTTCCTGCCAAACTGGATAACCTCACACTTTCCCACATTATACTCCATCTGTCAAATGTTTGTCCATATCCCTTTGCAGATTCTTTGTGTTCTCCTCACAACTTGCTTTCCCACCCATCTTTGTATCATCAGCAAACTTGGCTACATTACACTCAGTCCCTTCATCCAAGTCATTAATATAGATTGTAAATAGTTGAGGCCCCAGCACTGATCCCTTTGGCACCCCACTAGTTACTGATTCCCAACTGGAAATGATTCATTTATCCCAACTCTGTTTTCTGTTATTTAGCCAATCCTCTATCCATGCTAATATATTACGCCCACCCCATGAGCTCTTATCTTGTGTAGTAACCTTTTATGTGGCACCTTATAAAATGTCTTCTGGAAATCCAAATACACCACATCCACTGGTTCCCCCTTATCCACCCTGCTCATTAACTCCTCAAAGAACTCCAGGAAATTTGTCAAACATGATTTCCCTTTCATAAGAGAGCACGAAAAATTATTGGCGAGTAAAATGAAGGAAAACCCTAAGATGTTCTATAAATATATTAAGAGTAAGAGGGTAACTAATGAAATGGTAGGGCCTATTAGAGACCATGAGGGTAATCTTTGTGTGGAAACGGATAATGCTGGTAAGGTTCTCAACAAATACTTTGCATCTGTTTTCACAAAGGAATGGGGCAATGCAGATACTGCTATCGAGGAGGAGTGTGATATTCTGGATGAAATAAATATAGTGAGAGATGAAGTATTAAGGGGTTTAGCAGCTTTGAAAGTAGATAAGTCCCCAGGCCCCAGGATGAAATGCATCCTAGGCTGTTGAGTGAAGTGAAAGAGGAAATAGCAGAGGCCTTGACCATCATTTTCCAGTCCTCTATGGATTTGGGCATGGTGCTGGAGGATTGGAGGACTGCTAATGTAGTACCCTTGTTTAAGAAGGGAGAAAGCGAGAGGCCGAGTAATTACAGGCCTGTCAGCCTAATCTCAGTTGTGGGAAAATTATTGGAAAAAATTCTGAAAGACAGGATAAAACTACATTTGGAAAGGTAAGGATTAATTGGGGACAGTCAGCACGGATTTGTTATGGGAAGATCGTGTTTGACTAACCTGATTGAATTTTTTGAGGAGGTAACCAAGAAGGTCGATGAGGGTAGTGCATACGATGTAGTATATATGGACTTTAGCAAAGCTTTTGATAAGGTCACACATGGTAGACTGGTCACGAAGGTTAAAGCCCATGGGATCCAGGGCAAAGTGGCAAGTTGGATCCAAAATTGGCTTGGAGGGTAATGGTTGGTTGATGTTTTTGTGACTGGAAGGATGTTTCCAGTGGGGTTCCGCAGGGCTCAGTGCTGGGTCCCTTGCTTTTTGTGGTATATATCAACGATTTTGATTTGAATACAGGGAGTATGATTGAGAAGTAAGCAGGCGGCACTAAAATTGTCTGTGTGGTTGATAATGAAGAGGAAAGTCACGGGCTGCAGGAGGATATCAATCTAGTGGTCAGGTGGTCAGAGCAGTGGCAACTGGAATTTAATTCATAGAAGTGTGAGGTAATGCACTTTGGGAGGGCTAATAAGGAAAGGGTATACACATTAAACGGTAGGCCATTTAATAGTGTAGATAAACAAAAGGACCTTGGAGTGCTTGTCCACAGATCCCTGAAAGTTGCAGGCTAGGTGGATAAGGTGGTTAAGAAGGCATACAGAATGCTTGCTTTATTCGCCGAGGCATAGAATATAAGAGCAGGGAGGTTATGCTTAAATTGTAAAATACTTTGGTAGGCTACAGCTGGAGTACTGCGTGCAGTTCTGGTCGACGTATTATAGGAAGGACGTGATTACACTAGAGAGGGTGCAAAGGAGATTTACGAGGATGCTGCCTGGAATGGAGAATCTTAGTCATGAGGACAGATTGGATAGGCTGGGTTTGTTCTAATTGGAACAGAGGAGGTTAAGAGGAGACCTCATTGAGGTGTACAAAATATTGAGAGGCCTGGATATAGTGGATAGTAATGGACTATTTCCATTGATGGAGGCGTCTACTATGAGGGAGCATAGTTTTAAGGTGGTTGGTGGAAGGTTTAGAGGGGATTTGAGGTGGGGGGCTGCTTCTTTACGCAGAGGGTTGTGTGGATCTGGAGCTCACTGCCTGGAAGTGTGGTGGATGCAGAAACCCTCACCACTTTTACGAGATGGTTGGATGGGCACTTTATAAAGTGCAGTAACCTGCAGGATTATGGACCTTGAGCTGGTAATTGGGATTCGACTGGATAACCTCTTGTTGGCCAGCGCAGATATAATGGTAATGCTGTAAGGGGAATAGATAGGCATTTCTGTGGCCACAACCGAGACTCCAGGATGGTATGTTGCCTCCCTGGTGCAAGGGTCAAGGATGTCTTGGAGCGGGTGCAGGACATTCTGAAAAGGGAGGGTGAACAGCCAGTTGTCGTGGTGCATATAGGTACCAACGATATAGGTAAAAAATGGGATGAGGTCCTACGAGACGAATTTAAGGAGCTAGGAGCTAAATTAAAAAGTAGGACCTCAAAAGTAGTAATCTCGGAATTGCTACCAGTGCCACGTGCTAGTCAGAGTAGGAATCACAGGATAGCTCAGATGAATACGTGGCTTGAGCAGTGGTGCAGCAAGAAGGGATTCAAATTCCTGGGGCATTGGAACCGGTTCTGGGGGAGGTGGGACCAGTACAAACCAGACAGTCTGCACCTGGGCAGGACCGGAACTAATGTTCTAGGGGGAGTGTTTGCTCGTGCTGTTGGGGAGGAGTTAAACTAATATGGCAGGGGGATGGGAACCAATGCAGGGAGACAGAGGGAAACAAAATGAAGACAGAAGCAAAAGACAGAAAGGAGATGAGGAAAAGTGGAGGGCAGAGAAACCCAAGGCAAAAAACAAGAAGGGCCACTGTACAGCAAAATTCTAAAGGGTCAAAGTGTAATAAAAAGGCAAGCCTGAAAGCTCTGTGCCTCAATGCGAGGAGTATTCGGAACCCAGGAGAGGGCTCTGAGCTAGTTAGAGTGGGTGAGAGCACAGATGAACAGGACCCCAAGAAAGAATGCAAAAGGCAGGAGGCAACAGAGCAGAGTAGCACTGGGGTAAGTGTAAACCACAAGGTGATAGGAAGGGACAATATATATGAATATAAGGGGGCTGCAGGAGGGGTCAAAACTAAAAATCATGGTTTAAAAACTAGTATTAAAACACTTTACCTAAACGCACGCAGCATTCGAAATAAAGCAAATGAGTTGACGTCACAAATCATTACAAATGGGTATGATTTGGTGGCCATTACAGAAACGTGGTTGCAGGGTGGCCAAGTCTGGGAATTAAACATACAGGGGTATCTGATAATTCGGAAGGATAGACAAGAAGGGAAAGGAGGTGTGGTAGCTCTGTTAATAAAGGATGATATCAGGGCAGTTGTGAGAGACGATATTGGCTCTAATGAACAAAATATTGAATCATTGTGGGTGGAGATTAGAGATAGTAAGGGGAAAAAGTCACTGGTGGGCACAGTTTATAGGCCCCCAAATAATAACTTCACGGTGGGGCGGACAATAATCAAGGGAATAATGGAGGCATGTGAAAAAGGAACGGCAGTAATCATGGGGGATTTTAACCTACATATCGATTGGTTAAATCAAATCGCACGGGGTAGCCTGGAGGAGGAATTCATAGAATGCATACGGAATTGTTTCTTAGAACAGTATGTTACAGAATCTACAAGGGAGCAAGCTATCTTAGATCTGGTCCTGTGTAATGAGACAGGAATAATAAACGATCTCCTCGTAAAAGATCCTCTCGGAATGAGTGATCACAGTATGGTTGAATTTGTAATACAGATTGAGGGTGAGCAAGTAGTGTCTCAAACGAGCATACTATCCTTAAACAAAGGGGACTACAGTGGGATGAGGGCAAAGTTGGCTAAAGTAGACTGGGAACACAGACTAAACGGTGGCACAATTGAGGAACAGTGGAGGATTTTTAAGGAGCTCTTTCATAGTGCTCAACAAAAATATATTCCAGTGAAAAAAAAGGGCGGTAAGAGAAGAGATAACCAGCCGTGGATAACCAAGGAAATAAAGGAGAGTATCAAATTAAAAACCAATGCGTTTAAGGTGAGAAACTAGAAGTTTGGGAAAATTTTAAACGACAGCAAAGAATGACTAAGAAAGCAATAAAGAAAGGAAAGATAGATTACGAAAGTAAACTTGCGCAAAATATAAAAACAGATAGTAAAAGCTTTTACCGATATATAAAATGGAAGAGAGTGACTAAAGTAAATGTTGGTCCCTTAGAAGATGAGAAGGGGGATTTAATAATGGGAAATGTGGAAATGGCTGAGACCTTAAACAATTATTTTGCTTCGGTCTTCACAGTGGAAGACACAAAAACTATGCCAAAAATTGCTAGTCACGGGAATGTGGAAAGGGAGGACCTTGAGACAATCACTATCACTCGGGAGGTAGTGCTGGACAGTCTAATGGGACTCAAGGTAGACAAGTCCCCTGGTCCTGATGAAATGCATCCCAGGGTATTAAAAGAGATGGCGGAAGTTATAGCAGATGCATTCGTGATAATCTACCAAAATTCTCTGGACTCTTGGGAGGTACCAGCAGATTGGAAAGCAGCTTATGTAATGCCTCTGTTTAAAAAAGGGGGCAGACAAAAGGCAGGTAACTTATAGGCCGGTTAGTTTAACATCTATAGTGGGGAAAATGCTTGAAGCTATCATTAAGGAAGAAATAGCGGGACATCTAGATAGGAATAGTGCAATCAAGCAGACGCAACATGGATTCATGAAAGGGAAATCATGTTTAACTAATTTACTGGAATTCTTTGAGGATATAATGAGCATGGTGGATAGAGGTGTACCAATGGATGTGGTGTATTTAGATTTCCAAAAGGCATTCGATCAGGTGCCACACAAAAGGTTACTGCAGAAGATAAAGGTACGCGGAGTCAGAGGAAATGTATTAGCATGGATCGAGAATTGGCTGGCTAACAGAAAGCAGAGAGTCGGGATAAATGGGTCCTTTTCGGGTTGGAAATTGGTGGTTAGTAGTTTGGCACAGGGACCACAACTTTTTACAATATACATAGATGACCTGGAAGAGGGGACAGAGTGTAGTGTAACAAAATTTGCAGATGACACAAAGATTAGTGGGAAAGCAGTTTGTGTAGAGAACAGAGAGACGTTGCAAAGAGATTTAGATAGGTTAAGCGAATGGGCTAAGGTTTGGCAGATGGAATACAATGTCGGAAAATGTGAGGTCACCCACCTTGGAAAAAAGAACAGTAAAAAGGAATATTATTTGAATGGGGAGAAATTACAACATGCTGCGGTGCAGAGGGACCTGGGGGTCCTTGTGCATGAATCCCAAAAAGTTAGTTTGCAGGTGCAGCAGGTAATCAGGAAGGCGAATGGAATGTTGGCCTTCATTGCGAGAGGGATGGAGTACAAAGGCAGGGAGGTCCTGCTACAACTGTATAGGGTATTGGTGAGGCCGCATCTGGAGTACTGCGTGCAGTTTTGGTCACCTTACTTAAGGAAGGAAATACTAGCTTTGGAGGGGGTACAGAGACGATTCACTTGGCTGATTCCAGAGATGAGAGGGTTACCTTATGATGATAGATTGAGTAGACTAGGTCTTTACTCGTTGGAGTTCAGAAGGATGAGGGGTGATCTTATAGAAACATTTAAAATAATGAAAGGGATAGACAAGATAGAGGCAGAGAGGTTGTTTCCACTGTTCGGGGAGACTAGAACTAGGGGGCACAGCCTCAAAATACGGGGGAGCCAATTTAAAACCGAGTTGAGAAGGAATTTCTTCTCCCAGAGGGTTGTGAATCTGTGGAATTCTCTGCCCAAGGAAGCAGTTGAGGCTAGCTCATTGAATGTATTCAAATCACAGATAGATAGATTTTTAACCAATAAGAGAATTAAGGGTTATGGGGAGCGGGCGGGTAAGTGGAGCTGAGTCCACGGCCAGATCAGCCATGATCTTTTTGAATGGCGGAGCAGGCTCGAGGGGCTAGATGGCCTAATTCTTATGTTCTTATGTTCTTATGTTCTTATGAATCGAATATGGCTAGGGTGATCTCCTGGACTAGTTTCGATCGCTTGGATGGGTCGGAGAGGAAATTTCCCAGATTTTTTTGTCCCTACATTGGCCTGGGTTTTAATCTAGTTTTTGCCTCTCCCAGGAGGTCACATGGCTCCAGTTGGGGTGGACTGTAGAATGTTTCAATGTAAGAGGTGTTGCAGTTGTGTGAGGCGGACTGGTTGGGCTGGGTGCTCTTTGCCTTTCCGTCATTGTTCATTGTTCATAGGTTTATATGTAATCTTCAGGACTGCTGACCGAGGGTCGTGCGGCTCTTTGTCGGTCGGCACGATGGGCCGAAATGGCCTCCTTCTGCACTGTAAATTTCTATGTTTCTATAAAACCATGCTGACTCTGCTTGACCGTATTATGCTTCTCCAAATGTCCTGCTGCTGCCTCCTTAGTCAGGGACTCCAGCATTTTCCCAACAACAGATATTAGGCTAACTAGTCTATAGTTTCCTGCTTTCTGTCTCCCTCCTTTTTTAAATAGGGGTGTCCCATTTGCAGATTTCCAATCCACTGGGACCTCTCCAGAATCCAGGGAATTTTGACAGATTACCACCAATGCATTTGCTATCTCTGCAGTGTCAGTCTGTTGCCAGGCACCCTTGTGCTGTGATGAGCTTTGAATGGCCTGAGGTGTAACTTTTCCTGTGCAGTCTCTCTGTATGGAGGCACTGAAGCTTGAGGAGATATGGAGGTGGGGTGGGTCCCTGGTCTGTATTCAGCCGTCCATAGGCTAGACCAGGGGAGAAAATATCAGCTACAGTTCCTGCTCCTGATCCCTATCTGTAGATTGCCTGTAGCTGCGCGAGGAGTGGATGAGGGAATGTCAGCAGGTTCAGGGTGGGGGTTGGGAGTGTGAGAGAAAGGGATAACGATAGTTTGTGAGCTGAGTTACAGGGAGCGAGTTTCGTCTTCCACCCAAAGCCGGCATCGGGAGGCCTGGACCATTCTTGGGTCAGAGCCGGGTTTGAATGGCATTTGGGGGAGGGTGAGACATCAGCCTGCTCCCATTCGGAGCCAGGGGTCGGGCCTAGGGGAGGGGGAGCTGATTCCCGAGTGGGAGAGGGCTCGAGCACAGGCTGCAGTATTTTACAGGGCCGGAGTGGGGGGGAACACTCCTGTTACTTCCGAGATTTTGGGGGCTTCTCCTCAACGAACACCTGTGAACATAAGAACATAAGAATTAGGAACAGGAGTAGGCCAACTAGCCCCTCGAGCCTGCTCCGCCACTCACAGGCCCAACTGGATATTGTGGGTGTCGGGCAGCCCAGGTATCCCCCTGATGTATAACGGGCGGCCGTACAACTTTCAGGTGGTTGTAAATTGCCCCGCTTGTAATCAAAGGGAGGGAATAGTCACAACCAAAGCCCCAAAGTCGGGGCCGAGCTCCCTGGTCGCTGAAAGTCCTTTAGGGAAGTGATTAATCTTCATGTGTGATTTAAAACAATGAAATGTTGGGATGTGAGCGTCGCTGGCAAGGCCCGCATTTAGTGCCTATCCCTAGGGCCTTCTCCTTGAACCGCTGCAGTCCGTGTTCTTCTGTGTGTTGCGTTTAATACGACTGGCTGTCTTGCTGGGCCACTTCAGAGAGCAGTTAAGAGTCAACCTCATTGATGTAGGACTGGAGTCACATATAGGCCCAGACCGGGTAAGGACGGCAGGTTTCCTTCACTAAAGCACATTAGTGAACCAGTTGGGATTTTACGGTAGGGTGATCATACGTCCCGTTTGCTGGGGACAGTCCTCGGATGACGTACTGTGTCCCCGGCAAATAATGCCCCCGGAGAGATTTCCCCATTCACAAAATCCGACCCCGAAGTGTACACCTGAGCTATGAGTTTACCCCCTGGGCCATGAGTTTACCCCCTGGTCGTGAGTTTACCCCCTGGGTCGTGAGTTTAACCGCTGGGCCGTGAGTTTACCCCCTGGGCTGTGAGTTTACCCCCTGGGTCGTGAGTTTACCCCCTGGGCCGTGAGTTTACCCCCTGGGTCGTGAGTTTACCCCCTGGGCAGTGAGTTTACCCCCTGGGCAGTGAGATTAACCCCTGGGCCGTGGGTTTACCCCCTGGGCCGTGAGTTTACCCCCTGGGCAGTGAGTTTACCCCCTGGGCAGTGAGTTTACCCCCTGGGCAGTGAGTTTACCCCCTGGGCAGTGAGTTTATCCCCTGGGCAGTGAGTTTATCCCTTGGGCCCTGAGTTTAACCTCTGGGCCGTGAGTTTACCCCCTGGGCAGTGAGTTTACCCCCTGGGCAGTGAGTTTATCCCCTGGGCCCTGAGTTTATCCCCTGGGCAGTGAGTTTAACCCCTGGGCAGTGAGTTTACCCCCTGGGCAGTGAGTTTACCCCCTGGGCCGTGAGTTTACCCCCTGGGCAGTGAGTTTACCCCCTGGGCAGTGAGTTTAACCCCTGGGCCGTGAGTTTAACCCCTGGGCAGTGAGTTTACCCCCTGGGCAGTGAGTTTACCCTCTGGGCTGTGAGTTTACCCCCTGGGCAGTGAGTTTACCCCCTGGGCTGTGAGTTTAACCCCTGGGCAGTGAGTTTACTCCCCTTGTTTTTAAGAAGTACTTGTTTTTAGGAATAAATAGATAGATACGAATATGAGTGAGAAAGGGCCTCACTGCAGAACTTTGGCAAACAGCTTTCTCCCCCTCTCCTGATAACAAGTTAACAAGAACAACAGCTTGTATTTATATAGCGCCTTTAACAGAGTACAATGTTTCAATGCGCTTCACAGGAGTGATTATCAGACAAAATTTGACATTGAGCCACATAAGGAGAAATTATGGCAGAAGAGGTGGGTTTTAAAGAGCGTCTGAAAGGAAGAGAGAGAGGTCGAGAGGCGGAGAGGTTGAGCGGGGGAATTCCTGTTCTTTGGGCCTGGTCGCCAACGGTGGAGCGATTGAAATTGGGGATGGTCAAGAGCCAGAATTTCAGGAGTGCAGACATCTCGGGCAGGGAAAGTGGGTCGGGGGGGTGCGGATAGGGGCGCGCTGGAGGGGATTATGGAGATAGGGAGGGGCGAGGCCATGGAGGGATTTGAAAACAAGGATTAGAATTTTAAAATCGTGGCGTTGCTTATCCAGGAGCTAATGTAGGTCAGCGAGCACAGGTCCAGGTCCCCAGCCACCAGAAAGACTCCTCTATCTTGTCCAAGTTGAGTCGAGACAGTGAGAGGCAGTCGGCTATTTGACAGTAGAATGCATTGTAACCAATCCAAATCCTGTTCCTCACCCGACACCCACAGAGGCTCACTTTCGAAAGAAAGAAAGAAGAACATTTATATATTCACACAAGGGTGGCAGCTCGGAGAGCAGTTGTGCGCTGGATTTGCTCACGACTGTGCACAGACTGACCGGTTTCTCACAGTCACATTGTTGGTTAGATACAGGGACAGTTTAATGCATATAGTGTTGTTGATGGGATGCCTTGCTTTTGACCAGACCAACACAGTGTCAGTCTGTTGCCAGGCACCCTTGTGTAGTGATGAGCTTTGAATAGTCTAAGGCGTAACCTTTCCTGTGCAGTCTCTCTGGGCCACCGAGCACTCACAATCTGACCAATGGAGTTGTGTATTTGCATGGAGGCACTGAAGCATGAGGAGATATGGAGGTGGGGTGGGTCCCTGGTCTGTATTCAGCCGTCCGTGGGCTAGACCAGGGGAGAAAATATCAGCCACAGTTCCTGCTCCTAATCCCGATCTGTAGATTGACTGATAGAGTGTCAGCAGGTTCAGCGTGGAGGTTGGGGGTCTGGAGAGAAAGGGATAATAGTTTGGGGGCTGAGTTACAGGGAGCGAGTTTCGTCCTCCACCCGAAGCCGGCATCGGGAGGCCTGAACCATTCTCGGGTCAGAGCCGGGTTTGAATGGCATTCGAAGGAGTGCGAGACATCGGCCTGCTCTCAATCGGAGCCAGGGGGAAGGCCTGGGGGAAGGGGAGACGATTCCTGAGGGCGGGGGGGGACAGGCCACAGTATTTTATGGGGGTGGGGTGGGGGGGCGGGGTGGAGCCGATTCCCGAGGTGAGGGGGGGGGGGGAACAGGCCGTATTTTACGGGGGTGGTGTGGGGGGGAGAGCACTCCTGCTCCTCTCGAGATTTTTGGGGCTTCTCCTCAGCGGACACCTGTGGTCCCTTTAAGGAACGTTGGTGAGGCCGCTGAGCGCCCGATACAAATGGTCAGAACACCAGCCATGTGCACTCTGCCCACTCCCACCCGACTATTGTAAGTGGGGCCCTACACCCCCGCTGGACCCAGGTTTGCATATTGAATCCGCCTCCGGCCTGCTTGAGGCATTCAGGCTTCTCGCCCATTCACAGGCCCAGCTGGATATTGTGGGTGTCGGGCAGCCCAGGTATCCCCCTGATGTATAACGGGCGGCCGTACAACTTTCAGGTGGTTGTAAATTGCCCCGCTTGTAATCAAAGGGAGGGAATAGTCACAACCAAAGCCCCAAAGTCGGGGCCGAGCTCCCTGGTCGCTGAAAGTCCTTTAGGAAAATGATTAATCTTCATGTGTGATTTAAAACAATGAAACGTTGGGATGTGGGTGTCGCTGGCAAGGCCTGCATTTAGTGCCCATCCCTAGGGCCTTCTCCTTGAACCGCTGCAGTCCGTGTTCTGTGTGTTGGGTTTAATACGACTGGCTGTCTTGCTCGGACTCTTCAGAGAGCAGTTAAGAGTCAACCTCATTGATGTAGGACTGGAGTCACATCTAGACCCAGACCGGGTAAGGACGGCAGGTTTCCTTCACTAAAGCACATTAGTGAACCAGTTGGGATTTTACGGTAGGGTGATCATACGTCCCGTTTGCTGGGGACAGTCCCCGGATGACGTACTGTGTCCCCGGCAAACAATGCCCCCGGAGAGATTTCCCCATTCACAAAATCCGACCCCGAAGTGTACACCTGGGCCGTCAGTTTACCCCCGGGCCTTGCGTTTAACCCCTGGGCCGTGCGTTTACCCCCTGGGCCGTGCGTTTACCCCCTGAGCAGTGAGTTTATCCCCTGGGCCGTGCATTTACCCCCTGGGCCGTGCGTTTACCCCCTGGGAGGTGAGTTTAACCCCGGGGCAGTGAGTTTATCCGCCTGGGCAGTGAGTTTATCCCCCTGGGCAGTGAGTTTATCCCCTGGGCAGTGAGTTTAACCCCTGGGCATTGAGTTTAACCCCTGGGCAGTAAGTTTATCCCCTGGGCAGTGAGTTTAACCCCTGGGCAGTGAGTTTACCCCCTGGGCAGTGAGTTTACCCCCTGGGCAGTGAGTTTATCCCCTGGGCAGTGAGTTTATCCCTTAGGCAGTGAGTTTAACCCCTGGGCAGTGAGTTTACCCCCTGGGCAGTGAGTTTAACCCCTCGGCCGTGAGTTTATCCCCCTGGGCAGTGAGTTTATCCCCTGGGCAGTGAGTTGAACCCCTGGGCAGTGAGTTTACCCCCTGGGCAGTGAGTTTATCCCCTGGGCAGTGAGTTGAACCCCTGGGCAGTGAGTTTACCCCCTGGGCAGTGAGTTTAACCCCTGGGCCGTGAGTTTACCCCCTGGGCAGTGAGTTTAACCCCTGGGCAGTGAGTTTACCCCCTGTGCAGTGAGTTTACCCCCTGGGCAGTGAGTTTAACCCCTGGGCAGTGAGTTTACCCCCCTGGGCAGTGAGTTTAACCCCTGGGCAGTGATTTTAACCCCTGGGCAGTGAGTTTACCCCCCTGGGCAGTGAGTTTAACCCCTGGGCAGTGAGTTTACCCCCCCCCCGCACCCCCAGGCAGTGAGTTTGATTGGGCGACCTAAACAATTCGGGGGTTTGGCGGGCTGGGCCAAGGGAGGAGGTGTTGAAGGAAGCTTTTGTAAAGGTGGAGGTTCCTGGTCTTAAAGTCGCAATGCTCTTAAAGCTGTACCACTAGTGGGCAATTTGAATCTGTGGATCATAAATGAACCAGGAAGAGAAAAGCCTGAAGCTTGTCAGTGTAAATGTAATTCTGACAGAGATTAGCCACAGGGGTGGGGGATGGCTAAGACATGTCCGATGGTTAAACAGCCAGGGCCATGTGGATAAAGTCACACAGGCAGTGAGTGGGATCTCCCGAACCCCAGGACTCCTCTCCAACACAGAATGTTTAATAAAAAGAAGAAGAAAGAAAGCTTGCATATATATCATAGAATCAAAGAAATTTACAGCATGGAAGGAGGCCATTTTGGCCCATCGTGTCTGTGCCGGCCGACCAAGAGCTGACCAGCCTATTCCCACTTTCCAACTCTTGGTCCTAAGCCCTGTAGGTTACTGCACTTCAAGTGCTTATCCAGGTACTTTTTAAATGTGCTGAAGGTTACTGCTCTACCATCCTTTCAGGCAGTGAGTTCCAGATCCCCACCACCCTCTGGGTGAAACAATTTCCTCTCAAATCCCCTCTAAACCTCCCTAACCCTAACCCTAACACTAACCAATCACTTTAAATCTATGCCTCCTGGTTGTTGACCCCTCCTTCCTATCCACCCTATCTAGGCCCCTCATAATTTTATACACTTGTGGAAAGTATTTTTATCTAAGCTGATACCATACGGTATTTGTGTGCCTTTTGATTAAAATGGAGTCCTGGCCCTTCCAGAACTTTCTGCATTTTAGCAGCCAGCTTATTTTAAACAGCTAAACCTGCTGTTAGATGGCTGATGGTTATCAGACAGCTAGGAGACAAGTCATGCTGAGACAAGTAAACCCCCATGGTGCTCTCCTATTGTCTACACTACAGGAGTTCCATGTCACCCCACCCTTATCTTCTAGCCATTATCTCTTTCCTTTACCTCATCCATTTGAAGCAAACAGGTAAACTGACCAGGAAATTGGATAATCCTGACACAATACAAGACAGGTGATAGCCCATTACCTATGACTCATGGAGTAATGGCCGTTTGGCTTTCTGATAACCCTGACAAAAGGAAATATTTTGACACCATGTCAGGACCAGGATATAGTAATTAACTCTTTATCTGTATTCACTGACTGTGAGACAGAGCAATACACAGGGAGAGGCCAGAACTTGGGTTTTACTGTATAAATATCTTGTGAAGCTGTACCATTGCGGAGGTGTTCATTTAGCCCTTGACTGAGTGAAACCTACCCCTTGCGAGCAAGTAAATTAAAAGGGAAACTTCTATCGGAGCTGTAAGTGTCGGAGTCATTCTTTTCTGAGGTCGAGATTTCGACAGTTATTGGAGGTTCCACCGAGATGCATACTCTCTGTCCTGTGAGTAAAACGGATACAGGCATAGTGCCTCTCCAGTGAAAGGCTTCGGTGGCCAAACAAGGTGAGCCTTTGCTCACAAGAGGTTTCTTCACTGTTGAATCGCAGATGTAATCTGTTGTCCACAGCTGAGGTACTGCATCTACAAGACTCGGCATTTAAAAGTTAAAGGTATTTTTTTTAGAACCATTTCTTTCTCAGCTCGCCAGCAGAAGAGAACAGGTTCTGGAAAAAATCTCGAGACAGCCCGGGGAAGGTTTCAGTAGGTAAGGGAGCGCTAGTCGATCGAAAAGGGTTCCAGGTTCTTATGTGATAAGATTTTTATTGTTTTTAATTCGGAAGGGGTTCTTATGTGATAAGACTATTAAAAAAAAAGAAAAAAAGAAAGCGCTAATCGATCGAAGGTTCTTATGTGATAAGATTTTTATTGTTTTTAATTCGGAAGGGGTTCTTATGTGATAAGACTATTAAAAAAAAAAAGAGCGCAATCGATCAAAGAGTTTGGGTACGGAACCTTAAGTTTTATCAGCTGTTATTAGGATAAGTTAAGGACTCGGTCTGTAGTGGCGTACAACGCAGACTGAGAATTTGTTTAGAGGTTATGATTTGTGTACTCACGGGAATATTGTTTGTTGTCCTTGTATTACTGTTGTGTGCAATACCTTTGTGAGTCATTGCCATTAGAGAAACGGGAAGAGTCACTAGGGAAAATTGTGATTCGGGAAAAAAAAAACACAAGGATTGATTAGGAAAAGAAACAGTAACTGATTGATCAACTACGATTGGTTCGTGCCAACATCTCTCACACACCCAGACTGAGCCCGAATTAAGAGCTTTTTCAGGCCACGTAACGGCCAGGAGAAGTGGGCGTAGAGAACTCGGTTGGCCGAAAGGATTGTGAGATCAGAAACTGTGGAAAATCTTAAATCATCCAGAATAGGTGCCGGAGCAAGTTAAAACACCACAAAAGGCACACCAGCCGATGTCATGCTCCAGAATTGTGGTCAGTCTTCAATTGACCAAAGAAACAAAAACCAGTAAAGTGGACTAAGGGTGAAAACAGGCCATTTCCACCCGATGGTTCATTTAATTTAGAGAGAACAACGTGTCTAGAGGAATGTCTTATAAACAGAGATCCAGGAAAAAAAAAGGAAAGTAATAGAAAAGGCCTGGGTTCCGATTCTTCAAGCCCATGTAAAATTAACAGAGGAAGTAAATCAAATGAAAAAAAAAGAGAACCTGATAGTGACTTATGAAAAAAAAATGAAGCTAGTAAAAGAAAAAGCTTTATTGAATGGAGAGAGACTTGTGAATGTCTTGTCTTTGAATGAGAGTGCGTGAATGTCTTGTCTTTGAATGAGAGTGCTTCTGTCTTTTTTCCTTGTGTCTGGAAACCTGTTTGGAAAAGTTGTGGAGCTGCCTGTTTGTTTTAGCTCCACCCACTTTTTCAAACAAAGTGAAGTTTTTTAACCCTTCATAGTGTTGTCCTGTATGTGGGAAGTTTAAGACATTTTAAGTTAGAAGCGCAGGTGTGGATTTATTCGGATGAGAGGTTACAGAGCTAGGAAATGCACAAAGGATAGGTTTGTTGAGACATGGTCCCGGTGGTTAAAAGTTGTAATGCCTTTTTTTAAAAAAAGCCTTTGTGGGTCTCTCGAGGTGCAGGCTGGGGGAGTACACTCTCATTGTCCTTGGTGTAAAATCTTGGTACAAAAGCTTCTAACTCAGTAGGAGGATTTTTTTGGATAAAGAGTGGCAGTACAATAATTGAATTGGGATTTTGAGATATTTCAGGTGATCTCCTTGATCAACATTTTGAGTGTATTGGAAAAATCTTGGGTTTGGAAGCCTTTTAATAAGATTAGAAAACAAGTACTTTACATTCTGTGATCTGTGAATCACTATAAGCATAAATGAGAAGTCCGTGTAACACACAGATTTGTCCAGTTCAGAAGCCCACACAAATGGAGGTTTGTCCATGACCTACGAGCTGTGAATGAATCTACTATATTCTCACAATGCTTAAAGGATGTGGAATGAAGTATCCCGGAATGCTTTCCAGAACCTTAAGCAGTCCCTCACTTCAGCACCAGCCTTGGGATTACCAGATTACACTAAGCTATTCAACTTATTTGTGCATCACAAGTCGGGTTTTGCACAATCTGTTTTGACTCAGTTACATGGGGACAGGCAGCGACCGGTAGCGTATTTCAGTACCCAACTAGACCCAGTGGCACGCGGACTACCAGGATGTCTTCCTTTGTTGGCAGCAGCTTATTATGCTATGCAACAGGCTCAGCCAATAACTCTAAATCATCAGACCATTTTGTATATCCCACACTCTGTCGAGATTTTACTTACTAAATGTGCCACCCAACACCTAACCTCCGCAAGAACCACTAAATACGAGGTCGAACTGTTATCAAATCCGAACCTTGTCATCAAAAGATGTACTACCTTAAATCCAGCCACTCTACTCCCCACGGAAGACGACGGCGAACCCCATTCATGTGAAATGGTAACCCGAATTAGTGACTAAACCACATATCAATCTAACAGATGTACCAATGTGTAACCCTGATCTAGTGTACTATGTTGACGGATCAGCCTTACGAAATGATAGGGGCCAACCTAGAGCGGCTTATGCAATTGTAACTCAGTTTAATGTTGTCGAAACAGCCTCTCTTCCAGACTCCTTTTCAGCCCAACAAGCCGAATTGTTTGCGTTAACTCGAGCCTGTATTCTGGCTGAAGGACACACAGTTAATATCTACACTGTAGAGCTGATAATGCAGCTAAGTCAGCAGCTCTGTCGAAAGGGGGGATGCAGGTGTCATTGTTCCCACTAAGGAAAAATAATTGCTCAGACCCGCCACCCACTATTAATGACGTGCTGGCCTTTCAGACACAGGCCAGTACGGAGGAGGTGGTGACCTGGACGAAGGATCAATGTTATAAAAATCCAGAAGGAATATGGGTTCACCATGACGGCCGCGTGGTGGCCCCTAGATCCTTACTTCCATGGATTGCCCGATGTGTTCATACATTCACACATGCTGGCAAAGGGGGATTGGCAGATTATATTTTGGCAACTTGGTATGCACCAGGTATTTCGGCAATTGCAAAACAAATCTGTGAAAATTGTGTTACCTGTCAGACAATGAATCCGGGTAAGACGGAAAAAGTAGAATCTGCCTCCCACCCAAATCCAGTCGGGCCTTTTGTACATTTACAAATGGATTTTATTGAATTACCTATGTGTATGGGATTCAAGTATGTATTAGTTATTGTAGATGTGTTCTCTAGATGGATTGAAGCCTTTCCATGTAAAAAGGCCGATGCCACTACTGTTGCTAAATGTTTGTTAAAAGAAATTGTACCGCGCTTTGGAATCCCTGCTAAGCTTTCCAGTGATAACGGGTCACATTTCACGGGAACTGTCATAAGAGAAATGTGTAAAGCTTTACAGATTAATCAACGTTTTCATTGCAGTTATCATCCACAATCAGCTGGACTTGTTGAAAGATATAATGGAATGCTTAAAAATAAGCTGGCAAAACTATGCAATGACACTGGACTGAAATGGACAGAACTGCTGCCCTTAGCTTTGATGGCAATGCGATCTGCAACCAACAGAACAACAGGCCTGTCACCGCATGAGATAGTTATGGGATGTCCCCAACGACTACCTTTTACAGCACCATTTACTGCAAAACAGATGGACATCCACAAAATGGAGGAAAATATGTTGAATTATTGTATTGCACTAACCAAATGTATTTCCAGCTTTCATTCACAGGTAAAGGAAGCCCAAGTCAAGCCAGCGGAAGGGAAGTGTCATAACCTGGAGCCAGGGGAATTCGTTTACATCAAGATTTTTAAAAGGAAAAGCAGTCTACAGCCAAGATTCGAAGGACCATACCAGGTCTTGCTGGCGACCAATACTGCAATCAAGGTAAAGGAAAGACCAACATGGATCCACGCATCCCATTGCAAACGGGCACCCAACCAGGAGGAAGGGACGAAGGAATCAGAGGAACAGAAAAAGGAAGACTGAATAAGGAACTGTATGGACTATGGGGACTGATGGTGCTGGGCTTGACAGGGTTTTACTTCGCATTATTGATTACACCAGGGGTACAGACCCACCACCGAAGGGAATTGCACACAAACGTATTTATGGCACTGAGTCATAGGTATGCTCAAGAAAGAAACTTGTCGAGTTGTTGGATATGTTCCCATGTACCTGTCCACTCCAGGGGGGGTATTCCCCTGAGATCTGTCCCCTTTAACGAATCAGAAATGGTAGAATGATTGACAGTGCAAAACAGGACAAAACTAACTAAGGGGCCAGAAACGAAGGAGCA